>NC_140944.1:65765297-66365297 GCF_014529385.1 Adiantum capillus-veneris | reverse complement strand
ACCTAAATCACCAATTATGGTGGGGTTGGCAATTGAGAAACTTCAGCAAGTCAAGGATTTTCTCCAAGATCACGTGGATATGTTTAAACTTGCTCGTCAAAATGTTTCAAAATCACAGGATACATACAAAAAGTATAATGATGCCAAACATCGGCAAGTAACCTTCATGGAAGGAGAAGAGGTATTTTCACATGTACTAGAGCATTCACAAAGGTTGAAGACTAGGCCAACACTTAAATTATCTCCGAGATAGTGTGGGTCTTTTAAAATACTCAAGCGAGTTTAAGATATGGCTTACAAACTCTCGTTATCTGCGCATTCTTGTATTCGTCCGATATCTCATATAAGTTGTTTATGTAAACTCTAGCATAAGGATGACAATTTCATTGACCAGCAAATTTTGATTGATTTCATTGACCCTCCAACCCAGCTTAGAGCATTCTCTACTATCATGATCTACGCATGCATCATCATGTGTTTTGACAAGCATTAGTCAAGTGGAAAGACAAACATGAGGAAGGTGCCACTTGGAAAATCATAAATGTTCTAAAGAAGAAATTTTTCACTTTTGTTTTTGAAGACGAAAACGCTTCTCCAAGTGTGGAGCATGTCAATCCCACGGCCTAGAAGCCAGGGTCCAATCTCAAGTGAGCTCGGGGGTTGCCTATATAAGGGCACAAGGCTTGGAGGTGAGACAGGTTATAGACTCCCTGATCGCACACAGTAGCATAGAACCGAAGGCAATTTTGAGTGATGCTTAGAGCATGAGTGATTGCATTGAGCTTGAGGGGGAATGTTAAGGTATTCAAAATTTTGTACACATGGTTAATCTAGATGACTTCTCATTGACCTTTATTATTGGCACAAGGTACCATACGTGTCAGTGGTACGACGGTTGGAATTTGGTGACACGGGTCTATCGAGAGTGATGGCCATTATCTTGCCAACTCACTCTCTAGTGGTTTCACATTGACTAATGTACATACTCTTTACTATGCTGTATTGGAGGTCGCGTTTTTAGATATGGGCTTTTATTGAGGGTATGTAAATATAGATCAAGATGAAAAATGGTGCTCCTATAAACACAACCCATTCTAATCAGTAAGAAAGATATCCTCTCAAGCTAAAATCGTATTCACAATTGGACCATTTAAACAACCATATCTCCCCATTGAAAGAAGATAAATATTCACAAAACCCAAAAGAAATTAGTTCCACTATCTATTCTTCCTAGAGTTCATGCATCTCTTTGGATCAGTCTCAGTTTCTCCCAAGGATAGGTATTAGGGGAGTTAGGGCTAATTTGTGACTGTGCTTGGCTAGTGTGATATTGATTTCTCATGTCGGCATGGGTTTTGTCGTGCTTAGCTTAGGATTTTGGCTTTTCTCCATGGCCAACATGCTCCTACAAGCTAGGAATATTTTTTTTCAACCTTGCCATAATTTTTTCCATGGTCCTACTGGGCCACTAGTGCCTATTCTCCTCTTTCTCCCCCTTTTTGTGAGGTTATGGTTGGACAGCTACCCAGTAACCCACATTCTTGGGAGTATATATGAGAGGGTAGGGGCACTACGAGAGCTAGTGGGGCATAGGCCCTAGGGGTGTAGGGCACCCCTAGGGGGGGGGCAGCCCTAGGTTGGGTGTTGGGCACGGAGGAGATCAGCCTCACATTGTTTCTACAAATTAGTCAGGTCATTGTTTCTCTTATTGAGCCCTAGGTTGGGTGGTGGGCACGGAGGAGATCAGACTCACATTGTTTCTACAAATTAGTGAGGTCATTGTTTCTCACATTCAACCCTAGTGTTTTTCATCCCCATCAGAGGGAGAGCACAAATGGAAGCTAATGGACAGCAAGGATGTCTTTCTTGATTTTTTATCTGAGGGTTGATGTGAGGAGGTGCCATGGTCTTACAGATGTAGAGAACCTACATCTTAGTGTAGGAATATGGGAGGAGCACATTCATGTTCTCCAAGTGGGAGCCAGACCATGGACATACCTGATCCCATTTCCTCTCTCCATCTAGATCAGCCTTCTTGCCAAGAGACATCTCTCTAGAGCCTCACTTTCTCAAGAGGCTAGGGTGCCACAAGTCTCGTGTGCAAGAGCAGTTGGCAGTGGTAGTGGCAGTCACAGTTGTGTGTACCTCGGGTCTATCCATTGGGCATGTCACACCACCCTTGTTCTTGTATAAGTAGCTTTTTATTAGCATGGAGAGCCTTTCCTCTCTCTCTCTCTCTCTCTCTCTCTCTCTCTCTCTCTCTCTCTCTCTCTCTCTCTCTCTCTCTCTCTCTCTCTCTCTCTCTCTCTCTCTCTCTCTCTCTCTCTAATGTTGTAATGGAATTAGCCTATTCAACTTGAGAGTAGCGGAAATTAATGAGAATACTTTCGAGAAATAACTTTGTGAGCATAGCGGGTAGACAAGATTGAAGATAGCAACATAATCAGAGCAATTAGTTAACTTGGCATGAACAATACTTCTTGCAAGAGAGAGAATTTAGAGAACATGACAACAGTTGAGGACCGGATTTATGTGGAGCTGGTCCCCCCTCCAATAGGCAATTGTATTATGATTTCTCCCATTAAGAGAGACTTGTTACAATACATTTTTTGTGTTCCTTGTGACCTAGGTGATGCAATGAAGATGGAAAGCTTCATGCATCACAAACATAACATAAACTTGAAGAAAGCTTTAACTATCCCAAGCCTCAGTCCCAAGACCTCAAACACCTTCGAAGGTGGAGAGAGCTAGCAAGGAATGAGGGTAGGGAAGAGGAAGAAGAAACATTTCATACGAGAAAGAACTAGTTCCTCACTTATCATAACTCTTGAGCTAGCATACATAATAGCATAGTAATGAAGAAGAAGGAGATGGCAAGCTCAAGCATTGAAGCATGGCTCTTGGTTGGATTTGCACTCCATAGCCAAGAGTGTTGGTGTAGGCTCTCAACCTCTACTTGCTTGGAGAGGGAGCTCTTGCACTTTGCATAGCACACAATGAGAGTGTTTTTGTGTGTGTGTGTGGGTGAGTATACCCCCTAAGCAACCCCCTAGCTTGCATGGTCGACCCCCCCTTGTAGCTCATGATGGAAGCTCATTGGACCCCTCCAGGCCTAGCCAATCACAAGCAGGATCCATTACAAGCAACAAGGGTAGCCTTGGGAAAGTGTCCCCCTTTCCCCTTTGAGAGAGAGGACTTGATAAATGCAAAATCAATTAATTAAATATCCTAAATTATCATTGGACCCCTTGGGTGGCCAACCAATAGGCTTCAAGCACACCATGAGGGCAACATGAGGAGGAACTTGACAAGTGTCCCTTTTGCTATCTTTGAACCATGCATCCCTTGTGTGGGTCTTCTCTCTCATTCCCCCCCATGTAGGGCTCGCCCCCCTCCTTGTGGGGATGCTTTTGACTTTGGATGAGCAAGCACCTTAGTCACCAAGCATGACCAAGCACTTGGACTAGGGGGTGTTCCCACAAGTATCTCAGGCAAGCATGTCAAGGCACCTCAAGCACCTTAATCAAGCGGCAAGTCAAGCACCTCAAGCATCTTAATCAAGCACCTCAAGCATGACAAGCACCTCAAGCAGGACAAGCACCTCGAGCTTGGGCCGGGTTCCCACCTCAAGCTCAGCCCTAGCTTACCTAAGGTCAAAGGACTTTTACACACATTATTGGAGGTCTTCAATGAAGCTAACCCTAGGGTCTTATGCTCCATTGGTTAGCATTGCTCTTTGATAGACCATCTCTCATTTGGGCCCCTTTACCATTGGCCCCGTGTTGAGATAGATCTATAAGTTATATTTATACCTTAACACTTGTTCCTGATTATTTTCCCACATTAAGTGATCAATTTAATATGAGAAAATCATTTGGGTTGGTTAGATATTATATTTTATGACATTACCTCTCTCTTGAAATCATAGGCGTCCTCGACTATGAGGTAGTAGAGATAAAGTCTTAGTCATTAGTCAATTTTACTTAGCGGGTAGAGGATCCCTTGTTACCCTACGACATCTTTCCAAGATGGATGACTAATCCATTTGGTGCTTGGGAGACATAGCTGCCGCAAGCATGTCTGCTCTGTAGTCCATTGCATTCTCCCAAAGTAGAGTGAAAAATTCTACTTGGTGTTTGAGAGACGTCGTCATCACAAACATGATTTCAAGCATGCATATTAGTTAAATTTGTTCACAATTAAAAAGATAACTAGCCTTATAAGACAAAACATGAGTCATTTAAAAGAAATTTGTACATTTGCTTACTCTAATGTAGCATTGTAAGCATTGACAAGGTTCATACTATCCTTAAGTTGTACTCCTTGCATCGATCTAGCATCTTCAAAAGGATAATTTTTGAACTTAATAAGATACCGTCGGATAATCTTATTTTGTCGTAGTACCTTGTCTTCATGTCGAAGGACAGCTTCGGGTTGTAGCACCTCTTCTTGGTCTTCAACTTCGGGAGGGTCTTCAATAATTGGTTCAGTTGGTGGCTCTCCTTTGTAGGGCTTAAGTAGGCTTACATGAAAGGCATTGTGTATAAGCCAATGGTTGGGCAACTTGAGTTGATAAGCCGTCTCATTGATGGGCTTCAAGATTTGGAAAGGACCATAGTATCTTTTTGCTAGTTTAGCATAATACTATTGATGGCCCGTAGGATTTTTGCCCGTTGTTTGCCTTAATCGAGCCTTAGGAAACTTGAGTAAGACCCAATCATTTTCTTTGAACATTAAGGCTCTTCTGTGCTTATCAGCAGCATCTTTTTGCCTTTGTTGAGAGATGGATATAGCCTCCCTAATCTTTTGAAAAGATTCTTGTAGGTCACGGCTATACTCATCGGCGGCGAAGATCTTTCCATGTACTTTGAGTAGCAAGGGACTTTTAGGTCTTCCCTCAATGATCTCAAAAGGTGCTTTTCCCGTAGAAGTATGTACAGTATTATTGTAAGCATACTCTACAAGAGGTAAGTACTTTTCCCATTGTGAGCGTTGATCTACTTCGGTAACATACGTCTTGAGTAGATCGAGTATCGTAAGATTGGCTATCTCACTTTGGCCATCCGTTTGTGGGTGATAGGCCGAAGAGAAATTCAATCTTGTTCCTAGATTTTCAAAGAGACCTTTCTAGAAATTACTGGTCATTCTAGGATCTCTATCTGACACGATGGATGTGGGTAATCCATGGTGCTTGAAAATCTGAGATATGAAGAGAGTTGCCATTTGATGTGCCTTAATAGTCTTTTTGACAGGAATAAAATGTGCTTGCTTGCTAAACCTGTCGACTATTGTCCATATTCCTGTATTCCCATGGATAGACTTGGGTAATCCAAAGATGAAATCCATGGATATACTCTCCCATTGTGAATTTGGAATAGGCAATGGCTGGAGTAATCCAGGTTGCTTCCCTCTATCATACTTGGTCTTTTGGCATACTACACATTTTGATACATACTCTTGTATGTCCACTTTCATGGTAGGCCAATAGAAGTACATCTCTACTCCTCAGAGAGTAGGTTGAATACCTCTATGCCCCGCATATGGAGGAGCATGGGATTCATACATAACTTTCTCACGAAGGGAATGGGTAACACATAGCCTATTGCCGTGGAGAAGATAACCATCCTGCAAGGTGAATGGTTCCTCTTTCTTCCCCAAAGCAAGGGCTGACATTATGTCTCTAAAGTCAAGGTCAGTAGCATACTCATCTATCATAGAGGATAGATCATTGTGAGTAGCTATAGACACCGCATTAACTTTTGGTCATCGTGAAAGTGCATCGGCTACTTGATTATGTTTACCAGCTATGTGAGCAATATGAAAATTAAATTGCGAAAAGAAAATTTGCCCACCTCATTTGTTTGTCGGAAAGCTTGGTTTGCGTCATGAAATACTTGAGACTTTGATGGTCAGTTCGTAGAATAAATGGAGTCCCCAATAGGTAGTGCTTCCATGTGTCTAGGGCATGTAGAACAGCTAAAAGCTCTTTCTCATAAATGCCCAAGACTCGTTCATCAGTATTGAGCCGTCGGCTCTCATATGCTATGGCATGCCCTTCTTGAAGCAAAACTGCTCCAAGGCAATCACCACAAGCATCACATTGGACCTCAAATGGCCTTGAGAGATCCGGAAGCACTAGGACTGGTTGGGAAGTAAGCTTCTCTTTGAGCTTTTCAAAAGTATTTTGCTCCTTAGCAGTCCATACATACTTAACTTTCTTCTTAGTTAAGTCGTGTAGTGGTCCTGCTACTTGAGAAAATTTTGCTATGAAGCGTCTATAGTATGCGCACATACCAATAAAGCTTCTTAGCTCATGTAGATTTCTTGGGGTAGGCCATGCTTTTATTACCTCTAACTTTGATGGATCCATTTGGATACCATTTTTAGAGATAATATGACCTAGGTATTGAATCTCTTGAAGGGAGAATTCGTTTTTCTTTTGGTTGAGATAAAGCTTGTTCTCCCTCAATGCTTGAAAAATCACTTGGAGATGTTGCTTATGTTCCTCGAAAGACTTGGAGTAGATGATGATATCATCAAAGAACACTCCAGTGAATTTGCGATATGGTCTAAAAATTTTCTCCATCAAACGATTGAACGTAGCTGGTACATTAGTCAAGCCAAAAGGCATGACTAGATATTCATAAAGACCAAACGTTGTGCGAAACGCGGTCTTTGAGATATCTTCATCCTCTATCCTTATTTGATGATAGCCACGCTTAAGGTCAATCCTACTGAAGTAGGTAGAGCCTTGTAGCTTATCAAACAGATCTTCTACCCGAGGGACAGGAAATCTGTTTTTGATAGTGATATGGTTTAGTGCTCGATAGTCTACACACATACGATATGTACCATCTTTCTTTTGCACTAAAAGCACTGGGGAACAAAAGGGAGAGGAACTAGGCCTCACCATCCCTTTGTCTACCAGCTCTTGTACTTGCCTCATGATCTCCTCTTGTTGAGCTTGTGAGACTCGATAAGGAGGCTTGTTAGGTGGTGAGCTTCCAAGAAGGAGCTCAATACGATGCTCATCATCCTCTCGTTTTGGAGGTAAGTCCATAGGGATATCATCGATGAACACATCTTGGAATCCTTTTAGAAAATTAGACAAGTCTAACTCTTCTTGATTCCCATTATTTACATTTGATGAAACATTAGTATCTTTTAGAGACTCTTTGACAAAAATCATGTACGCAGAAACTGAGCTCTTTATTGACTTATCAAAAGCAAGAGGATTTACAAGTGGAATAGTGCGACCACGCTCACTAGCATCTATATACATGTTATTTCCCTTGTAGGTGAAGTAGATTTTTCTTTCTGGGAACTTCATGTTGGCAGCCATGCGATCAAACCATGGTGCCCCTAGGATAACATCCTCATGTTGGAGAGGAGAGATGAAGAAGTCTTCTTTGTCAACATAGTTTTGGACATGAAGCCTCAACTTCCCAATCAAGGGAGTAACGGAGGCTTGTTGTCCCTTGAAAGCTGCATCAGCCACTACTATATCTCCCATCTCAAAAGCTTGAATGCCCAACTTGGTGGCCAACTCTATTGATATGAAGTTGAGAGTAGAGCCACGGTCAAACAAGATGAAGGCATCATGCTCTCTTACCTTTCCCCAAGCATAGGAGAGTGATGATCCTTTGCAATGAGCATCCTCTTTTGGAGCTTCGATGGTGGAAGCCCTAGGAGTCTCATTGCGAGTATTCTTCTTGGGGCAAGAACGATAGCCATGTCCTTGCTCCCCACACTTGAAACACTTATGGTCCTTGCGAAAAGCTTCAAGCTCTTCAGGAGAGAGTTTGTTTTTACCTTTGTAAACTCCCTTCTCCTTGTTGTTGTTGTTGTTGTTGTTGTTGTTGTTGTTGTTGTTGTTGTTGTTGTTGTTGGAAGTGACTTGGGAATTGTTTTGAGCATTGGTTTTCCCCTTTGCATCATTTTTATCTTTGTTTTCCATGGGCTTGACATTATGTCTAGCCCCTTGATGGAAATTGATGTGTGAAGCAACTATGGTGTGGTGGATTACTTCGGTAATAGTATCGGGCCGTTGAGAGTTGATGTATTCGGCCATCTCTTCAGGTAATCCCACACAGAATTGTTGTCTTTGCTCGGCAAAGTCTATCTTTTGAAAGACAGTAGCTTTGAGATGTAAATCCCAAAACTTGTCTACATACTTGTTGATAGACTCATGAGAGAGAAGCTTCAAGCCGCGCCATTCGGTAAGAACTTTATCTTTAGTATCGGTTGGAAGAAATTGCTTCATGATGGAAACTCGTAGAGTTTTCCATGTCTTTGGGGCTTCTCCATTGCCACGAAGGCTAGCCCACCATTGACGAGCTGATTTTTGGAAGTGCATAGCTACATGGCGTAGCTTGGAGGACTCTGTGAAGCCCTCGTCCCCAAAGGCCGCATCAAATTGCTGGATGAAGGCCAACACTTTGTCGGTAGCACCAAAGGTGCCATCGTAGGTGAGAAAAGAGATACTCTTTCCTCCCTCCTTGAACTTCTTTAGCTTTTGTGACCTTCGCCATGCAGGAAATGATTTGCGATGTCCTCCCCTCTTGTATTCTCTAGGAGAATAGCAATAACTTTCATCGGAAGAGGAGGAAGGTGAAGAAGAAGGAGAAGAGGGTGACCACTTCCTAGCCCTTTTCTTCCTTTGTTTCCTCTCTTGCCTTTCAGAGTGATGAGGAGAAGGACTATGGGTTGCTCTTTTCCTCTTGGGAGGAGTAGGCGATCGTCTAAACCGCCGTCTTCATGGAGCCACATCTTCAGAAGAACTTAGATTTTCATTGCTTTCTTTCTCTTTGGATTCCTCCTCTCGAATGGGAGAAAGTCTTCTTTTGGGGGTCTCTTCAAGAGGCCTCCTAAGCTCTCTCTCCTCTTGGAGAGGAAAGGAAATTCCATAGGCACGAAGTTGTTGACTAACTTCGGCTTGCAAAGTAGGGTTGCCCATAGCTTGTTGCAACCTAGTCACGAGATAATTCACAAACATAGGAGCATCATCATTAGCACCTTCATGTGCAAAATCAAACCTATCAATGTTCATTCTACTCTCTTGATTATTGTCAACCATGTTAACAAAATTTATGTATATACTTAGTGTATGCTTTGGCAATTCAAAACCTTAGTTGCCACTCCTCTTAGCTTTTGAAAATTGGCTCTTAAGTATCTACACCCACAGCTCAAAGTGGTTAATTATAGAGAGTAGAGGAGTAGTTCTAACATAGCAGAGTTGCCAAGGGCTAGCTCCTTTCGGACTTCTTATGGCTCAATAATGGTAAAGCCGTAGGCAAGTCTAAAAAGACTCCATTATTAAGTCCAAAGCTCCGAGGTGTGCACCATCCCCCACATAGTGGGCTTAACAAAACCGATATTAGATCCCAGTTCCACTTACCCTATTATAATTAACAACATCAACCATTTATAGGCTACTTAAGGACCTCTCTTCTTAAGCAAGAAGAGAGAAACCAAATGCTCTGATACCAATGTAATGGAATTAGCCTATTCAACTTGAGAGTAGCGGAAATTAATGAGAATACTTTCGAGAAATAACTTTGTGAGCATAGCGGGTAGACATAATTGAAGATAGCAACATAATCATAGCAATTAGTTAACTTGGCATGAACAATACTTTTTGCAAGAGAGAGAATTTAGAGAACATGACAACAGTTGAGGACCGGATTTATGCGGAGCTGGTCCCCCCTCCAATAGGCAATTGTATTATGATTTCTCCCATTAAGAGAGACTTGTTACAATACATTCTTTGTATTCCTTGTGACCTAGGTGATGCAATGAAGATGGAAATCTTCATGCATCACAAACATAACATAAACTTGAAGAAAGCTTTAACTATCCCAAGACCTCAAACACCTTCGAAGGTGGAGAGAGCTAGCAAGGAATGAGGGTAGGGAAGAGGAAGAAGAAACATTTCATACGAGAAAGAACTAGTTCCTCACTTATCATAACTCTTGAGCTAGCATACATAATAGCATAGTAATGAAGAAGAAGGAGATGGCAAGCTCAAGCATTGAAGCATGGCTCTTGGTTGGATTTGCACTCCATAGCCAAGAGTGTTGGTGTAGGCTCTCAACCTCTACTTGCTTGGAGAGGGAGCTCTTGCACTTTGCATAGCACACAATGAGAGTGTTTTTGTGTGTGTGTGTGGGTGAGTATACCCCCTAAGCAACCCCCTAGCTTGCATGGTCGACCCCCCCTTGTAGCTCATGATGGAATCTCATTGGACCCCTCCAGGCCTAGCCAATCACAAGCAGGAGCCATTACAAGCAACAAGGGTAGCCTTGGGAAAGTGTCCCCCTTTCCCCTTTGAGAGAGAGGACTTGATAAATGCAAAATCAATTAATTAAATATCCTAATTTATCATTGGACCCCTTGGGTGGCCAACCAATAGGCTTCAGGCACACCATGAGGGCAACATGAGGAGGAACTTGACAAGTGTCCCTTTTGCTATCTTTGAACCATGCATCCCTTGTGTGGGTCTTCTCTCTCATTCCCCCCCATGTAGGGCTCGCCCCCCTCCTTGTAGGGATGCTTTTGACTTTGGATGAGCAAGCACCTTAGTCACCAAGCATGACCAAGCACTTGGACTAGGGGGTGTTCCCACAAGCATCTCAGGCAAGCATGTCAAGGCACCTCAAGCACCTTAATCAAGCGGCAAGTCAAGCACCTCAAGCATGGAGCCAGTCAAGCACCTCAAGCATCTTAATCAAGCACCTCAAGCATGACAAGCACCTCAAGCACGACAAGCACCTCAAGCAGGACAAGCACCTCGAGCTTGGGCCGGGTTCCCACCTCAAGCTCAGCCCTAGCTTACCTAAGGTCAAAGGACTTTTACACACATTATTGGAGGTCTTCAAATAAGCTAACCCTAGGGTCTTATGCTCCATTGGTTAGCATTGCTCTTTGATAGACCATCTCTCATTTGGGCCCCTTTACCATTGGCCCCGTGTTGAGATAGATCTATAAGCTATATTTATACCTTAACAGTTGTTCCTGATTATTTTCCCACATTAAGTGGTCAATTTAATATGACAAAATCATTTGGGTTGGTTAGATATTAGATTTTATGACAAATGTCTTGTCTCTTTTTGTCTTAGTGATCTCTCTTCTCCACAGGTGCCTTGCTCATGGAATTGTAGGTGGTCTAGCTCAACTTCAAGGTGGCCAGTAGATTGCAAGCATGTTCTTGTTTTCATTGCATCTTCCATTGCCACCTTTGACATGGCAGGAGAGCCCTAGGTGACACAACCACCTTGGATGCTTGGATTTTGCTAATCTAGTGCCATTTTGAACTTGATTGAGAGAGAAGGATATTGCTAGTTTTTCATGTTTTTTCTCTTGTTTGGGGTTGATTTGGGTATGTGGAGGGTATGGACCCTCATTTACAAGTTCCCCATCGTTTATCCTTAATTACACCAACTTTTCTTCACCAAGAGAAACTCAATTGAGCTTTCAAGATGTGTAGCATTACTAGATTGTTTCATTTTTTTGAGATGGAGTTATGTTGTTCGCCTTTTCACATGGTGAGCATGCATACAGCCTTTGGATCCAAAGGGGAAACCAATTCATTTCTAGCTTTATTCTTCAGAGAGGGGTGTTTGGACAATAGTATGATATTCTTCAACACTTCTAGAGCAAGTTTATTGGAGGAGATGGATTGGAATAACAGAAAATTTATAGTAGCTTCATCTGATGCATCCAAGAAGCTCAATGGGCCTATGGTCCATCTATGTAGTGTAAGTGTTTGAGAAATCTAAGAAGGAAAAGCTATGTTTTACATTGTTTAGGTAGTGGGGACATGGCAAAAAGGATTGTCCCAAGGGAAATCTGCTACCCAAGGTAAGCAAAACGTGGTGCACGTGTGGTGCAAGCACTGCCTCTCGAGTCCTCCTCTGACTTTTCCAATGTGGAAGTGATACACACTGAAGTAGTGCACGAGTGTTGTATTACAGCCTCAAAGTGGTAGTCAACCTTTGGTCCATACAAGCTGGTGTGCATGCATGAATTTGAGGTGATAATTTTGGTAGAAATGATAGTTCTTGAGTCTTTTTGAGACTATTGAGGTGGAACATCAGCTTGCTCACTACCTCAATAGAGGGTTTTCAACCCAATTCTTCATTATGGGCCTCGGCCATTTTGTTGGTGAAAAAAAGGATGATAGTATATGCATGTGCGTAGATTATGGTTGCCTGAACATACGATTATTGTTAAGAACAAGTATCCGTTGTAAAGGGTGGATGAGTTATTTAATAAACTGAGTCATGTTCATATCTATACGAAGATAGGTTTGTATTAGAGTATCATCAAGTAAGCATTAGGCTTGCTGATATACCAAAAACTACTTTCCAAACACGGTTTGGACACTATGGGTTTTTGGTTATACCCTTTGGGTTAAGAAATGTGCCAGGTACTTTCATGATGCTTATGGACAGTGTCTTGAAACCATATCTAGGCAAGTTTGTTATCGTTTTCCTCAATGACATTCTATTGTATAGTGCCTCTAAGAAAGGGCACTTGCAACATCTAAAGTTGATGTTTGAGTTGTTTTGGCAAAACAAGTTATATGCTAAGGAATCCAAGTATGATTTTCTCAAGGAGAAAATTCACTATTTGGGGCATGTAATTTCAGCTATCGAGCTCAATATGGATAAAATACAAAGTGGATGCCATTAGAAGATGGCTTTCTCCCATAAATATGAAAGAGCTATAGATTTTATTGGGATTTGCATGTTTTTACCAACGATTCATTAATAGGTATGCTCGTATGATTGTTCAAATGACGAAAGAACTTTAAGTCAAGGGGAAATCCTTTCAATGGGGAGAAGGTGAACAAAAAAGTTTTGATGCTCTCAAGGTCGCATTAGATACAACCCTTATTTTAGATATTGTAGAACATATGAAACCATTTGCGTTAGAAACAAATGCTAGTAATCACGCTATTGGAGCAGTCCTTCTATAGGAGGAATGGCCAATTGCATTTGAAAGCAAAAATCTTGATTGTGGATGGCAAAATTATTCTACTTACGAATGAGAACTCTATGTAACATAGTCTGGTGGCATTATTTTGTATGGGGCTCAATTTGAGATTTTATTTGACCATGAAAGTGTAAAATAGTTTACACAACAAACAGATTTGAAGGGTCAAAAGTCCATGTGGGTTGAGATTCTTTAGGAGTATGATGCAAAGTTTCAATATCATAAAGGACGATACAATGTGGTAGTCGATGCTCTTAGCCATATGGCTAAGATCAACTCTCTTCTCTTCATAGAGCTTCAAAGTGAGTTTTGGAATCTCTAAAGGAAAAATATAAGTGTGCGAAACATACTCCAAAGTGTGGAGCCATGTGAAATACTGGCAGTGTATCTTTTTCCTCGGACTCCCAATTTTTCTCTTTCGAGTGATTAGCTGCAGCGATGGAAGAATTTTTCCATAGGTGATGGATACCTACTCCACAAGGGGAGAGTTTGTGTATCAATGGATGCAGACATTTGGTATCAAATTATATATAAATGTCATGACAGTCCCAATGTAGGGCACCCAAGCATAAATAAATCTTATACACTCATATGAAAATAGTTAAACTGCCAAATTTATACGGGTATATTCAAGACTATGCATTGCCAAAATGTCAAGTAAATAAAGTGGAGCGCCTAAAAGAAGGAGGTCTCTTGCATCCATTTGGAGATTTTCAATGGTAAATGGAAAAGTAACTCTATGGATTTCATTATGGGTTTACCAACCACTATACGAGGTCATGACTTGGTATGGGTAATAGTAGATCAATTGACTAAACTTTGTAAATTTATTCCAACCAAGTCCACAATTTAAACTCCAAAGTTAGCTAATTAATTTTTTGACAATCTTTATAGGTTGTATGGATTTTCCTCCAGCAATATTGTGAGTAATCGTGATCTCAAGTTTGACAGTCATTTCTCGAGGGTTATGTTTAAACAATTGAATACGTAAGTCAACATCAATACTATAAATCATCCAAAAACGGATAGTCAAATTGAATGTGTGAATCAAGTGCTAGAGGATATGCTAAGAGCATATGTTAGAAAAAGCAATTAGATTCGAAATATTATCTCCCTATTTTAGAGTTTTCTTACAATAGTGCCACGCATGTGACGATTGGTTTTAGTCCTTTCATGCTTATTAATGGTTTTCAACCTAAATCACCAATTATGGTGGGGTTGGCAATTGAGAAACTTCAGCAAGTCAAGGATTTTCTCCAAGATCCGTGGATATGTTGAAACTTGCTTGTCAAAATGTTTGAAAAGCACACGATATATACAAAAAGTATGATGATGTCAAACATCGGCAAGTAACCTTCACAGAAGGAGAAGAGGTATTTTCACATGTACCAGAGCATTCACAAAGGTTGAAGACTAGGCCAACACTTAATTTTCTCCAAGATAGTGTGGGTCTTTTAAAACACTCAAGCGAGTTCAAGATATGGCTTACAAACTCTCATTACCTGCGTATTCTCGTATTCATCCGGTATCTTATGTAAGTTGTTTATGTAAACACTAGCATAAGGATGACAATGTCATTGACCATCAAATTTTGATTGATTTCATTGACCCTCGAGCCCAGCTTAGAGCAATCTCCACTATCATGATTTACATAAGCGTCAGTATGTGTTTTGACAAGCATTAGTCAAGTGGAAAGACAAACATGAGGGAGATGCCACTTGGAAAAACATTAGTGTTCTAAAGAAGAAATTTTTCAATTTTGTTTCCGAAACTGAAAACTCTTCTCCAAGGGTGGAGTAATGTCAATCCTAGGGCCTAGAGGCCACGGGCCAATCTCAACTGAGCTCGGGAGTTGCCTATGTAAAGGCACGAGGCTGGGAGGTGAGACATCTATAGACTCCCTGATCTCACAGTAGCATAGAGCCGAAGGCAATTTTGAGTGATGCTTAGAGCACGAGTGATTGCAATTGAGATTGAGTGGGAATGTTGAGGCATTCAAAATTTTGTACACATGGTTAACCTAGATGACTTCTCATTGACATTTATCATTGGCACAAGGTACCATACGTGTCAGTGGTACAATGGTTGGAATTTGCCTGCACGGGTGTAACGAGAGTGATGGCCCTTACCTTGCCAACTCACTTGTTAGTGGTTTCACATTGACTACTGTACATAATCTTTACTATGTTGTATTGGAGGTCGTGTTTTTAGACATGGGTACCAAAGGGTCCACACACAGATGTAGGAGCATCAAGTTTTCAATTATCCTAGGAATTGTCTTATTTGTTATTTGTTAGCAAAATATTTAGCATTTGTCAAAACTTTGGGTCATCTCAATGTCTGTTAAGTGCTCTCCTCTGATACATGCTATTAGGTTGCTTGTGCAATATAAGTATGGGCTCTTACTTATCAAACGTTTATACACATTGAACATACACTTCAGAGTCCTCAAATCTTGGACCATGTGCCAGTCTATTGTGCATAACTTCATGCCCTCCACGTCCAAATTCTTGTTGTTTCTCTAGTCCTCAATAATCTTTGAAATACTAATATGATGAAAAGCCAAATGCAAAAAAATCGTTCTCAAGTGATATCTACATACAAGAAGCAATAGCCGCATTAAGCCTTTGTCAAGAAGTATTAATTAATTGCTTGAAACATACAATTCAAACTTTGCTTTACAATGAATGTGGCGAGCAAGAAAATGATGATGGGAGGATGCACCTCAAAAAATGTAAGTGTAGCACGTGAGTTCGAAATAAATAGAACTGCACTTATATAGAGGTTTTTATTCCAATTTTTCAAAAAAGGTCATAAGTTACCTCATATTAGCATGCAAGTAAAAGATATTTAGAATCACGCAAGAAATGCTAGAAAAACAAAAGCCCAAGCTTGAAAGTACTGCAAAACCTGAAGAGCTTGCGGTAGAAGAAAATAGCCTTTGAACGCATGTAATATGGATGATTTTGTATAGATGAAACCCCCGAGAAATGATGTTATTTATCTACATGCTAAACAATTTGGCTTGGTCTGGTTGGATCAAGTGCTTTGCTTAAAAGGGTGGCTATTATGCACTCAATTTTTAACTCCTTGACAATCTCTCTCTCATCCAACTCAAAGACTAGTTTAAGAACACTAATGCATTGCATGAGAATCCTATCTACTCAAAACTAGTCCTCTGCTTTTGCAACTTTCATTGATTTGTCATCTCATCCTTCGAGCTAAAAAATGGCTTGGCAAATTGTGTGAGGCAAGATTTCTTTAGCTCCTACTGTACGAACCTATATCAAAAAGGGCAAAGGAAAAGTATTAGTTTGAGGAGAGACTCCTTCTTTGCTTGCTAATGTACATATTCACAGATGGTGATGTATTTCTTGTTCGATACTCTTGCTGTACCAAAAAAGGTTGCTTTTTGCCAGGCATTTTACCCGATTTAGGGTATTTTGATGGTTTGTCACGGGTGAAAAATGTGAGCTACCCCCACACACAAAGAGTCTAAAAATTAAAAAAGATCATAAAATGTGGGAAATTTGAAGGGCAATGGTGCCCATCAAAAATAAGCGTAAGTACCAAAGTTAGAGTCGAAATAGACAAAAAGCCAATGTAGTCAATTCCCATAAAGTTTGTTAGTCAATGATATCTCATCAAGGGGTATAGAGTTTCTGTTGTGGGTTTCATCTCACTTGAAGTAAGCCTTTAACAAATGGATGGAGAGAGAGAGAGAGAGAACTTCAACATTCCTACATGGAAGTAGCGGGCTCAAACATTGGTGACTCTTTGAGGGCTGTCTGATCACCTTGATATTCATGCAGGCCTCTCTGCCTACCGTTGATCCACCGCACTGGGTCATTACAGACCCCATGGGTTTCAGGGTTGTGGGGGCGGGTGCGTGTGCCCTTTCCACCCTTCTACATTTCATTCACACATTGTTTACTTCAGGATGATTTTTTGTTTAGTTCAGAAACATAGTGACCTATGTCCACAGAGCAAAAGTAACCTGCACTCTGCCACCAATAATGGAAGCTGCCATACGGTGCATGAATGCCCACATCGCACAACTACAGCGTGCTCTTCGACCGTACTGTATGAATGTACAATACAAGAAACTTTATGACATTAAATGGTTCTGAAAAGTCAAACCATATGAATCTAAACCGTGCCATACAAATTGTAATACACTCTATTTTCCCGTACGAAACCATACTGTACTATCATGCAACCATATAATGACGAACCTGCCACCAATTAATGCACCAAGACAAATTCCATACACTAAGAGGCGGCAATGGCAAGAATATAGAACTTGCAATACAAGATTATACAGCATAAGTCTGAGCCCTGACATACCATACAATATGCCCTTGGGCCTTGACAAGTAGGAAGGCAGACTGCTTCATTACAAGTGAGAAGTTCTGCCCAGCGCCAAATGCTACCAGCTTGATTTTCTATACATCACTGTAGCACGGTAGAAAACGCTCATCTCTAAAATCAGCATCCCATTTCAGTCCGCAGTGACGAAAACCATGCCAGATAACCTGAATGAGAACCGCATCTACACAAAAAAAAAAATTATACATCTGCAACCACCTTCTGGAAGTACTGCGAGATCGAAGCAGCACTTTCATAGGCTCCTTCGACGCAGCGGCCGAGGGCAACACCTACAACATAGTTGCCACCTAAGAATAGTCCCTCTAGACCTGCGCTATCCAACGCTTTCTGTGCATCCTCCAAGATATCTAGATGGCCTACTTCAAATTGTGGAATAGCTCTTGGCCACACCCGGACTCCCAAGACCTCTGGCTTTGGTCCATCTGGCTTTATCAACATCTTCCTCACATCCTTGTCAACTTGATCAACAAGCTCTGCTTCATCCTACAGTGATATCGATTGATGGTGTGTTTCAACGAGGCATGTCATGTTGCATCTCAATAAAACTATTTCGACAAACAAGCTTTCAGTGAGCAGCATACCTTGCTAGTGATCGCTGGATTGTTGGCACCACCAATGTAGTTAAGCAATAGTACTCGATCCGCAGGGGCTCGGCCAGGAAATAAAGAAGAAGAATAGATGGTTCCTGCCGGACAACAACAAGAACTGAGTCCACAACACACTGTGTATGTAGTTGTTGGCATACACATTTTTGGCCTACATAAGGACTTAGTAAAGCATTTAGCTCTTGGGGCAGACAGATGGATAAAGCCTGCCGACTGGTGCCACATGGAAAGTTAATGCTGGAAAACTTACGGATCACTCTTATGACTACCATTGGTTTTCTTTTCTTATTTGTATAAAGAGGGGGAATGAATTGTGAGTCATGCACACTCATTGTGAATTTTCACCTTGTTCTTTATGCAAATCCTTTTAATATTGAAGTTTAGCATTTCAATACATATGTGAATACACATAGAACCTCGGCGTTTTGAAGAGAACAAGGTGAAGACTGCTGAAAACCAATTCGTGCCCTAAATGAAGAGACTATTTACAAACTAAAATAACCTTTTGAAACAAAAAGTAAGTCACGAGGCTTTTCAATGAAGGGACCCATATAAAACTAAGAAATTGGATTCAAAAATTTGTGCGTCTTTCTCCTCGTTCTCTATGGCATGTTTTAGAATGCCAAAAAGTGGGGCATCACAAGATACTTAGCATTCACAAGTTTACAATGTTCTTGTTGGATTTGGTATCTCTTAAACATTAAGCTTTGTTGAAGCACAAACATTGGCACTCATTATACAGCCTACCTAAGGTTTGAACCCCTTGACTGCGAGGATGAAGCTGGCCAAAACCTTTGAGCTCACCATCGACAAGACGGCCCTCTCTTATTGCAGATTTAGGATACGAAATTGTCACAGCTGCAACTGGGGGATAATAAAACTTTGCAAGAGAGTCGGCAGCACTTGGCTGCACAATCCGAATCAAATCAAAACCCATAAAACCTCAGTTTCTGAAAAGCGTTCAACAATTTTATTGCAGCAAAAGGGCAAGACATTTTAGCAGCTAGGACAAACAGAATCAATAGATCTCCATTTGAGAAACGATGATTACGCACCGATAGCTGACGAACGATGTTACTGGCGGCATACGATGGTAAGGTCAGGAGAACAGACTTAGTAAACACTGCCTTCATCCCCTCAGGAGTCGCATAAAACAGCTCATATCCACCACCTGACGCTCTTTGTATCGACTCAAGCTTCCAATTGAGTTTGACGCTGCTGCCTAATCTAATGAAGAACGCAGCAGTCATTACACAAAAAAACAATAACTTAAATGTAGAATTTTACCCAAAAAAAGGGAAACTTACCAAAATACCCCAGAAATTTGTGAAAATTCTGAAAGTACCCCTAGAATTTCAAAAATTCCCAAAATACCCTTCATTTTTTTCCAATAACTCCCAAAATTCTCTTAACCTTTTCTGGAATTCCCTAATGACCCCTTGTTAATCTTGCAAATATCTCCAGAGGCGCAACTCTTCATAAGAAGAACGGTTCTCCCTCAATAGAAGATGATAGAACTAGGATTTCAGATGGTATTGTGGGCCCTTGAGATGCAATGCTTCATTGTATTTTAGACAAAATGTCTCTATTTCTCAGCTGATTTTGGTAAATTTTTGTCTAAGATAATGTAAGATGGATCTCTGTAGTCAAAAAGAATAATCTATGCAAAAAAATGATGAAATCCATCCAAAATGTTGACATCGGTATTTTGAGAATTTCCACAAATTTCATGGGTAATTTGGTGATTTTCCCCAAAAAAAAAACTGCCAAAAATGTTCATAACAAGACAAACATGAATTTCCACAGTTCTAAAAATCTTCTTTAGTTAAGAAAAGCAACTAATTCAAACCGAGAAAATATTGAGGAAGACAATGATTCTCTATTATTCGAATCTTACTTTTCTGCAATTGCTTTTGGTAGTGTCATAAGTCCTTTGCGAAAGGATCCCACTGTTTGTCCTTTTGGAGTTGGTAGCCTCCTGCATTTAGAGGTTTCAAGTGTCAATAAATGACATGAAGCACAAAAGGACAATTCTCAAGTGAACAAATTCAGAAAGCCAAAAAAAAAACAGCAATCTAAATCCATGTGAGGAGCACCCCACTGGTCGACTTCTTCAGATGAACTCAGAGCTGATATCTCAAGACTCATTTTATGATTTCTTGCATGCGTTGAATCCATCAAGGCACACTAATGTTCAAGAAACACCCCTTCTGATATGAGATGATAAGAACTCACTGCCCAGCTGGTCCTCTTCCTTTGAGAAAAAAATAAATGGTCATATTGAAGGAACACCCAAATATGATAAGGTACAGCATCCTGCCGGAATGTTAGGTAGGTGCCGCCATAAATGCATATTCCCATCTAATCCTGGCCACTTTGTATGCTGAAACTGGATAATTTACAGATACAAAGAAATGTTGAAAGGAATATGAAGCATAATAAAAATATTCAGAAGGGCATATGCCAGTGCAAGCATAAACCATAAATATCTGCCTCCAAAATAAAAGTCTAAAAAAAGAACAGAAATAATATTTGTATAGCATTACGTTCACAAAGCTACTAAAAATAAATTCCTCCATCTAGAGACCTTGCATTGAAGTACAGAAAATCTTGAAAGAAGGAAAAAACTGTAGTGTATTGAGTTCACAAAACTCCTTAGATAAATTCCTCCACCTGAAGAGTCTGATTCACATGCATAAAATTTTGAAAAGAAGGAACAACGAGAGCGAAAAGGTCACCTAAGAAGCACCTTACATTTCATAGTTTGTGCAAAAGTACTGGTGCAATTATAAGTCATTCGATAAAATTAAACATATATAAATAGACAGAAATTAGCAAGAGATAGAAACAGATATAAGTCAAATGACAACCAGATGCGAGCAATAGAATCAACCAAATCGATGCAACCACAAATAATCCAAACTGACATCAAACCCAAAGCTGGTACAAGTACAAAACAGAGTATCCAAGTATCCAAGTGTACATAAATAGATACCAAATTGCTACGGTAATCAAGTGCCCATAGCTACCGCCAAAACCAAAATATGTGCGTAAAATAGCTCACAATGAGCTACGAGTATAACCATAGATCACCTATCAATGGTCATAACATGACCATAAACGGCAGCATGACCATGCCACGAGGTGCATACATGCTCAATCTAGGAACCACAATCGAGAGCATCAAAAACTCAATATATGCTCCCACACACTCACACCATGCACCCACGCACAGGAGCATACATGAATACAAAGATCTGCGTACTGAGTTTCTGCCATAACTCTAGCGATGCAGGGAGACTCGGCCATAATGAAGCCGAGGATTAAAAGAGTCATTAAATAGGAAAAATTTAAACAAAAAAAAGGTAGTTCATGGGGCATTCTGGGAGACCGTGTTGCTAGATATGGTCCAAGTATGCAAGATATCTGTTTGACAGGTAGTGGATTGTCCTCTAGTGATGAGGCTATGCTGCATGGTATCAAGCGAGTTGCCATAAATACGACTCAGTCCGCAGTGAAAGCAGTGGATCAACACATGGCTGACCACGATAGGAGGCTATGAGAGGTCGTGCTTGACCTCTAGATATACTTGGGTGATATTCATGCGTTGCGCATATTTTCTAATGTAAATGGGTCATTTGTACATGGTTATATAGATGCGACTGTAGACATCAAGTTGTCTACTTCTAGTGATGGACATAGGATTAGGTTTTCTCATGGTCGCTCTTGGTGGGAGGTTGTTGGGGTTGAAGGCCAAGTGGTCAGTTGCCTAGTGTGGCCCCACATACATATCCATCACAAATACATTGTATTCATTATTTGGTAGTCTAAGGAATAAGACTAGGGGATCTCACCATTGGAACTCCGGTTACACAATGTGTCCCTCACTCTCTCTCTCTCTATCCTCTTGTGTGCACTTCCGCTCCTATCATGCTATCATGTTGATATCCAAGTTTCCTAGGCTTTGAGTGCAAGAAGTTGAGGAAGTTGATTCCTGTTAGAAACATCAAGCTTGGATGCGTAAGTCTTCATAATGCAGATAGAACATGCCTTCAGACGAAGACATGTCCACAGAAACTCTACCCAAAAAAACTGTCAAAAAAGTACTCCTAGTATATTCTCACATCTCCTTAGTGCAATATATGCTGCAAACTCAATATTACAAATTCTTGGGCATGATTTCAATCTGAATGAATAGAGAAATTAAAACTTACGGATCCCTCGGTGGTGCAGGGTTTTTCTTTTTTTCTTGAATCATTTTGAAAGTTCCACCAATAATACTCCCTCCTAACTCTTCCAACCTCCAGACTTTTCCAAATGCTGCTTTCATGCTCAGCTTGGCAGGATTTCCGGCATAGACACCTGCAAACAATTAGTTAAGAGGCATTAGGAAAGCATCCCCCAAGTATGAGATCTCAGATGCAGCTACAAGGTGGTTACACCCATACATGCAGAAATCAGAACCATCTGAAGCAAGGTTGACTCACACTAGATACAAAGCAATTTTGCTATGCTACTTGTGCATGATTATGCGACAAAGGAAGATTCAACCAAGAGAGCCTTACAAAATTAACCTGAGCAAAAAGGTTCGATTAGTCTTTCAAAAACCTCAGCACCAAGGTTGCGCCGGACAAACTCCTCGACAGACTCTTCATAATTCTGTACCGTCCATTTCGAACCAACCAAAAACAAATGAACAATTGACCTAACAAGTAAGCCAACAGATACGAATGCAAATTAGTTGAAAGGGCCAATGAAAGAAAGTTGGTACTTACAGGAGGAGCAGGCTGTAGACCAAGAGCACCAAAACCAGCTCGCAATTTTCCTTGAATACTCATTAGATCAAAGAAAGGTAAGTCTGTGGGTCCTGCAGGCACTGGCCTCAATTTGCCTTCCCAGAAGACAAACCGTGGGGCAGTAGGATCTCCAAGGACTAGTTCATCTTTCAAACCACTATCAACCTGTCACAATGAAAATGGTGGAAGCAATACTTTTAGGTATGGGGCCTGAAACCCTTAAAGCCTGAAGTTGACATTTCAGACACGAAAGAACATGAACAAGCTGACGAGTTAGATCCTAAATAGTGATCTTCATGTCGCTGACTTTCAAATCATTTGGAACAACATTTTCACTATTACCACCCACAAGAGTCCTCCTGAAGTGCAAGCACCTTCATCTAAGACTTCAATAGCATAAAGAAAATTACTTGCTGCTAGATCACTCTCCCCAGTTTTCTAATCAGCATATAGCAGGACTTAAACAACATAGCCAGGTTAACAGTTGCATAAAACACATTCCTGAGATCCTCATCACATGTCTAAAACTGAAACTCGTGTCTTTTCTGACCAGCTAACAAATGGTGACCTGGATGTAGATGGCTTCTGAAGCAGCAAAGAAGAGAACCACAATCCATCTCAGGAGATGAACATCAACTGAGCAAGAAAAACTGAACTATGGAATCAAAAATTCAGATTCCAACAACTAATCCAAAAAACATTAAGCCCACTTTCAGGTTCAAACTTGAGCTATCCTCTTTTGTAGTCAGATAATTTAATCTTGAGTTTTGATAAACTCTTCGTCTTGTTACTATACATTACTTGCAACCACGAGCATCACATGAGATATCTCAGGCCTGAAATGTCTAGCCACAACAAAATATATCCAGATACACTGAACCATCTCTTTGAACCTATATAATTGGTGTAGACGTGTGATATGTGAAATTGGAATAGATGTATGTGTGTGAGCGTGTGGTGTGTGTTGTGTTGGGGAGCATATGTTAGTACCCAGTTCTACACCCACTATTGGGCACTGACGACGTTAGTGGGGATGTCGTGGTATATCATCAATACTATGCATTATGGAGCTGATGGTTATATTGTCTTGCGGGTGACTACCATGGGTCTATACCTTGCACTTTCCTTCAAGGGTGAATCTGGGCTTATCCTGGATTCATCTAGGTATATGTATATATAGATGTAGACTTGTAACATGATAGAGACTTTGCATGGGACCTGTAGCATCAGTCCATATCTCAAAATTTAGCCTTGGTACAAGCGATTCATCCAAAAATCTCACTGCAAATTTAAGAGTTTCATTTAAGCATTTTAGCATTTGACGACTTCTCGACACTCCTCTAAAACCAACTTTTTGCAATGTAATTGTCACAAACGGGAGCACATAACAATATAAAATATACTTGGATAAATAGAATTCATCACTTAATACCGAAGCCAAAAGATATAGAGAGAAATAAATAGAGAAAGAGAGAGATAGAGAGTGAGAAGATCGACGCAGTACTGGGACCAAAAGATGGGCTCGGCCCCTCCCTTAAAGAGAATCCTTTATTAGGGAGAATCTTTTTACAAGCACAAGAACCGGAGAAAACCCCTCTGTTCTAATTCTCTGACTCGATGGTCGTTCCTTCCCGTAAGGGAAATCCGAGAGATGAGCTGTCAATCCTTTTTCCGTCTATACTCGGAGTCGAGACTCCGCAGACAATTTCCGAATTCCGTTCTCGAAATTCCAAAGCGTAGGCCGAAGCCTTCACGTTTCTCCTTCGCGATGAAGTACCTGCAAACACACACACAAACACCGGACAACAATTCGTATGGCGAATCCACAATAGATACTTGTCGCTCTTGCGTGCGAAAAGTGACTTCCGTGATTCGTAGTCTCACAGAGTCTTCTCTTGCTGGCGCTAGCAACTCCTCCTCTAAGTGAAGGCATGTGGTGCTTTTATAGCTCTCTGGCCACAGCAGGAATAGCTGAGCAGAGGCCGGCCGCGTAGAGATCGCGGCGGAATTTTTATTTTTATTTTTTTTTTAAATTCGGTTGTTCTACCCAAAATAGGAAGAGAGCATTTGCTAGTTGGTTTTGTTGCTTTATTTTCTAAGTGGCTACCCACTTATTAAGTCGGCGGCCGGCATATTTTAAAATTGGTCTGAACCTGCCTAAAAACTCAATAAAATCTTATAAGTTAAAAACAATGCCTTTCACAGCACTACCCAGGCATCCCTGGATGCAATCACATGCACAGTTGCAATGCAGACATGACTTCCTCGCAGGAAAGCATCTGCTTTCCCGAAAGGCAATTCCACTTTCTCAAAAAGCATCCGTTTTTCCTCAAAGTTTCCTCTGAACACATCTTCATTTCAAGTGCTTGCTTTTCCTTGTGCACATTTCTAACACAGTTCGGAATTTCCTCTCGCCTATGGATATCCCCTTTCCGATGCACCCGTCACCCACCTTGTGACGCATCAGGAATACCCATCACCTAGTCCTTTCCTACCGAACTTACGGTACAATCTCCTTCACGATGCTCTATGTCACCCATCCTATGACGCATCAGAGATGTCCGTTCCCGGATGGTCGGATACTTCTTCCCGATGCTCCCTGTCACCCATCCGATGTGACGCATCAGAAGTACCCGTTCCTGATGGACTTACAGATATACCCGTTCACAGTGCTCCCGTCATTACTTTAAATGATGCACTAGGAATACTCTGTACTCGGATGTCTCCAGTGAGAAAAACCCTCTCACTTAATATTCCAATAATTCATTTAGAATTATTTTTCCTTGTTCCAAGCAAGAAAACCCTCTCACTTATAAATCCAATAATTCATTTAGAATTATTTTTCTGTCAGATAAAGCCAATTTAGCAACAGTAATGCCCATAGAATTGTTACCAGCTGGCACTACATTGATAGTGGCAAAGAACTAGAGACAGCTTGAAACTGTGAAACATAGAACAAAAGAATAACTGCAAGAGACAAGTGGAAATCAAAGTTCCTCTTACAGACCACATTGTGCCCAAGAATCCCTATTCATGAATTGTGAACACATCAGTCCAAGATTTTCAAGACAATGAGCTTTGAAACACACCCTATCCATAATCCCGCCATCAATAACGAACTGTCCGCAAGACATCCATAGCATAATGTATATGTCAAGCCGGTTGCTTGCCAAATGCAATTTGCTTTGAACCTCGACACATGGGTCCAAATCAAGTATTGGGAGCTCCAGCTGCTTCTCCCTACCGCTCACGCTCTCTAGCTGAAGCATGTTGGGGCACCCACCAACAAACTAGAAAGCTAGAGCTATTGCCACTATAGTTCGCACCACAACAGCAAACTCGGTTGAGTCCATGGTAGAATCATTCTCTCTTTTGTCCTCAGCAAGTTGCCTTTGCCTTTGTCCAATTGTGAGTTTATGGCTTTGCCTTTGGATGTAAAATCCTGAGACACATGAACACACATTCCACACTTGTCAAAACGGCCCCACGGCTTCTTTTGGGTTTTCGATACAACATGTGCCAATTCATCACTTTTTGACACTCGAATCTTGCCTTGGGAGACCAAGACAACTTCCTCTTGCGTGAGAAAAGAGCTGAGGGAATCAAAATCAAGCTTTCCATCGTGATCTGCAAGCGTAGTGCCTTTGCACCGATCCCATATTCCTCACACAACTTTGTAAGTAGCAAGGCAGCTAATTGAGTACTATTCAATGTACTTTCCATAGCCGAGACTTAATCATGGACAACTTTTGCCTTCATAAAAAATGACTACATGGAAGGCCAAACTTCAAACTTGTAACTATCCAAGAAGGGTGATCGCTGAACATATTCCAAACTTTGACCACATTTCACTAACAGTTTGCAAAGTCCGTATCACGGGAGAGATTACCTTTGTCAGTACCTAAACAATGGCTGACATAACCTTTGCATTACTTGCGTCCAAATCAACTCATGATTTGAGAACCTCATCATCCTGAAGTGGAGTCCACCTATTGTTGCAAGACCACATAGATCTAACGGTGGTGTAACTCTAACAAAAAGTGCCAGGCTCAGTCCTAAGCTAATGACTCATGCTAGACTGTAGCAGAAACATTTTTACGTAGCACAAGTGAAGTGCGCACGTGATATACACAACTGATACAATGGGGATAGAATGTACTTATATACTACTCTAGGGTCTTAAATACCCCTCACATGAATTGTGGCATTGCCTAATGTCAAATAAGAAAAATAAATACCTAGATCGAAGAAGATACTATGTAATAAGTGCGCAGAGCATCATGTGCGGGACGAGCCACAAGTTGTACATCTTTGTGATACGCAGGAACGGGATGTGTATGTCGGCTTCTCGCATTGTGAGCCAGACTTTTGGGCAAGATGGCTCGACTAGTTCTTGAAGGACGCGTCGCCGTTCTCCAACTTTTCCTATAACCTATAGCTATCAATGGCATGCCCACGGCATGTGTGCAGGTGCAGGAGCTCTAGCCTCTACGGCCGATACAAATCTGATGGTGAATGCTAGCACTTGCTGCCATTCGAGGATAGGACTGTCTATCATGGGCCCTGTAGTACTCTATAGGGAGGTGTTGTCTAGATCTTGTGAGTGAGGGCTTCTTAAGTTCTTTATGGTTGCACCCGACCTTGTGAGGATTTTCTAGAGTCTAGGAATTATGAGGGATTTTTCCCACATTTTTCCAATGTGCCACATGTGGTCTTTCTGTCGGGCGGCCTATTTTTATGTTTTTGACCCTTCCTATATCCATTTATTTGACATGGGTCATTGAGATGTGGGTCGCGTATAATTGTTACTTCCCTATATCAAGAGAAGGGGTGATGAAACTGGTCTGAATGGCAAGGACATGCCAAACCTACCTCAATTATGTACCCCATCTATTCAACTTTAATGCCCAACTTAATAGCCACCTCTGGTGAAATAAAGTTTTCCTTTGCACCTAGATCAAAGAAAAGAAGCATTATTTGATCCTTGACTTTACCCCATGCTCTGCATGGCATCAGAGTTTGGCCTATCCCCCACCATATCTGCCACTAAACTAGCCGTCGGTTTGGGCTTCTTTCCTTTCTTGTCCTCTTTGTCCTCTCAATCAACTGACCTCTTCTTCTTTGGACAATCCACAGCAAAGTGAGCAGGCTGCTCTCGCAGATAAAGCATTTACCCTCAGCCATTAAAGCTTTCTTTTCCTCGAAAGACAAAAGGCTTTTTCTGTTTCTTTGCATGTCCACCAGATGTCTCGGCTGAGTCTTTAGATTTCTCTGATTTTCTTGACCCCTGGGCAGCTTCAAGAGTCACTTTTGCCAAAGACTTCTTTGCTGATTTTTTCTTTGATGGACCCCTTTTTATGTTGCCTTGGAATCCACTATCTTCTCCCTTCGACAAGGCATGACCAGTGTTGGCAACCTCCATTAGCGGAGTAAGGGTGGCCACTCTGTTTTTTGTACAATAATTCTTGAGCCCTTTAGGCAACCCACAACAATACTTCTCTATCTGCTCTGTCAATGGCACAAATCTGTAGGAAAATACTGAAAGCAGCGGTTTACAAAACTTTCGATAGTACTCCTCTAAGTTTTTGCAACTAGCCACATTGAGTTGGTGCCAATTTATCATCTTCAAACTCACTTGACAGCCATGCAGATGCAAACATCTGTTTGAAGTAAACCCACGTGGTGGATGCTTGTCCTTGCATCAATAAAGTCGTCCACCATGAACACCCATTTCCTTTCAAGGAAAGTGGCAGCTTTGCAGACATTCAAAGCCTCGGTGAAATTCTCCCCTGCATAAGTGATATCAAACAGTTGAAGGAAAGTAAGAGCCTTCGTCTTGTCTTCAAAACCACTGAAAGTTCAAGCTTCACACCTGCACCACCTTCTTTGTATGGTTTCGGCTTGTCAAGCACTCTAAAATTATCATAAGAAAGTGTCTGCAACATAGGTACAGTAGTTCGAATCATTTGTGCTCCTTGGCCATTAGAACTTTGGCTTCTTGATGCCATATTTGCTTGCTGATTGGAAAAGCCAGCCATACCAGAATTGTCCTATGGCATCCCCAACTGGCCATGAGTACTCTAAAACCCTAGTTGTAAGCTATTACCATACATGAGGTTTGGCATCATGCCTTGCATAACCCCAAACACTATTCCTGGCATATACAGATGATTTTCAGGGGCATAAGCGGCCAAGCTTTGGTACACAAGTCCACTTCCAAAATACCCAGGATGTACTGTGGGTGGTGGAAATACCTGATCCATAGCCTAGAAGGTAGTTCCCTCTCCATTTAGACCAACATTTGGACGCTCAAAGGTGGCTGGCTGAATTGGTATAGCTTGAGGAATTGCGTCCTAGCCACCTGTTCATGGACAGAAAAGGTTTGCCTTGGAGCCTCACCCGACTCCGCAACATACAAATGCTCCTTGTCCTGCTGGATCGCATTTGGGACCTTCCCTTGAGCCTCAACAAGCTCTATTGGAGGAGAATGTTGCCTTGTCTGTTGTCACAATGTTGGAGCTTGCAGAAACTCCATTAACTTGGGATTCTGCACCAATCGGGTAAACACATTCACAGGAGCTACCAATTGTGTTCTCAACACATCCTCATCTAGTTGCCCAATCATTATCCCTTGAGCTTGTGGCGCATTCACATCAATAAAAGGCACAAACAATGGTGGCCGCGAACTTTCACCAACCTCAAACGCTGTAGGAATAGCATGTCTGTCCCGTAAAGAGGAACCCTCTTCTTTAGTGTCATTCTTCCTATCAGCCATAGTGGAATTCCAGTACCTGTGCTTTGTGTCTTCGCCCAAAACACACCAAGGCTCACTTCTTGAGGAAAAAGCGGTGTTGTCTCAACAACAGAACCATGAAACCAGCCTATAGCCTTACTAAAGGGCGGCAAACTTTGGCTTTCACCCGACCTGTACGTGTTTAACTTCACCTGTACCTTATGATACAAAGTAACTTCACAAATAAACCCGTAACTGGAATTCACCACTTCACAACAGTTAACAACTTGGTAGCTAGGGTGCTCCCAGGTAGATAGTGACACCTTGTTGGCCCCAAAGGTTGGCACCCCTTTCGGTATTTCTTTATTCCAAATAAACTCGGAGAAAACCTATAAACTTCTACGAGCTGTCCCACTTGTACTCGGTTGAAAATTCCCTACTCAAGCCCAATTTCGGCAACATAATGACAATAGAAGATTTCACAAACAAAATTCCAATGTATTAGGTGACTTTTCACACACATTAGAGCACTTTTACAAACCTGGCGCGAAAATACAGCACACTGAATTCTCTGTTTTTAGCCTGTATAATGTACCAGAACATCTGTTTGACAGTTCCCTAGCTTCCCTGAAGCTCCTAATACCCTTAGGCATCAAAAGGGTCAAACCCTAAGCCTGCAAAAAATTACAGCAAGCTGTAATTCTTCATTTAGCATGCCGAACGCAATTGTAGGTAGCCCTTGAGTCCCAACATGTGAAGAGGTACTTGCCCTTTGATTTAAACAAGTTTATCGCGAGAAATCTCTCTAAATCAACATGTACGTCCTAATCTGTGCAAGAGGCTCTTGCCTTGGCATTGAGCATAGATTCCCCACAATTGTACATACAAATGAATAGCCCTTGAGCTAGGCATCACGATTTTGTATTCAAAAGGGGAGAGAGGTGCAATCCTGCTACATAAGACAAAGGAGAAGGCAAGCTTCCATCAAAGTGGTGAACATGCATCCACTGCTCACACACACGCTAAAGTGTCCAGTTTGCCCATTTGGTTTGAATTCCTAGTACCCACCAACTTATGAAGTCTCGCGAAGGAGCCTAAATGACTTTAACTAAGACGGGGAGATGGGATGCTCATTCTAGCTATGTAGAGTTGTGAGCTATCTAGTCTCACTGATGATAGCAGATTTTGCTTCTGTGGGCTCTCTCTCTCTCTCTCTCTCTCTCTCTCTCTCTCTCTCTCTCTCTCTCTCTCTCTCTCTCTCTCTATCTATCTATCTATCTATCTATCTATCTATCTATATATATATATATATATATATATATATATATATATATATATATATATATATAAAACAAGGAAAAAAAAAAGAAAATCACTTTACTTCTACTTAACAAAACTAGAAAAAACAAACTATTTTTCACTTTAAAATGTTTAAGAAAAGGCACACGAAAAATAATTTGAAGCAACTTACTTGATTAAAACTTGAAATAAGTACTCAATTTTAAACTAACAAGGATAAGACATCTCAAAGACTTGATCCTAGGAATCACACTCCACACAACAACTTCTAAAGGAACAAATTCTTAAATCCTAATGTAAGCTAAACACTCGAAATGAATACTACTACAAAACCTACGAAGAAGAGGTTGAAAACAACCAAAGAAGTAAGAAGCTCAAAACTTGACAATATGCAACCTCAACTTCGCTGCTTGTCCAAACAAGAAGAAATTGATTATCACCTTTATCATGCATAGCTTGGACAACAGCTATATACTCACGGTCAGTGCCCAAGAGTAGGTGCAAGTTTATATAGAGGTCATCCATGCTTTGAACGTACTCTAGAGTCTATAAAACCAACGAACTAAGTTTCTATCACACTACAGAGGTGATGGGCATGGCATACTGAGTACCCAGCCATGATAAGGCTAGCATTTGTCAAGCAAGAACAAAAATACTAGAAGCACTAAAGATCTAAACAGCAAAATACTATGTTACTAAGTCAAACAATAAGTGGGCTTTTAAGCTCCCCACTTTTATTGAATTTACTACTGATTATCTTGAACATTCCAAAGGAAGAAATGGTGAAAATAAACTTACTACGATGCAAAAATGAACGAAAACTTTCATGATTCTTTTGGATAAGTATCCTTTCTCAACAAATAAAGAAACAAGATGGCATGACTGAAGAACAAAAGTAGATTTATTAGCACAAAGGCGAGAAAATCTAAATAGCTGAGAGCAAATGACACCATATTTAGCTAAAAGAGAAATGCTCGAAGAAATGTGAGGCATACGGATGATATTTAGATTGGCATAGTCCGGTTCAAGGCATCTATCACACATATCTATTACCAATCCCAAGGGAGTTTGAGATATGTTAAGGTCTGAAAAGGCACAACCATCACTATTTGTGATACAATTAAGTTCACAAAACTCCTTACGATAAATTCCTCCACCTACAAAACTCAAATCCAAGTATATAAAATCTTGAAAAGAAGGAACGTCAGGAACAAAAAGATCATCTACAAAGCGTCTTACATTGCATAACTTGTGCAAAAATATTGGGCAAGTTTAGCAACGACAAGACACTCCATAAAGTCAAACTCATACGTAAAAAGATAGAAAATGGTGCCCACACAGATACCAATTGTTTGTTTGAAAGGAGATGCAATGGATGCAAGTCCGAAGGGATGGAACAGAGATGGAAAGGGTTGTATATTAGCAAACGCAGAGTATCCGATGACGATGACAAGGGCATAGAAGAGTAAGCGGTGGATGGGGATCAACCGAAAAGGAGCAGTCAATGTTGAAGCAAAGACGTAAGAAGTCAGCAAGGGGCAGAGCCTTCCAAAGAGAAGCTCCAGAAGAAAGAAAGATTGCAAGCCAGAGAGTGAATCGTACAAGCTGCTGATGTCCGAGGCTAATTGCTGACCAAAGCTATCCAATTGGCACAATGTCAAGAGATGAAACATGATCGGGGTAAGCTGGAGGTAACTGATTCTCTCTCAATTCTTCTAAAGACAAGAAAAAGAACTCTTATGGGAATGGTAACAATAAGTCCAAGACGTCTCCAAATTCTTCTTTTAAAGAATGAGAAGGAAAAGAAAAAGAGTAAGGGTAACTCTAGCAAACATAAACTCTCTCCTCGTGAAAAAGTGTCTCAAGGAATTTTGGGTGACCAATTAATCAAAGAAGAACACGCTTCGTATACAACATGGTTTTCAAAAATTTCGAGTTCGCAACCATACACAATCCTAATTATGATTTTCCCAAGAGACAATTTCGAAGATTTGAGATTATTTTCATTCTTTTTTCACTATTTTCCTACAAATCTGAAAGGGATTTTTCCTTTTCCACTTGTTCTAGACCGTCATTTCTGAAAATTTTTACCAGCACAATTGCTATAGTCATGTAAATGGTCAAAGAATGGTTGTGTTGTTTGATTTTGAAAGATCCCGATATGTCATTACTAAGGCTTTGGTCAAGTGTGCACACCTTCAAACTAGCTCAGTTTGAAAGGTTCACTCTTTGAGAAGTCTTGGACTTGAAGAGCTACGGGGAAAACCACACAATGTCCTCGCATAGTTCTTGAAACCGTCCAATATATGACATCCTAATCCCCACCAAGAACCAAGGGTGCCATCTGGCCGTGCCTCTCATGCTTCTACATTTCTCTGGCATAGTTTCTACCACGACCACGAGTATGGCTCCGTAAGATATTAATGTTGTTTGTTTTCTAATAAAATGAAAACGTAGGTCATGATATATTGATGACAAAATGATGATGCTTATGCAAAACAGGTCAGACAAAGACTATACACAACCTCACCAAATCCTCAGCAAGTTCTTTTCTAATGTTGTCTCTGCCTTTACTTTTTGGACCTTAAGTGTTTGTGGCTCGACTGGAATACACGAATAGGTGCCAGTGCAGATTTTCTCTTTCCCTCCTTCCCCCCTCAATGCATATATGACAGGAACTGAAGCAATGTCCTGTCTCAATACTGTCAGTGTTGTATATACTTTAAAAAAATTTATATCAAGGTAGCGTAAGATGCAGATAGAGAGAGCCACATACCACCATTGTCAACATAGGATCACTAGGCTGGAAGCTGTTGGGTCCTTCCTCCCAAAGATAGTCTCCCCTTTGTACAGTGGTGATGTTACCGCCAACTCTATCCCTCGCTTCGGTCACCAAAACCTTGTTCAAATCTGCAGAATGTTTCGTCGCAAGCGCTTGAGCAGTGCACAAGCCAGAGATACCAGCACCCACAATCACACAGTCATAGTTCTCTTTCTTCTGTGTCTCTTCGGCGGTTGAAGGGGGTGGAGCAACAGCCTGCTTATTATAAACATGTAGACAATGAGCTTTCCTGCTATGTTTATGTGAGCCCACAGCAGGACAAGCATTCCTATGTTGATTGTAGGGGACTCTGTAGCTCCACCATGGAGATTTAACAGCTGCAAAGTTGTTTGAAGCTTGAAAGGTTTGGTGCTGGCGAGCAAGAAGAGATGATAAAGCGCCCGCCTCCATGACAGACGTCTGCTCGAATTGTCAAAAGGACGAGAGGACCAACGGCAAATGGGTTGCAGTAGTTGCAGACGATAGAAGCCTGTGTAGACCTACGGGCCTTTGGTGACTGGAGCTTCCTTGAGAACGTGCTTCAAGACTCCATGAGTTCGCATTCGGTGAAGGATAGAACTGTCCCATTGCTGGCCTATCACCTAGCAAGGTAGTTGATAATGTCAAAAGCAGCTAACGCTGGTGGTGAAATATTTCAACCAAAACCATCACAATCTCAAAAATATTATTTCTAGCATGTGTGGTGAAATATTTCAACCAAAACCATCACAATCTGAAAAATATTATTTCTAGCATGCATACACACGCACACATTGGTGGGTGTGTGTGTGTGTGAGTGAGAGAGGGGGGGGGGGGGGGGAGAAGACAAGGAAGAGAATTTTCATAATAGTAGGAGCATTCCCAACTCCAAAGAGGGATATAGCTCCCACATGGGAAATGAAGATAGTCAAACATTGTCAAGAATGAATAACATATGGAAGAAAATAGAGAGGTGGCTATCGAGACAAGTAGATTGGGGAAGGGAGACTAGATTGTGGATGTATTGTCTACTAGACTATAGAGGTAAATTACTATAATGTGATCCCAATTCATCTTCAACCAGCACAACAATTTGTATCTCGCTACTTTCCTATCCTCCCAATATGTGCCTTCAATTCTTGAAAATAAATCATTGAAGAAAATCTAGAGAAATTCTCTCGTCATAACTTAAGTGGGCCCCTTGATTAAAAATTAGCAAAAGATAGAGAACACCACAAGTGGTGGGGACAAGACAATGAGCAGAGAGGAAGGTGGCAAGTGGCGAGGCAAGCAAATGGCCAGGGCAGGACACAACACACGGAAGCCAACAAGGGAGTCATAGTAGGGGAAAAACAAGATGTTTTTTAGGTTGCAGTACACCTTTCAATCACGAAGTGCTCAAGGGCAAGTTGGCTAGAACACAGTAACTAAATTTTCACATAAGGGCTACAGGAGTTCAAAAGTTGCTCATGCCTCGCAGTTGTACTCCTCATAATGTGGAGGAAGTGGAGGGATCTGTGGATATTTTGGGCAATAAAAGTTGAAAGTTGCCAATATGTCCCATTTCGGGCAATAATTCCAATTGTGCACACATGAAAAATTGTTAGCCATGTATCCCTCGACCACCTCATGTTTCTACATCCACACTTGCCTAATACAATTCAAGGTTTTTCATTGACTTGCCTCGTGTTCTCATTTCATTGACATCCTATTTTCTTGTTATCTCAATTAAATGGGTATCAAATCTTGTAAGTGAGTGACTGCTACTCACTCCACCACACCTTTCACACATCTATTCCTCTCTACCAACTCAATTCATTCATATTTATATGATGTTGTTCCTCCTCCTTCTCGCTTTTAAATCTCTCCCTCATGCTTCACCTCAAGCAGCTAAGGAAGCATTCTAGTTCTATTAAAATATATAGAATATTATTTGATTTTTCTAAATCTTAAACCCTTGTTGCCATTTTTAATTGAAATTTTAAAAACCAATCAAGGACTTTTGTTTATCAAGTCCTCTACCCAAAAATTGAGCCTTTTTAAGCATATTTATATACTTGAAGGAAAACTTTAATGTACTTTTTCTTGAAATTCTAATTACCATTTTGTAAGTATTTTGTAGTATAAAGCTACCAAATGGTAATTTTTCTTTTGAACTGGATTACATTTTGTAACCTTTGCCTCTCTTGGTTGGTTACCAAATTTTTCCTTTTGCTAAAATGTGGGCTCAACTTTAGCATTGGATCAAAATTGACTACATCAAGAATGCCCTATTGCATTTCATGCACGAGACCCAAGTTGCATGTATAGCACATTATGTCCTGAATCCTCTCATTTTATCCATTGAAAGGAGTGTAACAACTTCCTTGCCCTCCTCCAATAGTGGAATCTTGGAGACTACCTTTGGAGAAAAACCCTCAATCCCCCTCTACTAAAAACAAGGCATAAAGTGCAAGAGCTTCCTCACCCTACCCCCGATGAACATATTTTTCAATCATGTGCTCTTTTTGGATAACCACATAAATTCTCAACTTACATAGTTCAATGTATAATGTTTTTTTAGAACATTAGATCATATTTTTTCTCGTAAAAATGGGCAAAACACCCTAAACTAGGCAAAATGCCTGTCAAAAAGCACCATGCTTCCAACATCTCTGACAACAACAAGAGGCTCTTGATTTTTAAAATTGACACCTTAGAAGTTAACAAGAAGTTTAATTTGGAAACATGCCATGTTGGAAATCCAGCATTGCCCATGGTGCCTCTCTACCTGTGTGCATAAAAAGCCCACAAACTTATAATTGAAACACAAAAACATTATCGAACACTCTAGTTGAAAACATATCCATATGCAAAACACACTTGCAACAGTAATTAAAGATTGTTCATCCATGTCTAGGTGTGAGCCCAATGGCTCTAACCCAACTAAATTTACCACATGTATAATCAAATGATACAAACATGCACTCTAAGTGGAGAACTCAAATAGATAAACATAATCCAAATACCTAGATGCATCTCAGATAGTGAGTGGAATACTCTGATGCAATGAAATGATCATTTCTATATCTTCTCTTAACCAGATTCATCCCAAAGAGTGAGTGAAACACTCCACAATCCCTAAATCTTCTCTTTCCTAGATTCATCCCAGAAAGTGAGGAAAATACTCCGACAAAATGAGATGATGATTCCTAAATCTTCTATTCGCTACATTCATCCAAGAGAGTGAGTGAATTAATCTAACACAATGAGATGATCGCACCTACATCTTCCCTTTCAACTACAGATATCATTTAGTGTGAGTAAAAACTTCGACACAAAGGATGCACAAAACTGCATTGACATTACCACCAAATGTGAGTTTGCAATCCAATACAAGAAGCAATTGTAAGCATGTAAGAACACAATATCTAAGTGACAGTGTGTGTTTTGACACAAAGGATGCACATAAGTAAGCAGAAGTTAACAATTGATATTTAAGTATGAGGTTACTCATTAACATTAGAAGCAAACTGCTAGTTTTAACATCTCTGAAAGTAGGGAATTACTCTTCCCAACCCAAACCGCTAAACATGATATCATATGTTTATTGAGCTTTGAAATACCACACCTACTTATCTTTAATGAGGGAGCTAATTATGGCTCTTCACCAAATATAATTATGGCTTTTGTCCTCAATAAGAAGACAAAAGAGCATTTATGATCTCATTTACAATTTTTTTGTGACAAGTTATATTTTTTGTAAATTATGCATGAAAAAAAATGACTTGATTACGAGATGTCATAAAATTTAATATCCAACCAACCCAAATGATTTTCTCATATTAAACTGATCGTTTAATGTGGGAGAATAAATGGGAACAAGGGTTAAGATATAGACATGTGCTTATAGATCTATCTCAATACGGGGCCAATGGTAAAGGGGCCCAAATGAGAGATGGTCTATCAAAGAGCAAGGCTAACCAATGGAGCATAAGACCTTAGGGTTAGCTTCATTAAAGACCTCCAATAGTTAGTGTAAAAGTCCTTTGACCTTAGTTAAAGCTAGGGCTGAGCTTGAGGTGGGAACCCAGCCCAAGATTAAGGTTCTTGAAGTGCTTGAGTTGTTTGATGACTGAGGTGCTTGATATGCTCGAGGTGCTTCATGATTTGCTTGAGTTGCTTGACATGCTTGAGATGTAGGGTTGTACTTGAGGTGAGAGCCCAGCCCAAGCTTGCAGTGCTTAAGGGTCAAGCTTGTGGTGGGAAATGGGCCTAGGCTTGAGGGGCTTGAGGTGAGGTGTCAAAAGTCAAAATTAAATCCCTAGCGGGAGGGGGCGAGCCCTACACGAGGGGGGATGAGAGGAAACACACACACTCTCACACAAGGCATGCATAGTACAAAGAAAGCAAAGGGGACACTTGTCAAGTTCCTCCTCATGTTGCTCTCATGGTGTGCCTGAAGCCTATTGGTTGGCCACACAAGGGGTCCAATGATAATTTAGGAGATTTAATTAATTGTCTTTGCATTTATCAAGTCCTCTCTCTCAAAGGGGAAAGGGGGACACTTGTCCCAAGGCTACCCTTGTTGCTTGTAATGCCTCCTGCTTGTGATTGGCTAGGCCTGGAGGGGTCAAATGAGCTTCAAGCATGAGCTACAAGGGGGGGCTCGAGCTAGGGGGTTTCTTAGGGGGTATACTCTCCCACACACACTCACATGCTCTCATTATGCATTGTGCAAAGTGCAAGAGCTCCCTCTCCTTCTCCAAGCAAGTAGAGGTTGAGAGCCTACACCAACACTCTTGGCTATGGAGTGCAAATCCAACCAAGAGCCATGCTCCAATGCTTAAGCTTGCCATCTTCTCCATCTTCATTACTATGCTATTATGTATGCTAGCAAGAAGAGTTATGATAAGTGAGGAACTGATTCTTTCTCCTATGAAATGTTTCTTCTTCCTCTTCCCTACTCTCATTCCCTGCTAGCTCTCTCCACCTTCGAAGGTGTTTGAGGTCTTGGGACTGAGGCTTGGGATAGTTAAAGCTTTCTTCAAAGTTTATGTTATGCTTGTGATGCATGAATTTTTCCATCTTCATTGCATCATCTAGGTCACAAGGACCACAAAGACTGTATTGTAACAAGTCTCTCGTAATGGGAGAAATCATAATACAAATGCCTATTAGAGGGGGGACCGGCTCCACATAAATCCGGTCCTCAACTGTTGTCATGTTCTCTAAATTCTCTCTCTTGCAAAAGTATTGTTCATGCCAAGTTAACTAATTTCTATGTTTATGTTGCTATCTTCAACTATGTTCACTCACTATGCTCACAAAGTAATTTCTTAAGTATCCTCATTAATTTCCGCTATTCTCAAGTTAAAAGGCCAATACCATTACACGATATTTATATGAACACCCACAAAATATGTGTCTTCTTGATGTTAACCTATAATTTTGTTTTGAATCATAGGTTTGCACTCAAAAATACATCAATTCTTTGAAGCAAGTTTTGAAAGCCCACAATTTGCCTCCAGCATTTCCAAGATTACAAATGTTTACTTACTACATTTAGTACATATGAAAACTAAGCTTTTAAGGTTAGTTTCTTATATATACTAGAGTTTAATATTTAAGATTAACTCCAATTGAGGGTTTAACTAGAATGTAAAAGAGTTGAACTCTAGACTTTTATAGTTTTATTCAATGACAATATTCTGGATACCATTAGAAGATGTTATAAAACTTTTTTAAGCCCACCTCTAGATGGTGGGGATGGTCCCCAAAAAGCTATTCTACATGGAGTTACAGCAATAGTTCCACACTATATGTTGTGTGGGACAATCAAAGCTCCAGTGGCAATGCCTATAAATAAGACCCCCCAATCTCATTTTGGGGACTCTATCAATTTGTTATCATTGTCGTTTTGTCTTTACTTAGTCATTGTAGCATTTGGGCTAGAGCTTAATTGTGAGCTGCCCAGCGTTTCTACCCATTGTATCATTTAGTCTGAATCTGAATCTCAATCACTTTGTATCTATCTATAATCTGAATTCTATTCTGAGTTGTGTTCTGAAAACTCAAGTTTTTAACCACTGACCAGTCTTAATGATCAGCTCATCTGATACTTTGATTTCTTGTCCACTAACTTTAAGTCTACCTCTAGGAAACTTATTGAACTCAAGCTATTTCTATTTGGGCGACCACAGTGCTGAGCATAAGCTCTTAACTGAACCAATCTCCATGGACTCAGAATAAGTCAACCATTCACAATGCCTGTACTTCCAACAAGAGGTCAAAGAGCAACCATAGCATTTGCTAAGGAGGGAAACTACACCAGTATAGTTGAAGGGTCAGAGCGTGAATCTAAATAACTCTAGCATTTATCCCAAGATGAAGATAGCGACCAGGACCTAGGCAACAGGGAAGCCGAACAACCAATGGATGTGGGCTATTCTAAGAGCTCCAGAAGAGCACAATTAATGAGTTTTGAAAGAGTGCGGTCTAAAAGATGTTCTCACTCACATAGTACCAAACATAGTACTAGGGAAGGTAGAGCAAAAGCAACAGATACTAGTGAGACAGTGAGGAAGTAAGGCAGACATTCTGACTCAATGAAGAAGTCTAGAAGAGGAAAGGAGTCTGAAACAGTTATAGAAATAGACACTGACTATTGTGTCAATCCCAGACGAAGAGAAAAGACCAACGACCTAAAATTGCTTTCCCCACCTTCCAAGCGGTAGAAAAGATGAACCTAGTGTACATATAGAAGCATTTGAGCTGTATGTTGACTTGAAATATATTAAAGAAGAAGATTGGTCATAGTATTTTCCTCAAATGTTGAAGAACGCAATAAGGAAGTGGTATTACCACTATCCAACAAGTAAAGTGAAAACTTATTGTAAGATGAAGAAAGCCTTCATTCTTGAGCACAATGAGAATCTAGATAAAATTCAAGGCAAGTTGTAAGTAAGGAACTATGTGGAGAGGATCAAGCAGCTGACTAGACAGTTGCATGAATCCATTAAAAAACGAATGAGAGCCTAGTTTATGATCGGGTTCGAAGTCAAGAAGCTTAAGGACCAAGATGTTACATCTCCAACCAAGAAATTCAATGACTTGGTTCAAGGAGCCCTGAAATTGGAACCGCAAGGTAAGAAAGAAAAGAGACGAAGAGCCAAATCCAGCTCGAGTTCTAGTGAAAGCTCTTCAAAGGAGATATCATTAGTCTCTAGATCAAATGAGGCTAAGTACTCTGAAGAACCCCTCAAAACAAAGAAGAAAGGGTCCTAGACAAAGAAGATGGAAGAATTAATCTTTGAGATTTCAAAGACCATACCATCACTAGGGAAGGTGGAGACATGGTGCATCCCTCATGCAAGCAATGCAAGTCGAATCAACAATTGAACTGATGAATGCATCCAATGCACTTACTGTAAAGCCTATGATCATGTATGCAATAAATGAAAAATCAAAATGCACCAAATTAAGGAGAGCAAGGATGTATCATTGATTGCATTAACCAACCCCAAGCCTATTAAGCAAGAAGAGGTTGTTGAGAACCTAGAGAACCTAGACAATGGAGCCACTACCAAAGAAATGGCTGGAAGGGGGAGATATCAAAATTTCCCTAGTAGAGGGAGAGGAAGAAGGGACATCAGTAGAAGGGTGTTTAGTTTCAACACTCATCAAAAGTATGAGATTGTCCAGAGAATGTAAACCTTGAGGTACCTGAGGAAAAGATGGGAGAACCAGCTCTAGTACACATGATTACTAGGAGTTATAGTGTTGTCATCTAGAAATTACCATAGGAGCTAGTCAGCCAACTCGAGCAAAGCAAAGGAATTCAAAAGTGGGAGAAGAAAATGGTTATGTGGAAATCCAAAGGGAGAGCCAAGGAAGTGGACGAGTAGTAGGAGCATAGGGTTGGCTACGTAGGTCATGCAAGATCTAGAGTGAATGGAAGCCAGAGAAACTAGAGTGCTCAGATATCATAGCCATTCAGAGGCGTTCACATGTAACTTCAGTTGTTCAAACTGGTCGATCGGAGAGCACACAGCAAAGAGCAAGCATGAAGAAGGAGATCAGACTGTGTGTGGTGGAATGGTACTCACACTACAATGTGCAGTAGTGAGTATGATTATTATGAATGGATAAAGAATTGGTTGTACACATGGGCGACACAGGCAGCCAGGCACCCTGGCCTTTAACCCAAAAATCTCCCACTTAAAGACACTATGACTTTAAAGTGTCCAAAATAAAGCAAACAAGTCAAGCCATACCCAACAGCATCTGTGTTAGGTAAAGGCGGTGTGCCTCACCGTGCTTTACTCGTGTCCGCCAGTGTGCGGCTGCCCACATTTATCTCCTTATTCTTTATACATACAAAGAATAAGGAGCTCTCACTCACATTATCACATGGTACTCATACAGTGAGATTTGGGAGCTCCACTCACATCCTGTGTCCTGCTCTCTGTCCCTCTCTCTCTCCTTCTCACTCTCCGCACACGCACCGCATCCGCGCACTCACAATTGGTATCAGAGCTATGGCGACCGCGGAGAGCACGACGGCTTTGAGAGCTTCGAGACCATAGCTCGCTCGCTCTCGACGGTGGAGAGATTAAGAAATCTTGGAAGCTTTGTGAGAATGCAATGGGAGCTTGTGAGCTCAGTTGAGAGGGATGTATGCTCTTGTGGAAGCTCAAAAAGGAGTGTGGAAGACTGTGTGTAAGTGAAGGTGCTGCCCTAAAATTGTGTGCGCAACAGCACTGTTTTCAGATTCGTTTTTCTCCTTGTAGAATGCAGATCTGAGAATTCTATCATCGGTGCCCATCCGTTTCGACGTGGTCTACAACTTTGCAGAAGAAATGTTTTGCAAATTCCTCACCGTTTTGCTGATATTCAGCTCAGACTGACTGTATACAGAAATTCCAAATTTTCTGTTGTCACATTGTGTGCGAGTTTGATGCACTTTTGGAAGCACGGGAGATGCTTGAAGTTGAGTGCATAAATTCTGAGCTGAAGATGCAATTGCAGCTTGTGCTAAGCTTGTGCTTTCAGGGTTTTTTGGTAGACATGGGCAACGAAGTACGGAGGCGTTTAACACCACCGAAGCGGTCTCTTGAGAGACGCAGTTTTTTGGAGCACACAGGTGGAGCTTCTTTCACTGGTTTTCACAGGATACTTTGGCAGTGATTTTGTGCTTGGATTCATGGTCTTTGCAGATGGTTTGCATATGGTTATGGTGCAAGGTTGATGCCCATTATACATGCATTTTGGCGAGCACTTTCAAGTGCCGGTGAGCTCTCTTGAGAGCATTGTTTTCGGATTGATCAAGTTTCCGGATTGCAAATCTTTTGGCGCTTGCTTATGCGCGGTCACTCCGTTGATGTACGTTGAGTGCGGATTGCCATTGTATGAGAAAATGTGGAGCCATTTTGGGATTTCTACTCATTGGCATTGAGTGGTGTTATGGTTTATGGTAGAGATTGTACTTGAGTTTTTGCTCAATTTTCAGAGGAAACTCTGCCGGATTTTTCCCAGATTCTCGCCATAGTTTGTGATTGAGTGTTTACTCTCACTTTGATAGGTTTTTTCAGTTTGGACACAATTTTGTGTTTTTGTATCCACTCTCGCAAGAGTGAGGAGTTGTGTATCCTTCTTTGCTTGAGACAGTGGTTTGCTCTTTGCTCTCGGGTGGGAGAGTCTTGTGATCTCGAGCATTGTATTGCCATACTTTTGGCATGGAGACGCTTCAGGTTAGAGGCGGTTCTCGTTCACGATCACGACTGACATGTTGGCACTGCGGCCATAAGGGGCATATTAGGCGCCGTTGCTTCAGGCGTATGAGGCAGCGGAAGAGGCAGATGCATGGTGCTACTATGAGGACAGATGCTAGAGAGTATGCATGTGACGGGCATGTCACTTTTGAGTCTAACTTGCCTTCAGACTACTTTGTGTCTTGGGATAGCACATTGTCTATGCGTTTTCTACTAGACGAGCATGCAGTTTTTCACGTGACACCACGTCGTGATTTGTTTTGCTCTTTCTCTAGTGGGAGACTTGGTTGTGTGCAGTTTGCTGATGGTTCAGCATACGACATAGAGGGTGTTGGAGATGTATGTATGTCCTTGCCTAGCAGTGCATAGCTTACGCTACGAGATGTACGTTATGTATCAGGACTCAGACAGAGTCTCATTTCAGTGCGTCAGTTGCAAAGAAGTGGACATTGTGTACTGCTTGGAGAGCGGTCATTTCAGATGCATAGGGGATCACTGGTGATAGCAAGAGGTGCTAGGAGTGGTCTGGTATACCCTTTGCATATTTCTGACACACGAGGCGGTGTAGTCTCTGTGTATTTGCAGCCATGTTTGGAGCGAGAGACGAGGCGTGTCTCTTTTGCGGATATGCTGCATGGAGAGCAGGTTGTGCATTTGTCTTGTGGTGATGTTCACGCAGACAATGGTATCTGTGGGGATGCACAACTTTGCTAGTCATCAGTTGAGATGATATCGATTGAGTCAGAGACCGATGCATTGTTCTATGATGCATCTGATACGTTTGAGGGCGACAGTGTCCTTCAGACAGCTGTGTGTGATTGCAGTGGTGCTGATTTTTTGGTTTTGTAGTCGTTCTCATCAGATATGCCTTTGCCAGAGAATGATGACATGGTGATGCATAGTCAGGTGGTTGATGATGCGTAGTCATGTCCGCCAGTGTCCGGCTGCCCACATTTATCTCCTTATTCTTTATACATACAAAGAATAAGGAGCTCTCACTCACATTCTCACATGGTACTCATACTGTGAGATTTGGGATCTCCACCCACATCCTGTGTCCTGCTCTCTGTCCCTCTCTCTCTCCTTCTCACTCTCCGCACATGCACCGCATCCGCGCACTCACAATCTGTAGTGTGCAAACCGATGTGAGGCTAAAAACTAAGTGAGTAGGTTAGCATGGTTATTGTCAGTATGTACCTTCACAAGATGGACGCACTTGTCCTCAAGATTCTTTTGTCTGAAGTCATACCTCACCTCAATGTGTTTTGTCTTTGCATGGAAGATAGGATTCCTGGCCAACACTATGACACTCTCGCCATCACAATGTAGCATAGAAGCATCAACATTCATACCCAGATCTCCCACTAGCCGTGAGATCCACAAGAGTCAACGACCTAAAATTGCTTTCCCCACCTTCCAAGTGGTAGAAAAGATGAACCTAGTGTACATATACAAGCATTTGAGTTGTATGCTGACTTGAAAGATATTAAAGAAGAAGACTGGTCATAGTATTTTCCTCAAATGTTGAAGGACGCAATAAGGAAGTGGTATTACCACTATCCAACAAGTAAAGTGAAAACTTATTGTAAGATGAAGAAAGCCTTCATTCTTGAGCACAATGAGAATAGGGGGGATAAAACTAGATAAAATTCAAGGCAAGTTGTAAGTAAGGAACTATGTGGAGAGGATCAAGCAGCTGACTAGACAGTTGCATGAATCCATTAAAAAACGAATGAGAGCCTAGTTTATGATCAGGTTCAAAGTCAAGAAGCTTAAGGACCAAGATGTGACATCTCCAATCAAGAAACTCAATGACTTGGTTCAAGGAGCCCTGAAATTGGAACCGCAAGGTAAGAAAGAAAAGAGACGAAGAGACAAATCCAGCTCGAGTTCTAGTGAAAGCTCTTCAGAGGAGACATCATTAGTCTCTAGATCAAATGAGGCTAAGTACTCTGAAGAACCCCTCAAAACAAAGAAGAAAGGGTCCTAGACAAAGAAGATGGAAGAATTAATCTTTGAGATTTCAAAGACCATAGCATCACTAGGGAAGGTGGAGACATGGTGCATCCCTCTTGCAAGCAATGCAAGTCGAATCAGCAATTGAACTGATGAATGCATCCAATGCACTTACTGTAAAGCCTATGATCATGTATGCAATAAATGAAAAATCAGAATGCACCAAATTAAGGAGAGCAAGGATGTATCACTGATTGCATTAACCAACCCCAAGCCTATTAAGCAAGAAGAGGTTGTTGAGAACCTAGACAATGGAGCCACTACCAAAGAAATGGCTGGAAGGGGGAGATATCAAAATTTCCCTAGTAGAGGGAGAGGGAGAAGGGACATCAGTAGAAGGGTGTTTAGTTTCAACACTCATCAAAAGTATGAGATTGTCCAGAGAATGTAAACCTTGAGGTACCTGAGGAAAAGATGGGAGAACCAGCTCTAGTACACATGATTACTAGGAGTTATAGTGTTGTCATCTAGAAATTACCATAGGAGCTAGTCAGCCAACTCGAGCAAAGTAAAGGAGTTCAAAAGTGGGAGAAGAAAATGGCTATGTGGAAATCCAAAGGGAGAGCCAAGGAAGTGGACAAGTGGTAGGAGCATAGGGTTGGCTACGTAGGTCATGCAAGATCTAGAGTGAATGGAAGCCAGAGAAACTAGAGTGCTCAGATATCATAGCCATTCAGAGGCGTTCGCATGTAACTTCAGTTGTTCAAACTGGTCGATCAGAGATCACACATGCAGAGAGCAAGCACGAAGAAGGAGATCAGACTGTGTATGGTGGAATTGTACTCACAGTACAATGTGCATTAGTGAGTATGATTATTGTGAATGGATAAAGAATCGGTTGTACACATGGGCGACTGGACACGGGCAGCCAGGCACACTGGCCTTTAACCCAAAAATCTCCCACTTAAAGACACTATGACTTTAAAGTTTCCAAAGTAAAGAAAACAAGTCAAGCCATACCCAACAGCGATCTGTAGTGTGCAAAGCGATGTGAGGCTAAAAACTAAGTGAGTAGGATCGCATGGTTATTGTCAATATGTACCTTGACAAGATGGACGCACTTGTCCTCTATATTCTTTTGTTTGAAGTCGTACCTCACCTCAATGTGTTTTGTCTTTGCATGGAAGATAGGATTCCATGCCAACACTATGACAGTCTCTCTGTCACAATGTAGCATAGAAGCATCAACATTCATACCCAGATCTCCCACTAGTCATGAGAGCCACAAGGCCTCCTTGGTGGCCTTAGTGGAAGCCATGTACTCGGCCTCTGTGCTCAAAGCAACGCATGGCTAGGAGCGTGATGCCCAAGAAATCAGCCCACCTGCAACTATGAACACATAGCCACTAGTAGACTTCCTTGAGTCTACTAAATCTGCATACTCACGCACAAACATATCTTGTTCATCATAGCATAGGGACAACTCTGAAGTCCCTCTGAAGTACCTAAGAATACCTTTCACTGCATCCCAATGTTGCTTTCTCGGGCTATATGTGTACCTGCTAACCACACCAATTACATGGGCAAGATATGGGCACGTAGCCACCATGAAGGAACCAATAGTTGATACATAGGGAATTCGAGACATCTTTGCAATCTCCACATATGTCTGAGGGCAGTCAGCATGGTTGAGTTTTGCATATGGAGGCAATGGGATACTAATGGCCTTTCCCCCCTTCATATGAAAACGTTGTCGAAGTGTGCACCTCTCCGAGGTGGACCGAGAAAGGGTCGGGCTTGTGGCTGTAGACGGCTGGCTGTAGACGGACACTCGGTGTAGCCTCAAACCAAGGGAATCCCGTGCCGACAGGGCAAATTTAAGGGTAATTAAGAGTGTTTCAGAGAGTAATTCAAGAGAGACATACATAAATGGGAACACAGTTTAGGGTTAAAACGAATTGAAAGAAGATAACGACACTGAAATGATATTGGCAACCAATATATGCTTCCATTAATTTGATATCTAAAACCCTTGATACAAATCGATTGCATACGTCGTCATCGGTATGCATGTTGATTTGCAAACCCTTGTTTAGATAATCCAACCCTGGTGGAAACAATCCATAAGTCGCCAAGTCAATTTCACCCTGTATAGTTCTTTCGCCTAACAGATTTCAAAGGGAAAAAAAACCCTTCCACCCTATGCTCGGTCGAGATATGTCTTCCCTCTATCGATTTCCCGGGTCTTCTTTGCCCAAGGTCAAAGAGAGATCAAGAAACTCCCTTCCTTAACTTTCTTGCTTATGCTTGTGCTTCTCCTCTCCGAGAGAGAGAGAGAGAGAGAGAGAGAGAGAGAGAGAGAGAGAGAGAGAGAGAGAGAGAGAGAGAGAGAGAGAGAGAGAGAGAGAGAGAGAGAGAGAGAGAGAGAGAGAGAGAACCCTTCCTCCTCTACTTGCTTGCTTGTGCCCGAATCTCATTGTTGAAGCTTGAGAGAGGGAGAAACAAAGTTTCACTAGAATTGGTGTGTCTCCTCCCTCCAAGGTAGAGAGAGAGAGAGAGAGAGAGAGAGAGAGAGAGAGAGAGAGAGAGAGAGAGAGAGAGAGAGAGAGATAAATACTTCTTTCCTTCTTCCTCACAAGTGAGAGAGAGAGCTTCCTTGTCCACAGAGCGAGCTTGGATCTTTTCCGCCCTCCAATATTCTCCTCCTTTGTCGAAGCCAAGGCGAGAGAGAGCTCTTGCTTTTTGCTTTACTTAATCGTGAGAGAGAGCAAGAGAGAGGTTGGAGTTCAGCCCCTTCCTTTGCCTCCCTTGCAGTGCCCCTCCTTTCCTTCAGCTCCATCGGCCTTGAGGTCGAGCAACTATGAACACATAGCCACTAGTAGACTTCCTCAAGTCTACTGAATCTGCATACCCACGCACAAACATATCATGTTCATTGTGGCATAGGGACAACTCTAAAGTCCCTCTCAAGTACCTGAAAATACCTATCACTGCATCCCAATGTCGCTTGCCCGGGTTAGACGTGTACCTGCTAACCACACCAACTACATGGACAAGATATGGGCACGTAACCACTATGAAGGAACCAACAGTTGATGCATAGGGAATCCGAGACATCTCTGCAATCTCCACATATGTCTGAGGGCAGTCAACATGGCTAAGTTTTGTATATGGAGGCAATGGGATACTAATGGCCTTTCCCCCTTCCATATGAAAACGTTGTCAGAGTGTGCACCTCTCTGAGCTCGAACGAGAAAGCGTCAGGTTTCTGGCTGTAGACGGACACTCGATGTAGCCTCAAACCAAGGGAATCCGGTGCTGATAGGGCAAATTTAAGGGTGCTTAAGAGTAATTTGAGAGAGACGGACATAAATGGGAACACAATTTAGGGTTAAAACAAATTGAAAGAAGATAACGACACTTAAATGATATTGGCAACCAATAGATGCTTCCATTAATTTGATATCTAAAACCCTTGATACAAATCGATTGCATACGTCGTCGTCGGTATAGCCTATTGATTTGTAAACCCTTGTTCAGATAATCCAACCCTGGTGGAAACAATCCATAAGTTGCCAAGCCAATTTCACCCTGCATAGTTCTTTTGCTTAACATATTTCAAAGAGAAAAAAAACCCTTCCACTCTATGCTCGGTTGAGATTTGTCTTCCCTCTATCGATTTGTCGAGTCTTCTTTTCCCAAGGTCGAGAGAGAGATCAAGAAACTCCCTTCCTTGATTTTCTTGCGTATGCTTGTGCTTCTCCTCTCCAAGGTCAATAGAGAGAGAGAATCCTTCCTCCTCTACTTGCTTGCTTGTGCCCGAAACTCATTGTCGAAGCTTGAGAGAGAGAGAGAGAGAGAGAGAAAAAAAAGTTTCACTAGAATTGGTGTGTCTCCTCCAAGGTTGAGAGAGAGAGAGAGAGAGAGAGAGAGAGAGAGAGAGAGAGAAATACTCCTTTCCTTCTTCTTCGCAAGCTCGAGAGAGCTTCCTGTCCATGGAGCGAGCTTGGCTCCTTTCCCCCCTCCATATTCTTCTCCTTTGCCGAAGCCGAGTTCGAGAGAGAGCTTTCACATTTTGCTTTATGTACACTTTAACGCACGTGTCAGAGGCATGGAACTTGCCAAACACCGTGTCCGAGCCACGAATGGCTGCAAGCACACAACTAGAAAATTCTAGCAAGCTCAAAGGGGCAATGGCGTGTCACTCACCTCTCAATGCTTTTCGTCGTGAAGGATCCTGTGCCGCGAAGAAGAAGGAGCCACCGCTGCTGCTGCGCTTAACCGCCTCACCGCCTCCAATGCTGCCACAATGCTCGATCACTCTCTCTCTCTCTCTCTCTCTCTCTCTCTCTCTCTCTCTCTCTCTCTCTCTCAAGCATACACACATACACACACCCATGAGCACACGAAGGAGAAGAAGATAGAGGTAGAGCAAGAGAACTTCTTAGCATGCACCTTCAAGAATGAGGATTTTCGATCAAAATGGACCTTTTATAACAATCTGATCCATTCACACATGGGTGCCCATAGTGGCCGGTCATAGTAAAAATCATGTAAAAATGGGATAAGTGGTGCGCCTCTCATGGGTGATCACCTACACACCTATTGGACCGACAAGCCCGGTCCATGACTCAAATAAATGATAAGGCGTCCATCGAAGGTGATAGGGTGTCTGTGAGGGTTAACATGCCCCCCTTCCTAATGTAGATTCTGTCCTCGGAAGCTAGTGAGATGAAGCCCATTCATCGAGGTGGAAGAGCATCTGAATTTGTAGTCTTGAGCTTTCTTCAAACACTGCAAAATCAACCAAACATGGCACAATAATTTCATCCCATATATAATAAAAAATCATATGTAGTAGGTAGACACACAAATTGATTGGTAATAGAATATTAAACAATTTGTTCGCAGTAAACATTGAATTGTAATATAATCAAACGCATAAGCAGTTGTAAAGGTCAAAAAATAAACAAGTCTGGGGTCGCTAATTTAACGGTCGAGAGGCACTAGCGGTCAATTACTAATACCATGGGCAAGTTTCTCAATTCTCTTTGGTCAATTAAGCTGTTTAATCGCAACAGCAAAGTATTTCATGTTCGAGCACTGACTAGAGGCTATACCTAAAAGACCATCTAGTTAAGCTACGATAATAGGAATTGCTTATGAAATCATCACCTAAATTATTCCCTTTGTTTTTAAATTATTCCTTTTGTTTTACCCCCCAAAGTTTTTCACATTGATTCAATTTTTGATGTGTGTGCTTATTTTGTATGCCTTGGGCTTTTTGCTTTTCAAGGAAAAGCGTCCACACTGGGAACCTCTATGGCTCTAGTACCACAGGCAATACATGTGAGTGAAGTACCAAATTAATATTTTACATTTTGGCACTTTTGTTTTTTGTTTGTTTGTTTTTCATTGCCTTTTAATTTTGTAACTTTGGGGGGTCATATTGCACTGTTACCCTCCCCAGGCTCATCACAATAGGAAACTCCCTTTATAATAGTTAAACTAAAGGTCAAGAGGGATTAAGGCCACTAGAAAGCACTAGTACATTGCATACAATGCTGTCTAAATCGGATTAAGAACCTAAAGTAACCATTGACAATTAGGAAGGCATTTCCCATGGTATTAAGAAAAGATATCTAACGCCTATCTTGGTCAAACTAGCTTAGTCAGATTGCTTGATTCATAAACTTAAACAAGGGACTATGACATAAAATTATATTGAATCTTATGTTTAATACTAAGAAAATGTGATGAATATTATGCTACCAATCACAGTTAAAGCGACAACATGGATGCTAGAAAAAAAAGAGGAGGCAATGATAATGGACAAGAAACACCTGTTTGGGTGGATGATCGTGCTCGACTCGTGCAAATATTACAAGGGTAGTGTTCTTGTGCATAATGTGTTTTTATGATTTTGTGTTATGTAAAGAACTTGTAAGTTTCCACATTATTGTTTGGTGGCTCTTGCTCTTGTACTTTTTAATCTTGTTTTTGTGAGTATAAGGCTTTATATATACATTCCCTAGGATTGGAGATTGAGAGGTCAGGGAGGAAGGTTGAGAGGGAAGCAAGTGAATGTTGGATATCAGCAAACACTCCCCTCTTCCTTGGGTAGATCATACCTTTTGGAATGATGTCATCACCGTTTGAAACCAATTGTTCCAAGTTGTTATGGGTGAAGGCTTTAACCAATAGTTTTCGACCGCCTTATGCGTTTCATCTAGTTTCAAGGGTGGTAAGGTACTCTCCCATGATTTTGTTTGCAAAGTTGTTGTAGGTGGTGAACTTACAACGGGAGGTACAAACTCTTCCTTGTTTGTATGGATATGTACAATGGTAGGTGGAGGTTGTGTAAAAGCTTCTATTTCCGTATAGGAACTACACGAAGAGCAAGAAGCTTCATTTGACTTCCGTGTTCCTGAGCTAGGTGGAACAAATCGTTCTTTCTTCCATACCTAAACTAGCTCTGGAGAGGGTGTGTAGCATTCCGTGATATTTTTCTTTCCGCGATCTTCAAATTGTTTTGGAGCCACAGGATTGGGCTCACATGGGCCAGGTGACAAGTAAGAGCACAATTTACGTTTTGACACCCAGATTTGATCATTTCCTTCATAGTATCCTTGGGCTTCCAATAGTTTTTTAGGAATCCAATGCAACATTTCTTTACATTTCTTGGGACGAGTGGGATGTCTCTTACCAGGCTCCTGTCTTTTAGCACTAGCTATGGTCGCTAAAGAAGCTTTAGGGACCCACTTGTATGTTTTCTTTGTTATATTGGGATGGGTCTTATGTGTCTCAAGCTTTATTTCAACTACATCAGTTGAAGCTCTAGAGAGTTGGGCTATAAGGACATATGGTTCAACCTCTTGGACATGCAATGTTTTGGGTTTTATTCCTTAAGAGGCAATATCTTAGGGACTATGGCTTGAGTGGCAAGGCTAAGAGTTGGTTTTTGCATTGTGAAATCCCCAGTCCCCCAATCAATAGTGCATTTGACGGCTATTATCCACGTGCATCTTAGGTTTATATTACCCTCCATAGTTCCAGCAGGCATGACCAAAAAGTCTTGAGCTACAACCCCATTGTTATAACTGACAGAAGTGTGTCACATTCCAAAAACTGCATTTTTTTCTTGTTGACACCCTTGACTTGGATAATACTCTCAGATAGAGGTGGCTTCCCTAACTGACACCACACCCCATATGATAGCAGATTATATTTAGCACCCGTGTCCAATAAGGCATTATATAGCACTTTTCATAGGCGCCTTTTAGCTCAATAGGGTATCATAGAGGTGTGTCATAGTCCAACCAATCTTTCAACGTGGAATGCATGTGTAACTCCAAGGTTAGCCTCTCGTTGGCGTCTTATGCGTTGTTGTCGCTCCTTAGCCTCAGCTTGAGCTTGTATCTTCTTCAATTCTGTTTGTGCCTTGGCTGCCTTTTTTTGATGGATGGCACGTAGCTCCTCTTGGCTTAAAGGATCATAGTATCTTTTAAATTTTCTCCCATTGAGGAATCCAATGGTTTCAACTCCATCGAGAGTCTCCACATGAATGGTTCCTTGTGAGGTGATCTCACATACTCTATATGGTCCTTTTCCCGCATATTTCAACTTTTTCTTTTCGTTACGCACTCATACATAAGGACTTTGTCACCAACATTAATATCTTTGTTCTTTAGATGACGGTCAACCCATTTCTTCCTCGTATCTTCCTCCACAAGTGCATTTTGCACAACTAATTGCCTCTTTTCATCAAGCCTTTCAAAGATATATAATCGCTCAACTAAGGGGTTACCATCCCAGCCTTCTTGAGAAGCTATTCAAAGACTAGGAACGACAAACTCCCATGGCATAACCACTTCTTAGCCATACATCATCTTAAACAGTGTGCAGTTATTACAACTTTGTATGCAGTACGATAAGACCATAGAACTAATGTAAGCTTTAAATCCCAATCTGTACGATGAGCATCAAATGTCTTTGTCAAAATGGAGATGAGAGTTTTGTTGGTACTCTCAGCTTGGCCATTTGCTTGTGGATAATAAGGTGTGGACTTATGGTGAGTTATCATGAAGTTGGTAGTGAGTTCTTTTATCACTCCATTTATAAAATGAGTGCCATTGTCTCTCACAATCTCAAAGGGACAAAGGGACAACCAAATATTGTAATAATGTTCTCAAAGAGAAACTTGGCAATTGACCTTGCATCAACCTTGCTTGTGGATAATAAGGTGTGGACTTATGGTGAGCTATCATGAACTTGGTAGTGAGTTCTTTTATCACTCCATTTATATATTGAGTGCCATTGTCTCTCACAATCTCAAAGGGACAACCAACTATTGTAATAATGTTCTCAAAGAGAAACTTGGCAATCGACCTTGCATCAACCTTGGGTGTCGCCCTGGCTTCCGCCCACTTTGTTACATAGCCAGTGGCAACGATAATATATCGAGATTGAGTGCTATGAGCTGTCGGACTAATTGGGCCTACAAAGTCCAAACCCCATTTTCCAAATGGTTGAGTCACTTTAACAGGATGTAAGGGCATCCTATCCCTTTGTTGCGTGGTCTTGTAACGTTGGCATTTATCACATCCTTTTGCAAAAAGTGATGCATCCTTGAATAAGGTAGGCCACCAATAGCCTGATTGCAACACCTTTCTAGCTGTTAGTTCCCTTGAGAAATGTCCTTCGGCTATACCCATGTGGACTTCTTGCAGTATGTATAAATACTCATCCTCACGAGCACAACGTCTAAGAATATCATCCTTCCCTAGCTTGTAGAGAGTTCCTACAATGAGAGAGTAAGGTTCACATTCTTTTAACAGTTTTTGAGCTATGTCCTTACGAAGCTCTTTGGGTGGAAAATCGTTAACTAGAAAGTTCACAATCTTCTCACTCCATTCATGTATGGTTTCGACTAGGAATAAAGAAGTATCAAGCAACTCGTAATCGACTCCAGTAGGGGCTTTACCATTGGGTATGCGAGACAAATGATCGGCCATGACATGTCTTTTACCAGGTCTCACCACAACAATAAAATCAAACTCAAGGAGAATTAACAATTATCGTGTAATTCTTCCTGTGGAACAAGGTTTATTTACTAGATACAACGAGGCTTGCTGATCAACATAGAAAACAAACTTGTTGGCCAGAAGGTAGTAGCAAAATTTCTTCACTGTATAAATCATACCTAAACCTTTTCGCTCTATAGTGGTGTAGTTTCTCTCGACATCATTCAATTGACGACTTGCAAAGCTAATGCGGTAGTCCAATTTATGTTCTCTTGGTTGAGCTAGAACACACCCAATAGCAAAGTTTGATGCATCAGTATGCACATAGAAAATTACATTCCAATCGAGCACTCGTAGAATATGAGCTCTAGTCAAGGTCTTTTTCAATGACTCATAAGCATGGTCACACTCCGTGGTCCGGTGGAACTCGATAAGAAGCTTGTACAAAGAACGAGCTATCTCGGCGAAGTTTAAAATAAACCATCGGTAATAACCAACATGGCCCATGAACCTTTGAACTCCTTTATAGTTTGTAGGTAGTGGCAATTCAGAAATGGCTTCAATTTTGCTCTCATCTGTGGAAATCCCATTTTTGGACACTATATGCCTTAAAATGACTCCATGTTTAACCCAAATTTGGCATTTGAAAGGGTTTAAGGAGATGCGATACAATCTGCACTTCTCAAACACTTTTTGTAAGCATGATTTTTCAAGAGGAATAAACACAAAGGTCATCTAAGAAAGCTTTGCAAAACTCCCTCAAATAATCTCTAAAAGCAGTGTTTATTAATCTTTGAAAGATAGCAGGGGCATTGGTTAAGCCAAAAGCCATAACACGAAATGTGAACACTCCAAATTCGGTTATAAAGGTTGTTTTAGCTTGATCCTCTAGTGCAATTGTGATTTGATGGTAGCCAGAGTACCCATCTAAACAGCTATAAGCTTCCTTCCCTACAACTCTTTCAAGCACATGTTCTGAATATGGCAAGGGGTAAAGGTCCCTCCTAGTGGCGGCATTGACCTTCTTGAGATCCACGTACACTCTGAGTTTCCCATTCTTTTTTGGCACAATCACTATTGGAGACACCCATTCTGAGTGCTCAACAGGGTATATGAATCCGCATTTCACAAGCTTTTCAATCTCTTCTTGAACGATCTTTGCATACTTAGGATTCATTAGGTAGGGTCATTGCTGAACTGGTTTATTCATGCTATTCATGGGGATTCTGTGCTGCACCACAGAAGGTGGAACACCCTTCATATCATGATATGTCTAAGAAAATATATCCCTGAATTCCTTGAGAAGTTCTCTAAGTACACACTCCTCAGTCTTTGTCAGATATTGGGGAATCAAGACAGGTTTGGACTCTTCTCCAGGGTCGGCTAACTCTATTTCCTTAACTATCACTGGACCATCATAGACTCCATTGCTTCCAGTGATAGGTTTTCTTTGAGCCTTTGTATACATAACCTTATGTTCCTCTGTGGTGTAGGATTTGAAATGTTCAGGTGCAGGGTGTAAGTCTATGGGGTCCTGTTGTTCTGTGGACTGTGATTTCACTTTCGATTCCTTTTGTTGTTGAGCTAACTCTCGATTTTGTCGTCTCCTTATGGTATGGCTCAACTTTGGCTTCTCTGTAGCCTCTAGTTGTGCGATGTCAATGGGTTGTGGACTACACCACATAACGCTTTGACGGTATTCACCCCAGTTATCTACCAACTTCCGATGAGCATCACATGTCCCTATATAATTAATCCATTCTGCGGTAGATTTCTTTTCATTTATTCTAGCACGTACATTTGCTCAATATCGTCGCCTCTTATATCTCTTACTCTTCTTGTCTAATTTTTTATTACGGCCGATCTCTAGTGAAGAGTCACTAGATGAATTGCTACTTTTGTCTTTTGCTCCCTTGGATAGATTGTCATCTAGGGTACCATTGGGCCCTGAATGGTTTGTCCCCACATTTGCACTAGGATTTAACTCAGATTCTTCATTCTCATAGACAATTTCAATTGATGATTCTGACCCCAAATCGTGTGGGCTACAGTCTAAGGAGACTCTACTCGTTCCAATGTCAGTCAAACCTTCATCTTGTAGGTCATCATAAGCTATATGCATCGCTTCTAGCATATTTAAGGGTACGAGTGGTGGCATTTCATCCCCCACAGGTGTTACCCAGGTTGTCTCCCTATTTCCCCAAGTGTCTATGGTTGCTACTAGGTGGACCCAATCCACATTGTCGGACTCAGTCATCCCAGTTAGTACGTCCATATAAGGAGAATCTTCCCCAACATCAGTGTCTGTTTTACACGTGTAACAATACTACAATGGGGCTGAGTGAACTGTGGTTCAGATCTATGATCAATTATAAACCTGTTTCCTAGAGGATGTGCTCTACCAGTTACAAGATCCACTCAAACGACAGAGTCTTGGAACTATAAGTAGACATGGTTTTTAGACCAGTCATGCACCATTTTTGCTTCCCTCATGAAAGGACGTCCTAAGATCATCTCAAATGACATAGCGTGCTTGGAAAATTCCATAAGAATGAAAGTATGCCTTATTTTGTGTCCAAAGACCTTGATCTTGAGATCTTCTACCATGCCAATAGCTTTAACAATAGTCCCACTCGCCATCTTTACCACTATGTTTGTAGTCCCAACGTGAGGTCTTTCCATAGTTTCCCATCAATTTTTAGTTACAATGCTAACCCCAGTGCCACCATCAAGGATTCCCTTCACTGTTAATCCCTTGGTAGTGATTGGTATGGTCTCATTGGATTCATCGCCTTCAAAGTATTGTCCCAACTTGTTAACATGTATTTCAACAACAGTTATCATTTAGGTTGGGTTGTGGATCTAAGTGTTCCTCCTCTATTGGCACCTCCCTAGCTTCATCCATCTGTGAAAATTGTGGTAGCCCGACTTTCAGTTCTCCATTGAGGAAAGCTCGAAGAGCTAAGAATAGCTTGGGGTCCCCATATAGTTTGGACATGATAGTGGTTCTAAGTTGTGAAGCCATGAAATCCATCAATTTGGCAATATTTAACGGCACTTTTTGGGCTTCAGTCCCTTAACGTGGGGAAGATGGGATCTCCATTTCTTCGATAGGGTCAGGTAATCCCTTTGTAAGCATTCTCTTCAACAAGAAGGGAGAATGCCCACTACTCGATGACTTAAAGTCACTTTCTTCTTGGATGACACTAGGTATGGCTAGTGGTCTATTGTCTTTGTGAGGTTGATTTTGTGTAGGGAACGGGTAAGTTCCTATCTTCTTCTTGGGTCCTGGCCATTGTGGCTCATGACGATCTTCCTCGTTTATTTCTTTCCTAGTGGTCGTTTTAGTCTCCATGGTCTCACCTGAATCAGAATCCTCTTCAGCGTTGTTCATATATACGGGGTCGTCACCAGTCCCTATGTTGGTCTTTGAACTGGGGTCTGACTTCGCTGCTTTTTGCGATCTCTTCCTTAATGTTTTCTTCTTTTTTTGAGATTGGGCAATTCATGCCGTGTCTCTTTCCTCAAGAATATAATTTAGTTTGTGGAACATTGATCGTGTGAGTACGTGTACTAGTACCACAGGTGTACTTTGTGATGGCTCCTCGATAACCTCAATCAAGTTTAATGGTGAGATCTTCGGCGCATTTGGATTATTTGAACATTGGGCAATTAAATGATCTATGCCACATCGATTACACATGAGTATCGGCATTGTAGACGTGCTCGCTTGATTGGTTTGCATTAGTGTGGAATTCTTTTGTAGCCTAAGAGGACACTCGGCCACATGATGTGGACCTTCACACTCATATCATTGAAGAGGTGGTCTCTTAGCAGTGTAATTGATGTTTTGGCCTCTTGCAGCAAGAGCAACTACTTGATAGACATGTTTGACTTGTCCCCAATAGTCCTCCATGTAATATTGTGGACTTTCTTCAAGCGCATCCATCCCATAGGCAATATTAGGGTCTATATCTTCCTCATAGCCTTCCAAACAAGCAATAGATGACTCACAACCCACTTGATTCACAGAAGTGATTCTCGGATGTGGTGGTTGCGTTCCGAGCACTGGAGGTGGTAAGGGTGTTGTTTGAACAACATTTTGGGTCCTAGGGACCATGTGTTGTGACGTTTGTTCAAGAGGTGGGGTCGGCATCAATGTAGGCACTTGAGGTGTGTCTGTCCATGCTAAGGTTGGTCTATTGGCCATCGCACTTAAATACTATCAAACCTTAGCTTGATGACCATACCTCCCATAGGCATTGCAGTTCCCATTGAATTTTACTCTAAAAGTAGGCCATTCACTGGTACTATGTGGTCCATAGCATAATGAGCACCATTGTTGCTCCCTTCTTGGATACATATAATTGTTTTGCGGAGCACGATTGTCTCTAAGACTCTCTTGAATGACCTTGGTGAGATCTGCTAAAGTCATCTCAAATATCTTTGGCTTCTTAGAAATAGGCTTTAGGGTCATTGGCTGACGCCCCGATGCTTACGAGCTAATAGATTTAGGCTCAACAAACACTCTTTCTCCTTGAATCATTAAATTATCCTCCAATTGGATCGCATTGGTGGTGACTGCTTCCCAAGTGGTGATACCTCTAATGACTAGGCCATTGTGGATATCCTCATGCCGTAATCCCCTAATGAATCTATCAAGCTATTGATTATTATTAAAGCGCTCATTTGGATTACAACGAGAGTCCAAATGCTTGAAGCGACCAATAAATTCTCTCACAGACTCTCCTTCCTCTCGTTGGGCTTTCTGGGGTTGAGAGGCTACACCCCAAAGCACTCTCTCTCGTATGTATTCTTTCAAGAAAAATCTCCTAAGAGTAGGGTAAATCGTTTTTTCTCCCACCCTTAGGGTTCTATACCAATCCCTAGCCTTCCCACTTAAGGTTAGGCTTAAAGCCTTACTCTTATGCAGGTCATTGTGTTCTCCTAAAGAATCACATATTTGTTCAAACACTTCTATATGCTTTCTCACATCCCTGTCTCTACTAAATTTTTGTGTGAGCTTGGCTATTTGTACTACCTTACTTCTAGGTTCTCTTTCAGGCGTCTTACACATATTCTCAGCAATAGATCGACTGATAGCTTGAGCAAATGTTGCCAAGTCACCTAAGTGAGCAAGCACCATGGGTGCAGGCGCTCCAAAGACTACATGTGGAGTAGGTATTGGCATTGGGCTTGGCGCGTAGGAAGCCCTTGGGTTCCAGATTTGGTACGATGTTGTGCCATGTGGTGGCTCAAAGTTCATATGTGTCGCCCTAAGCATAGCAGATGTCGGATGTGACATACTAATGCTAGCCGGTATGGTCCCATGGAAATAAGGACTAGGGTATTGTGGTTGTGAGCATAGGTTATTGAAACAATGGGAGGGGTAGGGACTACATGAGTACGAGGACCCATAGGTGTATATGATTGGTACACACTTGTAGGTACTGTTGCAGGCATTGAGCTACAATGTAGCGGTGCTTTACTAACAAATGAGGTATGGCGTGTTTCTTGGCATGCCCATCATTGGGGTAGGCATGGTAGTTGTGGTGTCATCAAGGGAAAGATGAGCTACACTTGGAAAAGTAAAGCTGTCACTTATGGGCTCAGATTGCACTGAGACCCCTAGCAAAACAACATATGGAGGATCCCATCGGACTTACCGAGGGAGTCTCCATTTGCGACAATAAGGTTGGTTGTTTAGCCTTCCCTGTATCCAAGAATCTCATGAGACCCGTTGAAGGCATGTGGATCCCCTTGTTCTGTCTCTCTAGCTCAATAACCCTATGGATGACCTCACAAACTCTTTGTTATTGATCCTCCACACTAGTAGCACCGGTTGTGGATTGTAGGACATCTAACCAACCCACGTGATAGGTGTGACCTGTGTATAGGTCGGTTAGAGTTTCCGTTTGTAGTTTGTACTTCCAGTTCTCATTTAAGAACGCTCCATCTATGATTGATGTGCTAGGGGTGTCTTTTGAACTAGATGCAATGTGGCTCTCTATGGGTTGACCCTTAGTGGTCGCTAATTCAGGAGCACTCGATTGCTCTCCTAACAAAGATATTGACATAGGAGCTTTTGCTTTTAACTGTCTTCGTTGCTTCGCCTTGCATAAGCTCTCGATTTCCTTTTCCCTAGCCGCAATGATATATCGCTCAACCTCTTGCACTTTGGCAAGGCTTCTACCATCAGGTAATATAACCTCGGAGGGGAATAGCTCTGAAGAGTCAGGGGGTGCAGTGAATGGAGTATTCACATGCACATTCTCTAAGGGCATAGTGTCTATGTTGGTCATGAATGGAGAACTTACTTCCCTACCCCCCTCATTTACATCGTTAGCTCCATGTTCGGAGCAAGTGTCTCTACTAAAGGTTTCCTTCAAGCGGCTAAGCACGCTTGGCCCGGACCGTGGCCCCATGGCATGCATGTCTTGGCTTGAGCTATCAGGATTAGGCATTGGGTAAGCCTCCATGACGTCGTAGTCGGAGGAAGAGTCACTAGACGCTATATGTGGGTCCTGAGTGGTACTACCTTGGGTTCCCACTGAGGGCCTAGAGCCTAAGGTAGATGAATAATGAGAACTCGCGTAAGTCAAAATGCTTGCTAGTTGCTCGGTCTCTATCACACGACCAGAGAACAGATGCATGTGCCTTTGGCACCCTACAAGCATCGGCACATACCTTCGAAGGTTAACCGCCTGATTTTTAGGGCGTTTTGCACCTCGTTTTCACTTTTTTTTTTCTAATAATCAGTTTTGGATTAGAGTGTGTGATAGCTCAAAATGAGTGGATCTCTCAAAGGGTCGTGGTGTGCTTTACAGCACAACGTTTGGTTACCCGAAGCTCCAATGGTCCTCAAAAATGTCGATTTTTACTTAGGCATGAAGCTAAAATAAGTGATTTTAAAGGGTGATAGAGGCATGAGCCTGAGCGTGAGCTTGGGCTTGGGTCTGGGGAATGTTCCCGACCCCGATCGTACCTTTAAATTTTTATTTTTATTTTTTTGGGATAAGGTCGCCGCGGCCGCGCTGTGCGCGCGAGCACACACACACCTAACCTACCTACTTACAACTAATAGAGCTATAGTTACACACTAACACACTACTACAACAACTCATTAGCTAAAATCTACTTACTGTACTTTACACAGAATTAACATTATGGATCTACTACCTTAATCCTAACACCTTATCACAGAGAAAACACAGTACCTTTCAACACCTTATTAACAAAAACAATACACTGTAGCAAAACAAACTCCTTCTCAACACACACACCTTCCTTCTCTACCTTTCCTACATTTCATAATGCACCACAAAGCAGCATAGAGTGCTACTCGGGCTTAATGCAGGGCATTTCCCCAGAAACGGTGCCAAAAATGTGCACGTCTATCGCACGTGTCAATGCAAGGGACTTGGCAATACACTGTGTGCGAGCCACAAACGGCTGCAAGCACACAACTAGACTAATCTAACAAGCTCAAGAGAGCAAGGGTGTGTCACTCACCACCCTACGCTTGCCTTCATGGAGGATTCCTCGTCGCGAAGAAGAAGGAGCTACAGTCATGTCGCGCTCAACCGCCTCGCCGTTGCAGTGCTGTCGTCGCAATGCTCGATCGCACTCTCTCTCTCTCTCTCTCTCTCTCTCTCTCTCTCTCTCTCTCTCTCTCTCTCTCTCTCTCTCTCTCTCACGCATATACACACACACACAAGGAGATGAAGAAGAAGAAGATGGAGATGGAGCAAGAGCACTCTTCAATTGCACAAATGAGAGAATGAATGATTTTTAGGTTTAGGTGACTTTTATATGAACTCGCCCCATTCACACTTGGGCGCCCATACTTAGCCAACTAACCCTTGAATGTTCCTGTTAGAGTGCGCCTCTCATCGGCGATCACTCTTACCCTTTTCCTATTGGATCAACAAGCCCGACCCATGACTACTAGAAGTGGACGCCAGTGGTTAACAGCATATGTAAATGACGAGTCGATAGTCAAGGGTCGGATGCCTTGTACTAGTGTACTGGGTATATAAAGATCCTTGAAGTCTTGCATTTTTCACGATCGTATTTGAGTTGATATACATTATCACTGCACAATATAAGAGCTATAATCCTTAATTGGGTGAAAATACCTTTTATATATTGAATCGGATGCATAAGGGGGCTACAATCCTTGACTGGGTACAACTAGTCCTCAATTGTGTGATTGTATTGAAGATTTCTTTGCGGCAAATACAATTTGAGGTCTTGATTAATTAATTAAAGAAATCAAAGATGAACATATCGTTCAAGTAGTCATGGACAATGCAAAGAACTGCAAAAATGCAAGGAAATTAATAAAGAAGTGATTTTCACACATTTTTGCCAATGGTTGTAATATGCACATCTTCAACTTGGTGCTGAAGGATTGGTACACTGGTAAAGAAACCACATGGTTCGCCAAAATAATTGACACAACGTGACAAGTTGTGAAATTTATCTTGAAACGACAAAGAGTGCTCGATTTGTACAGAACACACATGTCAGTGATGTTGAAACTTCCTACTGAAACTCAGTTTTGCACACATTTTTATACATTGGAATCACTTCTCTGTAATAAGTGCGCTGTGATTGACACTTTCAATTGCATGGCCTTTGACAAATGGCAGCTTGAGCTACCATGTAATGATGCCCGTTATGTTCGTGATTTGCAACCTTGATCAGAAGGCGCCAAATATGGGCAAAGTGTGGATGACATGGTGGTCATTCCAACAAAGTCTTGAAAATCCTGAGGAGGTAAAAGAGTCTTTATAGAGAAAGAGTGGCGACTACCATTCTTTGTCAAACAATGAAGAATTTTCGCCAAGTATTTTCATTAAGAGTGCTAATAGTCCAGTCCATAGTGTGTCTTACATCCTGCATCTTCGTTACCAAATAGATTTCTAAATGTGCTAGTGGTATCTTGGCGGGCTTGCTTCAATTTATACTCATTTGCCATGCCAAACATATAATATATTCCTTGTGGAATATCTTGTAAAGAGATTGCGCATCAGCTACTATTTTGCATTAAACGAATCAAACACATGAGGTGATAACAATGACCACATGCCAATGTAGAGTATCCACTCCATCCATCAAAATTCTTGTAACAAACTAAACACTGGGAAGATAAAGATGCATCCGGAGCAGATGCGGGGATCAACTCTGGATGTGGGACGAGGTGACTAATGTGTGTCCCTTGTACAGGCGGAGGTTTCACTTGCTGTGTCAAATTCTGAACACCTTGGCTTAAGCAATGAATAATTTTCTCCATCCGGACTTGTGATGGTTGGGGTGTTTGTGTGGCTATACAAAGCCGTGTTATTTCTGCATTTTTCTCTCTCAGTTGTGTCGTGTAAATATCTCTCTCCTTTTTTAATTGTATGTCGGCCCCTTCAATTATCAATGACAACTCATCCCGCGTGAAAGTGATACAACTCTCCCTGATATCATGGGTGGAAAGAATTGTCTCCTTCGACAAAAATTCGACTAATCGTTGCTGCACAAAATGTACATACAACATTTTTGCAAAATATAACGCACAATCTAAATTGTGCAATGGATGGCCATAAACTTCCAAGTAGATCCTCTCAGTGTTATCTTTGATCTCTTCGTGAAGGGACTTTGATACCTTCCACCATCCTTTCTTTACCTCCATGTTCTCACACGGCCATATTGTTTTAATCATATCCTTGGTCACTTCTTTATTGATATCTTTCCATTGCATGTGGTTTGGATTTGCCCATTTTGATAGTCGTCTTGCAGTGTGTGTTGCTTGTTGTGTCAACATACCGTGCGCTAGAGATTTAATGTGCTGAAATGCATTAACAACCACTTGTTGTTGATCATTTGGCACCAGTTGGATACCACAAACTTGTTCTTCATCGGCCATAGTATCTTAGAACTGCAATGGGCAAACAGACAAATAATCAATATCTTTGACAAAAATATATTCTCACGATTCAACAGTCTCAAAGATACCACAACATGCATATGTCTAATCCACTACACAACATGTCGTATCTTGGTTTAATCGAATCATGACTGATGCAAAAAACAAAATCACAACTGATTGAACCAATGAACCACAAGACAAATGACCAAAGACAATAGATCAAATTGAACTGAAGACAATTGACTAGAGACATATAGATTCAAATATACTTCAAATGACTCAATGAGGTGAACCACCCCAAACTCAGATAATAAACTTCAATACAAATAAAATACCCAAACAACAAGACAAATGTATAGTAAAAAAATGTTCAGACCGGGTAAAAAGACGGCGCAAGTTTAACAAGCGGTCGTTGGCTAGGATTAGGTTCTGTCTTTAAATGCACTTTGAAAAAGATCAAAATATCTGATCCGTTTCTTTTAGCTTCCCGCTCTCTTAACTTCATCCAACAGTCTACTTTTATTTGAATGGCCCTCATGGTATCTTGATCGGGGTGGTAAAATACTTCTTCTGGGAAATAAAATTTTCTAACTGCACTCCAAAAGTCTATTAACATGTTGAATAGAAATCCTAATGCATAAATGTTGCTTGCTTTTGTGTATGCATCTGTGCACTGTGGATCATATATTTCTAGAGCAATCCCCGGTCGCTTTGCAATCTCTCCTTCCCTTGCTGATTGTGCCTCCAAAACTGCAAAGTTCAAGAGTCCACTTGGATGCAAATAATTATTTGATACGCACTTGGCTGACGTTCTAAGAATCATGCCCCAATCAATGATGCCGAGACAGGATTTATTTGTGCTAGTAAAGTCCATCATTATGTTGAAAGGGTGCAGGTCGTTGTGCACTATATTAGCTGAGTGAGCAGCCGCAATGCCATCAATCAAAGCGTGTAAGATTGCTGGCATCTACTCAATCACTACTTTGATCCGTGTAGTCTGTATCTCTCGTAAGTGTTGATTTGCTGGTGGCACTGACCTCCAACCATGTTGTAGTCTATGCATGTAGCATCTGAACGCTCCGTGGTGGGCAAATGGCAAGTGACACATCATGTCCCCCAAGGTGCCCCCATTTTAGTATGGAAAGATTATGATCCAGGGAGCCTTGGTGGTAAAACCAATGCATCTTACAATGGAAGGGTAGTGTTTGCATTCCTTGCTCTGTCTGAAAGCTATCAATTTTTGCCTCAGTCCCTCCCTTGTAGCACTTTTCCACATATCTAATGTACTTTGGAAAGAAAGAGATGCCTTTAATGGTGTATAATGTGCACGCACCAAAAGAGCCTGCTCCAACCCTTGTACCTTCCACCAAGGCCTCGTGGGGAATGCCAACCAGAGGAGCACACTTGGCATTCAATGTCGTGCGCATGATTGTGCGGGTGCCGCTGGCATCCGATCGGCCACCCACAGCTGCTTGCGCATCTTGGTCCATCTTCAAGAGCTTTCACCCGCTTCATCTTGACCTTATGTTCCTTCCATAATTTGTCCCAGAACTCTAATCTGCCATATCGCAGATGGGAGGGATATCTTCTTTTAAGTCTCTGCAACAGACTTTCATATTGCCCAACACTATCCTAACCTTGTGGTGGGAGTCAAATTCTTGGATCCCTGTTGGAATCAGCAACTCGTATTGGCCTTCACCTTGCAGCCTACGCTCTGTGTTCTTCCATATAGCGCTAGTGAGGTCTTTAATGAAGATGTCCCTTTAACTAATTTGTTGTATGCGACCATCTGTACATGATGATATTGCCAAAATACATTCTTTTCTAGTGGCACGAATAATTATTTTCTTTTGAACTGGCATCATTTTTGTACCGGACAATAAAAAACAACATATCAAATACAATTTCATGGATGCACACTTCACTGACACTCTCACACTAGTTCAGACAAACCATAAACGTGACTTGAAGACTTCAAAAAATGTGCACGATTATATTGATACACATTGGAAACCATTTTCACGTTAAAATGCTATGTTTACTCGTGTAAAATGCAAAAAAATAAGTAGCTTTTAAGAAGCTCATCCAAATCAAACAATACATGTTAAAAACCTGAAACATTTTAGCACATTGTCTGGAAACCACAAGAAATGAGTTTATATTTTGCATGTTGCATTCTCACACTAGTTCAAACAAACCATACCCTAACTTAAAGACTTCAAAAAATTGTGCAAGATTATATTCATTCAGGTTGATGATCATTTTGCCTTTAAAATGCTACTTTTAATCGTATAAAATGCAATAAAAAAAGTAACTCCTAATAAAATCATCCAAATCTAACAAATTAGTTTAAAACCCAAAACAATTCAAAATATTCTGATAGAACATAAGACGCGAGTTTATATTTTGCACATTACCATTATTCACTTCAAAAAAATTTGCCAATAGAAGATACACGCATTCTGATGTACATATTGCCAATTTCATTTTAGCTCATTTAAAACTTCGGAAGTATACAAACCACTCATAAATTGCAAAGAACATCTTGCTCTTTAAAAAGATTAAAATGAATATTTTACATGCAAACTGTGTGCATATACTTTTTTAAATTGAAAGTATATTCCCTACTTGTAGACATAGAGAAGTAACATAGTGTGAATATTACTTATGTAAATATAGCATTTAAAATAGCGACGATAATTGATGAATAAAGCATTTTTTTGAATATTATTAGCTAGTATATATTTTCATAAGAACACTTAAAAACAACAATATCAAATATTTGTATATGAAATACTCTTCAAAGCCGCGCTACCGTTTACATTTGCATGCATATAATCTTGAAGAGATAATAATCTCCTCTTTAGCCAAACCTTGAAATTTTTCTCAAAAGCTGATTTTTGACTTACCAGTGAGTTTCCACAACTTTCCTAAGATCAAGAAATGTTGTTTTTTTATCTCTCAAGGTCACCTCATGTTTCCTGTACCTTGAAAACTTTGAAATTTTGTAAAGCACTTTACAATTCAGAAGTTGAGATAAGTCAAAAATCCACCTCAATAACTACTTACCATACTCCTAGTCAAATCAGCAAAAGGTAGTGGAAAGTGTCCACCAACACTGATTTTTTCTTCTTTTTCTTTTTGAAATGAGGGCTAATTCTCAAACTTTGACATAGCCTAAGCCATCGACCATTCAAGAACAACCTAATTTAAGCCTAAAGATCAACCTCTACACATGTGAAGTAAACACGCCTCAATTGTGCGGTTTCTAAAAGTTGAGTTTTTACTCTAGTCAAACTAGAGGAAGTTTTGGACAATAATACTAAGTACAAAGGTTTTTCTTAGCTTAGGTCACCTCGTTCGCGTCAACGGCACCAAAATGTGAGCTCGTTGGTTGCCAAGCCTCGCTATCTTCTAGTAGAGATAATGAGAACCATGTACATGAATGTCATCCCGTTTGACGAAGTCGATTTGACTAGTGCATGGAGGCTACGAATAGGTTGTCAGGCTCTTGGCAAGCACTCAATCCTTATCTACCAAAGATTCACTCAACTGCATGTCAAGCAACAAAAAAAACATTTGCGAGCAAATCTCATTAATTCACTAAGCAACCGAGGTCCAAATGTGACCAAACTTGTAGGACAGATAGGCAACGACTAAACACACATGCTTATGGCATCAAATCCCCCTTTTGACTACTTGCTAAAATCGCACTTATTATCTACATGGCAGGTTTGACCTAACCATTTTTTTATCTTGAATGCACTCTAGAGCTTAGCAATGCTATCCTACTACCCCTCCTATGCATAAAATGCAAGTTGGATATGTAAAATTTGAGTTATGAGAAGATTTAGAAGAGAACTAGCTACAAAAAAATCACAAATTACCATGAGAAACTTACAATTTTGTGTAGAGCTTTCACCTACAACCGCAATGGAACAAATGACACTCCAAACAAACCATTCAAGAGAGAGTTACGAGCTTCAAAAAGAAGAAGGAGACTACACAGTGCTCTGTAATCACATCCTATGCTTATTAGCCAAAAAAAAAAAAAAAATGTTTTACGAAAATTGGCTTTCATACCTTAAACATAAGATTTTAGGTCAAAAAGGATAATTTTCTAACTCTTTACAGCATAGGGATTCAATGATACAATCTGGAAGCATTTAACCCTGCTCAATCTAGCTCATAGTGACATAATCCTTTACATGCTTGGCTTGAGAATCAATTAAAAAGCGTATAGCTAAAGACGTCTAGATTGCTCAAAAATGGAAAATTACAATGTAGGTTGTTACAAAGGCTCATTTGTTAGCTGCATAGCTAACACCAAACATGAATGAAGGAAAGAACCACCAAACTCGCTACCCCCCCCCCCCCCCCCCCCCCCCCTCTCTCTCTCTCTCTCTCTCTCTCTCTCTCTCTCTCTCTCTCTCTGGACAAATTATAGGAAAAAACAAGGCTACGTGAGGGACAAAGATCCCTCACCTTAAATAATGGCCTGGAGCTATGTGTGATGGCATCCACCACCTCTTCGTGCAAAGCCATTAGCATGACTAGCTCTATAATCCCAACTAAGACTGGAAGGAAAGACATGAAAGCAATGAGAGCAGGCATGGTAGACAAGGCCACTGTTAGCAAATCCATAAGATAGAATGTAGCAAAAATCCTTTGGAAATCATAGTCAAGATAGGAACATTATACCATATCAAGTTAGATGCAACATATAGTTAATATGCAGTGAAGTGGTCAAACAAAAGCAAGAGCCCTAGCCCATTAGTTGTAGCAAGTAGTACCATTAAAGCCACCACAAAGTCCAAGGTATGATTAAGACCCCAAGCCAAGAGAGGTTTCCCACATTTAGAATGAAAGTTTAAAAAAGTAATTGTTGGTTCTAGTAATAGAGAGGGGGAGGTTCCCATGGAAGAAATACCCCCCTCCCCCATCTCTTACCATAGGGCATCCTAAAAAGGAACAAGCATAATAGACTATTGCTCAAGGTATGAGGAGTTCAAGGTATAAGGTCAAGAAGGGCTAAATTCCCAATTCATGGTACAAGTCTACTCAAGGAGAAGGAGATTTTGGTAAAATATCATTCCATTAGATGAGACAAATAATCTCAAGCCCCATAATAAGGTCTTAATTTAAGAACAAATACCAAGGACATTGTAAGATTAGTAAAGCTTTTAAATTGATAGGTGAAGACCCATAAAATGATTCAAGATTGAACTGAAACAAGATAGGGTATCATCAAGCTTGCTCTAACATCAAAGAGTATTAGTGCTAAGATCAAATCCATTGAGAAGCAGATCTTTGACATACTCCAAAGGAGCACCATTCTAAGCTAAAAAAAACTCAACCAAGGTCAAGTTTATGCAAGTGTTGTAATAGGGCTCACAAAAAGGCAATTAATGTTATGAAAAATGATTTTGGTTTATTAATTGTAGCTGACACGTGGCAAAAGCTAAGTCTAGGCAAGGATATCACATTTTATGTACATTTATTATTCAAGTGCTCATAATGGCCATTTATGCCCGACCGATCAATGTGAAATAATTTTTGAGCATTGAAGAATCTATAAATAAATACATGCAAGAGGGAAATGCTCACTCTTGCATGGGGGGAGATTGCACCCAGCATCTGTGTCTTTCTTCTCTCCTCTCCTTTCTTCTCTCTTGTCGTGCCGGTGTAGCACTCCACTCTAAGAGGTTCACATGCATGTGCTTTCTCTCTTTCTCTCACTCTCTACCTCTCTCATGTCAGACTTGCTATGGATTCTATGCGTACGCAGTTGTGCAGGTATGTGGATTTGTTGATTTTATAGTCGATTGTGTGTTATTTGTATACTTTGCAAGGCTTTCTGTGTCTCCATTTGTAGTATTGGTATCAAAGCCTAGGCTACACTCCAAGACTAAAGAATTTGACAAGAAACGACTAAGTATTTTGCTTTCTTATGTTTGTAGATTTTGTTAATTACATCAATTAGTGTTGATTGCATGATATAATTAGTGATTTCTTGAATTAGAGAGAGTCCCTACTTTATTTTCATAGTATAGTGATTGTTAGTGTAAATATTGTATTAATTAAAAATAATAATAATAAAAAGAATTAGACTAAATCATATGGGATACTCAATTACAAAAAAGGGGAATAGTACATAGCATTAGATAGGATATTACAAGTACTTAGATTGTGATGTAATATAAAATTAGAACATGTTTAGCTCGGTTAAGATCCTGATTAAGGTAAATTAGAATGAAGCAAAGATAGAGATTGTAGAAGAAGGAGAATAAATAAAAGTGGATTTTAAAATATATATATAGGATGGCAATCGAAGGAGCAATTGGAGAAATTGGAATGGTTTCTGGTGTAGAATACTCAAGATTGTATATATATGGAAAGGAATAGGGATGAGATAAGCATGGAGAATCACTCTCGACAAAAGAGGAGTAGAGGAAATGCGACAAATTTGACCTGACGTCTTTAGAAAAATATCATAAGAACAAGACCTGCATGTCCAATTTCAAGCTCAAAACGCCTTATTCTTCATGAAGTTTTGATATATCTTCTCTTCGTGGGAACCAATCCCAAGTGCCCCTTGAGTATGGGCAACGATAGTCTGTTGTCGCACCAATAGGAGCAATATTGCATGAGGCCGCAGCCCATGAAGATTTATAGCCCAATGTCAGCAACGCAAGGTTCACAAGCTGCCAACACCGACAGTAGTTTCGTAGACTACCTCGCAATAAAGCACGTGTGCCAAGCAGCTTCCAACCACCCAACCCCTTTTTGGCTCCAGTGGTCAAGCTAATCAAACCAAGTTACCAACCCATTAAACTACACATCCTCCCATGTAGAGTCGATGTAGGGCGACAACTTGCAACTTATCTACACTGCTACCTTTCTCCACCAACCTTAGTAGGCGGCTCAAGTAGATGGCACACACAAACTCAACTGGCAAGGACCCTGCATGTCGATCATCGTAAGAGCTGCAGTCGTGACCTCTCTCAACCACGACATAGAAACCACCACACACAATAGCCGCATTGCTCTCCCTCCCTCACTCTCTCTCGGCCAGCTATGACCACATGCTGCGCATGCATATCTTTTCTCTCTGCCCCTCGTTGGGTACACACACACAACCGTCCAGCCACCACATGCATTGCGTCACAAGGTGCTAATCTCTCTCTCTCTCTCTCTCTCTCTCTCTCTCTCTCTCTCTCTCTCTCTCTCTCTCTCTCTCTCTCTCTCTCTCTCTCTCTCTCGTGTGCATGCACATGCTATCATCCAATTCCCTCTTTATTTCTCCCCCTCAATTGCTACACACACGACCAACCACCTTTCTTGGCTTGAGAGTTCTAGAGTAGCTCCAAGCGACGAGTAAAGCTGAGGGGTGTCAAGGCCATGAGATCACCACCAACTTCAGGAGGCGGGTTGTGTCCTCCATAGCTACAGATTGCTACATTGCAAGCGTATGGCCTTCTATGGAGCTCCAGGCACATCTCTAGAGGGCTTGACGAAGAGCATGCCCCTTTGCTTTCTCTAAAAGCGGTGAGCTACTTACATGCCACAAGAATGAAGATAAACCCGCTCAGATCTTTGCAAACCCCACTTGAGACCCTCTGGTATGTCCTCACTAATAATGAGGCCCTTCTCGATTTTCTTATGGGTCTGGTTGTTTGCCATCAAGTCGTAGCCTCAGAAGTCGAGGGAGATGGCATGGAAGCCTGCTACTACTAGCCTGATCATCTTATGCCTCCATAAATACCAGATCTCTCTGGAAATCCACTAAGTAGCAGAACCATAGGGCTTGATCCGAGCTCCGCAATGTGCATGTTGATGCCATCTGTATGCACCCATTGTTGAAACATTTACATTCATCACAAGCCGATGCTGGCCATCTTTACCAATCACATCTTGCACTATGATGACCTTATATTGAACCTCTGAAAATGGCCAAAGTTGTTTGAGAGGGGATCAAGGGGAAGAGAGGAGGCCCTAATAGCTTCAGCCAAGCAAGATCCCTCGCGCAAATTGCCCAACACCATTTTTATTGTTTGATTTCGACCGAGACAAGTAGTGAGTGATGTTGGTATTGTTGTAATTTTGATATTCTTTTTAAGCTTAGTCTTAGCACAAGCTATCGTTAAGACTAGGTAGAACCCTACAATTTAGAGTGAGTGCAACTTGTTAATGAATCTCTACGTTCCATCTCAATTCTGATCATCTACTTCTCCTATCTCAATTTCACAGATGGGCCGTGTTTTCTTTCAGTTATCACATGAATGATGGCACTTTATCAACAATTTTAAGTTACAATTTTGTTAGTCGTTGGGATATATTCATCTAAATGTTGTATTCAATATTTTACAAAGATTTGTTGCTGCCAGATATCTAAAATGTCGAATTATTATTATTATTATTATTGAGTAGATAGTATGGTTGATTACTAGGAAATCTCTTCTCACACTACAATATTGTAATTTTTGTGCTTATTTTGTGGACCTATGAAACTCTTACGTGGCACATGGGCTGCGTACTCTAACAAGGCATCAAAACTTCTCTCGTCGGTTGCCTAGAAAGTTGCAGGGATGATGTTTGCACATAATCTATTTATGAGGCAATGTATTTCACTCGTCCATTTATTCTTAATATTTTTAAAGATAAATTGGACCGTAGACCTTATGATTTCACGTGTGTACTGAGAAACAAATGACGGTAGCAAATGGTGTTTGCCAGAATAGAATTTCAAGTAGTATGAGAGATACATTGCTAAACACATGAGTTGAAGTACTATAAGAGCTAGCCTCACGGTAGGGATTTTGTTAACTTTTCTTATGAAAATTGTTTTGTTCCTCATTACTTTTTTCTAATTCTCACTTTTGTTACTAATTAAATACCAATGCTCCCTTTTCGTACACTTGAATTATAAGATGGTGCTTCCCATTTTTCTTTGAAATATTCTTATACCTCACAAGACTTTCATATGACCTACTTACTTAATCCTCTATTTTCATTGACCCACCACTCTAAAAAAACCTTTATATTTCTTAGTTTATTGATCATTCTAACTATGAACATCTTCCAACTGCACGGGATAATTTGTCACGAGGTTCAATAACTACACCATAAAAACCCTTTGTTTCACAAAGTCACTTATCACATTCAATTGATTCTCCACTAATAATACTATGTAAAATTATCGAATGAAATTAATTGCTATCCAACTTACTCATCTTGGCTAGCTTAAGCTTATCATTTTGATTGATAGCTATTTTAGGTACCAAATGTCCCAGCATAGTCTACACTTTAGGAAAATATTTGCATTTTCTTTGATGCGTCGATTTCTATTGCAAACTTCTTTCCTTATTTACCTTAAGATCTCATCATCAGATATGTTTACCATTATCTTTAATCATTTCATTATGTCATACATCATCTTCAACAAGGCAAGCCCTTCGTGTGTAATCAAACTCACTATTTAGTCTTGAATCTCTTGTATACTCATATCGCTTTGTAGACTACATGACACTCCTACTCTGTTCCAACAATTTTTGGATGTATACTAATTTTCATCTCCCACCAGGGCATATTTTTTTGCTCCATACGTTGGTACATTTTAACATCAATACATATACTTTGGTGCAAGTTACTAACTACACATCTCTCTACCCCGTATATGAATGTTGTTTGTGGGACCCCCTATTTCAACTTGTGTTTCTTTCCATTAAAGCTCGCCACACACACATAGGTACATACATTTTTAGAGGTAGAATATCCTCCAAGTATGTACATCAAAGATGTTGCTCCTCTTTTCAACTTTCATTTCTATCCATTATCTTCCAAGCTAAATACTAAAACATTGCTAAGGTTATGGCTTCCAATTTTATTGAAAGGAATTTTCATTGAGATGATTTTTCATTAAGCTACGCAGCTACTTATGTGAGTTAAGGTGCTATGGGATAGTGAACATCAATTTTTAAGTACATTCCTACTCAAACATGCCTCAAATTGGTGTTACGCAAATGGTAAATGTCTTCTTTCTATGCCTAAACTAGTCCATTGGTCACATGCACACAAATTCGCCGATTTAGGCAGTGTGTAAATATTTAGCTTGGTACAGATTTGTCGATTTAGACAACAAACCAACAAACAACAGATTCAATTGTTTACACAATATTAGTGCAGATTTGTCGGTTTAGGCAGCACGTCTCATTGGCGTAGATTCGTTGGTTGAGGTGACATCGATCACAAAATCATGTTGTAGTGGCTGGCCACCACTGCACCTAGTGTGATTTTGCTACCCGGGAATATAATGAAAGCGATTTGGATTTGAATTTATATCTTGGATTTGAAATTGGTATATGATGATATTCTGTCGCGATAGTGTTTATGAGATTGGAGTTGAGATTTATAAGAATTGATTTACTACACAATGAGTGTGAACAATGATATTTTGATTCATCAGAGTATGACATGCTACTTATTCTAGTGGTATTCTAGTGGTATGGGACACTAGAATATGTAGTATGTGGATGGTGGCACGCATAAGCAATGTTGTTTAAGTTTATTTTTCTTTCAATATGTGATATTCCTAACACAAAATACTAACCATTGTTTTTGACAAGTATAGTTTACAGATTCTTATCTTCGCAACTGAGGACATTTGCTTCTAACAGAGAGGTATGTTATGAAAAATGATTATTGTTTATTTATTGTAGCTGACAGGTGGCAAAATCTGTCTGGCATGGATATCACATTTTATGTACATTTATTATTCAAGAGCTCATTATGGCCATTTATGTCCGGCAGGCCAATGTGTACACATTTTTTAGCATTGAAGAATGTATAAATAAATACATGCAGGAGGGAAATGCTCACTCTTGCATGGGGGGAGATGTCATTCAACGTCTGTGTCTTTCTTCTCTCCTCTCCTCTCTTCTCTCTTGCCATGTTGGTGTAGCACTCAGCTCTAGGAGGTGCACCTGCATGTGCTTTCTCTCGCTCTCTACGTCTCTCATGTCATACTTGTTATGGATTTTATGCATACGCGGTTGTGCAGGTATGTGAATCTATTGATTTTATTGTCGATTGTGTGCTATTTGTATACTTTGTAGGGCCTTTCACATCTCCGTTTATAGCAATTGAAGGTTAAAATTTTGTAAAAGGGAGCAAGTTTTTCATTCAATAATCTCACTATGTATGTGTGTGTGTGTGTGTGTGTTTGAGAGAGAGAGAGAGAGAGAGAGAGAGAGAGAGAGAGAGAGAGAGAGAGAGATTGAATTATCGTCCATGGATGTCAGATATGACCTATGGGATCGAAAGCAAAACACAAAAGCATTATAGAGGGTTCCTTCTAAGTAGAGGAGTTGTGAGATACATCTCAATTAAGGACCGGGGGTCCAATGATGGGTAAAAAAGAGAAAGAACAAGACCTAAGGAGGCACAGGTGAGGGGGAGCTAGTTTGGGAGTTCAAAACTCCTGGATTATGGATTTACCTCCTTGACAAATTGCCCATTTCCTTGTTGTGTGTGCTTCACAAATCTTTGGGAGTTCTATCTTCTTCCGTTTGAGTTGGGCAGGTGTAAGATCTTTTGCAAACCAAATTTTAGTGTCTTTGAGAAGCCTCAATTGGTCAAGGAGATTGACTCGGTCCACATTGGTCTTGAAAGTAAGGATTGCATGGTTTGTGTGATGCAGTGTTCGGGAAAAATGTGTCTCAGCTTAATATCGTGCCGTTCTCAATTTCAAAAGTGTCGGTTGAGGGCAAGGGGGAAAGGAGGAAAAGGAGATATTCTGCCCCCAAATAGAGAAAAATAGTGTAAAAACCCAAAAAATAAACTTAATTTTCTAAAATTTCCTCTTGGCAAATTCAATGAAAGGAATTTTATATGTTTGGAAAAATGATTTTTCCCGAACACTGGTGTGATGTTTCTGTCAAAGAGTGGTGATTGTTGCTTGATCCCATTGTACCATGGATATTTTTGTTTGGATTCGTGCAAGGGACTCATTGAACTTGAGGTCCTCCCTCCTTTCCAATCATTTGGAAGCCCACCAATGTGAACATTGAGGGTGATATCTACTTATCATTGTCATTTGTGCAATGTGGATGCCACCCAATCTTCAACCTTATGGGAGGTGACCTCCTACACTTGAGTTTTCACCTCTTTTGTGAGGTGTGGTCTCTACCTACACCCTTGCTTTAGTGAACATGGCTTCCATTTGTTCCTTTTCTTCATTCTTGAATTTCTCAACTACGATGAGACGAGCCTTGACTACAGTGAGTCTCTATTTCAACTTGTTGTTCTCCTTGCAATGTATCTCGACTTCATTTTGAAGCTAGTAGTGTTGTTGAGCTTGGGGGTGTTTCCATGACCTCGACAAAGGTTCACTTGCCTTAGGATGAGGCTCGAGTGACCATAGTCTCGTCGGTGGAAGTGGGTTTTGTTGGAGCTGGGATGTTGTAGGGTTGAAGTGGGAACCTGCTCTTGACTCAATGAGTGAGAAGTTGGGCTTAGTTGAAAGTTAACAAGGCAACAAGCTAGGCGTAGGTGGAATGACAACGATTTGTTGAGTTCAGCTGGGTACTGAGCTGTTTGGTTGACAAGTAAGCGGGCTGGGTGTGAGGTGTTTCCCTAGCATAAGGAGCAAGGGCAAGGTTGTATGGCTATGAAGAATCCCCCACAGGACTGCCCCTCGCCCAAGGGAGGCCATCAACTTGATGAGGCTGAGCAAGTGGAAGGAGGAAGCAGGCGGGGGGGGAGAGAGAGAGAGAGAGAGAGAGAGAGAGAGAGAGAGAGAGAGAGAGAGAGAGAGAGAGAGAGAGAGAGAGAGAGAGAGAGAGAGAGATAGATAGATAGATAGATTGAATTATCGTCCACGGAGGTCAGATATGACCTATGGGACCGAAAAACAGCGCATACAAAGATTCCTTCTAAATGAAGGGCAGATACATATCAGTTAAGGACTGAGGGTCCAGTGATGGGTGAACAAAAGAGAAAATGGGATGGGATGAACAAAACTTAAAATCTAAGGGGGGATAGATGAGAGGGGAGCCATTTTAGGAGTTCGAAACTCCTGAATAATGGCTTTACCTCCTCGATAGACTGCCCATTTCCCTGCCGTACGCGCTGCTCGCACCTTTTGTAGTTCTGTCTTCTTCTGCTTGAGTTGGCTGGGGGTAAGATCTTCTGCAAACCAAATTTTAGTGCCCTTGAGAAGCCTTGATTGTTCAAGGAGTTTAATTCGGTCCTCTTTGGTCTTGAAAGTGAAAATCGCATGATTGGTGCGATGCTCGTGTGTGATGGAGTTGATTGTTGGTGTATTCCACTCTATCATGTGGGTTGTTGTCTGGATGTGGGCAATCGCTTCATGGAACTTGAGCTCTCCCTCCCCTTTCCAGTCACTTGGCAGCCCACCAATGCGAACATTGAGGGCGATCTCCTCTTGCCGTTGTCGCTCGCGTAGCATGGACGCCACACGATCGTCCACCTTATGAATGATGGCTTCTTGCACTTGATTTTTGACTGCTTGTGTAAGGGTAGTCTCCACTTCTTCTTTTGTTTTGGTGAACTTGGTTTGCATCTGTTCCGATTCCTCCATCTGGTGGTTCTCCACTGCAGTTAGCCGGGTCTCGATGGCGATGAGCTTTTGTTTCAGCTCGTCGTTCTCCTTGCGGAGTCTTTCAACTTCGCTTTGAAGATGACTGACGTTGTCCGTTTTGGGGGGTGTCGCCACAACCCCAGCAAAGGTGAGTTTGTTTCGGGTTGAGGCGCGTGTGGCCATGGTTTTATACTCGTCATCTTTCACATTTGATACAAAATCTTCCAATCCTTTAACCATACATGCTACCCCTCCTTGCCCTCTTCGTTGCTTGAGATTCTTTTATCACATCAATGATTAAATAAATGAATGTACATTGTAATCCTCTAAGCCGTTAATCCTTCGTGTATCCTGCCCCCAAGTTTTGACAAGAAGTACAACATCCGCTTTGCTTGTTAGTTCATCAATGCCAACCCCTGCATTCCATGGGTATCCATTGCAATTCCAAAATCATATTTTCAATTGTAACTCGGCCTCATAGGTCGTGTATCCCTATTTGCTCGAGGGACTTGCCTCCTCCTTCGACACATTTTCTTCGTGAGCGATCTCCTTGTAATAACATCTTCTTAATTTTTTGATGGGAACAATTAGGTCGAATGGATCAGATTATGTCCGAAACATGGAGTGCATCATATGATAATGACGACTCAACTCCTATCGTGATCCAACTATGTGGCCTTGAGCAAATGGCAATCTTGCTTTGTATGTGAATCTTGAGGCCTTCCAATTCTTCTCTGCCCGTTGTTGGGTAAAAAATATTTATAGAACACGATCATAAATTGTGCCCACGTCTTGGGTTTCTTTGCTGGTGGCAAAGACATCCACCACTTGTAGCCCTTGCCTTCCAGGGCTAGACTAGTCTCTGTAGGCCAAAATGCATGTGGTGTAGCTCAAAAATGATGTGCGTCTCTACTTATGAAGAAAATTATTAATGGCATCCTTACAGGTTTCTCGGTCTTTGCCTTTGTATACCAACAACTTAAGATCTTTCATCCATGAAGAACTCTTTTAAGTATTGTTCACTAGAATGGCATGAACAAGAGGAGACTCGAAAGATGGAGGAACCCCTTCTTGTACTTTACCAATAGTCAATGCAAGTTTCATCGTATCTGCACCTAGCTCTAACATGAAACTATTGACCAAATCAGTAAGTTTAGTAAAATTTGTATTGATCTGAGTGCGACGGAGAAGTGCATTGAAATATTGGATGCTAACCAAATAATGATGATTATGTAGGTTAGCCCACTCATCATCTCACACACCTTGCATAGCCGCATCCAACCCCAAAGGTTGAGGAGGATTCTTGAAATCAAATCGATGGTCGTTCAAGAGAGGATGACGAGAAAAATGTTCAATAATCATGGAATACGAAGTCTTTTGGAAGAAATTCAACAATATTGTGAAATTGGATTGCCTTGTTGCAAGTGTTTTCACCAAGATTACCACCTTTGTGAGTTCCATCAAGTTTTGTCCGCTTATCTTTGCAAAATCTCAAAAACATCGAGATAAAGCTCTTTTTTTCTTGTAAAGAAAAGTAACATCAATCTTGCTTGGAGAAGCTTTAGAAAAACGTGTGAACTCATTATAAATAACCTTCAGGGCCAAAATAGCTTAAGCGCTAAAAATATGGGTGCCCTTTGTGTGAACCTCAAGCCAACATGGCTATGGCATTAAATGGCAATCGTGTGGAGATGAAACTCTACTTTTGTGTCCACTTGTAGACCCCAAATCAGGCACGCATGATGAAACAACTTTTCCATAGCAGGTATTGACAACCCTCTTCGGCACTAGTCGTGCTATGAATCGAGCAATTGGATAGTGCATTCCCCCCCCCCCCCCCCCCCCCCCAAAACCACCGCGCGTGCAAGAACTCTCTCTAGTTGTGTGTGTGAGTTGAGGAGGATGAACACTAGTGCTATAAATTGCATTGATGGACTTTCCTATGCAGAAAGAGGAATCGATGGCACTTCGATACAAGTGGGAATCCACATCAGCTATGGACATGCTCTTCTCCACCCAACCACCTCCTCTTATAGGGTTCCTAGCCACTATCTTTAGGAGACACCTTATGTAAGCATTATTCATAGCCGGCCTTATCTACCTTGTCCTCGGGACTATGTCTCGCAAGACTCTTGTTGTGATAGCTCTCCCAAAAAGACTTCAACATTCTACTTCCCAATTCCACTATTAGAAAGCCCTCTATATAATTAATTCCTCTTCACATACTTATTTTCATGAATTAAATGACCCCTCTTCCTTTAAAACCTCTATATTTTTTGTCCAAAAGTGATTATTAAAACCCCTTGAGTTCACGTAAACTTGTAACTTTCTCGAAATTAAAAATCCCGAGGCAACATATATAAAAGCTCCTTTGGAGGGTGTGAAGAAGGAATAAAGCTTCACCTCAAAATTTTACTCTTCTCAAATTTAGCAAATAAAAAGAATAAAGGGAGCCCTAATTTCTTTGCGCATTCCCATCCTGTATAGCTGCACAAAATTTGCACCGAGGTTTATTCTTTGGCTAGGCATCATACATTAAATCGACTGTTCTTCTGATAAGAAAATTACAAGAAGGTGGTTTGAGGTTCTTGACCATTTCTGTTCGCACACTCAGGGGCTTCTAATCCACAAAATAATACAAAATGATGGGGAATATATGCCACATAGAATAGTTGTCAAGAAGAACAACAATTTCTCTTTATGAATAAGTAGCTTCAAGTAAATTTTTGTAGTGTGCCACCTGGCTCTGATTAGCTTCAAGGAACTTTGAGTCACATGTGCATCCTGAGACCACACATGAGACAAATGGAATCAAAGTGAGTAGCATTGCGCGCGAGAGAGAGAGAGAGAGAGAGAGAGAGAGAGAGAGAGAGAGGTAAATTTCTACTAATTGTAAGCTTGAATCTGGTTTGAATAATGGTATCTTCCAGTCAACATCAGAGTATGAGCTACTTCATTGGGTAGAAAATTACTTTGATTTTGAAAAAAAGAGGGGGAATGGAATGGATAATAGTCAACATCCAAATGATAGTATGGACTACTTCGATCAATTTTGGATCTTCATAGTGTGGAGATATAAGTCTAGCACACCACTCCTAAGCACTAGTTTTTAATATCATGTAACCATGCCAAAATTGGCATAGTTACAAGAAGACTTGTATAGTTTTATACAAGACAAAGAAATGGTTCACGTGTGACCATTCAAGGGACATAGTTATTTCAAAAAATAGGTGATAGTTATGCATCGTGTGACCACTGCCTAAGACTGCGTTCACATCAACCCAATGGAAGAAATCGCAGCTTCCAGGCGAGAGAAAAGTCCTCGATGCACTTCCACCTACCTGCTATTCACACAACCTGGAGGTAAGGTCTCCTCTGGAGAGCAACTATTGGTTGGGCAAGTAGGTGTCGGGGTGGAAGAGACCTTGGGCGAAGGGGGGGTGGCGAGGTGGGAAGAAACAAGCACGCAGAAAAAACCCAGGCTGCCTCCGGCCTATGTGAACGCCATGGTCCACTTGGCCCAAGATTATTGGCTGCAAGCAGGTTCACACTTCCTTCCGCCGCTTGATGTGAACCCAGCCTAAGATGGATATGGAACTTGGATGATTGTGTGTTCAAATCCAGGGTTGGCAGCGTTGAGTTGATCAGCCCGTCGTTGGCTATCCTTCACCTGCATTCCTGCTCGCTTAGTCTTCGCGGGCGCGCGCATACACGCTTACGGGAGTATGTCACGTCTCCTGATCAAGCCACGACCATGAGTGTTCATTCACTTTCCTCAACAATGCTCCAACATTCCTCTCTGCTGCGATTCTCGCAGGTGCTCTTCCTTGTTTGTCTTCATGTTGCGGCTGCTGCTTGATGAGAGAGAGAGAGAGAGAGAGAGAGAGAAGAAGGAGAGAGAGAAGAAGAAGAAGAGAATTTTAACGTCGTAGGAAACTTGCCCTTGTCATCATTTACTACGGTGCAACAAGAGAGGTGGATTCTCTCAAGCTGCTTTGATGGATTCATTTCTCAGTTTTGGAAGATATATGCGGATTGCAGCTCACGTACTGGCAACCTGGGGAGGATTGCATAGTTGTTGTGGGTTCTTATTGTACATACGTTTGCAAAATGCACAGTTGAATTGTGCTGGCAGTGATCTATCGCAGTGGTTTTGCCACATGGATGTTCTTATGCTTTGAGGGGATCATAAAGGCCTGGAGAAGTTTATTTGCTCTGTCAAGGGTCGAGATGCATGTCATGAAAATGCGTTTTTGAGAACTCCTCACATCTTGAATCTGTTGAATTTTTATTGGGAGTGTGGCACAGTTGTGGCAAGGCTTCACAGTGTTCAATGTAGATGAGTGGGGTTTTGTGAATGAGCTGTCTCCACCTTTTGTGATGGTGCATTTACCTATGCGATTTGCTTCTCAATGATGCACTCATGAGAGAGAGAGAGAGAGAGAGAGAGAGAGAGAGAGAGAGAGAGATATTTCATTATCGTCCTCGGAGGTCAAATATGACCTATGGGACCAAGAAAACATACATGGTGCCTCTTATGAAGAGGGTACATTGGAAACATAACTAGATGCGGATACAACAAAATTGTGACATACGTCACTTAGGGAGTGGGGGACGGTGGTCTGGGAGTTCACGGAACCCGAAATTCTTCAATAATGGCCTTGCCACCTCAAAAGACGGCCCATTTACTTGCTCCTTGAGCATCTGGCACCTTTTGAAGTTCTTGTTTCTCGATTTTGAGTTGAACAGGGGTCAAGGCCCCTCTTATTCAAACTTTGGAGCCCTTGAGCAATCGAGCTTGTTGTAGAAGTGCTATGCGTGTCTCTATGTTTTTGAAGACAAGGGTGCCTTGGTTGGTGCGGTGGTCATGAATCATGATGGACCTTATTGATTGTGTTGGGATCAAACTCGGTTCGGTGAATGGCTTGGTTGAGCTTGGTTAAGGTTGAGGAGTAATGATCGTTCTCTCCCCACGAGGTAGAGGGCAAGCCACCGATGCGGAGGGATAGCAACAATCCTTCCCGTCTGCAGCGTTCTTGTATGCATTCTTCTACCTTGCGGTTGCTTCGTTGACTTGAGTGGCAAGGTTTGCCACGCTTGCGGTGAGCATGTGCTCAACTTCCTTTGCTTTGGCAAGAATAATTTTCATCTTTGAGTTCTCTAATTTGTGCTCGCAGAAGATCTATTGGACCCACTTGTGGTGTAGGCACGACGACCACCCAAGAGGCGTGTCGGCTTGATTGGTGTGGATGACTTCCCTTTTGGCATCTTGTTTTGAAGCAGAACAAGCGAGCCCTTGGATGTTTGGAATCCCTTCACATAGGTTGAGTAGTGGTCTTTGCGAGCTTTAGAGGTGGGAATAGGGGTCAAATAAGCGTGACTAACCTTAGTGGGTGAACTTGGGGTTTGAAAAGCTCAAAGATGCTGAGCCGGGGTAAATCAGCAAGCATGTGAGGAGACTTAGGAGTGAGCAGGTCAGCAGTGAGGACCAGGGCTTGACGCACTTGATGAGCTTTGAAGAGCAGGTTGCGGCTGCATCAACATTGGCGAGTCTTGATGAGCTTGGGAACGCTGCTGCAATAGTGGGCCCGGGGGACTGCCTGGCAATAGGGAAGGTGGGTCTGCACTCTAGCTGGCTCGGGACCTCCCCTCGGGGCTGCCTCTCGCCCAAGGGGAGGCCGATGAGAGAGAAATGAAATGAAATGACATTTAATATTAACGTCTTCAAAAGGCCAAAATGACCTATTAGACCAAAAGGTTACATGTGGTGAATCTAATACCAGGTCTGAGTACAAAAAGTACAAAGAACTAAAAAGAAAATAGTGGGTAGGGGTGGGGTGAAAGCTGATACAAAGGGAAGACAAAGGGTGAGCTGATACAATGGAGCTCTCTGAGAGTTGAGGCATCATATACATATACATCAGTATTCGGGACGGCTCCTATGTCGTGCCAGGATGGTATGGATCCTTTGTCGTAGTTTGCGTTGATATCGAGAGGGCCCTCTCCTCTGCGGGCGACGGGACCACCCCAACTCTTATCGCCCGATCAAGCAGGATGCCTCTGGTACCTCTGGTGTTGTTATGCTGTGGGGGTTGCTCGAACTCCTCTGTCTGTGACTGAAAGAAATTTGTGATCTTCTGCTGTATGAAAAGAGAGAGAGAGAGAGAGAGAGAGAGAGAGAGAGAGAGAGAGAGAGAGAGAGAGAGAGAGAGAGAGAGAGAGAGAGAGAGAGAGATGAAATGAAATGAAATGTTATATTAACGTCTTCAAAAGGCCACAGTGACCTATGAGACCAGAAAGTTACAATGTGGTGGATCTGATACAAAGTCAGAGTAACAAGATCACAAAATGACAGAATAACAAAATGACAAAATAAAATACTATGGAATCCTAAATTGCTAGGTGCGGACTAAGCAGCTAAACAACTAGCTGGGATAGCTAGATCACTGGAGATCCAACATTGGTCACTGGCGGATCTCATCAATCTCCTCCATGGTCAGTAGTCTCGTGCATGTCGAGCCAGAGTGACCCGAATCCTCTGATACAGCCTCCGTCAATGCTGTGTAGTCCTCCTCAGTCGTGGGCGTCTGGATCTCCCTAGCTCAGTCGCTCGGTCGATCAGTATGCCTCCCGTGTAAAGCGACGGGCTCTGCTGTGGTAGTAACTCCTCCGGGTGTCCAGTGGCAGCTCTAAAGAAGGCTGTGATCTTTCTCTGAGACTGGCTAGCCTCTCCTCTCATCAGGCTCTCTGTGTGTCTGCGCAGCTCGAGCAAAAACAAACCCAGGCATCTCTGATCCTCGTACCGCATGACTCTAGAGAATGGTCCAAATCCCTCTCTGAACAAGCAATGGAAGCGGCTTCGTATCTCGTAGTAGACGGGGCAGTGGCATGTGTAGTGCAACTCTATCTCAGGCTCGATGTCACACAGGGGGCATGTCTCGGCCTCTGCTAGTATTCCATTGTATCTCCCGGTCTCGATCCGCAGCTGGTGTGAAGATGTGCGTATCTGGCCAATAGCACATCGTATTCCATGAGACAAGTGGGTGTCCATGTATCTGGGCCTCGTCACAAAACCATCCTTCGTAAGCTGGAGGAGATGCTCTCTGTAGAAAGCCATCCTCGTGCCTAGCTCCTGTACTGGCTGTATCCATGTCCTCTTGGTGTCTAGCTGAGTCAAGTCTTGGCGAATGAGCCTAGTTATCTTGGACTGTGTAAGAGTGTGAGAGGGCGCATCCAGTGAGTACTGGAAGGGGGGCAATCTGTCTATGCTGAACCCATGCGCCTGAACCATGATGTCATCTCCCCGTACCAGCATGCTGTATCTCCCTGCATGGCTAACTGTCGAGAGGACTCAAGTGCAAGGTGTGCATATCTGTCTCTGGGAAGTTCCCATATGTGGTGTATGAAGGAGACATATCTGGTGAGCGCCTCAACCATCAGTGGGGGGGCAGCTAGCTCTGCTCGTACAATAGCACGTGGTACTGAAGCCTTGGCTCTAATGAGCCGCGAGATCATATAGACCAGAGGCTTTTCCATGTCCCCCCATCCATCACTGCGGCCTGTCCTCCCATGATGATCCAGTGAAGGTCCCCAAATCTCAGCTTCATAAAGCAATGCAGAAGCCACCAAGTGTCAAAGAGCCAGAGCTTCGTCCGAGGCTCCTGAAACTGAACCTGTGAACACATCCTTTCCAATCTACCCAATGCTGCATGGGCTCTGGTCAATCTAGTCTCTGCTGCCCTCCTTAATGAAAATGCTGGCCCACTAAAAACCACTCCAAGGTAAGTGTAAGCATCTGTATACTCCACCTTCTCCTGGCCGTATGTGAAGGCGGGTGCTGACCTCCTAATCCACTGTGGGGTGGTAGTAAATACCATGACCTTGGTTTTACCAAGGTTGACGGATAAACCACTTTCTTGGGCAAACCTATGCAAAGCATCCAAGTGACGTTGCATCCCCTCCGGAGAGTCGGAGATCAACACAATATCATCAACATATAACAATAGTGGAATCCATGTCCTTGCCAGCTGTGCACCTCTATCACCATCTCTCTCAATGTAGTCAGAAACCTCATCTACATACATACCAAATAGAGTAGGAGAGAGCGGGCAGCTTTGCTTCACCCCAATAGTGGAGTAAACCGGTGTGGATAGACCCTCTGGGGTGCGTATATGCCCCACTACTGACCTGTATAATGCCATGAACCCCCAAATGAGCTCTTTGGGTACTCCCATCTGCTGTAATCTGCGCATCAATCTAGCTCTGGGCACTGTGTCAAATGCTCTGCGGAAGTCCACAAAGCTACAATAGATCCGTCTCCCCTCCTCAATGATGGCTCTGAGTGTCAAGATATGGTCAAGAGTAGAAAAACCCCTCTTGAAACCTGCCTGCCCGGCTACGCATATCCCTTCCCTCTCTGCCCATCTACTCAACTGCTGCTCAAGAATAGATGCGTACAACCGTGCCAATGTGTGTCCAATCATGATAGTGCGATAGTTCCCAGGCTCCATAGGGTCTCCCGACTTGAAGATAGGTACAATAGTAGATAGGCTCCAAGTATTAGGCAAGCCCTCACACATGGCACAATTAAACATAACTGCTAGGAGCTCTGCTAGTAAATCTCTGGCATTTGTGAAATGCTCAGCCACTAAGCCATCATGATCATATGCTCTCCGAGTCCTCATCTTGTCAATGGCCTTCCTCACCATCTCAGCGGTGAAAAAAGCACATGTGTGTGGGCATGGATCGGGGGGGTCGGGAAGGGGGGCTGCTCAGGAACTGTGTACAAAGATGATGCATACTGGCCCCAAGCCTCTGTAGAAGTGATGGCAGGGGGGGGGGGGAGTGCTCATGAAAGAGCCTCCATGCCTCACGTGAGTCCTGACTCAAGATAGCTGGTATAGATCCTGCTCTAGGCGAGCCAAAAAAGCCCTCTTCTTCCGCCGCACTAGGCGTCGGAAGTCAATCTGTGACTGCCTATGAGTGATGTCCCCCAAAAGCACCTCCTTCTGAAGTCTAGCTCTAGTGTCCGACATTCCTCATCATACAGTTGTTCTGAGGCATGCTTCCCGAACGGCGTCTCTGCTCGGGCTGGGTATGTGGGTATGCCTGTGCTGCTGCATCATGTAGTGTCTGTGTCAGTATAGTAGTAAGCTCCTCCAGAGGTCGCCTTGGCTCCTTTGTGCACAGGCGTCTGTAGATCCCATCTATGTATACAGTGTCCGTCTCCTGCGTAAAGGTGTAGCGAGTAGGGGCTGCTGCCCGTCGCCTGTGTGCTACACTAAAGTGAAAAGAAACAATCAGTGACACAAGAGCATGATCCACTGCGACACCAACAGGTCTGGGTCCAACCGTAAGGTCCTGGATACTAGAGATGAGGCTCGGATGTGCCATGACATAATCCACTGTGCTGGCTCCATGTCTATGTGGAAAGCACGTAAAACCCCCGACAACGGGATTCTCTGTAGGCCATTCAAGATGGCCAATCCATGTGCAGTCCCCATGTCTATCAAGTGTCGTCCATACTCAGTGTGTTCTCCATCCTGTGGTAGTGTGGATAGGCCCGTCTCTACAACATCCAACTCTCTTAGCATCTCCTCTGAAGTATCATAAAATACTGTCTGATGATGGGCAGTCCTAGCATTGAAATCCCCTAGAATGATGATGTCACCATCTCTAGAGAACTCCCATATGTCATCATCCAGAATAGAGAAGGGGGACTGTCCTCTGGGTGGTGCATAAACTGACGTACTCGGGGGAAAGTAGCAAATAGCAATGTAAAGATATCTGCCTGTCTTTGCTCTCAATCTCACCCACATGTACCTAGCTTGCTCATCCCTGCGGGCTATATGTATCAATGGTTGCAACTCCTCCCTGAATAACACTGCCACTCCTTCTGAGCCCCACCCTCTGTGCTCTGATCGTGTCTCCTGTCTACAGGCTGTCTTCCATCTATATCCACTAATGTTAGGCATAGATTGCCTCGGTGCCTGATGTGTCTCAGAGTAGAAGACGATGTCTCTTCCCGTAAAACTATCCTCAAAGGCACCCACATCAAGGCGCATAGATCCATTACAATTCCAGGTGGCAACGTTGAGTGTGGTCCCATAGGTCTCGCACCGTCATGTGGAGTGCCGCTCTATAATCACCACTCGGCCATCTCTGTAGAAGGCAGTCTTTCTCTTCTCCCTTGCCGCTTGAATCTCTGGCATTACCTCTCTCATATGCGCCAGCTGTGTGAGAGTGAGGTCATCTCCAAGGAATATGCCCATTTTCTTTAGTGTAGGGCGCTTCTTCAAGAAGTCCTTCTTTGCCTTCATGGATGGGAAACGGATGATTAAAGCTCTCCTTTTTGAAGTCTCCCCATTGCCTTGTGTCTTCTTCCCTACCCTCCATGCCTTTGTATGAGTAGCCTCACTACCCATCATGCGGAGAAGTTCTTCAACTTCCCCTTCCACACCACCTCGGTCTTTTAGACTGGTTACTCTTATATGCAAGGCTCTAGTTTTCCTTCGCTGCTCTTCTTCTAGAGTCATGTTGATGATTGTAGGAGTGGGGACGGATGTGGTTTCTTTCCCTTTCCTTTTCTTAGCGACTTCTATCCATTTCTCGGCCTCATCCGCCTTCTTCTGTGTCTTCGTGATCACATCCATCCACGAAGACGTCTTTACCACCTTCTGTTTCTCCTCTGTGATCATCCGTACCTGCTCCTTGATGACCTTGATCTCGTCTATCACCGAGGGCTGAAATTCCCCTTCTTCTAGTCCACTGCTTACTCTATCCGCAAGTTCTCGCTTGAGGGCTGTGACCTCTTCTCTAAGTGCCTGTGAATCCGCCTTAAATGCTTGTAGCTCTGCGTGCAAGTCCTCTTTCTCCTTCTTCCATTGCGTGCCTTCATTAAGAAACATTTGAAGAAGGTTGGCCTTCTCTCTCCACCATCCCTCCGTCTCTGCTTTCCATTCTTTCATCTCCCTTTCCATTTGTGTTATCCGCTTGTTTGTAAGCGCAAAAGTTGCCTTCGTATGGGGCTTACATATTGGCGAAATGATCATGGCTTCCACTGGCGAAGCACTCATAGCCTCCATTGGCGATGCGGATATAGCTCGATGCTCTGGCTCGGCCGAGTCCATGCAGACAAGGCACACTAGAAACCTATCCAAAAACAAGGATAGGCGAGCGAGGGTATATTCTCCTCAGTTCGGCGAACCCCCCGTGGCTTACAATACAAAATGGTGGGGAGGGGATCGGGGCACGCTGGCTCACCCAACTAGTGCATACAAAGATGTGGGTTCGTGGCCCACTCGAGGAATCAGCATAACCTCCAAAACAGCTCGACACTCTGGCTCGGCAGAGTCCAGGCGGAGAAAACAAAATACCACAAAACAAACCCGATGCGGGTGTATACATCAACTCAGCCCACTATGGGCGTAAGCAACCGAGGCAGCTCAAATGAAGGCCTTGCACTCGGCTGTCCTGCGCAGTGGCAGAGAAAATGAAATGCCCCCCCCCCCCCCCCCCCCAGGAGGGTCAACTCACGGGTCAAACAAGCCCCTGTTGGGCACTGGCTCAATCCACGCGCAGCCCCCCCTCGTGGGAGAAGCTCGCCTGCTGCAGCCTCTGCGTGTCCTACACCTGCGCCCTCTTCAGCCTGCGCGCTGAACCTGCTGCAGTCTCTGCACGCCTTGTACTTGCTGCGTCACCTGCAGAGAGAGAGGGTCTCCCTGCGCGCTGCCTCCTGATGCCCGAAACCCAAACACACATGCAAAATTGCCCTGCGTGCTACCTCTTGTTGCCCTGCGTGCCTTGCACCTGTTGTGTCACCTGCAGAGAGAGATTGAATCTCCCTACGTGCTGCCTCCTGATGCCCGAAACCCTAACACACAGGCAGAATTGCCCTGCGTGCTACCTCTTGCTGCCCTGCGCGCCTTGCACCTGCTGCGAGACAGAACCTTACGCGAGAGAGAGAATTCAACTCACCTGTTGCGTCACCTGCAGAGAGAGAATCTCCCTGCGCGCTGCCTCCTGATGCCCGAGAAATGAAATGTTATATTAATGTCTTCAAAAGGCCAGAATGACCTATGAGACCAAATTGATACAAAAGTGGTGAATCTGTTACAATGTCTGGGTACCTTAGTACTAAAGTACTAAGTGTGAAAAGTGTGAAAGTGTGAAAATAAATGTGAAAACTAATACAAAGTATTAAATAAACTTCTTAGGAGCATTCTGGGTGTCTGGCTAGAATGCTTCTAATCCTCCTCCGGTGAAGTGTGCTTTTGCATCTCGGTCATGGTCGTCTCGATTTCCTAAGCTCAATCGCCTTGTCAATGAGGGTGCCTTTGGTATGAATGTGGGTACTCCTTGGTGCTGGCTGCTGGCCTCTTGCTTCTCCTTCCACTCCTGCTTCTCTCGATCCGAAGAAATCTATGATCTGCCTCTGAGGCTGTAGTGCTCGTTGTCTTCTCATTAGATTATCCCTGTGCAGATGTAGTTCCCGTAGGTACAAGCCTAAGCATCTTTGATCTTGGTATTGCATGACTCTATCTAGAGGGCCAAAGCCTTCTTTAAATAGGCAATGGAAACGCCCACGTATCTCATAGTATACGGTGCAGTGGCATATGTAGTGTAATTCTGTCTCCGGCTCCATTCCGCATAACTTGCAAATTCTGCTCTCAGGTGGGATTCCCCTAAATCTGCCGAATTCAATTTCCAACTGGTGTGAGGATGTACGAATTTGACCAATAGCACATCTCAAACCATGAGACAGGTGGGTATCCATGTAGCTCGGGCGAATCACAAATCCATCTTCAAATAGCTGTAGGAAGTTTTCTTTGTAGTCGGCCATCTTCGTGCCCAATTCTTGTGTAGGGTCTACCCATGTCCTCTTAGTATCCAACTGTATAAGATCCTGATGGATGATTTTATTAATCTTCGTTCGTGTAATTGCTAGTGATGGAGCCTCAAGAGAGTATTGGAAGGGGGGTAATCTTTCCATACTGAACCCGTGTCTTTGAAACCACGAGGACAGTTGCGCATACCAGCATGATGTATCCCCTTTCATTGCTAATTGTCGAGAGGATTCGAGGGCCAGTCTAGTATATCGGCAATTATTTGTATCCCACAAACCATGTATAAAGGACACTGATCTGGTAAGAGCTTCAATTTCTATCGGAGGGGCAGCTAGTTCCGCTCGGGTAATTGCGTGTGGTACGGAGGCCTTGGCTCTAATCATTCGGGAAATCATAGATACCAAAGGTCTCTCCATTGACTTCCAATTATCCTGATCCACAGATGGTCCCTTGTAAGGTGTAGCGGAATGAATGTTGTATTTTCTCAAGATTAGTGATCTTTATTGCTCAAGGTTCCTTTTAGTTCTTAGGGAAAGAGAGAGCTTTCCGTCTTATGGAGAGTGCTATGATCACGAACAAAGTGAGTGGCTATTGTGCGTGCAAGTGAATGAGACTGAGAGAAGGAGAGAGAAGAGATACGACACCGAGAGGTTGTAAAACCCTCCTCCGAAGGCCCCACTCTCGTCGGCGAGAGTGGTCTACTTTGATTACACAAAGGTGTACAATGCGAATGCAATGGGACTATGCCGATGACGACGACGACGACGACGACGGCGACTGAGGCTGAAATTTGTGATCTTCCTTATGCTGAATTTCTTGGACTGTTTGAGGGCTGAAAAATGACTGTTTTCGTACTGTGCTTATGGCTGAAAATGACTGCTTCGATCGGGGTTCCTGCTGAAGTAAAAACGCTGAAGGGCTGAACCTATCAGGCTGCGTTTTTGGACTGCTTTGTACCTGATGAAAAACGCTGGTTGGGGGGTCTGTTCTATGCTGAAAACGCTGCAATGGCTGAGTCCTTCAAGCTGAGAAAACTGCCATTAAAAAACGCTGAGAGATGCTGGTGGCCTAGCGTTAGTAAAACGCTAATGCTGGGGCTGTTTTGTTGTGAGAAAAACGCCAGGAAAGAGGTTCTTAGCGATGGTTTGCTGTGAGGGAGAAACACCAAGGAGATGGAGTCGATGATGATGCTGATGCTTGGAAAAGCCAAGGCTAAGTGAGGATGGCGATGGATCTTGATGCTGAGGGGGGTACTGCTGAGAAGTTGCTTGTTGAGCGGGAAGCTCTTGCTGCCTCTTCTGCCAGAAAGTGCTAACTTGGGTTTGCTTATATATTAACTTAGCAAAATTGCCCTACCTACTTTTGTTGGAAAGTCACTTAAAATTAATAAGTGAAAATACCAATAAATAGGAAAATAGGCTAAATGCACTGGAAAATTCCCGTAACTGATGCTAATGGATTCTGATGGGAATTCCGATGATCATGCTGTGTGCAACCGGAGGATATGCATCTATGCTAAGTGATTGGGCATGCACGGTCTACGAATAGACTCACAAAAGTGCCAGATCACTGCTAATCTAGACTTGACTGGATTGACTGAACCCTGCTGTGGTGTAGCTTGTCCACGGACACATAGGGTTGGGATGTGTCACGTGACATCCCCAAATCTGGACCCCATAAAGCATAGCCGAAGCCACCACAGTATCAAAGAGCCAAAGTTTTGTTCGTGGTTCTTGAAACTGCACTTGTGAACACATCCTCTCCAACCCTCCCAAGCCCGCAGAGGCTCTGGACAATCTAGCATCCGCTGCTTTCTTAGAGTAAACTTCGGTCCTGCAAATACCGCACCAAGGTATGTGTATGCATCTGTGTACTCTACTGTATCCTGGCCATATGCAAATGTAGGTGCCGATCTCCTAACCCACTGCGGTGTGGTGTTAAACACTATAACTTTGGTTTTACCCAAGTTTACCGACAGTCCACTGTCCTCCGCGAATTTATGTAATGCATCTAGCTGCCTTTGCATTCCATCTGGTGATTCTGCTATCAATACAATATCATGTGCATACAACAACAAAGGGATCCATGACCCTGCAAGTTGAGCACCTCTGTCACCCTCTCTATCAATGTAATCTGATACCTCATCTATGTACATACCAAATAAAGTAGGGGACAGCGGGCATCCCTGCTTTACTCCAACGGTGGAATGAACAATGTCGGAATCCCCTTCTGGAGTACGTACATAACCAGTTACTGACCCGTATAAGGCCATGATCCCCCAAATAATCTCTTTGGGGACCCCTAACTCTTGCATCCTGCGCATCAATCTGGCCCTTGGTACCGTATCAAAAGCTTTCCGAAAATCCACAAAGCAACAATACATCCTTCTCCCGCTTGCTCTTCCTTCCTCAATAATGGCTCTGAGCGTAAGAATATGATCTAAAGTGGAATAACCCCTCGTGAATCCAGCTTGTCCTGTTGCCCTTATGCCCTCATTCTCTGCCCATCTAGTCAATTTTTGTTCAAGAATGGATGCGTACAGTCGGGTCAATGTGTGACCTACCATAATGGTACGGTAGTTCCCGGGTATCATAGGATCCCTTGACTTGAAAATAGGTACGATAGTAGATAATTTCCAAGATTCAGGTAATCCTTCACACATGACCCGATTAAACAGACGAGCAAGGACTTCTGAAAGTAGATCCCTGGCATGGATCAGATGTTCTGCTACTAAGCCATCATGATCATATGCTCTTCTTGTCTTCATCTTATCAATGGCTTTTTTCACCATTTTCGTAGTAAAGAAAGTACTAGTAGCAGGGCATGGCTCTAGCGGATCTGGTAATGGAGGCTGTCCAGATACCATATATAATGATGTTACATATTGACCCCAAATCTCAGGAGAAGTAATCGTCGGAGGCGGTGAGTGCTCGTGAAATAAGCGCCAGGCCTCATGTGAGTCCTGACTCAAGAAGAGCTGATATAAATCCTTCTCCAGTTTGGCTAAAAATGCCCTTTTCTTGCGACGTACTATACGTCGAAGAGCAATCCGAGACTGCTTATATGTGATGATCCCAAGTGTAAGCTCTTTTTGGACCTGGGTTCTCGTCTCTCTGCATTCCTCGTCATACCAACTGTTTTGAGGCATGTTCCCAGATCCTCTCTTCTGATTAGGTTGAGTATGTGGGTATGCCTCTTGTGCTGCTCCATGTAGCATCTCTGTTAACTGAGAAGTAATCTCCTCTACAGTATATACTGGCTCAGCTGCCCACATCCTATTATAGATCTTTTCCACATAGACTGAATCAGTCTCTGGCGTGAAAGTATATCTTGTGTGTGTCTTCTTCCTTTGTACTTGAGAGGCATTGTATTGGAAGGAGATTGATAAGGTCAAGAGAGCATGATCCACTACAATCCCAACCGGTCTGGGTCCCACCTTAAAGTCCTCGATACTAGAATTAAAGCTTGGTGAAGTCATGACATAATCCACTGTACTGGCCCCATGCCTGTGCGGGAAGCATGTGAATCCCCATATAAAGGGAAATTCTCTAGACCATTAAGTATGGCCAAACCATGTATAGTTGCCATCTCCATGAGATGTCTCCCATATTAAGTGTGTTCTTTATCCTGTGAGTTTCTAGTAAGCCCCCTCTGTGATAAATCCATTTCTTTGAGCATTTCCTCGGAAGTATCATAGAATACTGCTTGAGAGTTGGCCGTTCTGGCATTAAAGTCTCCTAAGAGAACGATGTCTCCATCTCTAGAGAACTCCCATATGTCATTATTCAATATGGAGAAAGGGGACTGTCCTTTAGGTGAGGAGTAGACTGATGTACTTGGAGGGAAGTAGCATATAGCGATATATAGAAATCTACCTCTCTCGGCTCTCATTCTCACCCACATATACCTTGCTTGCTCATCTTTCCTGATAATCTGTAGTAGTGGTTTCAGCTCCTCTTTAAATAAGATTGCTACTGCTCCTGAACACCGGCTACCCCGTAGAGATCTCTTGTCTGGTCGACCAGCTGTTTCCCATAAATAACCCTTCACATGTGGCATACGCTGTCCCGGTATCTGGTGTGTCTCTGAGTAGAAAACTATATCTCTGTCCCTAAAGCTGTCTTCAAAGGCACCTACATCTAGCCTATATTATCCATTACAATTCCACGCCGCTATCTGAAGCATCGCCCCATAGGTCTCGCACTGTCATGCTGAGCGCTTTTCCAGAACCACTACTTTCCCTCCTCTATAAAAGGCGATTTTCCCCTTTTCTCTTGCTGCCCTGATCTCTGGCATCAACTCTTGCATGTGTGCCACTTGTGCCAATGTAAGGTCATCTCCTAGGAAAATACCGGTTTTCTTAAGAGTTGGCCTCTTCTTTAGAAATTCTTTCCTTATTTTTATATTCGGGAAGCGGAGAATAAGTGCCCTATCCTTTACGTTTCCCTTCTCATCGATTCCTTTCTTGCCCACTCTCCATGCACTTTGTGTGAGTAGGCTCTGTGATGCCCATGCGTTGTAGCAGTTCCTTCACTTCTTCATCTACATTCTCTTTGTCTTTGACTCCTATGACCCGCACATGCAGAGCCCGATTCTTCCTTTTCTGCTCTTCCTCAATGGTCATATTAATAATGGTTGAGGTAGGTGTGGTCTCGGGCATCTGGGCCTTCCGTTTCTTCGCATCCTCAATCCATTTCTCTGCTTCATCAACCTTTTCTTGTGTCTTAAAAAGACATTCCGCCCATGAAGATGCCGTTTTCGATTTCTGTTCATCTCCTTCGCGTAGAGCTTTCATATGATCCTTCATGTCCTCGAGCTCCTTCAGCACCGAAGGTTGGTCGTCTCCCTTCTCCTTAGTTGCAGATTTGCAAGCCGCAAGTTCTCCTTTTAGCTCCTCGATTATTGCATCTTTTTCCCCCATGTGCTTTTCCATATTTGTTCTCCATGCTTCAAAACTTGCTACTGCCTCATCGAGTTTCTTTTGCATAACACATTTTGTTACATTTATTCGGCCTTGATTAGGTTTCGTAATTCCGTTTTCAAGATCTGAATCTCCTCATTCTGTATCCCCTGGATCTCTCCTTAGTTCTTTCATCATGTCCATACATGGAGTTCCTGTAGCTCTCAGCGCTTGCGTGCATTTCCTTCCTGATGTCATCCCTCATATAGTTTAGCTCTGATTTGAGCATCACCTGGACCTTCGCCATCATTAGCTCATCATGTATCCTGGAGGTTTTCCCCACTCGTAAGGATCCTGGTGATAGTTTGCAATCATTGCAGCTAGGTTTTGCTGTGTGTTCCTTACTCACTTGTGTAGAGATAAGAGTAATAGATTGGTTAGTGAGGTTAGTGATAGAGTGGGCGGCTTGGGCACAATGGCCCTTTACAATCACTCAATACAAGTTTTTCAAGTACTATCGGTTTTGGTGAAATCTCTGTTATCCAAACAAGATCTAAGAGTGAATCTCTCTTTCACAGTAATTGCGTTTAACTTTATGGGCTTGCTTGCTACCGAGATGTTAGAATTGTGAAGAGTATTTTTCCGTATTTTGTTGATCTTGAAGCCACAAATTCTACGTAAGGAGCTGATGTTTCTAGTTTATGCGTGTGAACTGTGATATTCTATCATTGATAATTTGAAAGCATGGCTATTGTTTTACAGATATCTTCTTTCAAGGTTTGTTCATTTGTGAAGCATCAGTACTATCAACAGTCCACACGCTTCAATGTCTGCTTCTCTTCTCTTTGCCCCTCATCATGTCTTCCCACCAAGAAAAAAGTAGTCTTTCTTGGTTCTCCCAAAGTAAGTTATGGGCAACTTTTACCTTTTTCAAATTACTAAAGGAAGCTCACAAACATGTATACGTTTGAATGCCTTTCAGGTTGCAGCTGCTGTTTTAGATCAGCTACTTATTGCTGCTCATGCTGAGACCTCTTTATTTGAGGTTAGTAGCAAACATTACTCAATCTGAAAAGCAGTGAGGCGAAGTTAGGCATGCATAACAGAAGTCTGCCTGGATGAATATGCGGTTTGATTTAGCAGAGGGTTGTGTATTGACATTTCTGGGTGGAGTGTACAGTGGGAATTAGGATTGCAATCATCAAGAGAGCATAGTCAATGTTTGCAAAGGTAAGCTAGGTTTAAGAGTCTTGAGGCTCGGGCAGGCTGCAGGAGATCAAGCTGTTTCAAATGCTGTTTGAATGCTGTTTCACCTGGTCTACAGCAGCTAGGTGCTCCAGTAGTATTTTTTGTTTTAAATGATCCTGATTTTCACTATTATTAAGGCCTATGCACCATTTTGGTGCTATGTCCAACAATCCATGTGCAACATAGTCTTGGAAGGCATGGATATGAGGAAACTATTATTTTTCCCTTTGTCACTCTTTCAAATCATCTGCTTATCTAAACCAGAAAGGTGTGTTTTTGATAGCAGTGGTAGGGCATAAGAGCTCATGCCAAAGATAATATTAGGACTTGCAACTCATATGAGGTCATATGAGATCAATTGAAAACTCATACAAGCTTATAAATTATCAATGTTTCTTGATGTGTTTAACCACAGCAGCATCATTCATCACGATCAACGCTAAAACCATCTATTAATTATCCTTTTGTGTAATATGATTATTTAAGCAGGCGCTTTATGCAAATATACCATAATAATAGTTGTTATGGCTGCAAATGTTTCAAATTTGTGAACGTTTCACTCTTCTCCCTCCTTTACTCCATACATGCACACACAAACACTCCCACACATGCATAAATATGTTCTTGAGTTGCAAGGTTTTCCAACTGGCTAAACACTTAGTTTCTTTTTTGCTCTTCTGCTTGGAACTTGTCCGATTTCTAAATTCATACACCAACTTAGAGTTCTGTACTGTGTGGGTTGGTTGTGTGCTTATCTGCAGGTTGCAGCGGTTGTAACTCAACCACCTGCACCAAAGGGTCGTGGCCAAAAATTGTCAATAGCTCCTGTGGCCGAACTGGCGTTGGAGAAAAAAATCCCAGAAAGCAGGGTATTCTGGCCTCAACGGGCTGGAGAGGTTGTTACTTTTGCCTGATAAGTTCTTTCAAGATGCTGCCCTTCGGGTTTAGGTCTACACATACTACATATGTTTTGTGTGATGTGTGCGGTTTCCTTACAAAACAGCTCCTTAACCTATAGTTGTGGCTGTACATGCTTTTGTTTTTTGTTGGTCTCCTCTAGCTCGATAGACTGTTCCAGCAGTGGTTGGGCTATACTAATTCTATATGTTCAATGCATCCTTTTTATGCTTTGTTGTTAGCTCCTTTTTGTAGGATTAGCTGTGCAATTGACTTGATAGCAAAAGGCACAGGGGCTCTAAGATCTAACTTAGAAGATTTCTAATAGAACCCATTTTTGTCAACACTTTTTGCGCAAAGCTCGGATCACACACAACTTGGTCCTGCGCATTAAGTAACTGTCCTTGAGAGTGTATGCACCGTCTTTGAGAGAGTATCCTGATATCGTCTCCTCATTCTGTCGATCAGAGATAATTTCTCGATCTGAAGTGTATTGCTCCCTTAAATGATAAAACTCATGATAAAATACGGTTGTGATGCTGCTGAAATCTATGGCTTGCGAGACAGAGCATCTGCAATCACATTCTTTGTAAACAATCTAAAAGTGAAACTGCGACCACAAATTTGTCCGTCTCATCTGCTTGGCAGACAACTTTGGTTGAGGTAAGAACATCACGAACACTGATCACCAATGTGCTCTGAAAACATGGTCACCGTGGAACATGTTTTGGCAGGAAACTCCTGAAATGTTTCAAGTGGTGTCGAAATGCCCTACATGGAACCTTGTCCCTTAAATTTTTATCGCAGTTAACAAAGCTGAGCTGTTTTGGAAATTAAATTCTCTTGATCTTTTAATATTGACATTTTGGTCTGACGTCTTGTCTCCTTGTTCCTATGGAGTGAAAAAGTTTGTACCAAAACTCCATGTTTTGGAATAAAATGTTTCGAGGCTGGAACATCTCACGGTGATGCTGGCTGTGAAGTCTGCACCAAGCATAATGCTATAATGAAATCATTGCAATGAAATCATTGCGACGAGCTCTCTCTCATAAATTTGAGCAACCTGTTTGGACTTTAGGTAAAGGCAACTCTCATAAGCTACCATGTGGCCATCTTGCATCAATACCACTCCTAGACCGCTACCACATGAATCACAATGCACCTCAAAAGACTCGTAAAGGTCTGGAATAATCAAAACAAGTTTTGTGGGTAGCTCCTTTAGTCGCCCAAAAGCCGTAATCTTGAGTAGGTCCCAAATAGAACCCCTTTCTTTGTAAGCGCATGCAATGGTGAAGAAATCTTTGCAACCATCCTGAGACACCTCATTTAGTAGGAACATAGCCCTAAGAAGCTCCCCACTTTATGGACGATCTTCGAATGCAGATAATTGTGAATAGCCTCGACCAAGGATGGATCCACGCAAACATCCTTAGGACTAGGGAGATATGATATGTCCCAGAAAGTCTTATCTCCTGCATTAGAAACATACTCTTCTTTCCGTTGTTGATGATGAGTGTATGCTCTCGCAATGTTCGAATAGATGTTTTGATGCTCATCCTTGGATTTGGAGAAAACAATAAGAATGTGCCCACATACGGAGTGTGCTCTCGAAATATCTGGTCCATCATCCTATTGAACGATGCTTAGCATTAGAAGCCCGAACAACATCACCAAAAACTCATACAATTTAAAGGACGGCCCGAACGTGGGAGACCTTGATCTGATGGTATTCACTTTTCAGATTGATCCTTCTGAAGCCAATAGAACCTTGTAATCTGTCGAGTATATTGTCGATTGTGGATGTTGGAAACCTATTCTTGATACGATGATCTTATTGAGAACTGTCACGTGCACATGGTCTTGATGTGTGACATAGACATTCTATAATGACTCAAAGCCGAACCATAGATTTGAAAATCCTAGGGGAACTAGTACTAGCACCCTCTTTTGGCAGGACCTGCATGTTCGGACTATTCCATTAGATTCGTTAGAACCCTTGCATAACCCTGTCCTTGTGAGGTGTTTCTAGATTCTAGACATGTGGGGCATTTTCCAGTTCTTATCCAGACGGCCACTTATGGACCTTTTTGTCGGGTTTTCCCCTCTTTATGGGTTGTGCGGTTTTAGGATCTGGGTCGGGCAAGTTTGTTAGGCCCCAATATAGGGAGAGGGGGGCGCTCTCATTGTGGTAGATTGTAGCAGCTTTGTACTCGCTTGAGATTGCAGAGTTGTGCCCTGTAGTGCTGAGGGGCGGCCCTCGTTTTGGTAGATTGTAGTAGTCTTGTAGTGCCCGTAGGGCTGAGGGGCATAGTTACCCCCGATGGGAAATCGGAATGGGGAACGGGGAATGGCAACGGGCATGGAATGCCATTCCCTGTTATGGATACTCACGTCTGAAACACGGAACAAGGATTCGGAAAGGGAAGTTGGAACGAGAACGGGGAACTAAAAATGGCCATTCACAGTAATAATGCTGAGGGGTGCACTTATCTATTAGGATTGCTTTGCGACCTAGAAGTGGCTTGACGACGGCACAGACAGAGAAGAATGTTGGGAAGAGTTCTCATGATGGGGACACAAAAGAAGTCTAGGTAGATATAGGTGGATGATGCTTTGGAGCATTTGCCAAAGTCTACACATTGCGAGGAGTTGCAGGAGTTATTTGAGAGGAAGGTTCTGGTTTTGTTGGTGTTTCCCCATGATCAAAAGCTGGATGCCTCCAACTAGTAGGATTGGAAGGTGCTTATGGAGGCGGTTTTGGAGATCTACGGCCTTATCTTGATGATGCTGGATGAGATAGGGTGGCCAAAGGCTCATACAGACGGGTCTCTTTCAGGGAGTTGGAGAAGCTTTTAGAGCTTCAATGTGCTTAGAATCAACTTAGTGCAAGGATCCGGCCTTTCATCTTCCACAATTTTATGCGATAAGCATTGGACATGTTCGGAGTGTGATTAATGCTCAAGAGCTTTTGAACGGCTTGGAAAAAATTTACAGTGTGATGATGCCTTCTCACGCGGAGGTTACAATTTGGAGAAAGTTTACAGTAGGATGATGCCTACTCATGTGGAGTTCTACAACCACTTTTGAACCGCTTGGAGAAAGTTTACAATAGGATGATGCCTACTTACGTGGAGCTACAGTTGCGGGCTTTAGATCCTCGGCACTCAAAGTCTATGAAGAATCACATCGGTAAAATGCAAGACATGTAGCAATTGATTCTTCACGGCAGAGATGCAGATCTCTTTGGAAGATATGGCTATAATCTTGATGACTCATTTGACTCCCAAGTACAGTGCTTTCTATTTAGCCCTGATTAGTCGAAGGAAGGCCACTTGTTTGACATGGAGGAGCTTGTTCACATGGTGTTGAATCAGCAGGACCGGTTACAGAGGTCGGATTTCAAGGGGGCTTAAATGCCTTGGTTGGACAATTGTCCAAGAAATGAAAGCAAAAGCAAAAAGCGTAAAGGATGATACATTTGGTACTAGTGAGAGATCCAAGAAGTAGGTGATGTTTCGAGAACAAGGGCATATTTGGTGGAATTGTGTGAAGAAGTGAGATTCAAATTCAGAGTTCGGTGACACGGCTGCTGTTGCATGTGCAACATTAGGCTTAGGTGATTGCTTCTACTTTCTTTTAAACGACCTATTCAATCTTTGGAGGATGGTGTGGTAGACAAGTCAAAGGTTGTTCATCTTTGTGATACTTGGACGCGAGACACATGCATGTTGGTTTCTAGCATTGTGAGCCGGACTTTGGAGCAAGATGGCTCGACTAGTTCTTGGATGAGGTGTGACCGATCCTATAGCCTATAGCTATTGGTGACAGCCCACACGACCATGTACAGGTGGAGTTTTAGCTTGTATGGTTGATACAAGTTTCTTGGACTTGGTGAACAATGATTGTGGTCGTGCACATTGGGTTGCCATTGGTGGACAAAATTGTCTATCCTGGGCCCTGTGGCTCTATGTCGAGAGGTTGTGCTTGATGTAGTGGTGGATTGGACTTGCAAATTTCTTCTTCACTCTTGAAGGCCCGAGACCCTGTTAGTTCATCCTCTGTCCAGTGGTGGCTCTAGTATCTCATAGGAGCAGACTAGGAAGTAAGGGTTGATTTGTGGGTGCGCTTGCCATATTTGAGGTAGGCGTATCTGTTCGGCCGTAGAACCATGTATGTGCCCACTTGGTAGGCTAGCTTTAGGCAGGACTCGTGTTCCTAGGGTTTCCCAGGGTTAGTGTCTCTATTCTTGCAGTTTTTGGTTGGCAGGGGACCAAATTTGGCTTTGCACAATTTTGTGCAAACCATGAAATCAAGTGAGAGCTTGCGAATATTGTATCGCCCGTAGTCAGAGAATGTAGTGGAGTGGAAGAATAGGATCGTCTGGAGATGGTGTGACCTATGCTCGAGGCGGTACTTTCCCAATAGAAGTGGAAGGAGGCCATGCATGGAGAGCTTGATTGCGTTGGGATGAGAGATACCTGGGAGTTGGTTCCGAGGCTACAGAAGCGGAAGGTCATTGGTGTTAAGTGGGTCTACAAGACCAAGTACAAATCAAATGGGTCGAGGCGGTACTTTCCCAATAGAAGTGGAAGGAGGCCATGAAGGGAGAGCTTGATTCTGTCGAGAGGAGAGATACATGGGAGTTGGTTCCGAGGCTGTCGAAGGGTCATCGGTGTTAAGTGGGCCTACAAGACCAAGTACAAGTAGGATGGGTCATTGGACAAGCACAAGGCTCGCTTAGTAGTGAAGGGATTTTCTCAGCTTCCAAGAGTGGACTATGACGAGACCTTTGCACCCATTGCACGTATGGCGAATATTCATACAATTTTGCTCTAGCAGCCCATCATCGATGGCCCGTGTTTCAAATGGATGTTAAGTCTGCCTTTCTCAAGGATGATTGAGAGGAGGAGGTGTATGCGGAGCAACCTCTGGGATTTTCAGTTTTAGGATTGGGCGACAAGGTTTACAGGTTGTCGTAGGCTCTCCATGGCTTGAAGCGTGGCACGAGATTATAGATGCTTTCTTCCTACGACATTCCTTTCATCGTTCTTGTCCACATCGAGATTTATATCTTTTTAGACAGGGAGAATTGGTTACCCTTGTTATCTTGTGCGGATGATCTTGTTATCATAGGTAGCCATGTCAAGTACATTCATTATACGATGAAGACCTTGGCCAAGGAGTTTGAGATGACGGATATCAGCTTGCTTCATTATTTTCTTGGACTGGAGATATGGCATATATAAGGGGGTATCTTTCTCTTTTAGCACTGCTATGTCCAAGAATTGTTGAAGGTGTTTGTTATGATCGACTGCAGAGTGCAAACTAATCTCTACTATGGATCCCAACCAAAACTTGTCCTTGTATGACCCCTGTGATGTAGCTAATGCTTGATACTTGGTCAACTCTCTTATTTGGTTGCTAAACACTCATTATAACTCGGTGGAACTTCTCAGTTCATTCATGCAGAAGCCGACTAAGTCCCATCTTGAGCAGGCTCTTCGGATCTTGCAGTATTAAAAGCAATCAAAGACGTCGGGCATATGGTATGCCGCTAGAAGTACAAACTCCAGGATTACTCTTTCGAGGACGAAGTGAATTTAAGTGGCTCGGAGATCTAGATTCATGACGATTGACTACAAGTTACACCTTTTCTTTTGGTTTAGGAGCGATTTCATGGAGCAGTAAGAAGCAGTCCACTATTGCTTTGTCTTTCATGGAGGCCGAGTATCATGCTGCTTGGAGTGGTACATGTGAGTCTGTTTGGTTATGGACATTGATTTTGGAGATTGGTTTTTCACAACAGACAACCACCATTTATTCGAACAATCCGATTTGTGTAACTATTGCATGTTGATGCTGATGCTGTTGTTTCATGCTTGGACCAAGCAAATAGAGATAAGAGTATAACTTTGACCTTGGATGGTACCATATGGCTTGAGCATTGCTCTATGTTAGATAACCCTACTGATATCTTCACCAAACCTCTACCACATGCAACTTTATCCCTTCATGCTAGCTTCATGGATTGGTTCCTTGTCGAGGAGCTGAGAGGGGATTTGTAATCACTTCTGACGAGGGGACCGGATGGAAACACAGAGATAACTGCGAACTACACACTTGACAACACTTAATCACTTCAAAACACTTGAATAACTAAGAGAGTACCCGGTGGAGTTTCGAGCCAAGACGCCACTGACCCTAAAGACTTGCGCCCCTTTCGGTATTTCTTTATTATTATGGTTGGCAAAGTACAACTTTGGAGGATCTGACTCTCTTCGGGACTCTGTGTCCAGATCCTCCCGAAGAGTGGCCCCTTGGGCACTTATAAACTTACAAGGGATGCCACAAGCAGAGCCCCAAAATCATCTTCCTAAAAGCACTTGAATCAAAAAGCATTTGCTACTAAAAGCTGGCGTCTGAATTTGCCCAAAGCAGCCACCGAAAAATGGAATTCTGGACAGCTGTCATGTGTCACTTGTTAGCGCAATTTGCAGAATATCCGTACAGATCTACCACGTGTCATTGTGGAAATCCGTACTAATATGCCGCATCATCACTTATTATGCGAGCCTTTGTGTGTGTGTGTGTGTGTGTGTGTCCTACTTCTTTTATTAAGGTAGGCCCCTCGACGGAACTATACAAGTTGGAAAGTTTTAGTTTCTTCTTCTTTAATAAATTAGGCGTCTCGATGGGCACCCATAGGTTGGTACCTCTTGTTTTCTCTACGTTTTAGGCCCCTCAACCGGAATCTGCAAGACACAGTCAAGTTAGTTCCAGACCCGAAGGTCACTTAGATGTCCTAGCATTATGTAGATGATTTCCCATGCAAATACCACATTGAGAGAATTGATCATGGTACAAAAAGGATTTCCTGCTTTGACCAAGAGATTGGCATGGATCACCTGCATAGGGAGAGTGAGACTGAGGCGGGCCAAACGAATGCATTGGACCGATGTCTCTATGACCTCGACGTAGAAACACTAATCCTAAAACCCGTCACAATCTTAGAGTTTCAGCTTTTGTCTAATGGTGGCTCTTGTATCTCCCATGAGTAGACTGGGGAGTGAGGGCTATTTCGTGGTTGTGCCCGGCCAACTTTGAGGTAGACGTACCTTTTTCGGTTGTATGAGCCATGTATTTACCCACCCGGTAGGCTAGCATGAGGCAGGATCCAAGAACTTAGGTCTCTATGGGGTTAGAGTCTAAGTTGTCATGTTGCTAAATTGGCTTTATCAGGAAAAATAATTCTAAATGAATTATTGGAATTTTAAGTGAGAGGGTTTTTCTCACTGGAGACATCCGAGTACATCATTCAAATAATCACGGGAACAGTGTGAAAGGGTATATCTGTAAGGCCACCAGGAACGGGTACTTCTGATGCATCACATTGGATGGGTGACAGGGAGCATCGGGAAGAAGTATCCGACCATCCAGGATCGGACATCTTTGATGCGTCATAGGATGGGTGACATAGAGCATCGTGAAGGAGATTGTACCATAAGTTCGGTAGGAAAGGACTAGGTGATGGGTATTCCTGATGCGTCACAAGGTGGGTGACGGGTGCATCGGAAAGGGAATAATGAGGAAATTCCGATCTGTGTTAGAGATGTGCACAAGGAAGAGCAAGCACTTGAATGAAGATGGGTTCATAGGAAACTTTGAGGAAAAAACGGATGCTTTCTGAGAAAGCGGGTTTCTTTTTGGGAAAGCAAATGCTTTCCCGCGAGGAAGTCTATGTCTGCATTGCAATTGTGCATGTGATTGCATCCAGGAACGCGTGGGAAGTGTTGTGAAAGCATTGTTTTTAAGTTAGAAGGTTTTATTGAGTTTTTGAGCAGATTCAGACCATTTTTAAAGGTGATCGGCCGCCCACTTAATCAGCGGGCAACCTATGATTAAATAAAGGAATAAAAACCAGCCAGCTATTTCTCTTTTTTTTTTGGCAGAAGAGAGAGAGAAAAAAAAAAGGCCGGGATCTTTACGTGGGCAGCGAGCGCTCAGCTATTCTTGCCGTGACCAGGGAGCTATAAAAGCATCACACGCCCTCTCTCAGAGGGGGGTTGCCAGTGTGAGCAAGAGGAGACTGGCACAAGAAGACACAATCGATCATCGCGAGACTATGATGCACGGATGTTGCTTTTCCCGCGCCAATTGTGAGAGGTATCAATTGTGGATTCGCCATACGAATTGCTGTCCCGTGTTTGTGTGTGTTTGCAGGTGTACTTTCTCTTCACAAGGAAGTAGGAGCAGAGGAAGGCATGAGCCTCTGCAGGAGAAGGGCTCTGAGGAACTAGAGCCAGATCAGCCCAAGGGTTTCGTACCCGAGTTTGGGAAGTAGATCCACGGATCCGAGAGTGGTAGACTCTCGAGATGTGATCCGAAAATTGAAATTCCCAAGGAAAGGATTTCGTGTCCAGGAAAGCAGAGTTATTCTGCAGGAAGAAGACTCTAGAAACTGAGTCGGGAAAAGAGTTGAAGGGATGCCATGCCCTGAGTCTGGAAGGTGAGATCCAGAGGCGAGAACCTTGATTCTTGAGGATTTGGAATAAGGAACGGAAGGTCCTTGGAATAGGGTTTTGCCCTAGGAATAGGAAGCCGAGGCTTCCGAGAACCATCAAGTCTTATTCTAGAACGAACGTGGTAATACGTTCGGTTCAAATGCTTAGACTTCTCCTCAGTAATAAAGATACTATTACGTGGGGGGACCAGCCCATCTTGTGGTCCCTAGTACTTGTCGATCTCTCTCTCTCTCTCTCTCTCTCTCTCTCTCTCTCTCTCTCTCTCTATTTCTCTCTATATACCCTCTGGCTTCAGCAATAAGTGATAAATCCTATTTATCTGAATATATTTTATATTGCTATGCGCTCTCGTTTGTGACATGTTACGTGCACATTGCACTTGCGCCACGTGAACAAGCTTCTGCTACAGTCTAGCATCAGTCATAGTTTAGCTTAGGACCTGGCCTGGCACCCTTGTGAGCCTCTAGCAGGACGTACATGTTCAGGCAGGTCATAGTCGTAGTTTCAAACCCGCTGTTGCACAATACAATTATTTAAGCATTCAGGAATGTGAATAGTTATTTATCAATAAGTGAATTTTTAGCCATTTTCATCAAGGTCGTGGGGCTGATTTTATGACTGCTCGACCCAACATTTATCGAGTATATATGTGACCTGGGGTTCTCTCAGAAGGCAAGAAGCAGAAGGGCAAGTACCAGCCAAGTAACCGCAGCACCACAAATCAAGGACCCATGAATTTCAGCGTTTTTCCAGCATCAGTCTAACCTTTTCAGCCCATCTTCATCAGCGTTTTCAGCCTTCAGCCCAGCGTTTGCAGCGCCATCAGTTTTTAACACTTATTGCCATCATGTTGTAACATTTAATGGCCTAGAATCTTATTTGTAGCGGAAATTAGCATGAACATAGTGGGCATTTCATTAGAATAGATTCCTAATGATAATTACAAGAGTGCTTGGGTGGAGAGAGCAACAAAAAGCATAACACCTAGTTAGATAGCATCGACAATACTTTCAAAAGAGAGAGCAATTAAACTATTGACAACAGTTGAGGACCGGATTTGCATGGAGCCGGTCCCCCCTCCAAAAGGCTTTGTATTATGGTTTCTCCCATCAAGAGAGACATTGTACAATACAATTCTTTGTGTTCCTTCAAGACTAGCTAGTGCAATGAAGATGGAAGCTTCATACACTAAGCAAAACACTTAATCAAACACAACTTGAATTATCCCCGTTCTCAGACCCAAGACCTCACACACCTTCGAAGATGGTGAGAGCTAGCAGGGTATGAGAGTAGATTGAGAGGAAAAAGAAGTATCTTACGAGAAAGAAGTACATCTCCTCACATAATCACTCATATTAGCATAGCTTAGCTTAGTAATTAGCTTGGTAGAGAAGATGAGCATGCATTGAAGCTTGGCTCTTGGTTGGATTTGCATCCACATGCCAAGAGAGTGTTGATGTAGGCTTCTATCTCACAAGCTTGGAGTAGGTGATGAGCTCTCCATTGAAGCTTGGGAGGAGATAGAGTGTTTTTCCCCTCACACATGGTCAAGTGTGAGAGTGTGAGAGTGAATGCCAAGCAAAAATCAGCCCCCCCTCTCTCTTGGGCGAGCCCTAGCTGCTAAGTTAGGCTGGCTTTTTCCTCATTGGACCTCCCCAGGTCAAGCCAATAGGAATTAAGCAGCATAAGTGATAGCCTTCTGACATGTGTCCCCCTTTCCCCTTTTGTGAGAGCTTTAGATAATTAAATAATTAAACTAAACTCTCATTGGACCCCTTTGCCTCCTGGCCAATAGGAATCAGGCAAGCCATGGGGCTTCTGAATGCTCATTGGACCCCTTGGGAGACTGCCCAATAGTCTTCTAGGACACTTAATTCTTATTGGTTTCTTTTATTAAATGTTTTTAGATTAATTAAACTAGATTTACTCTAGCTTAATTCTCATTGGTCCACTTCAAGGGTCTTCCAATAGGAATTGGGCACACCTTGTGGGCATCTGGCCTAGGGAGCTGACATGTGTCCCTCATTCCCTTTGTGTAAAGGGAGCCTGTGTGTGTGTGTGTGGTTTTCTCTCTCATCCCCTAGCTTTGGGGCTCGCCCCCTCCCATGTAGGGATGCAGAAAGACTTTTTGGGCACACACACTAAGCATCCAATTTTCCCTAAGGTTGACCTTTGGACACAACCTTTGAATTTTGGAACCTTAGCATTTTGGAAGTCTTAATGGGCTGAACCTTAGGGTCTTTTTAGCCCGTTGTTTCACATGGCTCTTTTGCAGATGGCCCCCCCTTTGGATCCCTATTTTCCCTCCTTTGGATCCCTACTGTGGCCGGTCTGCTAACTTAACCAATATTCTAGCTTTTTCTCCCTTGGCACTTCCCCACATTAAATGATCAGTTTAATATGAGAAAATCATTTAGGAGAATTAGATATTGATTATTATGACATTACCTCTCTCTTGAAATCATAGTCGTCCTCGACTATGGTGTAGAGAAGATAAAGCATATGCATGAGTCCTTTTCTTAGTGGGTAGAGGATCCCTATGTTACCCTACGACATCATTCCATAATGGATGACTAGTCCATTTGGCGCTTGAGAGCCTGAGGCTGCCGCAAGCATGTCTGCACATTAGTTCTATCAGTCTTCCATAGTAGAGTGACAAGCTCTACTTGGTGTTTGGGAGACGTCGTCTCCACAAACTTGATCTAAGCATGCATACTACTTTATTTTTGTGCACAAATAAAGAAAAAGAGAGTCTTATAAGACAAAAATTTTTGTTCATTTTTTAACATTTTGTACATTTGCTTACTCTTGGGAAGCATTGTAAGCATTGACAAGGTTTAGGTTATCCTTTAATTGTATGCCTTGCATCCATCTAGCATCTTCAAAAGGATAATTCTTAAACTTAATAAGATATCGTCGGATAGTCTTACCGCCTCTTAATACCTTGTCTTCATGTCGGAGAATGGACTCGGGCTGCAGCACCTCCTCGTGGTCCTCGATCTCCGGTGGGTCTTCAATAGTTGGTTCTTGAGGTGGCTCTCCTTTGTAAGGCTTTAAGAGGCTCACATGAAAAGCATTGTGTATGAGCCAATGATTGGGCAACTTAAGTTGATAGGCCATCTCATTGATTGGCCTAAGAATCTGGAAGGGACCATAGTACCTTTTTGCTAGTTTAGCATAGTACTTTTGGTGGCCCGTAGGATTCTTGCCCGTCGTGTGCCTTAAGCGAGCCTTGGGAAACTTTAACAAGACCCAATCGTTTTCTTTAAAGGCTTGGGCTCTTCTGTGCTTGTCAGCGGCAGCCTTTTGCCTTTGCTGTGAGATAGAGATAGCATCCTTAATCTTTTGGAAAGATTCTTGTAGGTCTCGGCTATACTCATCTGCAGCGAAGATCTTCCCATGTACCTTAAGTAGCAAGGGACTTTTTGATCTTCCCTCAATTACCTCGAAAGGTGCTTTTCCTGTAGAAGTATGTACAGTGTTATTGTAAGCATACTCTACTAAGGGTAAGTACTTCTCCCATTGGGATCTTTGATCTACTTCCGTTACATAGGCTTTTAGTAGATCGAGAATAGTTAGGTTAGCTATTTCACTTTGGCCATCAGTTTGTGGATGATAGGCCGAAGAGAAGTTTAGCCTTGTTCCTAAATTCTCAAAGAGACCCTTCCAGAAATTACTGGTCATTCTAGGATCTCTATCCGACACTATGGACATTGGCAAGCCATGGTACTTGAAAATTTGTGAAATGAAGAGGGTTGCCATTTGATGGGCTTTGATAGTCTTTTTGACAGGTATAAAATGAGCTTGTTTACTGAACCTGTCTACTATCGTCCATATTCCCGTATTCCCATGGATAGACTTAGGCAATCCAAAGATAAAATCCATGGATATGCTCTCCCACGGTGAATTAGGAATTGGCAAGGGTTGAAGCAATCCAAGTTGCTTCCCTCTATCAAATTTTGTCTTTTGACATACCACACATTTGGAAACATACTCATGTATGTTCACTTTCATGGTAGGCCAATAGAAATATGTTTCAATTCCCTTTAGGGTAGACTGAATCCCTCTATGCCCCGCATATGGGGGAGCATGAGATTCATACATTACTTTCTCACGTAGTGAGTTAGTAACGCATAGTCTATTGCCATAGAGAAGATAGCCATCTTGTAAAGTAAATGGTTCTTCTTTCTTCCCTAAGGCAAGGGCTGAAATCACATCTCTAAAATCGGGATCAATAGCATACTCATCTATCATTAAAGATAGATCATTGTGAGTTGCTATGGAAACCGCATTCACTCTCGGTCGTCTTGAGAGTGCATCGGCTACTTGATTATGCTTGCCAGCAATGTGAGCAATATGAAAATGAAATTGCGAAAGGAAATTTGCCCACCTCATTTGTTTGTCGGAGAGCTTGGTCTGCGTCATGAAGTACTTAAGACTTTGGTGATCCGTTCGCAGAATAAAAGGAGTCCCCAATAAATAGTGCTTCCATGAGTCTAAGGCATGTAGAACTGCAAGGAGTTCTTTTTCGTATATGCCTAGAGCTTGCTCAACAGGGTCGAGCCTTCGACTCTCATAGCCTATGGCGTGCCCTTCTTGGAGCAAAACAGCCCCAAGGCAATCACCACAAGCATCACATTGGACCTCAAATGGTTTTGAGAGATCCGGTAGTGTAAGCACAGGTTGAGAGATAAGCTTTTCTTTAAGCTTTTCGAAAGCATTGTTCTCCTTAGCAGACCACGTATACCTAACATTTTTCTTTGTTAGGTCATGTAATGGTCCCGCAATTTGTGAGAACTTTTCTATGAAGCGTCTATAGTATGCACACATACCTATAAAGCTTCTTAGTTCATGAAGATTCCTTGGTTTAGGCCATCCTTTTATTACCTCTAACTTGGATGGATCCATTTGGATTCCATCTTGAGAGATAATGTGACCTAAATATTGAATCTCTTGCAAGAAAAATTCACTTTTCTTTCGATTAACATAAAGTTTATTCTCTCTTAAAACTTGAAATATTACCTGGAGGTGTTGCTTATGTTCCTCTAATGAATTAGAGTAGATGATAATATCATCAAAGAACACTCCAGTGAAGGTTCGATGAGGTCTGAACAGCTTCTCCATCAAGCGGTTAAATGTGGCTGGTGCATTAGTCAAGCCAAAAGGCATGACAATGTATTCGTAAAGACCAAATGTAGTACGAAATGCGGTCTTTACAATGTCTTGATCAACTATCCTTATTTGATGATAGCCACTTTTTAGGTCAATCCTACTGAAGTAGGTCGATCCTTGTAGCTTATCAAATAGGTCTTCTACCCGTGGAACGGGAAACCTATTCTTGATAGTGATCCTATTTAGTGCTCTATAGTCGACACACATACGATATGTGCCGTCTTTCTTTTGCACTAATAGCACAGGTGAGCAAAATGGAGATGAGCTAGGCCTAACCATGCCTTTCTCAATTAACTCATGCACTTGCCGCATAATCTCCTCTTGTTGAGCTTGAGAAACTCTATAAGGAGGTTTGTTAGGCGGTGAACTTCCTGGAAGAAGTTCAATTGCATGGTCGTCATTACCTCGTTTAGGAGGTAGCTCACAAGGGATGTCGTCAATAAAGACATCTTGAAACCCCTTGAGAAAATTGGATAACTCTAATTCCTTTTGGTTGCTTTTATTTTCTTTTGCTAAAGCATTAGGTTCATTTTGAGAATCTTTAACAAAAATCATGTACACGGAAATAGAGCTCTTTATTGACTTGTTGAAAGCTGGTGTATGTACAATGGGGATGGTGTTACCCATCTCCCTAGCATCTATATACATGTCCTTTTCCCTGAACTTAAAGGAGATTCTCCTTTCAGGAAATTTAACATGGGCAGCCAAACGGTCAAACCATGGTGCCCCTAGGATTACATCCTCATGCTTGAGAGGAGAGATAAAGAAATCCTCTTTGTCCACATAGCCTTGGACATGAAGCCTCAATTTCCCGATTAAGGGAGTGACTGAAGCTTCTTGCCCCTTGAAGGCACTGTCTGCGGGTAGGATATCTCCCATCTCGTAGGATTGTATGCCTAGCTTGGTGGCTAACTCCATAGATATGAAATTGTGAGTAGAACCAGGGTCAAAGAGAATAAAAGCATCATGTTCTCTTACCTTTCCCCAAGCATGGCATAGAGGAGATCCTTTGTGGTGAGTTTGGTGAATCTCCTCCTCTTGGATTTCAACCAAAGAAGCTCTAGGAGGATCTTGGCGGTTGTTCTTTTGGGGACAAGCGCGGTACGCATGCCCTTGTTCGCCGCACTTGAAACACCGGTTATCTTTACGATAACGCTCAAGCTCTTCAGGAGAGAGTTTATTCTTTCCTTTGTAAACTCCCTTCTCTTTAGCTTTGTTGGAATTGCCCTTAGGAGACTTTTGGACATTGTCCTTCCCCTTAGGCTCATTGGACCTTTGTTTTCCGGGGGCTTATTATTTCTTTTACCCCCCGTTTGGAAATTGATTCGCGAGGCCACCATAGTATGGTGTATTACCGCCGATATGGTACGTGGCCTTTGGGAGTTGACATACTCCGCCATTTCTTCGGTTAAGCCCGCACAAAATTGTTGCTTTTGCTCTCCAAAATCCAACTTTTTGAAGACAGTGGCTTTGAGTTGTAGGTCCCAAAACTTGTCTACATATTTGTGGATGGATTCATTGGGAGAGAGCTTTAAGCTTCGCCATTCGGTGAGTACTTTGTCTTTGGCATCGGTGGCCAAAAACTGCTTCATAATGGAAGCTCTTAAAGCCTTCCATGTTCGTGGAGCTTCACCGTTGGCTCGTAGGCTAGACCACCATTGTCTGGCGGACTTTTGAAAGTGCATAGCTACATGGCGTAGCTTAGAGGACTCCGTGAAGCCCTCATCTCCAAACGCCGCATCGAATTGCTGGATAAAGGCCAAAACTTTGTCTGTAGCACCGAAGGTGCCATCATAGGTAAGGAAAGAGATGCTCTTCCCTCCCTCTTTGAATTTCTTCAGCTTGGACGACCTCTTCCATGCGGCATAGGATTTCCTATGGCCTCTTCTTTTTGATGGTTCAAAAGTTGCACCATCACTTTCTTCAGAAGATGAAGAATTTGAAGAAGGTGGAGAAGAGGGTGACCTCTTTCTCGCCTTTTTCTTGTCTTGATCTTTGTCGTCTTCACCATAGCTTTCATAAGAGGAAGAGGATAAAGAAGATGGAGAAGAGGGTGTCCTCTTTCTCGCCTTTTTCTTCTCTTGCTTTTTATCATCCCTCTTTGAATTATGGCGTGGAGAAGAGTGTGATGGTCTTCTCCGCTTTGGTGGTGATGGAGAGCGTTTAGCCCGCCGTCTTCGTGGAGCCATCTCCGCCGAGGTGGCGGGAGACTCGCTTCTTTCTCGTTCCTTCGGTGGAGGCTCTTGAGTTCTCCTTTGGGAAGGAGATGCATCATCAAGAAGTAAGTTCTTGAGCCCTTCATATGGATTCTCTTCTTCTTCCCGAATCGGAGAGAGACCTCTTTTGGTAGTCTCACAAGGAGGCTTCCTAGGTGTTCTCTCGTCATGGTGATGAGCTTGGAGAATCCCGTGAGCACGGAGCTGCCGTTGCACTTCACTTTGGAGAGATGGATTGCCCATGGCTTGTTGAAGCCTAGAAACAAGATAATTAACAAGCATTGAAGCATCATTAGTAGCTTGCTCATGAGCAAAATCAAAGTTATCAACATTAATTTCACTCTCTTTAATATTGTCAGCAATTCTAACAATTTTTAGGTGTAAACTTTTTAGGTGTACTTTGGCACTTCAAGCCCTAGTTGCTACTCCTCTTTACCTCTTTAGAAAAAGCACTCAAGCTACTGTACCCGCGGCTCGAATACCATTAATTGCAAGGAATAGAAGAGAGGGTCTTTCGACACCAAAACAGCACCGGCTCCTGTCAAGCTTCTAATAGCTCAATAGTGGTTAAGCCGTAGGCAAGCCCCGTAGGACTCCACTATTAAGACCATAGCTCTCGACGGTGATGCCCCGTTAACTGCACAAAGGCAGGCGCACTGCAAGGCTGAAAAATCCCTATTCTACTTACTCACAGGCAATTAATAATACCAACCATTTGTAGCTAGCTTGAGGACCTCCCTTCTTGAGCAAGAAAAGAGAAACCTTGAGCTCTGATACCAATGTAACATTTAATGGCCTAGAATCTTATTTGTAGCGGAAATTAGCATGAACATAGTGGGCATTTCATTAGAATAGATTCCTAATGATAATTACAAGAGTGCTTGGGTGGAGAGAGCAACAAAAAGCATAACACCTAGTTAGATAGCATCGACAATACTTTCAAAAGAGAGAGCAATTAAACTATTGACAACAGTTGAGGACCGGATTTGCATGGAGCCGGTCCCCCCTCCAAAAGGCTTTGTATTATGGTTTCTCCCATCAAGAGAGACATTGTACAATACAATTCTTTGTGTTCCTTCAAGACTAGCTAGTGCAATGAAGATGGAAGCTTCATACACTAAGCAAAACACTTAATCAAACACAACTTGAATTATCCCCGTTCTCAGACCCAAGACCTCACACACCTTCGAAGATGGTGAGAGCTAGCAGGGTATGAGAGTAGATTGAGAGGAAAAAGAAGTATCTTACGAGAAAGAAGTACATCTCCTCACATAATCACTCATATTAGCATAGCTTAGCTTAGTAATTAGCTTGGTAGAGAAGATGAGCATGCATTGAAGCTTGGCTCTTGGTTGGATTTGCATCCACATGCCAAGAGAGTGTTGATGTAGGCTTCTATCTCACAAGCTTGGAGTAGGTGATGAGCTCTCCATTAAAGCTTGGGAGGAGATAGAGTGTTTTTCCCTTCACACATGGTCAAGTGTGAGAGTGTGAGAGTGAATGCCAAGCAAAAATCAGCCCCCCCTCTCTCTTGGGCGAGCCCTAGCTGCTAAGTTAGGCTGGCTTTTTCCTCATTGGACCTCCCCAGGTCAAGCCAATAGGAATTAAGCAGCATAAGTGATAGCCTTCTGACATGTGTCCCCCTTTCCCCTTTTGTGAGAGCTTTAGATAATTAAATAATTAAACTAAACTCTCATTGGACCCCTTTGCCTCCTGGCCAATAGGAATCAGGCAAGCCATGGGGCTTCTGAATGCTCATTGGACCCCTTGGGAGACTGCCCAATAGTCTTCTAGGACACTTAATTCTTATTGGTTTCTTTTATTAAATGTTTTTAGATTAATTAAACTAGATTTACTCTAGCTTAATTCTCATTGGTCCACTTCAAGGGTCTTCCAATAGGAATTGGGCACACCTTGTGGGCATCTGGCCTAGGGAGCTGACATGTGTCCCTCATTCCCTTTGTGTAAAGGGAGCCTGTGTGTGTGTGTGTGGTTTTCTCTCTCATCCCCTAGCTTTGGGGCTCGCCCCCTCCCATGTAGGGATGCAGAAAGACTTTTTGGGCACACACACTAAGCATCCAATTTTCCCTAAGGTTGACCTTTGGACACAACCTTTGAATTTTGGAACCTTAGCATTTTGGAAGTCTTAATGGGCTGAACCTTAGGGTCTTTTTAGCCCGTTGTTTCACATGGCTCTTTTGCAGATGGCCCCCCCTTTGGATCCCTATTTTCCCTCCTTTGGATCCCTACTGTGGCCGGTCTGCTAACTTAACCAATATTCTAGCTTTTTCTCCCTTGGCACTTCCCCACATTAAATGATCGGTTTAATATGAGAAAATCATTTAGGAGAATTAGATATTGATTATTATGACAATGTTGCAGATTTCAGCTCTGCACCATTAGTGTTTTCATCATTCAGCATTTAGCCTCGCAGTACCAAGTATCTAGAGCAAGTACCAAGCATCAGTATCATACCAAGCACCTGCATCAAGTTCCCGTCAGCATCTCAGCATCTAGGATCATTGTAATAGCATTGTGCAAGTAATAAAAGCAAGTACTTGCTCTGGCAATAGAGCAAGGGGTGGTTGGGGCCCGACATGCAGTGTCGTCTCTCTCTCTCTCTCTCTCTCTCTCTCTCTCTCTCTCTCTCTCTCTCTCTCTCTCTCTCTCTCTCTCATATTGTTTTCAGTTTAGTTTCTCTTCTCAGAAGAAGTAAGGTAACCTTGTGTTTGTGCGGAGTACTAGATCCGAGCTAAATCCTTAAACACCTTGCGCTGCCTCCAGCCCCCGCACTGCCCCCCTCGCCCTCGCGCTGCCTCCAGCCCCCGCGCTTCCCCCCTCGCCCTCACGCTGCCTCCCTCGCCCTCGCGCTGCCCAGCCCAGCCCGCCCCCCCTTGTGCGCTGCTGCCCGCCGCCCTCGCCCCGCGTTGCCCCCCAGCCTGTCCGCTGCCCCCCCCCCCCCCCCCAGCCTCTTGAATTCTTGCTCGCCGCTTTTTCCGTCCCCCCCCCCCCCCCCCCCCGTCCTCATTGTTCCCAAAGGTCTTCTGCACCGCTCTGCAGCACTTCTTCTTCGGACAAGTGCTCGGCGTACTCGGTTGCAGATTTTCTTCACCGTCCGCTTCTTCGACTCAGCAGTAGACACAGATGGAGGCTCCAGCTCCGCCACAGAGGGACTCACCCGAAGCCCCCTCGCCTGACCCCGCTGAGCCCACCATTCGACTTGCTCTCTTGTCGATAGAGCAAGCGAGCCTAGCAGCAGAGGTAGAGCGCTTGCAGGCGACTTCTGTCATCTGCAAGATCCTCGGCACCCGACCTAGTAGAGGAGAGCTGCGTGACCTTCTCCAGGCCCGCCTTCTCGCAGAGGTGGGCAGGATCTTGGACGTACAGATACTCAGACGCGTTACTACCAGATCGAGTTTGAGACTTCCGAGATGGCGTCCAAGGTCATCGCCATGAGTCCACTGACCATCCGAGTAGCACGTGCCCACTTTCGACAGTGGAGACATGGTTTCGACCCTTTTTCGGATGTTCTAATAGAGGAGGCAGACATCCCCATCTCTGGCTGCTCTTCGGGTTTGCGGAGGGAGTACTTACCACTTCTGTCCAGGATAGGCTCAGCTATTGGGACTGTCCTGGAGACACCTCGCACGGCAGCCTCAGTAGCTGCCAAGGCGCTGGCATTCCCTCAGTTCGCGTTTTGGTCAGAGACACTCACACGCTCCCGAAGATTATCCGTCTGCCTCGGGTGAGTGGGGGTTGGTTCAGACAGAGTGTGGAGTATTCGGGCCTCCCGAACTAGTGCTTCATTTGTCGACAGATGGGCCATCTAGCGAAGGCCTGTCCACGGAGGAGGCCTCGACCTACACCACAGCCTCAGGCCCAGCCTGCAAGGGCTGGCCAGCAGACACAGCCAGAGACACAGCGCACACAGGCAGAGCCACCCTTTGAGTCTGGGGCTCCAGTGGAGAAGGGATGGCAGCAGGTCCGTGGTAGATGTTGACAGGGGCCACAACGTCAGACTGGCACTCAGAGTGGTCCTCAGGCACCTACTCAGCAGCAGTGGGTTCCCACGGGGGAACGATTTTGGTCCTCTAGAGCAGGACGAGGTCCCTGCCCCAGCCCCTTCCCCAGCTTCACCTTCGACAACCCCTGCCTTCCCCCCCCCCCCGAGTTCCCTCCATCTTCCTCATCCTCCCCCCCGCCTCCTGCTCCCGCCGCCTCTTCTCCCCGCCCTTCTTTCTCTGTCACTCCTTCCCGCTCCTCTTCTCCACCGCTCCCCCCATCTCCTTCTCCCCCCCCTCCTACTACAGTTCCACATTCGACCCAGGGGGCAGGGCCTTCTCTTGCGGCTAGGAGATCTCTTGGCCACGAGTCGCTTAGCGAGAGAGGGACAACCTTTCCTGCGGTCCCTCTCTGCAGGTACAGACATCTTCCCTTGTAGCTATCCCTCGTGGTCTGACGAGCATTGACATCCGGTGCCGATGGGACTTCTTCAACTACGGCTTTACTCGTTTTCTCGCGACCCCTCAGCAGATCATGAGGCAGCCTGCTTCAGGATCCATGTTCTGTTCCTTGCCGCTAGGCGGACAGAGGCCTTGGACTCAGCAGTTGGCTTCTCCTTCCCCCTCTGCGGCAGAGACCAGGTAGAGTGGACTCTTGTTGCTAAATTGGCTTTATCTAATAGAAAAATAATTCTAAACGAATTATTGGATTTATAAGTGAGAGGGTTTTCTCGTTTGGAACAAAAGGAAAAATAATTCTAAATGAATTATTGGAATTTTAAGTCAAGAGGGTTTTTCTCACTGGAGACATCCGAGTACAGAGTATTCCTGGTGCGTCATTCAAAGTAATGACGGGAGCACTGTGAACGGGAATATCTGTAAGGCCACCAAGAACGGGTACTTCTGATGCATCACATCGGATGGGTGACAGGGAGCATCGGAAAGAAGTATCCGACCATCCGGAAACGGACATCTCTGATGCATCATAGGATGGGTGACATAGAGCATCGTGAAGGAGATTGTACCGTAAGTCCGGTAGGAAAGGACTAGGTGATGGGTATTCCTGATGCGTCACAAGGTGGGTGACGGGTACATCGGAAAGGGAATATCCATAGCCGGGAGGAAATTCCGAACTGTGTTAGAATTGTGCACAAGGAAAAGCAAGCACTTGAATGAAGATGGGTTCAGAGGAAACTTTGAGGAAAAACAGATGCTTTTTGAGAAAGCGGGATTGCTTTTCGGGAAAGCAGATGCTTTCCCGCGAGGAAGTTTATGTTTGCATTGCAATTGTGCGTGTGATTGCATCCAGGGACGCCTGGGAATTGCTGTGAAAGCATTGTTTTTAACTTATAAGGTTTTATTGAGTTTTTGGGCAGGTTCAGACTATTTTTAAAATACGCCGACCGCCCACTTAATAAGTGGGCAGCCATCTGATAAATAAGGCAACAGATCAGCCAGCGTTTTCTCTCTCTTTTTCTGGCAGAACGGGAAAAAAAAAAGAAAAAAAAAGAAAAGAAAAGAAAAAAAAACGGCTGCGATCTTTATGCGAGCAGCTATTCGTGCCCGTGGCTAGGAGCTATAAAAGCATCACATGCCCTCACTCAGAGGGGAGGACTAATCTTTGCAAGGAGGAGATGCTACTGCAGATTTCAGCCGTAAAGAAGACGTTGCCGGTGATGCCCATGGCTGCCCCAAGTGTACCAGATGTCGCCAAGACCCAATGCGCGAGTTCCCTCGCGAAGAAGTGTCTACGAAGCGTGTTTCCATCGCGACAAGTTGCTATTTTTCTCTGTTTTCAGCCCATAAACGTCGTAGACGGGGCTGATTTACGAGAAGGAACCCGAGAACACACCTCTTTTGTGTGTAGGATTGGAAGAGAGGATTTTTCTATGTAAAGATCTCTTCCGGGGAATTGCTTTTCGAGAACAGAGTTGCGTTTCGAGCGTCGAGACTTTGAAGGTAACGTTTTTCATGTTATGATCTTTGAGTATTTGATTGCAGGTGTACTTCCTCTTCGTAAAGGAGTAGGAGCAGAGGAAGGCATGAGCCTCTGCAGGAGAAAAGCGCTCTGAGGAACTAGAGCCAGATCAGCCCAAGGATTTCGTACCCGAGTTTGGGAAGAAGATCCACGGATCGGAGAGAGGTAGTCTCTCAAGTTGTGATATGGAAGTTGGGATTCCCAAGTAAGGACTTCGTGTCCGGGAAAGCAGAGTTGTTCTGCAGGAAGAGGACTCTGAAAAGAGAGTTGCAGGGATGCCATGCCGTGAGTCTGGAAGGTGAGATCCAGAGGCGAGAACCTTGATTCTCGAGGAATTGGAATAAGGAACGGAAGTTCCTTGGAATAGGGTTTTGCCGTAGGAATCGGAAGTTGAGGCTTCTGGGAACCATCAAGTCTTATTCTAGAACGAACGTGGTAATACGTTCGGTTCAAGTGCTTGTATAGACTTCTCCTCAGTAATAAAGATACTATTACGGGGGGGGACCAGCCCATCTTTTGGTCCCCAGTACTGTGTCGATCTTCTCACTCTCTATCTCTCTCTCTATTTATTTCTCTCTATATCCTCTGGCTTCAGTAATAAGTGATAAATCCTATTTATCCGAATGTATTTTATATTGTTATGCGCTCCCGTTTGTGACAACTCTCGACTCAGTGTTGGGATGGTTGCACACACAGGTACTAGAGTTCTCTCACCACATGGGAGAACTAGGAGTTACAGATTTGCTCCAGACTTTGTGGCCATTGGCCAAGTTTGCGGTGACACCTCCAGACTCAGCAGGATATAGACACATTGTGGTTTACTTCTTTGCCGATACACAGTGCTTGCCATGCTATGTATACATTCATGAGGACTCCTGGATAGAGGAGGTTGCTTTACGTACGGCTCGCTCTGCTTGCGCTTGGGCCAGACACTCGTTGCACTCACACCTATCTAGAGGACGCTCGGATGCGGATTACTCCCCATCCAAGCCAGCCTCGAAGATAGCCCGTCTAGCTGCTGCGGCAGCATCTGTTCTCTCTCGTTCTCCATGAGGATCGTCTCATGGAACGTGCAGTGACTAGGTGGGTCCTTGTTTCAGCGCCAGCGGGGCCGACTGCGTCAGGAGCTTCAGTGTTGTATTGTGGAAGGAGAGATTGATCTCCTTATGCTTCAGGAGCACCATGTGTGTGAGAGCTGCATCAGACGTTGTGGTCAGCTCTTGCGTGGACGATATGATACTTTTTGGTCAACTGCTTTTGAACCTGGAGGCATCTAGAGTGGGGTATGTATGACTATTGCGGACTCTTTGCAGCAGGCCATAGTGGGCAAAGGGATCATTGTGCTAGGCAGGGCTTAGTGGATTACTATGCAGGTTCAGGTTAGCCTTGTGGGTTTCGTGAACATCTATGCGTCCAATGTGGCGAGTGCTCGTGCAGCGTTTTGGTCACAGATGGTTCAGTCTCTGCCGCAGGCAGAGCATTGGTGCATAGGGGGGGACTTCAACATGTTGGAGGACCCTTCTGACAGGATTGGTGGTAGCCATGCTACTGTGCATGGAGTTGAGTTGGCAGCTTGGGAGAGGCTTTGTATGACTTTGAGGGTCTGGGATGCATGGCAGCACTTTGGTTTTGTGAGGCCCCCAGACAGCCTTGCATTCTCTTGATCGGACGGCAGAGTGGGAGAAGTGAATCTATCGGGATAGATCGCTTCTACACTAGTGACCACTTCAGTGACTTGGGAGGGACAGTGGGTATCCTGGCAGGGATCTCCTCCTTGGACCATGCACCAGTGATCCTCACAGTAGCAGATAGGCAGAGGAGTGGGAGCACGATGCTTCGCATCCCAGAGAGGGTCTTGTTGGACTCAGTACTCAGAGAGAGGGTAGAGGCTCTCTGGACAGAGGGCTTGGACAGACAGGACTCTCCTGCTGACAGAGTGGCTGCAGGCCTACCACAAATTAGTCGTTTTTTTCTCCGGGAGTCTTTGGCTCGCCGGGTTGCAGTGCGAGAGGAGGAGCAACGTCTCAGATGGGGCATTGCTTCGTTACAGAAGATGCAGGAGCAGCATCTAGACAGCCCCTGGTTGGAGGAGCAGTTACAGCAGGCTCGACAGGAGCTTGCTAGCACAAAGGAGAGGCGACATGAGTTTGCTTTCCACAGACATGCATCTCAGTGGACCCAAGTGGGCGATAGAGTGACAGGTGCTTTCTTTGAGGCAGTGGGACCTCGGCACTTGCATGCCAAGGTCAGTCAGTTGAGGAGGCCTGATGGGTCAGTTGCTTCTGAGCCCGAGGATATGCGTGCAGTTGCTACTGACTTTTACCGTGAATTACTGTCTGCAGAGTCCCAGTCAGTGCGTCAGGATGCATGCAGGGAGCAGGTTTGGGCACAGATGCCTTGTCTTGTGACTGAGGAGATGCGTCAGAGGCTTGAGCTGCCACTTCAGCTTGAGGAGTTGCACACGGCTCTTAGGGCCCTCCCCCGTGGTAGTTGTCCAGGTGAGGATGGGCTGACTCCCAGTGTTTTCTTGGAGTACTGTGACCTGCTTGGCCTAGATCTGTGCAGTGCTTTTCAGTACATTTTGCACACAGGAGAGATGCGTGACAGCATGAGTGAGGGCCTGATCTGCCTCATTCCCAAGGAGGGTGGCTCCTTGGATGAGATTCGACAGTGGCGCCCCATCACCATCCTCAACTCATTCTAGAAAATTCTTGCCAAGGCTCTGAGTTTGAGGATTCAGCCACTTCTGGAGAGTCTGATACATGGGACTCAGACAGGTTTTGTCAAGGAACGCAGTATCCTTGACAACATCTTTACCTTTTGGGAGGCCTCTGCCCTGACACGGCTCCGTGGTGAGGACCTCGTGATCCTTCTTCTCGATTTTGAGAAGGCATACGACAGAGTTGATTGGGAATTTCTAGAGGGCACTCTACGCAGGATGGGCTTCTCAGATGCTTGGATTAGAGGGGTGTCAGCTTTGTACAGACAGGCCCATAGTCAGGTACTCTTAGTAGGAGGGAGAGGTGATCGCTTCATGCTTACACGCTTGGTCAGACAGGGTTGTCCTCTTGCCCCTTTCCTCTTTCTGTTCTATGCGGAGGCGATGAGCAGGTTTTTGGTGTCGCAGCAGGTTGATCTACGGGGCTTAGCACTCCCTATTCGGGGAGATGAGCTACTGGACGCTGAGTTTGCCGACGACTCAGCCTTGTACTTAGATGGCCAGGAGGCCAACCTCCACAGGTGTGAGCAGGCTCTGGAGACCTTCTGTTGTGCATCGGGCGCACTGATCAACTGGAGAAAGACAGTGGCTTTCTCGGTTGGTAGTGCTCCTGTGCCAGATTGGATGCCAGGAGAGGGTTTCACGTGGATCCCCCCAGGGACTGCAGTTCGATACTTGGATTGTCAGGTTGGTTTGGACTTGTCTCCCGAGCAGCAGATTGCTCCCCTTCTCCTGTCTATCAAGAGAAAGTTGCTGCACTGGAGCTCAGCATGACTCTCTTTGGTTGGCAGAGTAGTAGTTGCCAACCAGGTGTTGTTGGCGACTATGTGGTACATCACTTCCTACTGGATCTTCTCGAGTTCTTGTATCAGCCAGGTAGAGAGGCTGATCAGGAACTTCCTTTGGTCAGGACGTGACACTCAGATAGCCCGAGCCAAGGTGGCTTGGCAAGTCATCACTCTTCCTTGTTCACAGGGAGGGCTTGGGATCATTGATCCAGCACAGCAGAGCAGAGCAAGTTCATCGTCAGAGGACTTCTTCGAGGTGAGGAGCCCTGGAAGGAGTTCTTGCTACAGCGGCTACGTGCTAGGGTGCCTCAGGCAGGAGGCTCTTGGCAGCCTTCGACCAGATGGATCTTTAGAGAGATGCGCAGAGTTGGTCTGATCAAGAGACTGGAGGACCACTTCGCTGTGAATCTGCTTCGATCTTGGGAGCACTTGCGGCGTGGCTTGGAGCAGAGACAGCCTACGTGCACGGAGGAGCGCCTACGGCAGCCCCTCGTCTGGAACCCCATGGTTAGCACTCAGAGAGACCACTTGGTTGGTAGTCGGCCTCATTTTTCCTGGGGTCCCATGGCAGCAGGTCCATCGGGCTCTCTAGGTGACTGGCTAGAGTTCACAGGTTTGTCAGAGGAGGTCCAGGGCCTTCAGTTACACGGCATGAGAGGGGTGCAGAGCATGTGCCAGGACATCACAGAGTCAGTTCCAGCTGAGTGGCTCACGCCCCTCGAGCCAGTAGCACCCCGGTGGATGGGAGCCTTCACACGACTCGAGGTTCTCATCTGAGTCGGGGCCTGCTCAGAGACTGTCCCAGCTCTTTTCTTCGAGCTTCAGGGTGTGGGACGTCTTCAACGAGTTGCAGTAGAGGCCCCACAGGTAGCAAAGTGCTGTTTTCAGAGGATCCGAGTAGTGGGCATCTGTGGGAGGACCGTTGTCATAGACCCTGACCCAGCAGCTCTTGAGACTGGACACTAGAGTCTGTGGGCTTGGGAGTGTTGTCCACTGGCACGAGTACAGTGGGACCCTGGTGAGTGGCTATGGAGGGATCCCTTCTCTTCTGCAGATGTCACAAAACGGGAGCGTACACGAGATCTTAGAAAATCTGAAAATTATAATTCTTTGAAAACATGAGAGAAAGGAGAAGATCGACACAGTATTGGGGACCAGAAGATGGGCTGGTCCCCCCCCCCCGGTTAAGAGTATTCTTTTATTCAGGGAGAATTCTTATACAAGCACGAGAACCCGAGGAAACCCCTCCGTTCTATAATCTTAGACCCGAAGGTCGTGCTTTCCTGTAAAGGGCTTGGGCACAAGGCCGTTCCTTCCCGTAAGGGACTTAGGTGCGAAGCCATACTTTCCCGTAAGGGACTTAGGCGCGAGGCCGTACTTTCCCGTAAGGGACTTAGGCGTGAAGCCGTACTTCCCGTGAAGGGCCTTCCCGTGAGATGGGAGATTCCTGCAAAAGAAACCACACAAAGCAGCAATTCTCAATGCGTATCAACACCTCATACCTGTCGCTTCTTGCTCGGAGAATCAACCTCCGTACGCAGTCGTCACGCGAACACTTGAAAATTCTGTCGCCAGGCTCTACTCCAGAATCCCAGCGCTAGTACTTCTTGCTGCTCCCGGCGTATGCAAACTGAAACGCTGGCTACCCTTTTATAGGGTCTGACACCCGGCAGGAATAGGGGTCCAAAAGCAGAGCTTGGCGCTCCTAGAGAGAGAAGAGAGAAAATCTCGTTTTCTAGAGAGAGGAGAGAGAGAGAGATCGCAATTCAGCCCCCCTGCGTAGGTTTTAGCGCTGGCTTTTTTTATAAGAGCCTTACTTGCTTTATTTTATTAATAAAGGGGCCGGTCACTTAAAAGTGACCGATCACTTTATAAAATAAAGTGTGAACCTATTCAAACTTAAAAAACTCACTCAGTTAGTGAAAACAATGCTACACAGACACATTCCAGGCGTCCCCGGGTGCAGGACACGACACAGATGCAATGCAGACACAGACTCCTCGCGGAAAAACATCTGTCCTCCCGCGACCGTTCCTGCTTTTCGTAAAAAGCGTCATTGAACCCATCTTTATTCTTGTGCTTGCGTTCTTACGCGTATTTTCTTACTCAATTCGGATTTCCTCCTTAGCCTACGGGATGCCCCCTTACTTATGCACCCGTCACCCATCATGTGACGCATCAGGGGCACTCGTAACCTGGCCCTTTCCACCGAACTTATGGAAACTCCTTCGCGATGTTTACCGTCACCCATCAAATGACACATCAGAGTTGTCCGTTCTTGATGGCAGTTCCTGTAGCTACAATCTTTTAACAGTTCTTAGTGCACATAATAAAATATCCTAAAAAAAAGAGATTAATCATTAAAAATAAGAAAATAGTCCAATTAGCAACATCCCTCTGGCCTCTAAACAGTTGACCTCAACTGTAGTGCTTGGACATATACCTCCAGTATCTCGGGATAAGCTGCTAATTCCTCCTGCGTCATCCACTGAGCATCTAGATTGGAATAGTTCTTAAACTTAACCAAATACTTCCGTATTATCTTTCCAGATTTGAGAGACCGCTCCTAATGACTTACTATTTGGTCTGGTTGGAGTATTTCTTCTGTTTCCTCAACCTCAGGAGGTTCCTCAGCACTAGGCTGGCTTGGAGGCGGTCCCACATACGGCCAGAGTAAACTGACATGGAAAGCATTATGGATCTTCCAATTAGGCGGTAGCTCTAATCGGAAAGTGACATCATTGACTCGCTCAGTGATGTTAAACGGCCCATAATAATGGGTAGAAAGTTTTACCACCTTCCCCTTATGAGGCGCTTGTTTCTTAAGTCTTGCCTTCTCAAACTTGAGTAAGACTAACTGTCCGACTGTTAAGTCGAGATTCCTCCTGTGCTTGTCTGCAGCTTTCTTATGCTTTTCCTGAGAGCGTAGAATAGCTCTCCTAACCTGCCCGTAGGCTGTGTCCAAATCCCGGACAAATTCATCTGCTGCAAAGATCTTATCCTTAGTTAAAAGGATCGGTGGGAGCAAAGGCTTACCATAGAGAATCTCAAAAGGTGCTTTCCCCGTCGATGAGTGTATGGTATTGTTATACGCATACTCGACCAAAGGCAAATATTTCTCCTAGTCAGATTGCCGGTCTGACACATAAGCTTTTAACATATCCAATACTGTGGAATTGGCTATCTCACTTTGCCCGTCCATTTGAGGATGGTAGGCATATGAAAAATTCAGCTTTGTACCAAGATTATCCATCAAGGCACGCCAAAAATTTCCTGTCATGCAAGGATCTCGATCGCTCGCAATAGACTTAGGCATTCCGTGATGCTTAAAGATCTGTGCTAGAAAGATCCTAGCCATATGATCTGCTTTTATCGTTTTCTTGACTGGTATAAAGTGTGCTTGCTTGCTAAACCTGTCCACAATGGTCTAGATCGCGTCATTTCCAGTCTGAGTTCTAGGGAGGTCCATGATGAAGTCCATGGCAATACTTTCCCAAGGTTCATTAGCCACAGACAAAGGTTGTAGCAACCCAGGCGTCTTATGCCGATCATACTTCACTTTTTGGCAAACCAAGCATTCCCTGACATACTTATCAATGTCTGCTTTAAGGCTAGGCCAAAAGAAATATCTTTCCATTGCTAAGGTTGTAGGGAGAATACCCCGATGACCCGCATAAGGCGAAGCGTGTGCTTCATCCAAGATCTTCTTTCTTAATGGTTCCGCCACACATATGGCTTGATGGTGGTAGAGATAACCGTCCCGAATGGAATAGGGAAACTCATTTTCTCCACGATGTAGCTTTCCCCAAATGGTAGAGAAGTCTGGATCATTCGGATACAAATCCGGTAGTGCTTCTAATTCTTGGTGATACACCGGTGATAGTGTTCACCCTTGGTCGCCTAGACAGTGCGTGTGCGACTACATTCTTACTCCCAGCCGCGTGAAGGATCTGGAAGTGAAACATAGACAAAAAGTTTGCCCACCTCATCTGCTTCTCAGATAGTTTCCTTTGCATAAGAAAATACCGCAAACTCTGGTGATCAGTCTTGATCACAAAATCCGCTCCTAGAAGATAGTGCTTCCAGTTGGATAAGGCGTGAATCACAGCCGTGAGTTCCTTTTCGTAGATTGATGCATGCAACTCTGCATCCTTAAGCCGTCTGCTTTCATAAGCCATTGCATGGCCTTCTTGGTTTAACACTGCTCCGATGAGTGAACCTCAAATGGTTTCCTTAAGTCAGGCACTATCAAAATAGGTCCATGGCTTAGCAAGTACCTGAGCCGATCAAGAGCTCCTTGTCGTCTCGATCCCCATCTGAAAGGAATCTTCTTCTTTGTTAAATCATGAAGGGGTCCTACTACATGAGCAAATCCTCGGACAAACCTTCGATAATATGAACATAATCCCAGGAAGCTACGTACATCATGTACCGTAGTGGGAATAGGCCAATCTTCTACCACTCGGATCTTGGCAGGATCCATACTCACTTGATTGTGAGAGACTATATGGCCGAGATAGTGTATCTCTGAGAGAAAGAACTCGCTCTTTTTTGCATTCACATGCAATTCATGCTTTCGCAATTCTTGAAACACTAAGTCTAAGTGCTTCCGATGTTCCTCTTCTGACTTAGAGAAGATGAGTATGTCGTCAAAGAATACTCCCGTAAAAGCTCGATATGGGCTGAAAATGCGGTCCATCTTGCGATTGAATGTCGCAGAAGCATTGGTCAAGCCGAAAGGCATTACCAAAAATTCATATAGTCCAAAGGTTGTGCGGAAAGCAGTCTTATGGACATCCTCAGGGGCGATCCGTATCTGATGATACCCACTCTTTAAGTCTATGCGACTAAAAACACTTGCGCCCTGCAACTTATCAAGTATATCATCAATCCGAGGGATCGGAAAGCGATTCTTGATTGTGATCTTGTTTAAAGACCGATAGTCTATGCACATTCGAAACGTGCCATCTTTCTTCTGCACCAGTAGAACTGGAGAGCAGTAGGGTGAAGCACTTGGCCGTACTAACCCTTTCTCTAGAAGCTCGTTGACTTGCTTCAAAATTTCCTCTTGCTGAGCAAGACTTACCCGATAAGGGGGTTGATTGGGAGGCGAGCTACCCGGTATGAGATCTATGCGGTGATCTTCTGGGCGTACCGGATGGAGTTCATCAGGAAGTGTTTCCGTGAAACAATCTTTGTACTTCTCAATAAATTGAAGACGCTTAATTTCCAAACTAGAGAGAGAGTCCCTACTAGTTTTATCCTTTGCAAAAATCAAGTAAGCAGAAACACACTTCATTTCTTTCTTAATGGAGATATGGCTTACAATTGGGAACTGCCAATCCCCTGCATCAGCTTGAATCTTTATTTTCTTACCCCCATGATCAAAAGTGAGGGTCTTTTCCACATAATCGGGAATAGGTGTCATGTGAAAGTGCCATGGCATACCCAAGATGATATCACATCCCTCGATAGGTGCCATCAAAAATGATTCGCGGTCCTTGTACTCGCCAATCCGAAGATTGAGCTGTCCTTGCACGGGAGTTGCATTGGTTGTCAACCCCTCGAATGCCGATCCGGATGTAACCGGTGTGCCCAGCTGAGCCGGTGTGAGGCACAATCGTTCCGCAGTATCCAGGGAGATGAAGTTATCTGTGGATCCCGGATCATAAAGAATCAGTACTCGCTGGTTGTTCAAAGGACCCCAGCCCTTCAGAAGTTGAGGCTTTCCTTTCTCAGATTCTGTGTTTCCTTGAACATCTGGGATTGAGTTCGAACTTGGTGGTGCGGGTTCCTTCCTTGCTTTCTCTTGCCTCGTAGAGGCTTGCTCTTGCCGTTGCTGCATTAGAGGGCAGTCCGGTTTCATATGTCCTTTCTCGCCACAGTAGAAGCATCTTCCTTTCTCTCTGAAAGTTTGAAGTTGAGTAGGAGAAAGATACTTAGTTCGCTTGCCAGTGCCCTCTGGCTTCTTAGAATGATCATCGTCCCTAGATGGAGGACGTTTTCTTCCCTGGCCCCCTTGGTCATCGTAGACCCCTCTTTGTCTTGCACGGTAAGTTGCTATGCTCCATCTTTCTGGGCGTCCCAGTTGAGTGCAAATCCTCAGCAATGATTGCTGACTCCATCATCCTCTGAAGAGTATCACTCGGATACACCTTTATACTCTTTCGTAGCTGCGGTTGGAGACCCGCTTCGAACTTTCTTTTCTTTTCCTCATCAGCAATCTTCATGAAGAGAGTGACCTTCAGAAGAACCGAGCAATACTTGTCCACATAAGTCGTTACTCTTTCATGTTCCTTCTGGGCAAGCGAGTCCCATTCCTTCCGTATGTCCTGCTCGAAGTCAGGCGGAAGAAATTGTTCATAAAATTCAGATTTGAAGCTCTCCCAAGTTCTGGCCTTAGAACCTTCCAGAATCTTGGCTAACCACCAATTACTTGCCGTTTCCTTGAGGTGCATCCCCACATGGCGTAATTTAGATCTTTCTGTGAAGTGCCCATTGGTAAAGGCGACTTCAAACTGTCTGATGAAGGATAGTGCTTTGGAGATGTCTCTCCGTCCGTTGTAGGTTTCGAACTTGATGTCCTTGTCACCCGATTTGAAGACTCTCACGCGATGTTGAGACTTGCGACCATGCTTCTTGAATCGAGGCTTATCTTTAGGTTGATGTAGGGTAGTAGCAGTAGCGGCTTCCTTCATCTGACGAGATGATCGAGAAGTAGAGGTATAATCAGGAGAGTAAGATGGGATGAGATAGAGATGTCCTTGCTCTCGTCTAGCAGAGAGAGCGCTTTTTCCTGGCCTTTCCTTGAAGTAGGCCGTTCATTCCGATCCGAAGATCCTTTCTGCACCTCGGCACGTTCTTCTTCTCTTGCCTCCTGTGGTCTCACGCCAACAGTGCTATCTGGATGCTTGGCTGCATTAGTTCCATTCGTTTTCTTCATTCCGCCCAAAAGCTTTTGGACGTCCGGCAACAGTAAGATTTGTTGCAACTCCGCAAGCTGAGCTTGCACTTGTTGAAGCTCCTCTTCAACGCTTCTCCCTTGGCTTGACATGGTTCTTCCTGTTCTTCCCGGAATCGTCCTTCTTTGCAAAGAAAGAGAGGAGTCCGAGCTCTGATACCACTGTCACAAAACGGGAGCATACATGAGCACTTAGAAAATCTGAAAATTATAATTCTTTGAAAACATGAGAGAAAGGAGAAGATCGACACGGTATTGGGGACCAGAAAATGGGCTGGTCCCCCCCCGTTAAGAGTATTCTTTTATTCAGGGAGAATTCTTATACAAGCACGAGAACCCGAGGAAACCCCTCCGTTCTGTAATCTTAGACCCGAAGGTCGTGCTTTCCCGTAAAGGGCTTGGGCACAAGGCCGTTCCTTCCCGTAAGGGACTTAGGTGCGAAGCCGTACTTTCCTGTAAGGGACTTAGGCGTGAAGCCGTACTTCCCGTGAAGGGCCTTCCCGTGAGACGGGAGATTCCTGCAAAAGAAACCACACAAAGCAGCAATTCTCAATGCGTATCAACACCTCATACCTGTCGCTTCTTGCTCGGAGAATCAACCTCCGTACGCAGTCGTCACGCGAACACTTGCAAATTCTGTCGCCAGGCTCTACTGCAGAATCCCAACGCTAGTACTTCTTGCTGCTCCCGGCGTATGCAAACTGAAACGCTGGCTACCCTTTTATAGGGTCTGACACCCGGCAGGAATAGGGGTCCAAAAGCAGAGCTTGGCGCTCCTAGAGAGAGAAGAGAGAAAATCGCGTTTTCTAGAGAGAGGAGAGAGAAAATCGCGTTTTCTAGAGAGGGGAGAGAGAGAGAGATCACAATTCAGCCCCCCTGCGTAGGTTTTAGCGCTGGCTTACTTTATAAGAGCCTTACTTGCTTTATTTTATTAATAAAGGGGCCGGTCACTTAAAAGTGACCGGTCACTTCATAAAATAAAGTGTGAACCCGTTCAAACTTTAAAAACTCACTCAGTTAGTGAAAACAATGCTACACGTACACATTCCAGGCGTCCCCGGGTGCAGGACACGACACAGATGCAATGCAGACACAGACTCCTCGCGGGAAAACATCTGTCCTCCCGCGACCGTTCCTGCTTTTCGTAAAAAGCGTCATTGAACCCATCTTTATTCTTGTGCTTGCGTTCTTACGCGTATTTTCTTACTCAGTTCGGATTTCCTCCTTAGCCTATGGGATGCCCCCTTACTGATACACCCATCACCCATCATGTGACGCATCAGGGGCACTCGCAACCTGGCCCTTTCCACCGAACTTACGGAAACTCCTTCGCGATGTTTACCGTCACCCATCAAATGACACATCAGAGTTGTCCGTTCTTGATGGCAGTTCCTGTAGCTACAATCTTTTAACAGTTCTTAGTGCACATAATAAAATATCCTAAAAAAAAGAGATTAATCATTAAAAATAAGAAAATAGTCCAATTAGCAACAGCAGACCACGCAGGAGTCCTGTTCTTTCAGTACACTGCTCGACTGGGACGTCATATACTAGCAGCACAGGGGGAGGCCCGCCCCGCTGCAGCACCTCATTGGCAGGAGGAGGGGCTCACAGCTGAGTTCTTGGCAGTTTTTTGGGAGAGGTTGTGGGACTCCAGACAGCCGAGGCGAGTCACCTTGTTTCAGTGGCTGGTCGCACAGAGCTACAGCAGTCGGGAGTTGGCTAGTGCATAGTGGTCTCTCGGCCGCATGTGCAGCTTGTGACCACCTTGTGGAGAGTCAGCGTCACTGTCTTTGGGACTGTCCCTCGGCCCAGCAGGTGTGGCTACGAGTTGTTCGGCTCATGCCTGCTCTCTCCACGGCTCGACAATACACTTGGGGAGCAGCGGCTTGGTCCACCCTCTCAGGCCCGGCACTTCAGTTTGAGCTATCTTCCACCAGCAGGATGATAGTGATGCAGGAGGGGCGACCTACACTCCAGCCTGCTACAGAGCTTACTCCACAAGAGTGGTGCAGTGAGAGAGAGGAGTGTTGGGAGCTCATCAGTGGCCTGGCACTCTGGTTCATTTGGCGGGCCCGTTGCCTCCGCATCTTTGAGGCTCGCCTCGTGCCACCAGTAGAGACTGTTCGCGACTTCTGGCTAGAGCTGATCCACAGTCTCAGAGGACAGTTCGAGGGACTATAGGGCAGCTCCGACCGCATGCGGGAGCGCAGAGAGGCTTTCCTTCGACTTTGGCGTCCTGGGCCTTTCTACACCATGGTCCAGGGTGTACTCCGATGGCACTACCGACCACGTGTGTGGCTTTTCCCTCCTCCCATTTCTTGATTTAGCCTCATTGTACATAAGCTGTTTTTTTCATTGAGAGAGTCTCCCTCGCATGGTTGTTGTAGCCCTCTCTTGAAGAGGTGGTTGTAGCCGTATGGGCAGTTTTATTAACTACCTCTGAATTAACTATATTGCATCAATTTGGCAGTTTTCTCTTGCGTGTCTTGACCTGTTATAAATGTCTGGCTCACTTTCTTGTCATGCTAAGCATTGGCTTGTTTTCTTAAGTCATCGGTTGATCTTGCAGGAAGCCTTTTTGCAACAGTTGTCTGATCTTGGGCCAGATCTTTGCATCACAGCTTCATATGGCAATATATTACCAAAGAGATTTCTGAAGATTCCAGTGTATGGTGAGTGTTTGTTATACAGGTCAAGTTTTAAATCTTAAGTGACCACATTTGTTCAGTAATGTTTCCCTTGTGCTAGATTCCATCCGGAACATGTGACTCCGCAAGTCTTTGGTCATGTGCATCTCTCGCTTTTTGGCCCCAAAAAGATGTCCTCATTAGGCTCCATACTCCAAACTTCAAAATAGAGTGCTGGATACAGAAGAGGAGTAACCCAAACAAGGATTTAAAAAAAACTCAGGGTAGAGGAGCCAATTTTGAGACATGGCCCAGTAGGGAAACAGATACACCCTCGCTTTAGAGACAAAATTATGGAACATGCATGGAATCTTGCTTATGTGTCCTCTTTTGATTTGCTGAAAAGTATACCATGAAGGTAGTGGGGCTTGAGTGTCTCTGATCCTTCCAAGAAAATTGAATTTTCTAAACCAGAGTGCATAAAATTTGAAAAAGATCAATCTTGGTATCATTTAATGCGCCTTTTCACAAGGAACCCGATGCAATTTTCCGAATCCTGAATAGATTTGCAAAATCCTTCCCCCCCCCCCCCCCCCTCTCTCTCACTGAACCTTGATAATTTTCTGCTGACGTGGCTTATTCACGATGCATGCGATACTGCACCTGTTGCAACGGTGTGCGATAGGAGGCAACTGTGTCGCCACCACTACCCTGACCTTGTGGCCTCTACCTGGGCTGCCTCCTTCCACCTCCATGATAGCCTTTCCATCCTTATTGAGTGAGAGGGTGCCTGAGCACGAGGACAAGGCTGGATACAAGAGAACGCTTGATCATATATTCACATTTCGAGCTATCATTGAGGAGGGTCGAGCACTTGAGCACCGTAACTGCTTTCTTATACTTTTCTGAGTGAGAAAAGGTGGGGTATGTTGGCACTTTATGACACGGTGACAGGTGCCAATAGAGGGGCGATGAGATATAGTTTTGCTCCATTGTTGGCGTGAAGGAAGGATGTCCGAGCTCTCTCTCACTTTTCTTATGTATATTGATGAATTCTCAGAGTGTATTGATATAGAGGATGGTAGAGGTGCACAACTATCAGGGTGGTAGAGGTGCATAGTTATCTGGCACCTAGGTACCCTTGTTGCGTTATGCCCATTATATTGTTTTCATTGGTGACTCGCCAAAAGGGGCTACAATGACAATTGGATGCATTACAGAGCTATGCACAAGATAGATTTGTCTATGATTCTTGGCATGACCAAGGTGATACTGTTCAACAACACAACACCTTGGGTGGTGCATCGACACCAATATCTACTTATGGTCAATAAGCGGTGGAGTATGTAGGACTCTACATATATATGAGAATCGTTTTACAAGATCTTCTTTCTCTATGAGAGAGGCAACAACTTTGAGACAGACACGAGGATATGCAGTCCTTGCACGATTGGAGTGGATGTGCTCACTTATTCAATTTTAGGAGCTCGTACCAAGGCATGGTTGTGTGGTACATCGTATGGAGTACAAATTTGGAGACTTAGTCTAGACCATCATCGTTGGTTTGGTCGGATGCATGGATGGAGAGACATGCAGAGACCACTAGTCACTATGATCTCTAGGATGATCCAATGTAAGGCCGCTGTGCGACATGAGGTTGTAAGCAGAATTGGGAGCTACACTCGTCATTGCTTGTGGTTGAGGCTCTTACTAGATCATTGTATTCCATATATGGCGTGTGGGAGCATTGTCACGAGGACATGGCAACTGATAACCTTAGTTGTTGGTTTTTTTCCAATGATTTTTTTTTTAATTTTTGAGACCCTTTTTTTTTAAGTTGCAAATGGTCGGACATTGTATGGCCAATGTGAGCGGTAGTTCCACCCGTAGACGGGAAGTTGGTGGGCATTGGAACTCGTGAAGTAAAAGGATGTCTAGGCTCAATTCAAGATCATGTAGGCACCCCCGTCCGCAGTTAGCAAGTTGGTGGATACTAGGAAGTGAACTCAATAAAGGTACAATGTCAAGGTGGGGTCACCAAAGGAAAGTACCCGACAGTAGGCTACATTGCTTTTTTGAATCCGGTCCCAGTGGGGATTGATGGTCAGATAACGAGTGGGAGTCCCATCCCCTAAAAATTAGGGAACTGCTATTTTGGGCCACGAAATCTATTTGTGTCATTAGCTTTAGAATGACAAGGGGAACATTTTATTACTCTGCTGCAAAGTCAACTGATGCACGAGTTGAGAGATTTTTAAGCAGAAATCGCAATGCGGGGAAATTGCATGCATAAGTGCCAAGTGGCACTTTTTGGCCAATTTACCAAGTTTGGGAGAACAGAACTCGTAATTGACTATTTGGAGCAGTTTTGGAGGCTGATAACTGTGATTTTCAGCCATTTCTCTCCATTTTTGAGCTTCCCATGACTTTACCTAGGACCAAGGAGCTCATTTTCAGCATTGGAAGGCATCAGATGCATCTTTACAGGGTTGTTTTGCTGCGTTTTCAACGCTACGCAGGTTTTGGTTGCCATGGAAATCTTTCCCTTTTGCATCTATTTGTTAACAGATGCATGACAGGTCAAGCGCAGAAGAGGGGGACGCTGGATTTATGTTGGGGGGATGCTTCATTGAGAACCTGTCACAGGTTAAGAGCTATGGAGTGCTTTCTTTCCACTCTATGTACAATGTGGTGCTAGGAGGGATGCCCTGCACACTACACACTGCTCTCTCTCCCCCCTATGTGCAGTTATGTGATGCCCCACAAGAGGGCTCTTCATTTGACTGATGTATAATTGTGTGGTTTCATGCTTTTGTGCCGAGGCAAGAGCCTCCTTGAGCAAGAACAGGTGCAGCTAATTGCTACTCCAAAACAGGCACCGGTGAGGGTCATAACCTCACCATACAGGTGCGTTTTCAGCACTGTGTATGCGTTGTAATTCGACTGTTTTTCAGCCATACGGACTCCAGAACCATTGGGCACGATGCCCCACTGACAGAGGACAGTTCGGGGACTTTTAGGGCTGAAAACAAGGCAAAAACCAGTAAATACAGCGTGCTGATTTTTTTTTTTTTTGGGCAGGAATCAGAGGATTTATGCTAGTGGAAGTGAGTTCCAGCAGGGGAGTTGGTTTCGCACAAGTTTTGGGGTTGTTATGTTGCCAAAACTTGGCCAAAACAAGTGCTATCTAGATATAGGTAAAGAATTTCCAGGACTCTACTTTGTAATTTACCCTCTCAAAGTATAAAGAAAGACCGAAAGGGGCGCCAATTTTGGGACCTACAGGTTGTCGGCGTCTACTCGGAGCATTCTAGCTTTCGAGCCGTGTGTGTGCATAAGTGTTAATTCCCGTCGCAGGTTACCTTTCTAAAGTGCTCTGTGTGTGTGTCTAAAGTAAAGAATTTCGGGTGGAAGCCAAAGTCTACCGCCCTAAAGGCCGGTTTCATTGCCGGGATATAAATCACTTCTTCTTCAAAGAGTGAGTCTCGGTTGTTTTGGGTAAAGACACAGAGTACAGGAACGCGGGATTACACTATGACCGACAATGGAAAGGGCATTATGAAAGAGGATTCCTCTTCACAGGACAGACAGGAAATTCCGCATGTTCGCCCTGCCAAAAAGTGGTCAAATTAGGACCGATTTTCTGCTGCGTTTTTAGGGTTTGCAAGTATGAACCAAGATGAGATAGGGAGAGGTCTCACGGTAGTAGATTGGCCACTAGACTCGTACGGGAGTGATGTGGGTCTGCCAAGTGACACACTGCTTGCCGGTTCTATGAGGTGATTGCTTGGATTCTTTGACGCATCGGTAAATCATCTTGAAATTTGAGCTTACATGGTCGTGGGTGGTACGCTACAATGTTGCAGAATTATGCTCGTTTGCAGAGGCAAGATCCTCTTTTATAGGTACAGGTTGCAAGATGCTATGTGGTGAAGTTCAAGAACTATCCACCTATGGATGGAAAGTGGATGGAAGAGCATGAACTATTAGAGTCACCAAATGTATTGCAGCTTTACCTTGAGGCCTTTGAGCCTACTTATGCCCCAACCCAACATGTGCAAAGGAGAGGTAATGATAGAACCAACACATCATATGTACATATGAATTCAGTGTAATAGATGGAAATGACAAAAGTATGAAGGTCTCATTAAGTCATTTGTATCTATGTGTTACGACCTTTCTTGCGGGATACATGCGATGATAAAAGAGTGCTAACAACACAAGATCATCAGTGGCATGTATTTATGGTATGCAATCAAGGACGTTTGCGATTTTAAGAGGGGGTATGTCACGAGGACGTGGCAACTGCGAACCTTAGTTGTTGGTTTCTTTTCAATGATTTTTGTTTAATTTTTGAAACCCTTTTTTTTGAAGTTGCAAATGGTCGGACATTGTATGGCCAATGTGAACGGTAGTTCCACCCGCAGACGGAAGTTGGCCGGCACTGGAACTCGTAAAGTAAAAGGATGTCTAGGCTCAGTTCAAGATCATGTAGGTACTCCCGTCACACTTAGCAAGTTGGCGCATACTAGGAAGTGAACTCAATAAAGGTACAATGTCAAGGTGGGGTCACCAAAGGAAAGTACCCAACAGTTAGGCTACATTGCATTTTTGAATGCGGTCGCAGTGGGGATTGATGGTCAGATAACCAGTGGAAGTCCAACGGAAGCATCCCCTAAAATTTAGGGAACTGCTATTTTGGGCCACGAAATCTATTCGCGTCATTAGCTTCAGAATGACAAGGGGAACATTTTATTACTCTGTTGCAAAGTCACCTTATGCACCAGTTGAGAGATTTTTAAGCAAGAGGTCCAATGCAGGGAAATTGCATGCATGAGTGCCAAGTGGAACTTTTTGGCCAATTTACCAAGTTTGGGAGATCAGAACTCGTAATTGACTTTTTGGAGCAGTTTTGGAGGTTGATAACTATGATTTTCAGCCATTTCTTTCCATTTTTGAGCTTCCCATGACTTTACCTAGGACCAAGGAGCTCATTTTCAGCATTGGAAGGCATCAGATGCGTCTTTACAGGGTTGTTTTGCTGCGTTTTGAACGATACGCAGGTTTTGGTTGCCATGGAAATCTTTCCCTTTTGCATCTATTTGTTCACAGATGCATGACAGGTCAAGCGCAGAAGAGGGGACGCTCGATTTATGCTGGGGGTATGCTTCATTGAGAACCTGTCACAGGTTAAGAGCTATGCAGTGCTTTCTTTCCACTCTATGTACAGTGTGGTGCTAGGAGTGATGCCCTGCACACTACACATTGCTCTCTCTCCCCTACGTGCAGTTTTGTGATGCCCACAAGAGGGCTCTTCATTTGACTGATGTACAGCTATGTGGTTTCATGCTTTTGTGCTAAGGCAAGAGCCTCCTTGAGCACGAAAAGGCGTAGCTAATTGCTACTCCAAAGCAAGCACTGGTGAGGGTCATAACCTCACCATACAGGTGCGTTTTCAGCGTTGTGTATGCATTGTAATTTGATTGTTTTTCAGCCATACGGACGGTAGAACCATTGGGAACAGTGCCCCACTGACAGAGGACAGTTCGGGGACTGTTTAGGGCTGAAAACAAGGCAAAAACCAGTAAATACAGCGTGCTGAATTTACTGTTTTTGGGCAGGAATCAGAGGGTTTATGCCAGTGGAAGTGAGTTCCAGCAGGGGGATTGGTTTTGCGCAAGTTTTGGGACTGTTATGTTGCCGAGACTCTACTTTGTAATTTACCCTCTCAAAGTATAAAGAAATACCAAAAGGGGCTGTCACAAAGTGATGACGTGGCCACCGACAGCAAAAACCCTAATTTCTGCTAGAAACCCTAAAAAACTTGCAAACCCTAATTTCTGCCAGAAACCCTAATTTCTGGAAACCCTAACCCTAACTGCTGGCTGAAACCCGAAGTGGCTGAAAACCCTAAATTTTGGCGCCAGTGCCACGTGGCAACAATGTACAGAGGATTCCGGATTTTGCGGCGGAAAAAGCAGAGCTTGAAGAAAAGCAGCTAGCGACGGATTTCTTGCTGGCTTTTTGCTACGCTTTGAGAGAAAGAGAGAATATGCTTTATTTTACCTGGTCTCAGAGAAAGAGAGAGAGAAACTGCTTTTGCTTTTAAGCTTTTGGGGCTTTGCTTTTGGGCATCCCTTGTAACCTTTGTGTTAGTGGTTTAGGGCTCACTTCTCAGAGCATCTGGACGCAGAGTTTGAGAGTGAAACCCTAACCGCTCTTGTACTCTGACATTGATTTTTAATACATAAAGAAATACCGAAAGGCGCCAATCTTTGAGGCCAATATCTCTAGGCATGGTACTCCGCCGGGCCAGTGCAAATCTATTGTGATCTGTGAATTGTTTTGAAGTGGTTATTTGGTGTTGTCGCGATTGATTCTTTGACTTGGAGTGTCCGAGTCTGTTACTGTGGTATCAGAGCACGGCCGATTTCTCTTGTACGTCCGATCCCCAAATTTTTTTCCGCGGCACCTATGGCTTCACGCAAGGATCAATCGACTCCCTCTGCATATGGAGATGCGGGCAAGGATCACAAACGAAAATTCAGACAGAGAGTATGGCCCGCCTCGATGATGCTCAGTTTTGTGAAGGATCCGAAATTGGCAAAATATATGAGCGAGACTTCTTTTCAGGAAGTGCATGTGCAATGGCAGAAAACCACTACACCACCCCTGAAACCCGCTCTCAAAAAATGTTCTGATCACAAACAGTATTCAGAGAAGGAATTACAAGAGGTGGTTGATGCACGGATTGCTCAACTTTTTGACGCGCAGAAGAAAGCCAAAAAGCACGGCAAAAAGTAGAAGAAAGGCACTGACTTCCCGGGATATTTGGGTCGTTAGTCGACATTTGACAAGGCAAAGAAATAGAAGAAGCGTGTCCGGTTTGAAGGAGTACCCAGTTCTTCTTCTGACAGTTCTTCTAGCTCTTAAGATTCGAGTGAAGAAGACAAAAAAGGTAAAAAGCGAAGCAAGAAACAAAGCTTTCGAAAGGGCAAGAAACAGGCAAAGAAGGCTAAATTTCACCCAGAGACTAACAGTTCTACTGAGGACTCGTCTACAGACAGCTCAGATTCCGATGACGGAAACTTTTATGCGAACAAGGAGAATTTTGACAAAGCCAACCAGTATGACTTTCTCAAAGACAAAAGCAAGAAATTCCGAGAGTTTAAGGAACAAGTTTGATACTTTTTCAGGATACTCAGATGCTTCGAAGGCTTTGTCTTTTATACAGCAGTTTGACATCGCTTTCGCGGGAGGACGCTATTCAGAGCACTCCAAGATTCGGAGAGCTGCCTCTTACTTTAAGGGAAATGCTCGTACTTGGTGGTCCACGCTTCTTTTAAACAAGACTGCGCCAGTTAAATGCTGAAATTTAAAAAGCTTTTTACTTCTTCTTGGTTGACGCAAGAATATGAACGAGATATACGAGCTGCTTGGAACCATCTTCGGATGACCAAGAAAGATACAATCAATGCTTATTGTGAAAGATTCTGGAGCTCTTTTCTACCCGCCTCTTCATTCAAGAAGATCTCGTTTAGAGAACAAATTGAGCTGTTCACCTCGGGTCTACCTACAGAGATCGGAGATCACTGCTTGGAGCAGAAGTCAACTTCTATTCAGGAGTTGATGAGTCATACGAAGCGAGGCTTTGCCATTCACTTTGGTAGTCTGACCTACCCCACAGATGAGGCCATGACGCAATGAGTCGAACAGACTTCTGGGAATGAAAGTAGAAAGAAAAAGAGCAACCCAGAGAAAAAGGATGCATGACCCAATCTTACTCCTGAGGAGAGAGCTCGCTTTATCAGAGAGGGGAAGTGCTTTGGATGCGGGGAACATGGACATATCTCCGCGAAGTGCCCTATAAAGGCACAGAAAGAAGAGAATGATAAAGACGACAAGAGGCCTGAGAGTTCGAGAGCAGCTGAGGAACGTGGCAGAAAAGGCAAATAGAAAAGCAGAACTGGTACCACATGGCGTGGGACTTGCACCGAATCAAATGAATGAAAGTACAAACTTTGCCGCTTTTGGGGTAAAGTGATGGATCAGGAAGCTCTTTTGAAGGAGCCAAGGCCAACTTCTTTTCACTCGAAATTGGCGGCTCGATTTGGAATTACGCCCAATAGACTGACGCCACAGGCGGAGGTAGTTCGTTTGGCACCGGATGGGATGTTGCCATTACACCGAGCATTGGCAAACTTCGTTTGCAATGACAGGGGTGTTCAGGGCACGCGAGTAACGTTCTACTCAGGATCGCTTGGTACCACAAGAACTACGCAGTGGTTGACTACCGGGCCGAGAAAGCGACTTTGATAAATGAAGGGCTCTGAGATTGTACTTGATGAACTTCTGTTTCTTTACTCATTCTTCTGGGAGAGAACTGAACGATGGATAAAGGTCGAATATGTTTTGACCCGATCAAAACGCTAAGATTTTTCTCCACACTCATGCCGATTGCTTTTCAGAGGGCCTGAAGATCAGACCATTGACCTGATACCTGGAAGCACGCCACCGAACCGGCCACCTTGTTGTGTGGGCCGAGTAGAGAATGAAAAGATTATGAACCTAGTGAAAGACCTCTTGGAAAAGGGTCTTGTCCAGCATAGTACTTCACCGTATTGCTCTCCACTGTCGTTGGATTTGAAGAAAGACGGATCTTGGAGAATGTGCATCGATTATAGAAGCTCTCAACAAAATCACCATCAAGAACAGATTTCCGATTCCTAGGATCGATGATATACTCGACAAGTTACAAAGATCCTCGTGCTTTAGCAAGATTGACTTGAAGAGTGGATATCATCAGATCCGAATCACGACGGGAGACGTATACAAGACAGCCTTCTGGACGACCTTTTGGATTATTTGAGTTTTTGGTGATACCTTTTGGCTTAACCAATGCTCGTGCGACATTTAACCGGATGATGGATATGATTTTTTGAGAGTACATGCTATTTGTTGGCACTTTTCTTTGATGATATCATTATTTTCTCCAAGAATGAAGCAGAACTCAGAGATCATATGCTTCAGAGATACTTTTTTTTTTTGGGGACACTTTGTCTCAGCAGCATGAGTGCAAATGGATCCGGCCAAGATAGACACTATCCGTGATTGGCCCGATTCGAAGAAAGTCCATGAAGTTGGAAGCTTCTTGGGACTCTGTTCGTACTACAGACGGTTCATTCGAAAGTTTGCAGAGGTTGCTTCCCCTTTGCATATCTTGATACAGAAAGGAGTCCCTTTTCTCGTGGGGATCCATAGAGGTGACTGCCTTTCAGACATTGAAAGAGAAATTGACTACGGGACCAATTTTGACTTTGCCGGACTTGCCGAAGTCATTTGAAGTATATTGTGATGCTTGTGGTCGTAGTCTGGGTGCGGTCTTAATGCAAGAAGGCCATGTCATTGCTTACGAGAGCCGATTGTTCTCTAGGCCGGAGATGATAGCACAGAGTTATGAGAAAGAGCTTTTGGCGGTTATCCATGCTCTTACTCAGTGGCGGCATTACCTACTCAGAGCGGATTTTACTGTCTTTACAGACCATTAGAGTTTGCGCTACTTCTTGTCACAGAAGCTGTTTTCGGAAAAGCAGATGCGGTGGGCGAACATATTGTCACGGTTTTACTTCCAGATTGTCCATGTGCAGGGACAGAAGAATGTGGTGGCAAATGCTTTCTCTCGGAAGCCGTTGGTTCTGGCTATTTCCGCGATACATCATAGGAGCTTCGAGGATATGGTCGATTAGTATGCCACAGATACAAATTTTGCAGATATTTTCACACGGATATGGGATGGGGAGACAGTAGCTGTATACTCCCTTTGGGAAGGCTACTTGATGAGAAAAACTATGTTGTGCGTTACACAGCCGTTGAGGGAAAAGGTTATGACTGAATGCCACTGTTCACCATGAAGGGGGTAGAGAGATACTTCTTTTGGCGGAGACTCAAAAAGGATGTGGAAGAGTTTGTGCGCAGTATGCCAAAGGGTCAAGTTTGACAGGCATATGGCACAGGGATTGTTACAGCCTTTACCCATACCCACCCGCCCTTGGGAAAGGATTGCAATGGACTTCATTTTTTATCTCCCGAGAACACAGAATGATCACGATGATTTTCCGATTACATGGCACGTCTGAGACGATTGTCTCCGACAGAGACCCCAGATTTAAGAGTTTGTTTTGGAAGGCAATTTGGGAGAACATTGGTACGCGGTTGCAGTTCTCGTCATCGTTCCACTTGCAGATTGACAGGCAATCTGAGATTGCCAATTCATTGGTTGCGGATTTATTGAAGTCTTGTATCTCGGATCAGAATACTCAATGGGAAAAGAACTTACCTTTGGTGGAATTTGCCTACAATAACAGGATATACTCTTCGACGGGGGAAGACGTTATTTGAGATTGTTGAAAGTGCTGCAAAGGTTCCATCCTTCCTGAGCACGAAAGATTAGATATTTGAAGCGGATGAATATTCGCGAGATTTGGATACGGCTTTTGCCAAGGTTTGCTAGACTTTGCAGGAGTCTCAAGAACAACAGAAAAAGGATCGCCATCGTCACGACTTGAAATTGAAGGAGGATGATTGGGTGCTCTTACGTTTTGAGAAGGCACGCCTAAGAAAGAAAAAAGGAAAGGAGAGGCTTTTTCCAAAGCTTAGTATGCGATACTACGGACCTTTCGAGATCACTGAAAAGATAAATGATGTCTCCTTCCGATTGAAACTGCCAGATACTTGGAGGATTCACAATGCATTGCATGTGAGTCTCTTGAAACCTTTTAGGGGTGATGTGCCTGATGATGGGGAGCCTAATGAGCAACCCGAAGTGAAAGAAAATGAGGAGACCCTTGTTCCTGAACAGATTTTGGCACATAGAGATACGAAGAAAGGTAAAGTCCGAAGGCGGTTCTTGGTTAAGTTCAAGAACTATCTTGCATTTGATGCGAAGTGGATGGAGGAGGAGGACCTAGCAGATACTCCTCGGATTGTGAAACTTTACCTCGATGCTTTGGTTTAGCATAGTCTACTCCAAACGGAACCCAGAAATTCAGCTTGGCCGGAGATCTTGTGCAGTGGGATGCACAAGAGGGGAGTTACTCCACTCCTTTGTCAACAGATACCTTGATTTTGATACTAAAGTCACTAATATCTCTTTGAGCTTTAGGGATACTGAGAGCTGACAGTATTCTGCTGGATGACTTTATGAAATGGAATTCTTGATAAAGATACTGATTTGTTCGTGACTTCTTTTGAGTGCAGGAACTGATAGACGAAATGACTGCAGCATTTTGGTCTGATTGATCTCGAATAGACATGGTTGCAATGGAGGTTAGTCAATCGGACACGGATGAGGTCCCGATTGGACCTAGATGTGATTGCTAGCTACGTTGTTGATAAATCATGGTGTAAGATCCGAATAAATGTTGAATGTCATGTGATGTCTGGTGATGTCATGTGATGTGACTGTCGATTTGGTACATGTGTTAGATGTGTGTTCCTAGTACGTAGGCACTAACAGTCAGTGTCTGCTAAGACAGTTTATGGCTTCTATCGGTTTTGCAGGCGTAACCGCGGTCGATTACAATGCTTTCAAGATGGGGATATGTCACAAAGTGATGACGTGGCTACCGACAACAGAAACCCTAATTTATGCCAGAAGCCCTAAAAATCCTGCAAACCCTAATTTCTGAAAACCCTAACCCTTACTACTGGCTGAAAAACCCTAAATTTTGGCGCCAGTGCCACATGGCAGCAGTGTACGGAGGATTCCGGATTTTGCGGCGGAAAAAGCGGAGCTGGAAGAAAAGCATCTAGCGACGGATTTCTTGCTGGCTTTTTGCTACGCTTTGAGAGAAAGAGAGAGAAGAGAGAATATGCTTTGTTTTACTTGCTCTCAGAGAGAGAGAGAGAGAGAGAGAGAGAGAGAGAGAGAGAGAAACTGCTTTTTCTTTCAAGCTTTTGGGGCTCTGCGTTTGGGCATCCCTTGTAACCTTTTTATTAGTGGTTTAGGGCTCACTTCTCAGAGCATCTGGACACAGAGTTTGAGAGTGAAACCCTAACCGCTCTTGTACTCTGACATTGATTTTTAATACATAAAGAAATACCGAAAGGGGCGCCAGTCTGTGGGGCCAATATCTCTAGGCACGGAACTCTGTCGGTCCAGTGCAAATCTATTGTGATCTGTGAATTGTTTTGAAGTGGTTATTTGGTGCTGTCGCGATTGATTCTTGACTTGGAGTGTCCAAGTCTGTTATAGGGGCGCCAATTTTGGGGCCTACAGGTTGTCGGCGTCTGCTCGGAGCATTCTAGCTTCCGAGCTGTGTGTGTGGATAAGTGTTAATTCCCGTCACAGGTTACCTTTCTAAAGTGCTCTATGTGTGTGTCTAAAGTAAAGAATTTCGGGTGAAAGCCAAAGTCTACTGCCCTACAGGCCGGTTTCAAGCATTGTTATGCTAGATTGGCCAACTAGTTGTCTTGATAGCTAGCCATCATGGGAGACTTTAGATGCTGGTATGCACGAATTGCAGTCTGGTTTTAGTTGCATGACTTTATTGTGGACAAATTGCCACCTTCTTAGTACTCCCTTGGACACACCCTCGCTCACATCTATATGGTCAGATATCAACTAGGTTATTAGATAGGATGCTGGATCTCATGCAGATTGATACAAAGAGGACACGGATGACCTAGCGAGTTGGGGGAGAAAATGCTTTTCCAAATTACTAAGGATGGATATATTTCATGACCAAGATGCATAGATTCACAACACTTGCACAGATTTCGATGTGTCATTGGACATTTTTCGACCCCCTCACATGAGCTCTAGAGCAATAGATAAGCAAGCTATGCAACTTAGAGCTATGAAATAGATATGCAGCTATAAAACGTTTCAAAACTTCATGGCTACTATGCCGAAGGGCCTCCTAGATAGAGCTACAAAGATTTGTAGATCTTGACACTCACTTACATCTTGCACATCACATCATTGATATATTTACCATTGCCACATGTAGGCTATTGTTGAGAGGCACAGAGCAGCTCCTACGAGATTCTTTACAAAGGAGGAGATATGCCATGATGAAGCGCCCATGAGAGAGTTTATCTGTAATGGCAATTGATATATAATTATTTTTTTGCAAACTGACAAGTGGAAAAACATGATTGAGCTATGGGCTATGCGAAAGGACATCATATTTATGTACACTTTATTATTCAAGTGCTCTTTATGAGCTATGAACATTATTATGTCCGGCCGGGCAGTCTGTACTCCTTTTGAGCATTCAAAAAAGTCTAAATAAATACGTGCTCACTCTTGCACATGGGGAGATTGCACTAGTGTCTATGTCTATTCTTCTCTCCCTTCCTCTCTTCTCTCTACGGGCTACACCATTGGGTTTGCAACATTCATAACGACCAAAATTATTATAATCAAAAGATGAGTCGAGCCTCTCTTAAACTTCGTTTTTTCTTACTTATTCTAGGATTGTCCATAGATCATTACAAGTCTCATAAGATTGTGAATGTGTTTGAACTATTTAGGACATGTAAATTCGATAATTATCGAATGTATAATTGATCATATTAAGCTTACTCTGTGCACAAGGATAACGGGGGGGGGGGGGGGGGGGGGGGGGAAATCCTCACATAAATCTATGCAAATTAGAATAATCTCAATCACGGGCTTGATTAAAATATTAGGAAAAGAAAAAGAGTACAGATTGCCAAGTTGGACATAATAATGTTCATAGCTCATAAATAACACTTGAATAATAAAATATACATAAATATGTGTCCTTTTGCATAGCCCATAGCTTGGTCATGCTTTTCCACCTATCAGTTTACAAAAAAATAATTATTTATCAATTGCCATTACATTATCATATGCTACTTACAGCTGCAGCCCAATGAGGAGATAAAGTTTTGGGAGATAGGCCTCTAGCTGGCTCTATTGGTTCAATTGTTTGTTCATATTTTAGCATTTGTTACCTTAGTCTTTTGTATTTTTATAGTGGACATTTGATCATATGAGGATGATGGAATTTTATGATCTCATAGGTCTTTTAAACATTTTGCATACGTTAATCCTTAATCAATATGTGATTTCATCTCTCTCTCTCTCTCTCTATCTCTCTCTCTCTTTCTATATATATATATATATATATATTATATATATATATATATATATATATTAATATATATATATATATATATATATATATATATATTATATATATATTATATATATATATATATATATATAATATATATATATATATATATATTATATATATATGTATGTATGTATATAGATATCTACCAAAAATAGGGCTTGTACCCTTGTTGTATTACAAAATATTACAAAAGGCCGATCTTGTTGATTACAATATAGCATAAAGCCACATTACAAAGATACAACCAATGGTTGAAAACCCCTCTAGATCTCCAAAGGCACAAAGCTAAGGGAAAAACCTCATGGATCAGCATATAGAGTTGAGTGAGGAGATCATACTTGGTACTCCATGGGTGAAAACTTATACGGCTATACCTGATTGCAATACCATTCACTACATGTTTTGATGGCTTGTTGACGGTTCCCTTTGCTCCAAATGCTGAATCCGTGGTAGCACAGTCTCTCTGTCTTCTAAGAAAAGATAAATTCTAGAAGAGGATTCACCAAGTCGGCATGTAGACAAGAAACAAACATCGACATCACCATGAGTAATGTTTAGAATATGGTATAAAAGCTGCAAGATGAAGCAACCACCAAAATGGCTTAAGAAAAATCTCCGCCAAGGTACTAACTGTATTGTGAGCTAAAGTACAACATCCAAAGCCACAAGAAATGGTCAAGGAAACCAAGGACTAGAAGACACCATGCATGGCACTACGCTGAATGGAGCACCGGTAGTCGATTGAAGATTATAACCTGGAAGCCCCTTCTGAAAGAGAAGTATTCTCAAAAGTACGCTCTGAGGTAACAAACTAACTCAATCCCACGTCGGAAAAGAGCAAACACTGTCACTGAAAGCTCCAGAGCTAAAGCCAAGAACTTCCCCCAAGATAGGAAGCCCCCCTTCGCACTCAATCGTGGGAAAAGAGAATAAGTACCACTAGAAAGAAAACTGAGATAAACTGGAGTAAAATAGTTTCCTTTGTAATTGAATAGCAAAACTTGCATCTCAAAGAACTCGAGACTCAAAGAGAATCACACCATCGGTAAACTTGAGCTGCTAAGAATAGAAAGAATTGAAAGGTTGTCACCGAAGGATCATGTTTCCCAAAGAAGCCGTCGAGGTCCAACAAAATCTAGCTACTCAAGCAAACTTCCTCATATCAAACCAAATCTCCGCCACTCCTCTGCATCTGCCAAGATCAAACATGCAGGTACAATCCAATATAATTTGCCAAATTGCATATAGACTCAGAAGAGCACATATACTCCCAAAATGTTGTAACTTGCTTCCTTAAAATCTTGAACAAATTGTTCTTTCCTCTTGTGCTAAAGAGAATATACCCACAACTAGACTGTGGAATCAATATCCAATGCATAACATGACCCAATACTCAAAGGAAGAGCAAAGGAACCGCCTGGGGAACTACAACAAGCCCACGAAGAACGTTGGGGCTCTTTGTGGGCTGATCTGTAATATGCAAGGAATCTGGGCAAAAAACTGCAAGGAAAAGAACCTGCTATACTTGCCAGCCGTGGCCAGATGTGCACCCAAAGGACTGCCCCCAAGGCTGGAGCTTTCCAAAGGGATGTATGGAAGAAGCATCGAAATGTTGCTGACTGCGGGAGTAGGAATTAGATGTCTCCACTAAATGTTGACACTGCGTGCACACTTGTCATTCAAAGGATCTTGACAAATCTATTGTCGAATATCAAGAAAACTGTGCATAAAAGGTTGCAAACCTTTCCCACATCTGGTTGGACAAGCTCACAAGAGGTTGTAAACCCGGCCCACAACTGGTACTAGGTAGTGACAAGCTCACAAAAGGGCAAAGGAATGACCAAATCTGTAGGGCCACATTGCTATCGATGAAGAGAGAACATGGAGATAAGAGTAGTCCACACTCCAAGAAAACCTCCTCGAACTGTTGTCATTGTCGGCGAAGCATTTGGCACCACATGCTCCACGTCTAAATTTCATCCAAGGAAGTTGGATTATCACACTAGAAGTGGTTCTGGATAAAAGTATCCCCCTCTCCCTGTCAAAAAGCCAACTCCAACACATGCATTGAAACATGCACATGAACTGCTGCTGAACAAGAGTCAGGAACTTCCATCCTTAGATGGACAATGAGGAAAAAAAACCCAATAACATCATCTGCTTTGAGAAGGAAAGAAATCCGCCTCTGCAATTGAATCCTCAACCTACTACTCATCAGATAGGTAGCTTGGTCGACAATTCCAAGAAAGACGTGCATTTGCAAAAAGGCAAAGCAAATCTACCAATCCCTCTCCTCGAAGAAAACACAACCATAGAAACCTGCTCCAGAAGTGATAAGAAGACCGTTACTCTTGTCCAAACACTTTTCTCTGAAGAAGAGGCTGGAATTGAATCCCCCTGTGGATCCAACAATTGTATGCTTTGCTCCCCTTGCGGGAAGGCACGACAACATGACTCCATGTGGGAAAACCAAAGCAATCAAGCATTGTTACACATCTTGAAGCCTCCATCGGGTTCCCCTTAGTAAAGAGAGGTCGGGGTTAACAAGGGTAAAGACGGGGAAGTCGAAGATGAGGTTCCAAGGCCTTCACATACCCTAATCTGCCCCAAACTGGAGAAAAACTAGGAAAAAACAGCAAGCTTCTTCTCTCTCAATCAAGAGCAAAACGGTAGTGGATCAGCCAAATCTGAGCATCCGAGGTGGTCGTGCCACCCATGGTTGACACGTACGGTTACGTACGACGGGTACACGTGCGAAGACGTGCAGTACTAATTGAACTAAAAAAAAAATAGACGCACGTTGACGTAACGTACGATGCAAAAAACAAAATCATACATCTCTAGAGCCTACAAGAGAGACTAGACCAAGAAGTTCTCAAACATGATAGATCAATCATTATATGTATTTACCATTATGAGTCATGACATAGACCTTCGTACTTAGTACTAAGTACTTACAACTTAAGTCTTACAAGCTAGAACATGAAAGATCTGTCGATGGACATTGGAAACGGTAATGTTCGAAAAAAGAAGAATCATGATTGCATTGCATAAGTAGAGAGATACAAGTGACAAAAAATAGTGACACAACTCATGGCCTGTGGGTGCAAACTTTAAAGCATAAAGAGAGAGTCCTAAGTGCTCATATCGCTCTCATCACCGGAGTTGTGGTCCGAGCGTGACCTTGAGCTTGAGGTAGTTGCATCATCCTCATCACTACATAAATCAGATGCACTAGATGCAAGACCATAATCTCCCTCACTAAGGATGTTGCCCTCATCATCAAACTCTGGCTCTCTAAGATCGGTAGGCCTAGAAATGAGCACATTCTCCAAAGTGGCGGTTGCCATAGTAAATCCGCTACCCGAGCCTCACCGCACATAGGTCTTGGGTGTTTGTGCCGAGGCTCTGTCACTCCCATGAGCAACCGGAGTCGGAGCTCCTCTACTCGCTCTTGCTGAAGCTTGCACAACCACCTTCTTGCGGGACCTTGTGCGAGAGACACGGCGATCAATCTCCTCCAACAGTAGAGGTCTCGAAATATTTGCTCCTCCTTTGGATCGCGCTCTTTGTTGAGACTCTTAAGAGTCTCAATGGAGAGCTTGCATTCATCTACATTGACCTATTTTTCATTGACAACATGCAAGAAGGTAAATGGAGTTAACAATTTGGCAAGGAAAAAATATGAGCACATGTGAAAGCATAAATTAAAGAGTAGGTTGTAGCTAACTTGATTACTTGCCTAGCCATTGGCATCTCATGCATAGACCGCTACATACGTAAATTGGAGCGACAACAGATAAGCCGCTCCAATTGTGTGTGTATGAGAGAATATGCCGACCAATTCCGCTCACACTCACCCGATGAGCAATCCTAGAGCACATAGAAGAGAGGCATGAGGTTTTGGTTATGGGAATCGAGAGATGATTCATGACATGAGCGAGATTATAAATTTATGATTTATGGTATATCGTATATCTGTCCAAGAACCCTCAATGCCACCCTTTGAAGGTGAGGCAATGGATGGCCAAAACATTTCCACCAAAAAAGAGGCTTCACTAAGGAATCCCTCTTCCAACACACGGAGGAAGCGAATGCGATGCCCCTTTGGTCTCCATAGTTGATGAGCTTTTGGAGAAACTCTCCATGGTGTTCTTCTTTGAGTATCTTTGGAAGGTACTTGTCCCGCTCCTCTTGAAGTGCTTGATCCGCAAAGATGGATGACTTCTTGAAAGACGGATGCAAGAGGGCGGCAAAGCCATGGATTGGTCGCCTCATCCAATCCCACCGCTTTTAACAAGAAAGAGGATGTCCTCTCTCTTTGGAGAGTCCTCAAACACATCACTACAAAGAGAGAGAGAGAGAGAGAGAGAGAGAGAGAGAGAGAGAGAGAATAATTAGAGAAGCATGGAAGGGTAGGTGAAACAATTTACAATGTAGATAAATCATAATACTAGGTAGTTACTAGCATATAGAAAATAGTAGAGGATTATAATTGTTTACCATGATCCATCGGGTGCTCCATTGAGAATGGTGGACCTCTCAATCTCCTTGTATGCCTCCTCCATGAAGTGGTAACGGAGACCTATGGTAGACCCTGCCATGTCGGTCATCCGAAGCACCTTGTGCAATGGTAAGCCCACAATGACAAGACAGTTGACAGCTTGCCAAAACTCCTCCTTCAAGCAAAGCCGTTGGATGGCCTTTGCATCTTGTTGGGTTGGTTCTGTCTCTCCTCCGTCCGTGCTTTGAATTCATCCGAGACCATTGTCTTTTGCAAGTTGGTTTGCACATCATAGAGGCGCTAGAGGAGGAGCCACATAGTGGCAAAGCGTGTTTTGGAAGGCTTCTTCAACTCCAAGCTGGAGTTAGTGCGACATGTGGGAAGTACTCTCACCTTTTTGTTTACGAAGTTGATAATTGAGAGGGCTTGGGTTAGAATGTCCTTCACCCAAGATAGGTTGCCAATGTCCTCCATGAGAAGGTCAATGCAATGAGATACACATGGAGTCCATAACCGCCTCTAGCTTTTTGGCCACGGAAGCACAATTGGAGGCATTTTCGGTGATTACTTGAATGACATTGCTTGCACCGATCTACATATGGAGAGAAAAGGAAAGTGAGAAGGGTCGAGGCAAAAGACAAAAGAGATAAAGATGTAGATACTTGAGAGTAGAAACATGAAATTTTACCTCTTTTATGGCTTGATGGATGTGGCGATATATGAAGGCACCCGTGACCTTCTTCCCCCTTGCTCCCGCATCAACCGCTCGCAAGAAGTAGGTGCCAAGAGGGCATGAGACAAGGATATTAATGAAGCCACTCTTCTTGCGGTCACTCCATCCATCAGAGAGAATAGAACATCCATACTTTTCCCATCCCGCACGCACGGGGTCCAGAGACTTGTTGATTTGCGCCCTCTCTACATCAAGCTTCTTGGTGCGCATGTCATGGTATGATACTTCGGTCCACCCCTCACATGGACCACCAACCGCAGCAATAGCCTTCAACATGCGTTTCCAACAGTCTACCCAAAGAATATGGAAAGAGAGATTGGACTCAATGATAGTGCGTGCAATCTCTATCTTTGCTTGCCGTTGCCTCTCTTTGAGGAAAGACAATGGACCGGAAGTTCCACCCACCGCTTGTGCAAGAAGAGTAGCTTGCTTTGGAAGCTGCCCCACCATGACTTTTCTTGCTCTTCTTTGAGACGCTACCTCCATCGGTGGAGGCCATGGTAGCGGCACCGGATGCAACGGACATTGATGGAGAAGCATCCTCTCCTGAATCTGAGACATCTTGGTTGGGTGGCACCACCTCCTCCGATGCCTTTGCAACCCCCTTGCGCATCTTCAAGGGGCGATACTTTACTTTGCACTCTTCGAAGATAACGTCGAGGATATTCGGACATGGGTCAGCTTGCCGTCCCTTGTTGGTCAAGTGGATGATAAGGCGGGTGGCACTTCAGGTCATGGTCCTGGAGCAATATTTGCAATACCAACGAAAAATGTTTTGCTTCCTCTTCACCCTTTCTAAGTAGCGGCAATGCTTCGTGAAGGCTTCATGAAGAGCGGGCGACATTATGGAGAGCTTAAAAGCAAGAGTGATGGAGAGTTTGAAGGAGATGGGGAGTGAGGATAGAACTTGAGAGTGATGAAGAGCTTGAAGGAGATGGGGAGTGAGGGGAGAACTTGAGAGTGATGGAGTGCTTGAAGGAGATGGATAGTGAGGAGAGTGATGGAGGGCTTGAAGGAGATGAAGGGAGCCTTGGAGCTTGATGGAGTAGGGGGCTTGATGAATGGAGAGAGCGTGAGGGAGATAGGGAGATGGTAACTTGTAAGTTGATGGAGAAGAAGAGAGGGTGGGCAAGCCTTATATATTTTAGGGGGAGAGGGAGAGGTCGGTTAAAGGGGGATGTAGAGAGAGAGAGAGAGAGAGAGAGAGAGAGAGAGAGAGAGAGAGAGAGGCTCCCTACCCGACGCCTAGCATTCAAAAAATGCAGCCGTTAAACACCGTCAAACGCAGTAGACTCCGCAACATTAAAAAAAAACCACTGTACGAGTCCCATACGGTACGTACAAACTGTTCCGTACGCCCTACGAGGACAACCCTCGTGTCACCTAGAGCTTTGGTACTATGCCAAAGGTGGCAACGAAAGATGCAATGAAGACAAGAATTGGCTCGTGATCCGATGGACACTTCAACTTCAATCTAGAACACACGCAATGCCACATACATGAACAAGGACTTGTTGAGAAGAGAGATCTTTGATGTAAAGTGACAGGACATCTGAGAGAGAGAGAGAGAGGCTCCCTACCCCCACGCCTAGCATTCAATAAATGCAGCCGTTAAACACGGTCAAACGCGGTAGACTCCGCAAAGTTAAAAAAACACACCACCGTACGAGTCTCGTACAGTATGTACGGACCGTTCCGTACGTCGTACGAGGACAACCCTCGTGTCACCTAGAGCTCTGGTACTATGTCAAAGGTGGCAGCGAAAGATGCAATGAGGACAAGAATTGGCTCGTGACCCGATGGACACTTCGACTTCAATCTAGAACACATGCAATGCTACATACATGAACAAGGCACTTGTGGAGAGGAGAGAGCATTGAGGTAGAGAGAGAGAAAGAAAGAAAGAAAGATTTTATTTACGTCTTCAAAAGGCCAAAGAAAACTAGCCTATGAGACAGATCCGTGTACAAGAATGTGAATATCCTCTGGATATCTGGTATGTGCAAAATGACCGGGTAATAATAGCATCCGGTGTACAAAGTGTAGTGTGGTAAGTGACCGGGTAATAACAAAGCATCCGGTGTGTAGATGTGGGGGTGACCGGGTAATAATAGAACATCCGGTGTATATAGAGAGAGGCATGTATGTGTGTAGTGAGAGTGAGGGGAGGAGGGAGGGGGGTGGTGTGGTACATCAGCTCCATCCAGTAGTGATGGCAGGGTGTAGTATCTGGTACATCCGTGAGCCTGATGTGAGGACTCTGGCTATGCCCGCCATGTCTAGTGTCTGCTCTGCCCTCCTCTGAATATATGTTGTATGTCAATCTCTGATGGCCTGGACCTCTCGTCTGTGTCTCTGAGAGGCCCTGGAGCGATATCCTGGTAGTCGTGGTCGCCGCCTAGCTCTGGCCTCCTCAGCTTGTATCAAAGTCATCCCCGGATGTGTGGATGGCTGGGGCTGCATGGATACTCTAGTCTGGAAGTAGTCTGTAAGGTGTGTCTGCCTGTCCGATCCTCCACCTTCCCCCGTCTGGAGGGCTCTATCTCTATGCTGGTGCATCTTCACCAAGAGTCTCCCAAGTAGTCTCTGATCTAATGATGTCATCATTGTCTGTAATGAGACCTCTGGCCTGTCAAATAGAGTGGGGTACCGTTATATGATCTCCGCATAGTGAGGGCATCTGCATAAGAAGTGGCTCTCACACTCTACCTCCTGCCTGCATAATCTGCATATCGTGGCCTCGCGTGGGACCTGTGCTGCTCTGTCGCTCTCAATCTCAAGCTGGTGGGATGATACTCTGACTGTCCGATGGCTACCCTCATGCCATGTGGTAGATATTTATCCATGTAGTGGGGCCTCTGTATGAACCTATCCTCTGTGAGCATAAGGAAATGATCTCTGTAATATGCCATCTTCGTGGCCAATGGCCGCGAAGGTGTGAGCCAAGTCTACTCTGCATACCTCTGTATGAGCTCATATCTGACAACTGTGTTCCTCTCAGTGTGTGAGAGGGCCTGGCGTGGTGCATTTGGATCATACTATGAGGGAGGCAATCTGTCCATAGAGTAGCCCTATGTCTGAAGCCATCTAGTCACACTCGCGTACCATGATCTCTCATCCCTAGAGTCTGCTAGCCCGCAAGAGGCCTCAAGAGCAAGGTGAGGTAGTCTATCTGCCCTCATGTCTCGCAGCCTGTGGAGGTATCCCACTGTCTGAAATAGCGCCTCCACTACCATGGGTGGGGCACCGAACTCTGCTCTCACAATATTATGTGGGACTGATGGTTTGCTCCAGATCATCCGGGCAAGCAGCAATATCTGTGGCCTCTCGAGTCTGCTCCAAGCCTGCTCTGATAATCCTGGGGTCCACACTGGGGCAGCGTATAGAAGAGCTGGTGTCAAATAGCCAGCTCTTCGTGCGGGGCTCCTGGAAATGTGTCTGATGGCATCCCCTCTCGAGTATGGCTAGAGCTGCATACGCTCGTGTGGTGCGATCTCGGGCTGCCTGTGCCATAGAGAAGCGGCCAGTCCTGGCTATAAAGGTGATGCCCAAGTATACATATGACTCTACTATCTCAATCTGGCTGCCCTCAAAAGGAAAAATTGATCTCCTCCGAACAATGCCTGATGTGTGGAATATCAAAACCTTGGTCTTGCCAAGGTTCACTATCACTCCTCTCTGTGTATAGAATAAGTCTAGAGCCTGTATGTGGAGCTGGAGATCCTCCTGTGACTCTGCGAGTAAAATAATGTCATCAACATATAGCATAATGTGTACTTGAGTGCCTGATAGGTCGGCGCCAGCTCCTCTCTGTCGGATGTAGGCCTCCATCTCATCTATGTACAGACCAAATAGAGTAGGGGAGAGTGGACACCCCTGTGTCACCCCGATGGTGCTAGTGATGCTATCTGATAGTCCTCGTGGGCATCTGACCCTGCCTGACACTCTCGCGTACAAAGCATATATAGCCCATATCATGTCCGGGGGTATCCCAAGCGATATGAGTCGCTGTAGTAGTCTCTCTCTGGGGACTGTGTCAAAGGCATTGCGGAAGTCCACAAAGCAACAGTAGAGGCGTCTCCCTCGGCTCCGTGACTGCTCTATCAGGCATCTGAGAGTGAAGATGTGGTCCACAGTAGAGAATGTGCGTCTGAAGCCTGCCTGTCCGGAGGCGCGTAGCCCCTCGGTCTCTTCATATCTGCTCAACTCTGACTCTAAAACTGCTCCATAAATCTTGGCCATCATATGACCAATCATGATAGTCTTGTAGTTGGCTGGATCCATGCAGTCTCTAGCCTTACGTAAAGGCACAATAGTATGCATAGTCCAGCTCTCTGGAAATCCCTCTGCCAATGCCCTGTTGAACAGGTGTGCAATCAATGGAGCCAAAGTGTGTATAGCGTATATAAAATGCTCACCTTGAAGCTCGGTGTGGTCCGCGGCGCGGCAGTGCTGTAGACTCTGAATGCCTCGTCTCACCATGTCTATGGTAAAGAGAGTGGGAGCTGTAGGTCGGGGAGCCACCGGGTGTGCAAGGGGGGGGCTGAGCCGGCACCTAATAGTGTCTCTTCATATGCATGCCATACCGCTAGGTCCTCTATAGGCATGGGTGGGGTCCGTTGTCTCATATCTCTCCAAGAGATTGCTGCCTCTCGACTCTGAAGTGTATGGTACACATCCCCTCACTGTGTCTCCTCAAAGGCTCTCCTCTAACGTCCAGTAAGAGTACCCATCTGTCGGTGCATCTGTCTCTCAGATATCTGCCGAGTAATATGTTGTGCCCTAAGCCTCTGATATAGCCGTCTACACTCATTATCATACCATCTATTCTTGGGCATCGTCCCAGATCGTGATGTGTCGCTAGAGTGCATGGTCGAGAGAGAGAGAGAGAGAGAGAGAGAGAGAGATCGAGAGATCTGAGAAAGGCTCTCCATGATGATGTGGGAGCTGTACGGACAACTTGCGTTTTACGGAACGTAAGCCACGTGGCAACAAAGTGCAGTCCAGCCCATAGGACGCAAGATTTTGGACGAGATGCTTTTAAACTTGGTGCTTTTCATGTAATTGCTTTTGTATAGGCCAAGGGCCTTTAAATACGTGTTGTGGGCTCTCTCTTTGGTAGTCTACGCGTGGGAGATGCAAAGCAAAGCCACAAAGTTGTACCTTGTTGAAGCATGATAAAGAAGTACCGAAAGGGGTGCCATCGTTTGGGGTCATTGCAGTCTGGGAGTGGAACTCCACCTCTTCGTGTCTCGTGTGGATTCTCTCTCTTTGAGTTCAGTTGTTTTGAAGTGATAAACGACTATTAAAGTCTGTTCTTTAGTTGGCACGTGGTGCCCATCCCGCTACAGTGATATCAAAACTTCAATCGTGTTCTTTTCTGAAAGCATACAGGATGATCACGGTGTAGACAGCCTTGTCTGACCACACCTCTTCCTAGAGGCCCTTCACAGCATAGACTATTGAGTCTGGCTTTTCCCCTCATCTTGGATTACCCTACCTATTGACAGGACACCATTCGGTGGTGGTCTATGTGGTCTCTCGGTGACTGCTGCAGCTTACGGTAGCTTCTACAGTGCAGACTGTTTAGTTTGGTTTTCCTTGTTTCGGAGGACGATTACGGCGCAGATCGCCACATCTAGCCTTCCTGGAGTTTTACACAGTTAGCCACCTAGCCACCATGGGTTACAGGTTCATGCATTGACAGGCTTCCAGTCATTCTCATGACGGTTCTTGGGCTTTCCCATCTTCTCTAGACGGTTTGACTATAGACACCATAGGTCCTATTGGGCAGGACACTTGCGGGTCTGTTGGCACTTCTCTCGCGACAAGGAGTTGTTTTCACACTCAGTTCAGGACCTTCACGCAGTATCTTCGCCCTGTATCGGCGGAGTACATCAGTTTGCTACATTGCTTGTGACGGCACTTTAACATGGAGATCTCTCGGAGACTGTTGTAGACATCGCAATAGACATCTTCATCATTTGCCTCACATCTTCGGCTTCACGCAGTTTGTTCAGCATCAGGTACGCAAAAAGATGATTCTTAATTACAGAAGTGATAGCCAAAGCAGATACAAACTGGACAGATTCCCCTTTAAGCTTTACATCCAGGATGTGAGTTTTGCCCCTATGTTGAAGCGTGATCTTTTTGTTGAAGACATCCAACACTCCATGTATAACGCAGCTTTCCAATGATAGAGGTAACACACTCTGAGTGGCCAAGAATGCCAACCTTGCCTCTGCTGTGTACCCCATCTCTTCAGCTTGATGCCCATCTTAATGGCCAATTTTGGTGAGATAAAGCTTGCTTTAGCACCTTGATCAAAGAAGATAAGTGTTGTCTGATCTCTGACTTTACCCCACGCTCTGCATAGCATCTAAACTTGGCCTGTCACCCACCATATCTGGCACTAGACCTGCCGTGGGTTTAGGCTTCTTGCCTTTCCGGTCCTCTTAATCCTCTTAGTCAGCAGGCCTCCTCCTTTGGGGAGAATCTGCAGCAAAATGGCCAGGTTGCTCGCATATAAAGTATTTGTTCTCAACCATTAAAGCCTTCTTCTCCTCGAATGACTTGCACACAAAAGGCTTCCTTTTCTTTTCTTGGCACGTCCTCAGACGTCTCGGCTGAGTCCTTGCCTTTGTTTGCCTTTTTTAACCCCTAGGATGCTTCAGGAGTCACTTTCGCAACGGGCTTCTTTGCTGATTTTTTTTTTTGCTGACCCCCTTTCACGTTGCTTCAAAACCCATTGTCCTCTCCCTTCAACAAGGCAAGACCAGTGTTGGCAACTTCCATAAGCTGAGTGAGAGTAGCCACTCTGCTCTTTGTACAGTAATCTCGAAGCCCTTAAGGCGGCCCACAACAATACTTCTCAATCTACTCTGTCAATGGCACAAACCTATAGGAGATTACTGAGAGCAACACTTTACAAAACCTCCGATCGTACTCCTGGAGGCTCTTGCAAGTAGCCGCAGTGATTTGGTGCCAATCCGTCATGACATCGGCTTCAAATTCATTTGACAGCCACGCAGATGCAAACATTTGATTGAAGTATACCCATGTGGCGGGTGCCTGTCCTTGCATCAACAGTGTTGTCCACCAAGAAAGTGGTAGCTTTCCTAACCTTGGAGGCCTCTGTAAAATTCCCCCCTGCATAGGGTGTATCAAAGTGTTGGAGGAAAGTAAGAGCCTTTGCTTTATCCTCAAAGCCGCTGAAAGTATCAAACTTTACAGTTGCACCACCTTCTTTGTAGGCTTTTGGCTTTTCCAATGCTCCCAAATTGTCACAGGGAAGCGTTTGCAGCATGGGCACTGTAATAGGGATCATCGGTGCCCCTTGGCGGTTGACATTTTGCGTCATTGGTGCCATATGTGGCTGCTGGTCGGAAAAATCAGCCATGCCAAAATTGCCCTGTGGCACCCCAAACTTGCCCTGATTGCACTGAAACCCTTGTTGCATGCCTATGTTACCATACATGGGGTTTGGCATCATGCCCGGCATACCCCCAAACACTGTTCCTGGCATATATTGCTGGTTTCCAGGTGCATAACCAGCCATGCTCTGAAACAATGATCCACCCCCAAAATACCCAGGATGTACCGTGGGTGGTGGAAAAACTCATCATTGCATAGCTTGGAAACCGGTTCCCTGTCAATTTAATGCAACATGCAGACTCTGACAGGTGGTTGGCTGAATTGGTAAAGCCTGTGGAAGAGGCATCCTACCAACCTGTTCATGGATAGAAAGAACTTGTCTTGGAGCCCTACCTGACTCCACAACATGTGAGTGCTCCCCGCCCTGCTGAGATGCACAAGGGACCTGGGCTTGAGCCTCAACGGGCTCTACTGCATGAGACGGTTGCCTTGTCTGTTGTGGCATTGGCGGCGCTTGCAGATATTCCATAAACCTAGGATTCTGGACCGACCGAGAGAACACATTCGTAACAGCAACCGTGTCTTGAACGCATCCTCGTTTAGTTGTTTAGTCATAAACCCTTGACCTTGTGGAGCATTCACATCAATAAAAGGTACAGACAGGGATGGCTGTGAACTCTCACCAACCTCGAACAGTGGAGGAGAAACAACTTGTCTGTCCTGTGAAGAGGAGCCCTCTTCCCTGGCGTCGTTTTTCCTGTCAGCCATAGTGTAATTCCAAGTTCTTGTACTCTCTGTCTTCGCCGCAAACCAACCAAGGCTCACTCTTTAAGGAAAAAGTGATTCTATCCCGGCGACGGAACCATGAAACCGGCCCGTATGGCGGTAGACTTTAGCTTTCACCCGATTCTTTACTTCATAATTTTACTTGAATTCTACGACACTGAAACTTCACAAAAGAACCTGTAACTGGAATTAACACTTAAACAAAGCACGGCTTGGCAGCTAGAGCGCTACCAAGCAGACAATGACACCCTTTAGACCCCAAAGACTGGCGCCCCTTTTGGTATTTCGTTATTCTTATAAAACTTGGGAGAAAACCTGCAAGTTTCTACGAGTTGTCCCACTTTTACCGGGCTGAAAATGGCCCATGCCAAAGGTGACTTTCCCGGCACATATAAACACTTTCCCAAACCTGACAAGAGTCTGTAGCACGTTGAATTTTGTGTTTTCTGCCCCGAAAATGCACCCGATCACCCGTACAGTGATCCCAACACTTCCCCGAAGGTCTTGGGATATTAGGGTCAAAACCCTAAACTTGCAAAAATACACAGCAGGCTGTAATTTACTGTTTTGGGCTCCGTTTTCTGTGCCGGTCGCATCCGCAGCAAGCCCTCAAGCTCCCGCACTGTACCTATGCAAGAGCTCTTGCCTCGGTGTTGGAATTAGGGTTGCCACACACAGCTTGGAGAAGACGAAGAAAGCTCAAGGCACACAATAGAGAGTGTATTACTTAGTGTGCAATGGAAAGATAGATAGCCCTAGAGTGATGGGCGTATATACAATGCACGGGGGAAAAAACCTCCTAAAGAGGGAAAAAATGCCCTGGCGGTCCTAGTGTGTTCACACACATCACTACCACATGTATATGGTAACAAATCCCCCCTGGAGTGATGCGGTGAACGAGAGCTGGCACATGAGTAAAGGGAAGTAAGTGCCATGCCCTGAGGACATGATCAGTCCACAAAGGGGAGTAAGCCCAAAGCCTTGCGGAAAGCTTCGAGCTTCTCTCGTGATAATGCCTTTGTGAAAAGATCTGCAAGGTTGTCCTGTGTTGGCACATAAGCCAAGCTGATCTCTCCTGCTGAGAGCCTCTCCCTGACATAGTGCACCTCAATGTGCTTTGTGCGAGCATGAAAAACTGGGTTCCTTGCAACTGCCAATGCGCTCTAATTGTCAATGGAGATAGTGTTGGCAGTGTCTTGTCCAACACCCAAATCAGGCATAAGGCGTCTGAGCCATACACACTCAATCGTAGCTGTGAAGACTGCCCTGTAGTCATGTTGCATCATGTAAGCCCACATAGGGTAATTGTCCCCATCCAACATGTCCTCAGCAGCAAACATCTTGAACACATCTGTGTTGTTGTCAACCATGGAAGATGCCTGCACCTGATATGAAAACTGCCCGAAATGAGGAGAAACTGAGTGAGACTAGCACGTGCTATATAGCACAACCCGCAATAGACTGTATAGGACCTGTTATGCAAAAAACGGCACTGACAGAAATTTTGCACTAAATGACAAAATTGCCTGTGCAGACCTATCTGTAGTGGAAACGGAGGCCGAAATGAGCCCGAATCAAAAATCTGAGCAGACAAAGCTCTACGAGCAATCCCAAAATTTTTGTCGATCTGCGAACACTCGCCAAAGCTCACTGAAATCGGAGAAAGTGAGCAGGCGTGTGCTAGAGCTACTGGCAACTAAGCTTGGGAGGACGCAACCTACTCTGATACCAATTGTTGGAATTAGGGTTGCAGGAAAACACACAACTTGGAGAAGACGAAGGAAGCTCAAGGCACACAATAGAGAGTGTATTACTTAGTGTGCAGTGGAAAGATAGATAGCCCTAGAGTGATGGGCGTATATACAATGCACGGGGAGAAAAACCTCCTAAAGAGGGAAAAAAATGCCCCGGCGGTCCTAGTGTGTTCACACACATCACTACCACGTGTATATACCTACAAATGAAAAGCCCTTGAGTGGGGGCATCACGTTTCTGTATTCGAAGGGGGAGAGAGATGCACGAGAGCGGAATCATCGTGCTACATAGAGCAAGGGAGAAGACAAGCTTCCCAATAAAGCTGTGATCACGTGCACCCACTACTCACACACACACTGTAGTCACTTAATAAGTCAAATCAGCCTCCTCTCTCATTTTGGGCGCCCCCTCTTCTTGCTGGACTGGGAAAATTGCTCTGGAGCCGTCATGTGTCCAATTTGCCTCTTTTGAGTTAATTTCCTAGTACTTAGGGACTTATAACGTGTAGCGAGGGGCCTAAATGACTTTGAACTGAGCCTAGACACCCTTTTACTGCTCGGATCCCACTGCCGACTGGCCCGACCATCTCATGGCGACTTGCCCTTCCCGACTGCGGATGAAACTCTTGGCCGTCAGCCGTTTCACACTGGCCCACACAATGTCTGGCCATTTGTGACTTAAAAAAGAGGGTTCCCAAAATTAAATAAAAACAAGGGAAAGAAACCAACAACTAAGGTTAGTGGTTGCCACAGCCTCGTGACACTACACATTTCTACAGCACTCTCTCAAGCTAAAAGGAATCACTAAAAGGAACCATTATTCAAGCTAAAAAGGAATCACTAATGCAAGGAAAAGAAGTAAAGGATTGTGAAAGTGTAAAACCTAGATCTTCACCATTTCAATTCCGCTGCACCTGACACATCAAGCTGGTGATTGCATATGCCATACCACAAGTTGGGATGATCATGTGGACTCTTAATCATTGCATGCCTGTCTCGCATTCGGCATCACATCTTATCTATGGATATCTGTCCACACCGATTCTTTGAATGGTTCGATGACGACGAGGCATCTTTAATGTCCTTCTTGAGCCACTAGAATGGTTGTACATATGCAGAGTGACTCCTTTAATGTCCTTGAGCCAGTAGAATGGTTGCACATCTGCAGAGTGACACTTGGGGGGTTGTGCGACTTTTTGCAGCACACCCCATGGATTTTGACAGAGAATCCGATCAGTCATCCTACCTATAGTTTTGCAAGATGAAGAACTTCGAGCTCCAACAATTGTTCTTCTTCGAGCAATCGGGTCCTAAACTGCAGTAATCGACTTGTGAAGAAATTTTTTGCTTTTGGAAGAAGAAGGTTTTAATAGAACTTGCTTTTTGAGAGAGTTGTTTTGGAGAAAGTGCCTTGTGGTAGAAGGTTTTGGAGAATGACAATAGAAAGAGAAGATGAACAAGCAAAGTTCGTTTTTAACCTAAAAAGCCCCCAAAACATGCTTTTTTATGTCGCAGAGACCTCTAAAAGTCTCTTCAACGAATGAATATTTGGATGTGTGTCAAAAGTCATAGTTGGTCTTCACTGCGAGGCCTACACATTGATGCCAACAGATTTTGATCCTGACAATTTCAAAAAGATTAGGGTTTTCAGCAGCGAATTAGGTTTTTTGCAGAAAAAATGAATGTGATAAAAAGGGATTGGCAGACCTCTTGACAAGTTGCAATATTTTTTTTTAATGGATTGTCAAAGGGAGTGGCAGAATCTCTTGGTTTGTGCACGCAGAAAAGGTGCAACTAGCAAAGACTTTTCGACAAGGTATGGAATTTTGACACAATACATCTGTTGATGTGTGTAATGGATTCAAGCAAAAGTCAGCTAGTGAGCTCCTTGACAGGTTTGGGAAGGAGCTAAGATGAGTTTGAGCAGCTGTTTATAAGCTCTAGGAAGCAAACATTTAAGTGGAATGTGTTCTGGTCTTCTTGTTTGTGTAGGTGTTTTGCATGTTGTTGAAAGCTCTCATAACAAAAAAAATTGGTCATTATGTTCTCTCCATGATAGTCTTAATGTTCATTAACCGATCGTTACCTGTAAACCAAAATTTTTGTGTAGTGGGTGTTCTTGTCATTGTGTATGCCTTGAAGTGAAGAGAGCTTGATAAACAGGGACTGTCAATATACATCCTAGTCTACTTCCATTATACCGGGGGGCTGCACCGGTGCAAAGGGCAATCGAGGTACGAACATGCGCTTTTGTTTGCTTTATCCACTGGTGCTGCAGCTCTGGCCATTTGTAGTCATCAAATCCACTGCTTGTAGGATGGTGCTTGTGAAACAGGCGTAACAGTAGCATTCACTGTCCGGGCCTTGGATGCAGGGCCCATTATCACATCCAAAGCAATGCGTATAGATGATGACATTAAGGTCTGTTGTTTGTAACAAAAACGTTAAACAAGTAGCTAGCAACACTCTCTTGGACTAAGTCGTTAATGTGTCTAGGCTCCTGAGCTACTTCACCAGCTTTTTCAAGAAGGTATGTTCTTGCTCTTTTTGTGTGTATGTAATGTTATGCGCATTGTTCTCGTTTGTGAAACATGCATTAGTATTTGTGGTGGTCTGTATTATGACAAAGTCTGTACATTCTTCTTTTTTGGGATTTGGCGAAGGCGACTCACGTTGTGGGCTTTCAGCATTTCTTCTCTTTCAGGTGTGCATCTTTTATTGAGAGAACTACCATCTATTTTGAATGGAACTGCAGCACAACATGCACAAGAGCAAGATCATGCAAGGGTTACACATGCACCGAAGGTACCAAAGTGGGGCTCATGTGTCCTGTGTATATGTGGTCTAAGTTGCTGAATAATTTTATTTGTCAAATGTTTGGAGCTCAGGTTACGGTGGATGAAGCATGGCTTAATTTTGGTCAACCTGCTATAGTACTCCATAACAAGGTATCTATGGGCCATGGCTAACCATGGCTAGGTTGTGATTCATATTCAAACCATAATGAGCTGCCAAAGCACAAATGCTATAAAATGGTAGTTGTACGATAAGTGGGAGCAAAAGTCTCATCAAAATCAACGCCCTTCTCTTGAGCATAAGCCTTTGCCACAAGTCTAGCTTTATAGTGATCAACACTGTCATTAGGTTTGCTTCTCAATTTGGAAGCCCACTTGCCACCAATTGCCTTTTTACAAAGGGGCAGGTCACATTAAGAAGATGTGCCCGTCGTAATCAGATCGAATTACAGCCGACCAGATGCTTGAATTTTGTGCTTGGTTTACCCGTAAATGATAATACCAGCCTCTCAGCTTGGTTACTTAAGCAATGGTTGATCCATTGTGGGCTTGCCAATAGGTTCGTGCATTTGCAGAATGGCCTGGGACCAAAGCAAAGTTTCAAGCCACGAACGCATCAGGAGAAGTTACTCAAGAGCTGGACTTGAAGATTTTAACAACAAAACCTCGTATTGACATTAGTGCTGAGGGTAGTAGTGACCATGATAAACATTTAGTGCGGCAAGAAAAATCCTCGTTGCTTGTGATTTGCGGAGGTGACTCAATCCTAGAGGTAATTCAAGTTAGTCTATTTGTGGAAAATGCAATACATACAAGCCTAATCATTCGCTGAATTCTGTTACAGATCTTGGAGCTGCAACCCCCAGGAAAGAGGATAATGAGTGCAAAAGATTTCATCAATGGTTTACGAGGTCAAAAACTGAGAGTTGCAGTTTAAAGTAAATGTCACAACCAATCATCGAGATTATGGTGGCTGTGTGCTTTTTCCTAATCTCATAATGAGGGGCTCGTTCTTCATACACATACTGAGATCAATGGATGTGAAAAGAGACATTGAGCTGGTGTAAACAGATACAGAGTAATTGACATACAGCTCATCATTTACCATACAAAGAGAAAGGGGTACAAATTTTTGAGGCCAATTTTTTAGTTTGTAAATGGGTCCCTTCATTGAAGATCCTCATGACTTTTTTTCCAAACTTTTTATTTTAAGAGACTTATTATAGTTTGTAGATGGTCGCTTCATCAGAGCCCAAGACTTCCCTACTTACTTTTTGTCTTAAAATGCTATTGTGAATCTTCACCTTGTTTTTTTTCCGGGCAAGAATATGGATTGCTTCTCTGTAGTCCATCACGTCCTCTAGCTATAGATACCTAAATGCATCATATAGTTTCTTACATGCACCACATCTACTTGCTTAGAGGGAACTCAACAAAGCTAACTTGTGTTTATGTCTAGGTGTTTGCAAAGCTCATACTCAGCTACCTACATTGCATGTCTGTATCTTGCTAAAAAGATACCATTTTCCTATCAGCAACAGTGAGACATGATGCGCCATACATAAAATAACCCAAAAATCTTGTGCTCTATTGGTTTCCACTCTTACAGCACAATGAAGGCTTGAAATTCAAGACCACTAATGAGCCTACTTTACTAGAATAATGGTCACTAATATGGAAGCTAAGCTATCATGAGGAAAAAGCATCCAAATTGCTAGAACACCTAGCATCTAAATCCGGTTCAACCCGCTTTCAATCTGTCTGTTCATTGGCAAAGTTGAATTATTTGTCCTGTAAAATAGCGTAGTTTTAGTCACTGGTAAGCTTGTGCAGTAGGGAGATGTTAGGTTTTAGAATGAAGAATGGCACTTTCACTTGCTTTAACTAAAAAGTCATCTCTTATTATGCTTTGTCCCTGAGTTTCAATAGGTTTAGGCAACTTGTAGCTTTTATTTAAGAAAGATTAGTGCCATGATGGCTTATTAAAAGCATAGACTATAGAGGTTCGAGTGGGGCCTTTGGATTCTTTTGAATTAATGGTTGGAAACAAATGGGGAAGATTTCAATTGGAACCCTTGGATTATGCGCTAGATCAAGGGTTAGGGGCAAGGGAGAAAGTCAGACCACTATGGGCCATCATATTTTGCTTATATCAAGAGTGGGAAAAAGAAAACACCCCCTCTTGGTCTAGAGCGTTCGATACTATATCAAACTCAAATCGCCAAAACGCCCCCTCTTCTACCTCCTTTTTGAAAATGATTGTCAAGCTTGCCCTTTTGTCCTTCGGCTACTTGTCTACCTTTTGGCATGTTAAAAAACATGTCCTAAAAAAGGAGAAATGTGTACAAATTTTTGAATGCCTTTTCTACTTTGTAAATGGATCCCTTTCATTAAGGGCTTCATGACTTTCTTCTCCAATTTTGTTTCAAATATTTTTCTTGGTTTGTTAATAGAATCTTCATTAAAAAGCCTCATCAATTTCTTTTCAACTTCCCTTAGTTCCTAAGAAGAACCTCACTTTCAAGTAGGGCCCTTCACTTTCCATTGACTTCGAAAATTGACTTTTCATTAAAAGTTATCATTGACTTCCCTTCGTTCCTAAGAAGAACCTCACTTTCAAGTAGGGCCCTTCACTTTCCACTTCGAAAATGTATTGCTGAATAGTCAAAAGAGAATCAATCCTCTTGGAAAAAAATCCTTGGATTCCAAAAATTCCCAAGTCCCATTTCCAATCAAAGTTGGTATTTCCCTTTGTAAACATAGAAATTGAGATTTTTCTCTTTTATTTTTGTTTTAAAAAAATTCAACATGGAATTTTGGATCAATATTAAACAAAATTTAGTCCATTCCGTAAAGTGTCCAATCCCAACCTCTTTGTAATGATCTTGGTGTGAGTAACAATGAACTTAATTTGCCTCCATAGTGGCTTTTTCATGGAAAATTTACATGCGAACCTCAGTGAGTTTGATTTGTACAAGGGTGAAGTGCGCATAATTCATGTTGGTTTTGTTAAGTTGTAATTGGAATTAATTTGACACGTGACACTGGTTGCCTAATCCTAAATTCAACAATCTTGCCTACATTAATTCGACACCTGATACCGATTGCCTATATCTAAATTATGGCAATCTTGCAAAAATACCTTGGGAGAATTTGAACTTGTGCCCATGCATATCGAGATGCCTTCATGTTTGAATGGTAGACGAAGAGGTTACGGTTATGAGTTTAGGACATGCTTGCCTCAATGGTTGTTTGACATGGGCAAGGCTTAGAAGGACGGTTTTAGACGATCACTTGAATGAGAAGAAGGAAAAGAACTCGACAAAACAAATGATTATGATAGTTCAATACCCATGTAAAATGGTGTTCTTGCAAGAATTTTGTTGGAGCCTTTGCTCTCCCAACCTACTTCAGGCACCACTACCACTCTTCGTTTGCCACCAACGCACATTTCCTATGTTGTTAATACGTACAAATTTGGAGGCTTTGATGAAGCTTGTGCTAAAAATAGCCCATTGGCATTTTCAACAAATTCTCTCTCTCTCTCTCTATTGAATCCACTGTAAGCTGCTAGGGTAGTGCTATGATTTGATAACCACTTGGTATTTTTAGCTCATAACTTGAGATAGCATCAATGCCATGATACATGTAATCAAAGTATACCAAAAGAGTTTAACCTTGTTTGCAGGTTTTCAATCACGTTGAGTTCTTGCTCCGTGCCGCGTATGACCTCTCTCTCTCTCTCTCTCTCTCTCTCTCTCTCTCTCACACACACACACACACACACACACACACACACACACACACACACACACACATATATATACATATATATATATATGTATGTATTGAGAGACCACCACATGAAAACACAAAGTTTTGGCGACATGGGTACCATCCAACACTTTAGGTTGCTGTCAATAGGCAATTGATGTACTTCAGGCTAATGCTATCATCCATGCGTGTGTTATGCAATCTGCAAGATGAGGTCCAATAAGGCCTACAATCCATACACAGACATGAGGTGGCACCGGGCTAGCAAATGTACAACCAATATTACATGCACTCAATGTCTCATGAAGCATTAGTACATGAGTTTTTTCTCAATACAAATTAGAATGGCCCTTTCACATCCCCCCCCCCCCCCGCCTCTCTCTCTCTCTCTCTCTCTCTCTCTCTCTCTCTCTCTCTCTCTCAGATGGTCACTGGTAGCACCACGAAGCTCGCAATTCAACACTGCTAAAAAAAAACCTAGAATATAGTCTTATAAAGCCTACAACTAAAAAAGGAAGTAGATTTTTCTATATTTCTTTTTTTTTAAAAGTCGTTCGAAGCTTCACTTTGACTAGTCTTATGGGATTGCATCCAGTCACCCACACCCTCATGTCTTAGGGGTTGAACCATAGTGGGTGCGCTAAGAGCCCCTCACTTTTACCACTAGGTTAGCTCCCCTTGACTTAGTTAAGATTTTTCTATATTGTCTTAATTCAAAAAAGTAGAAAACATAGATTAATTAAGTTCGTCCCAAATTTTGGGGTTCAGAAAACCTAATACTTTTAACTATGCACTTAACTTTCAAAAGAGACAGCTTCACAAGTTGATTTTTCCATAAAGAGCTATTCACAAAAAGTACAAAGTTTCGTAAATTCTTTAAGAGTTCAAATGCATATTGGTGATGGAGTATTATTTGCATGGTTATATAAGAAGTCTTCCAATTAGGTCTTCCCAATCTAGGAAAATAAAAAACCTTTATACTTTTATGTTCTTTTGACTTCCCACTTTCATGGTCTTTTCAATTCCTTAATTCACCCTTCACTTATGCACTTAAGTTTTTTTTTTTATTTTGTTGTCCATATAAAGAAGAAATGGTCGAGTGTACATTCATACGTGTTTGTGTTTTTCTTTTAGAGTGTCCTTGCATTATATAGGTGGTGAATATATATATATTTTTTGAAGCTATTAGATATACCTTTTAATTATAGTTTGTCAATAGATAAACCCACTTTGAGAAAAAATGAATGCAACTTTGGGAAACAACATTTGAAATGACATGATGTCTTTTTCTTCAAAACTTTTGAGGTTTTCTTGAGAGACACATGTCAACAAACAATAAAAAATGAACGACCTTCATCCATATGGATACTAAGGCCTTTAGTAGGCCAATAAAACAAGGTGAGGGAGCACAAAGGTTTGTTAAGTTAAGGGGAGGATGAGATATATGGAGAGCAAGTTTTAATGAGTGCCTAAAACATAGAATTTTTTTGTGTTTTAATATAAAATTATATTATTTATTATACATACAAATTTACCAAAATATCTCTCTAGTTTGTGAAAATTTTCAAAATACTTCTTAAATTTCAAAATTTCCCAAAATGCCCCCAATATTTTTTCATAAATTCCCAAAATACCCTCAAAATTTTCAAAATACCCTTGGTTGTGAGATTAAATATCTCCAAAGATTAAAAAATTAGTATCTTTTCATAAGAAGACTGATTGTCTAGCAATGTAAGATGCTAAAACTAGAATTTGAGTTGGTTATTTAGGCTTTGGAGATAAAATCCTTCATTATTTTTAGATATTATTTTGTAATCTTTTCAAAATAATAATGTGAAAGGTGCACATTGCACATTATTATTTGAAACCAAAATAAAATGAAAATAAGATAAAATAAAAAGACACATTGAAAAACTAAAACAAAAGAATATTTTAATGTCTTTATAAAAAACCATGGATTCAATAAGCATAGAAAATAAAATAAAAATTAATGAAATGAATTTTTTTGAAGTTCTTAAATGAAAGGACTCTTTATAAATCAAAATATTGAATCAAATACTTCACATCATGGAACAAACTCCTATGAATACACTCTTTATTCCTTTGTTTTTTAAGCCTTTTTAAAAAAAAAATGAATGCAGCTTTGAGAAATAGCATTTGAAAAGACATAATGTCTTTTTCTTCAAGACTTTTAAGGCTTCTTGAAGGACACATGTCTCACAACTAGAATTGAATGACGTTCACCCATATAGATACTAAGGCCTTTAGCAGGCCTAAAAGTTACCAAATAAATAGGCAATTTCAAAGAGATGGTATGTTAGAACTGCAATCCAAAGTGTCTAGAATTATAGACATGAAGGGGTTACAAAGAAGAGACATATAACTAACCAATAGCTTTTCATATAGGCAATACTAGGAAATATAAATATAGGCTTAAACATCCCTTGAATAAATGTATGAGAGAAAAAAGTGCTTGGAAAGTGTTGTGCATGTTAGAGTTATGGCATCTCAAGTGAATTGTCCAATGTGATCCCATTATTTATTTTGGTTTTTAGGTATTTATTTTACTAATTTGTCAAAGTCTGGGTTGTATCAGTTATTCATTGCCAAGGTTGATTGGTTCAGGAGACTCCCTCTCTCTCTCTCTCTCTCTCTCTCTCTCTCTCTCTCTCTCTCTCTCCCCCTGGGTCTTTATGCTTCCGCATCGTCGACTTTGACATGGCATGAGAGCCTTGGTGGAGGAGCTACACCGTGGAGCATTTGCAGCATTGAGGACAATTGAAGTGAGCCTTCCCCTTCCCTTTAACCAACGGCGCTATCCACAATGATCCCTGCAGATGGCGATATAAAACACTACATTCCGTAAGCTATCGATTGACTCCAAGCTACACCTTGCGTTTTAAAACGCTAGGGCATTCTGAGTTTAACTATCCGCCAAATTGCGTTTTTAAATGACCACAATGACGGCACCTGTGTGGACTACATTAGGGCTATAAAGCGACGGAATCTACCCCCCACCTACTTTTCCAGCATTCTAAACGCTCCCCGCTTACACCTCCCCCCCCCCCCCCCCCCCCCCCCCTCCATAGACAGCATTCTAAAACGCTGTTGGCAATTCCCTCCCTATGTTTGCCTGCTCACTCAATCTCAAGGAGGCACCACCAACTGCTTCAAGGGTGAAGTTTAGAGGGCATCGAAGGCCCCTTGGTTTCCTATAATTGGCTTTTGAATGAATCTTTGAGGGCTCTGAGTGCATTTGTTTTTCCGAACCGGCCTTGGAAAAATGGCTTGCAAGAGCCTCAAAGGAGAGGATTTAGTAGCTCAACTTTTCAGAGACCTTACAGAGCAGCTTGGGGATTGTGTGACCATCCTTTTGGACTGCGAGAAGGAACAAATTTCCAGATCTTTCAACTTCAACATGGGCCCCCTTTGCTCGAGCGCCAATGACATCAATTACTAAAACCACAAAAGGCAATCAAATAGTTTCTCGTTAGCGGCCTATGCACGAGCAAAGTTCTCAAGGAGACCATTGATTTGTTTGGCTCGAGATTATGAATCCAAAATCAAATGCACAAGTTTGCTAGAGAACAAAGGCAAAGGAAAGCTTGACAAGGACAACAGTACTAGTACTCAGTTAGCTGCCTCGGTATCCACGTAGTCCGACAATTGTTGTTATAAATGTGATATGATGCTTTGTTTGCCTCATGAGTTTGAACTCAAAAGTAGGAACTCACAAAGAAACAAAGGCAAAGGCAAGATGGACAAAGAATGGTGATAAAGATTTGACAGTGGGGATTGGCATGGCACACATGGCGGTGACTACAGTGGCCACGACACCAAATTTCTCGTCAAGAGGCACTTGCCGCCACTAGCTTCAGCCAAAGAGAGGCTTGTGATTGGCAGAGAGGGACAAGCACTGCTCCCTATAAATAATTTGGACCCTTGTGTTGTTCAAGTTATCAATGTTGGAACCCGTGGGTCGGAGTTCAAGGCACGTGCATTTGGTAGGGAACCAATCAGATGTATCTAAAACACTATGGATGAGTGCACCAATCCATTGTTGTTGGCATGGTTATGGACAAGATGTGTTCCGAAGCTCATTATCTTGGAGTATTTTGGACGTGATGTGTTCACAATTCACGAATGGGGATTCTTGGACGTAGTGTGGTCTGCAATTCAATTTTCTAAAAGGCAACCGATGCTCAAGATGACATTCTTCTAAGGTACAAAGTTGAGGGTAGCAAATCAGAGGTGTATCCGATGGAAGATACCTCTACTAGGGTGTCCATGGTAGTTTCTTCATTTACTTGGTCTCACCATTTATGTCCACTATGAGTTGCAAAGAGGGTGTTAGAGTTATGGCATCTCAAGAAGGCTAACAGAGGAGTAGCCTATTGGGGTAGGTGAGGGAAAGTGGGCTATATAGTATGCGGCTGGTTTCAACTTTGTCTGCAAAAGTTTATGCAGATGCAAGTAATGACATGTGTGCTACTTGAGGGTTGAATGCACTGTGTAGCAGGAGGTGGTGGGATACATGTGAGGAGAGAGATTTGTCTCTTGGGGGTGAAGATTATTATTTGTGATTGGAAAATTGAAATTTTGTGGGAATATATGGCCAAACGCATTCTCATTGGAGTAGAGAGTATATTCCAAAAACATCTTTGAACCTAAAGGGCCCTTTGAGGGTTCATATTTTCCCTAATGTGGGCCAGGTTCTTATTCCAACTTCTCCTTCACCATCATGCTTGCCCTTGTAGTGCCCTGATCCAAAGAAGTACCAACTCATCCCCATCCCTATGAATCCACCATATCTTGCAACAAAATAGAAAGTCCTGGCTTGAAACCTCCACTATGCATGGTATTATTTAAATGGGGCTTCCAAGGATCTACGCAATAGACGCACACCTCAGTTTAAATTCTCTATGAAAGGGGTCACCAACGCTGGGGAATGTGTGAATCTTGCCTTTTCCTAGCACATTGGGAATTTTGTACTAAAAACAGAGAACTAGTCTTGCTTGGTGGGCATTCCTATAGAACATAACAAGACAAATGCAGATTGACATCAAGCATCTACACTCAAGTTAAAGTACAAAGTGCATCGATGAATTTTAGAAAAATAATTGCATGTGTATTTATTAAACATATATGATGATTGATTACCCTCTATAGCTATCTCTAAAATGGGCCAATGCCACGGCTTTCTGTACAATTGTTTGAGTAGTGAGACGAAGGCAGTGCTCTTTGCCATACTTGTTTTGATAGATTTTGTAAAGGTTTGCAACTTCATCATTATGCTTAAACCCTACTCCTTAACCTACTTTGGGTAATTTATAGATTTTCAATTAGAGATACTAAGTTCACTGGCCGATTCTCGTGAGATGTGTTTGCTCATCTTCAGGCGAAGTTGACTATGTCGTCTTCTAACCATCTTGAGTCCGACGCACAAACTGAGAGGATGAATCAAACGTTAGAGGATATGTTGAGAGCCTATGTCTCTCATAGGCAGTCTGATTGGGAGAGTTATCTTCCACAGTTAGAGTTTGCCTATATTAGTAGCAAGCATTCTGCTACTGGATTTAGCCTGTTCATGTTGATGTATGGTTTTGAGCCTAAATCCCTGATTGCTATTGGCTTAGAGAAAGTCAAGGAATGCCAAGCTTGTGATTTCTTGTATGACATGCAAGAAATGCTCGAATTGGCTAAAAATAGTATAAGAACGGCTCGTGATCGAGTCACTACTTATGCTAATCAAAAGAGATCTCCAAGGACTCTTGATGTGGGACAATGGGTCTATCTGAAGATACCCAAGGATTCCAAGACTATGCGAATGGGAAAGCATTATAATCTTTCAACTAGATATTGTGGTCCATTCTTGATCACAAAGAAAATTGGCCAAGTTGCCTATAAACTAGCTCTTCCTTCGGATGTTAGTGTACATCCAGTGTTTCATGTCAGCCGCCTTAAAGTAAAATTAGGCGAAGCCGATGTTGTCGTGCCTATCGAGGAAAATGTATGGCAAGATATGAAAACTGACTATATTCCTTGGGAACCAGAGGCGGTCTTAGATCATCGTACCCGTCATTGACGCCAAAAGGCTTATGACGAGTACTTAATGAAATTGAAGGGTCAATCTAAAAGGATTGCTACTTGGGAACCAGTTAGAGCTCTACAAGCTCAGTATCCCCACTTCATTGATGAGGACATCAATGGTTCTTAAGGGGGGAAGTATGTTATGTCCCGCTCATAGGAGAGGGGATCCAGCCTAGACGCCGTCGGGATGGGCGTCGAGTGTCCGGGCAGACATAGTGTGAACACGACTAGTGTGGCCGTCTATTATTATAAAAGGAAGGCCAATGCCTCATTTGTAGTCATCGACCCCCCCTGGCAGAGTGCCAGTGGTTAGCCCGCGAGGCTAGGAGTGTGTGAGGTCACCTCGAGGAGGTGAGGCCGGGTGGTATGGGACACTCGATCTTACAAGTGCACACCTACGTCCTCAGACATTGGCCCCAGCACGGTGGAGCTGCGAGATGGTGGCTATGGTTGGGTGGTTCGTCGGATGCGTGTCTGTAGGCGGCGGTCCGTGTGGCCGAGAGATCCACTCTCTCCGTTTCAATACCCCACCTCAATAAATATCCAAGCATCATGCGGCGGTATTCCTTCAGTCCCTTGCATTCTTGCATGCTTGTGTCGTAAGTGTTTCTGCCAACAATCACATTCTGGGTACTTGGTTGTACAAGATGTAGTTAAATGGGCTTGTAATGCAACATCATGGTGGCCTGGACGATCAGGAGTTTGACAACTGGAAGCTTCAAATCTGGGAGTCAAGATATGGATATGTGCAAAAGGGATGCAACAGAGTTGTGCCCCTTTACAAATGGGAATGTTCGAGGCACTAAAGGACCGAACTTCCATTGTAGAAGGGGAAAATCATCTGACGCGATCTTTTCTCTTTGAAAGATAATGAGTCAGATTTGAAAAGATGGAGGAAGGTCATAGATGCAAAGATTGAAGTATTCTTATGATTGTTGTAGATTATGGATATGCAGGATCTGGACTCCATTTTTGTTCTTGTAAGAATTACCAAGTCACTACTCTATTAGAATAAACAAGGCTTGTTGACAACTATGCTTTGGGTTGCTCAAAACTGTATCATGTACATATGATTGAAAAGATCTCAATGAGAGGACAGAAATGCGCCAATGTCCAACAAATTTGGAGAAGTTATGCAAAAGTTATAGGATTCACACCAAAAAGTAACTTCAAAAGTTGCACGACGAAAGTTTTCTCCTCACTAGTCCGTCCATACAGAGTATTTCATAGAATCCCTAGAGTCTTAAAAGGTCCAAATTGGGTCCAAATTTCACCTAATGCAATGACTGTTCTACAAAATCCTAATGATTATGAACTTTTTTTGTTTAAATTATGTAATCAAATGAAAGTAAGTAATAACCCCTAATTTTATATATTGGCTCGTTTCTAATTCTATTTGTTGAATCTTTCAAGATTCCCCATTGATGTATTTCGAACAATGCAAGGCTGGCATGTCTTCAAAATTCCTATGCATAGCTTCAAGTAGAGCTCCCTGAGCTAAGCCGACCCACCGCGAAGGCTCACGTGCAAATTTCTTTATGAGCAATCTTCTTTCCTAGCGGGCCCTGCCCCTACCTCCCACCTTCGTTGCCATGCGCCCGCTCCTTCGCCTTGTCACCCACCACGACGTGCGCCTTTGGCTTTGCTATTTGATCAAACAAAGCATCTTCAAAAGATTTTGCCTATTGGCTATTTTCTAAAATGTGTAGGACATATTTGCTAGAGATAATGAATTTCAAAACAAGGTTATTGATGACATGTATTTATGTCACATAAGGTTTTGCATGTAAAGCTACTCTATTTCAACAAATAATTCATGACGCTTCCTTTCTAGACTTCAAAATAGTTTCTTTTTGTTATTGTCTTATTTGAGAGGGGTTATGGAAATTGATGTGTACATGATGGATCATTGTAAGGCTTTTGAACGTGGATGCTTGCACTAACAAAGTCACAATGCAGAAGCGTAGATACCAAGGGGAGTGAGCGTGCACGAGAGAGAGAGAGAGAGAGAGAGAGAGAGAGAGAGAGAGAGAGAGAGAGAGAGAGAGAGAGACTCTCTTGAACCAATCAACCTTGGCAATGAATAACTGATACATGTACAATGGGGGCAATGGGTTGCATATATACCCATCTAAGTAAATTGCCGTACCCAGACTTTGACAAATAAGTAAAATATAAACCTTAAAGCCACAATAAATAATGGGATTATACTCTATTGTAGATTGAGTTAAAACCAACTAAATACTTATTAGCGATCATGGTGATGGTGGTGGTGAAGATGATTCTGCTCCAAGTGATTATGAAGAGGATGAAGAAGACAAAGAGGAAGATAAAGATTTTTTCAATCAATCCATTAATATTTTTATCTTAATTTAGCAGATTGAGCTAAAACCAACTACATACTTATTAGCCATCCCACTTTCCTCACCTACCCCAACTTACTAGGAGCCCAACCTTCAAAGTAATTCATACATATGTTATTTCTTGATTCTGAAACAAAATCAATTGAGATATGTTACTTGCCACACTTATAACACACACAATCTTGGAAACTAAACTTTACATGGAACACCCTAGAAGAAAGCTATTTACCACTCATGGCCTCAATCGCTCCTTGTGAATGTAAGCATTGCTTGATTCGAAAACATTTGCAGCTTAGCCGACTACCCATGTACTGACATGCATGTCCATCACCATGGTTTGTTGTTGTGGCAGGGTACAGGTGTATGTAAAGCCTTCTTTCCTGTGCAAACTTCCCAAAAATCAAGCCCACGTCTCACCACCAAGAGTTAACAAACAAGTAACTTTAGAGACAAAAGAGATCAGCCAATCATCAAATCTCATGTCTTGAAAGAGTTATCGACTGACCTTGAAGAGATCGCACCTCAAGCTTGGACAAAGAAGTTTTCAATCAAGGAGTTCAAACACCCTCTTCAAGACATTCAGGATTAATTGGCTCTTCAAAAAGTAACTTTCAATTTATTGTCTGCTTATATAGATTTAGGTGTATTTTTCATTATATTAATGATCTTTGTCTAGGAAGCAAGCTCATCGTGCTTATCATCCTATCTATAAATATTTAAGTGTATTTTTTATCACATTAATGATCTTTGTTCAAGAAATAAATAGGTTATGGCTATGTAATGTACCAAGCTCGTGTAAATCTAGTTAATAAAACATATTGAGTTCCATTTTCACTTATTTGTAGGTCATGACAAAAAGCAAAGCAAGGCCAAGTAGAAACAACAAAGGTATATATGCATCCTCAATCAGTGCACAATCATCTCACCTAGTCACGGAAAAACAAATGATGAAAGGGCAAGGAAGAGCCACAAGAGGAAGCCCACCCCTTGTACGTCAAGTAAAGGTTATATTCCCTAAGCAAGGGACTCAAAAATATAGCTACACCAACTCAACAACTTCCAAACCTCTATGAAGACAAAGTAAGAAAAATAACAGTGAGATTGGCAAGGCATACTATTCTACCGTGGAAAAATGAGGACATAGCCAAGGCACTCACAAATCAAGAGGAGGGGCTTTCTCTACAACTATGTTCAATCCAATTCGGCATAAGCAAATCTACAAGTGCAAACTAGGAAGAGGGAAAAGCATGCAAAAAGAGATGAGGCCCTTTGACCATGCTGCTAAATCGAACGAAGAAAAGGCTTTTCTCTAATGGAATATCTAACGGATATCTCTCAAGTACAATTTGGGACAAGGAGTGTCCATTGTAGATCTTATGCTCAAGGTTACAGAAATGTGAGAGGCTAGGCACACACTTTTCACAAATGGAATTCTAGGCAAAAGTTGGTGGGATGGTTACTGAAAGAATCATCCTCAATTGATGTTGAGAGTTTTTGGAAGAGCTTGATCAATCAAGCGGTATAAGGTTCTTGCCAAAAATAGTAAAATCTCTACATGACAATTTGGCAAAGTTGTATCCATTGAATAAGTATCCACCTTCAAACATCTGGAATGCGAACGAGATGGTCAAGGCTCTCATGATACATGTTTGAGAACCCTCACACAAAAAGGAACGAAAGTTGTTTATAGAATCACATGCGATTCTCGAGAATGAATGATTGTTCTTTGTTGTGTACATGCAGCATGTCAAACAATCACATCTTATTTCACCTTTGAAGGCAATAAAATGAAGGACAATTACATTGAAGACTGTGAATGAGGAGCAGCCATGGGAATGTAGAGAAAATCTTGGACTATAGGGGAGAATTTTTTAGCATGAATGATTCACTCCAAAAGTGTAGTCACACAAGAGACTGGGCATTGAAAATCAGCATTGTTGATAATAAATGTGTCAGGCCTAAGGTAGGACTGGATAGGCCAGGGGCACGGATGCTCATGGAGTTCAAGGGGACTATATTTGGCATATATATGGCATAGATGGTTGCAGAGTTGCATGCGCCAATTCCATGTCCCTCATATTGGTATCAGAGCTCAGGGTAAAGGAGCAGCCATGGACGAGGAGGGAAAAGCAGGGCGTGGAAGTCTTGGAATGATGCTTTTCTCTCTCTCTCTCTCTCTCTCTCTCTCTCTCTCTCTCTCTCTCTCTCTCTCTCTCTCTCTCTCTCTCTCTCTCTCTCTCTCTCTCTCTCTCTCTCTCTCTCTCTCTCTCTCTCTCTCTCTCAAGTTTTCAAGAGTGGGTAGAGCCCCTTACGAGGAGATTCCTCTTCTTGGTGCATGGAATGGGCAGGGGCTCTTACATAGAGGGGTGCCAAATCGACTTGCACCGCAGTGGACAAGACCAGCTTCAATGGAATCGCCCAAGTGTGGGAAAGGTTTTTTGTCACTATGATGATGCAAAACCTCTATAATTTTTGAAATTAGAAAAATTCGCTATACGATATCCCTTGTGCCAAGTACAACTTTGGTCACAAGTAATTATGTACGATGCGCACTTACCATACGCGAGATGAACCAAAGAAAAACATCACTATAATATGAAATTTGACCAAGTCTGTATGCATCATCATGCATAGATTGGCTTTTACAAAATCAAATTTCGTAACTAATTTAGCTTATCCAAGGGCTCGGATGCTTTGTACAAGCAAACTCTCGGCAACAATTGGGGCTTTCTTGGGACAAGAAGCAAGGACAATTGACAAGGTTTCAAAAGATCTTTCTCCAAAGAGGTAAAGAATCATTAGCAACAATTGGTAAGTTATCCAATTCCAGTTGCAGTATGGTAACTACAGGCAAGGCCTATGCTTGTACAATAAAGATATTCGACAGGGCCAACCAGTTATTGGAATCCAAGAGGCCGACATGCATCTTTCCCTCTAGTTCAGAGTTTTGGATTTGCTAGGGCATGGATCCTAGGCAAATTTTTTGAACTCGATGAAGTAAAAAATGATCATGATCAACCCATTGTCGACAAGTCCAATTTGACAGGTTTTCAAGTATAATTGGCAACGGGTACATGCAAGCAGTACTTGGCAACTCAAGTACGCTTTGTTTATGCAATTACTGTAGGTATTTTTATGCTTCCATTATATATCTTATTCTACAAGGTTGACAATTGGGGGGATTAATTTTCTTTTAACTATGTCGAGTATGATAATGCCACAAGATGCACCACGATACATCGGTCATGTTTTAACTAAGGAGCAAGGATCCATAGATTTCGTTGGCAATTATCTCTTTGATATGTACTCTTTGTGCTATCAAGCAGAGGGGAAAATCAAGGCTTCTAGGAGCATGGCTCCATATCTATATATATGCATTGGAAGCACATTGACATCCACACATATGAGTTGATTCCGGTGTTGACAAAATCAAATCACGGGGTCCTACAATTTATGATGCCAAGGGTGGTGATTACAAAAAAATGGTAAGTACTTTAAATTTAAGCTTCAATTTTTGAACTTATTCAATTTTGCAATTTCTTTTCCAATGCCAACTTGACAAGCAAAGGTCACTTCGCCCAAGAAGAGTTTGGAGTTTGGCAGTTAGATAAGTTTGATAGCTAATCTTTGTGAGCTATCTCTTTCGATCATGATTCGGCAAGGCTGAAAACTCGACATGATCGAATCTGTCTATTATTAGGAGCATTTGTTAGCTATGAGCACGGGCTCCCTCTTGTGTTATTTTTTATGTATGCGAAGCACAACAAGGCTTAAATTTCAAGCATATTCCATATAAACTTCCAACGTTTGAAATATGCTATCAACATAAAAACTTGGGAGGACTTTGCAAAAGATATGCATGCTTTTTCATTAAAGTTCGGTATGAACCAAACCAAAAGGGCATGATTCATCAACGTAGATGGCTATGAGCCAGATTCACATACAAATACCAGAAGCTGCCTAAAATTCATTCTCAAGCGAGAGTTTATTTTTGAATTTCAAGACAATTACCACAATTGGGCATCAAGGTTAGCAAAATTCAAGTCTTTTGGGCTTTTTTGTGTTTTGAATTTTAACATTGAGCAAGACATTCTGCTTTGCAAAGCAAAGTGCTCTACAGGCCATATGAGAAACAAGGCTTCTAACCCCATCCCAAGGTATTGATCATCGAGATGGGAACAAGAGCAATGGTAGACAGGGTTGGGGCATTTGTAATAAGAGGATATAAACTCACAGTTTTTGTTTGGAAACAATGAATTGTGATGTATCCATGCCAGCAAAACTTGTGCAAGGCACATATGGCTTATCACTCTATTTTTTTGACATACATGGTCTACCATTATGGTGGGATTCATTCCACTCTATTTTTTGTGTGCATGCATGGTGTACCAATACGGTGGGATTCATTCCACTGAATCCTTGTTTACACTTTTGCTATAACATCAAGTACTCTATTCAGGAAGAGTTGAGGCTGGTAAATTTGCATGTGATCGTTGTATATGTCTACAACAGTGAGCATTTTACATCATTGCCCCTGTGCACAAGGTGTAACCAATACAGATGATGCTTTCTATAGGTAGGAATTAGGCATGGCCTCGCTTCTAGAACCAATTCATGGGACGACATGAATAGCTTAAGAAATCTTCCAAGTAGGTAATCTCTTGTTGAACACCCAAGATCCAGTTGTGAATAAGATTCCAACTTGAAAGGATCTATTATTTGATTTATAGCATTGATTGTACCTATAGGAGTAGTATTTTTTGGGGTATGACCCAGATAACGTCAAATCATTCCATGAGTGTTGATGGTCATTGACCTCTTCATAGTTGTACTTTCAAGGAAAGAAGTCCTCAATCTGCCGAGGGGTAGTGAATAAGTTCATTGTTGGACATGGTAGAGTGTGTTGGTCATCGGAAACTACTAATTTATGAAGTTTCCATGCATAATCCAACCAAGGGTTGGAAATTGCAGAATCTAACTAGGGGATTAGAATTGCCAAGACAACACCCAGGATTACCAATTTAATAACTTTCAACTTTGAGCAGTCCACTTGACTTTGAGTAAGTGGAAACTATTTTCAACCTCCACGTAAGAGTATGTTTTGGTTTCATTTCATTTCTGAATATGCTTTAATTGAGTCTTCCAAGAAGGATGTATATGTTAGTTTTCTTTCATCCATTTCACTCTTCAGACACATGACAAAGTCATGTAGGAGCACAACTTTTTGGGAGTGTACCAGGTACATTTTTGCACCCTCCCTACAGTTATGGACCTACATGGTAGGGTTTCGTTTGGTACATGTTGTCACACAGGGTACAACATGGTCTAGGAACTCATGGAGTTTGGTTTAGTCAGTGTGGAGCAAGGTTTATGAGGGTCCCCTCTCACTCACATCATTAAGTGTTTATAGTTACCTTGCACGAGTACCACTCGTACTTGTTGGATGTCATTTTTCTTGACATCATTATATGAGACATGTGGAAAGAGTGTTTACAGTTACCTCACACAAGTACCTCTCATACTTGTTGGATGTCATTTTACTTGACATCATTATATGAGACACATTCCACATGTGGAGAATATGAGTCTCTAGGACTGACATTGGTATCTGTTTATCTTTATTTGTCACGACAAAGTTCCTAGGTGTTGGTCAATTCCATTTCACATACCATTTTAAGCACGTAGTATTAGGGACAATTTCAAAGTCAAAAATTGCCGAATACTTAGAAAGACTTGTTAAGATTATAAGTGTTGTTGAACAACATTAACAAATGGTTGTTTATGCATAGATCAAGGCTATGCATTATGTTTCATGCTTTGTACCTAGGTGTGATGTCTGTTTCACATTCTATTATGGTTCAAATATTTTAGCAAGGTTTGAAAATGATTGTAATTGAAAGTATTTAGTTCTTGTAGAAATACTTACCCTCCTATTTCATGTGTGCTATGAGCATCACATCCCCCATCAGCATTGGCAATTTTAGTCATGAAACTGCAGGGGTGGATTCGTTTATGCTAAGTGCATGCATGCACACTAGGTGTTATCAGTGTTTGGCAAAGGCTGGTTTAAAGTGGCATGCAAATTCATGAAAGTGATAGCTTATGAAGCATTTCGCACTTTGTGTGTAGTATTTCACTTAGAGAATGAAAAGTCTCATGAACCTTTCCCACTAAAGGATGAATTTATATTGCATGGTTCACAACTGTGCATGACAAAGAATCTGTGTGAGAAGGTTATGTACGAATCTCGTGCATCTCCTTATGCAAAGTACCGTGGAATTCCAGCCACAACCCAAGCAATAGAAACTTATTTCTATTGGTCCACTATGTGACATGATATTCAAAGCTATGTAGAGCAATGCATAGTATGTCAAAAGGTCAAATAGATTGTTGCAACCTTTGCTAATCCCACAAGCTCCATGGGAGAGTATTTCTATGGACTTTATCGCTGGCTTGCCAAAGTCCATACATGGAAGTATGGGACATTTGGATAGTGTTTTATCAATTTAGTAAACATGAATATTTTATTCCTATTAAAATGAGTATTAAATCACATCACATGGCTACTTTATTCTTTTTTTAAAATTTTAAAGTACCATGGTATGCCAAGTTCCATAGTCTCTAATAGAGATCCACGTATTACAAGTCTCTTTTGGAGGGGGCTACTTGAAAAGATGGACACACGTTTTGATTTCTCTTTCACTTATCATCCTTAAATGGATGGCCAAAGTGACATCACAAATTTGACTATTCTTGATCTTTTCAAAAACTATGTTGGTGAGAAGGATCAAGGTAATCAATGTGAGATAAAATTACCTTTGCTAGAGTTTGCATACAATAACATGGTGCATACTCCTATAGGCAAGTCTCTATTTGAGATAATTGAAGGCCATCCCAAGCCTCCACCTATTTTTTAAATGCATCAAAAGATATTTGCAATTGATGAAAATGTACATGAGGTTAAGATGGCTTTTCAAAAGATGAAAAAAAGCTATTTAAACATCACAAAAAAAGCAAAAATGGGTTGCTGATAGGCATAAAATACCTTTAGAATTTAAGAAAAAATAATGGGTTTTTCGTAAATTACCTAAGGCCCAATTTTCTTAAAAGATGGGCAAGAACCTAAGGCACAATTATCTCAAAAGATGGGCAAGAAGACAAGGCAAACCCACAATTCCTTAGGTAATTTATTTACCTACCTTAAACTAAAGGCTCGATTATCTCAAAAGATGGGCAAGAACTGACAAGGCAAACCCACAGGACATCGAAAGTTCTATGTTAAACTCACTGAGAGATACTATGGCTCATTCTAGATTTTGAAAAGAATCAATGTTACAATAGCTTACAGACTCAAGTTTCCTGATCATTGCATATGCATAATACATTTTATGTGCATCTACTTAAGCCGTTTAAGGGTACACTTCCAATGGACCCCATTGAAGAGGATCATCAAAAGTTGGATGAACAAGAGGAGATCCTACACCTTGAGGCTATCCTTAAACGTGAAAACAACGTTTTAAAAAGTAAAAACATAATATGCAGATATTTAATTAAGTTTATGAATTATCCTTTTGAAGATGGTAAATGGATGCAAGAACCCCAAATAAAGGATTCTCTTCCTTTATTGCAAGACTACAAGTTCCTTCATGGCTTAAATGTATAACTAATATATCGATATACAAAATGTTCAATGATTTAATGCAATTTTAACTTTCTCTCAATGTGCATTGAATTGTTCTTTGTGTAAACTAATGTTTTCAAGGAATAAGTTTTGCGATAATATGAAAACTCCTTTTGGGCTTGCCATCTAGGTTAAGAAAAGTATTCTCGTTTAAATGAAAATTCCAAGTAAAAATGGACTACCTTCCACTTGATCCATTCATCCTTAAGGATGACTATGATTTCAAGGGAGGGGTATGTCATAAAAAATAAATTTTGATGAATTTTAAGCTTTACCATGGCCTTTCTCTCTCTAGAAATGACTTTACTAGAGAGAGAAAGCACAAGAAAGTAAATTTTGAGGGACAGTGAGGCATGCAAGGAAAGTGCAATCATGCCTAAGTAAGTGCCGAAAGATGAATGCCAATTTATAATTGCATGGAAAATTTGCCTAAGATTTCACAAGACCTTTACGAGACTCAAAAGGACAAAATACAGCTTAAAATGGGTAGGAACTGGAGGCAAAATGGATAGAAGGGCATGTGGATGGGCATGAGGGGCTAGAAAGTTCATATAACCCCTCAAAGATTCCAAAAGAGTCTAAACCTCCATGTTTCATATATCCATGCTTTGGACTCTTCCACCTCCTCCTAGAAACTCAAAGTTACTATTTCTCCAAAGGGAGAGGAAAAATAGTCTTTATTAAATTGGGCCTAAATCCCTCATACAAGGTCAGATTGCACGACTTTTCATAAAAAATTAGCTCTTTTCAAGCTCTACAATTTTGTAAAATAAATTGCTTGTTTGAAGGTTACGGAGGACATTTGATGGGAATTTTAGAGACTGTTTAAAATTTCAAGAGTCTCAACTAGTATTCTCTATAGTACTATTCAATGCAGCTTCTTCTTGTCAGTGCATGATCAAAGCTCTATGAATTCCCAACTTTTTTCTTCACTATATACTTATATTGAGCATTCATTGATGCTTTGAAGAGGAGGAGAATGACCAATGATGATCAAGGAAGTCGCTAAGTTGCTTGGGACATGGAGATCTTATGTATATCCAAGCTTCTCTTTATTGTAAAGAGCTCCAAGAGCGTGAATACTAAAAAGACTTTTGAGGGGGGGTTGGCCTTATGAAATCATCCCCTCAATCTTGTGTCGTCCCATGTTAATAATATTTTCCTTAATTTTAGTTATAAGCATGCTAATATGAATATGCATGTGGAAATGATCCTTGGTTATGCACCTAAAAATGTATCTATTCTAAGGTGAACTTACGTATAAAGCAAGCTAAAGCTAATTAAGGTTTCACAAATATTATTTTTCTTGCACAACATGGTGTTAATATAATCTAAGTTTTAAGGCAACTTAACAAAACACACGGTTAGCAAGCTACTATTATAGTACAAACGTTAAAGAGAATCAGTGTTGAAGAAGGGTTACTCTCATGTAAAGGTTGTAGCACTAAACAAAAAAGGAACTAGGGAGGGAAACCTATTAGAACCATGACTACTAGGATTTCCATGCTAGCTATGCATTCGATATTGATGTTTAGTACCCAAAATAGACATGACGAGCCCTAAGTTGTAGTCTGCAAGCACAACTATAGTGATAAAAAATGTAGAGCAAGCACATGCAAGATGTGTGAGACATCCCTCTCAGCACACCAAACAATAACATTGTGGGTATCCCAATCACAAGCCATGAAGGGTCATGAAGAAGTATTTGAGATGGAGCACAATGTCATGGCCAAGGAGGAAATCCCCAATTTGTAGGATGTTACTAGTGAACTAGATGCCATTGTAGATCCAGCTACACCACATGGACTTGTACAAGATCGATTTGACTCAAGAACTCTTTCATTGGTGGATTGGCCCAGTGCTTCATCTACAATGAATTTAGGAAAGGACTATTGCGCCTAGGTTCCACACACATGCCATCATTGTGCTTCATCTCCAATCAATTTAGGAAAGGACTATTGCAACTGAGTTTCACCCGATATCCACTCCAAGCACAGAGCCAAATCCACTAAAAAAGAGTTCTTGAGTCAGACCGATCTTGTATAAGACCCTATTGTGTACCTGGCTCTATAGTACCATTTAGTTCACTAGTAGCATCTACAATGGGTTTAGGGACCTAAGTTTCACCTACATGCCGTCATTGATATCCACTCCACCCTAACCTACTAGCCTATGGATGACATCTGCTCTCCTAGGGGAAGTATTATTTACCATATTACCAAGTATGCCCTTGTCAGCTAGTTTGCCAGTTGCACTACCTACCACACCCATAACACCCTCATGTTGGCCAGTCCTTGCTAGCACGTTCCACATCAATCATGGTCAAGATGAAAAATCTTAAATACCCAAATTTTTTGGTGGTGTCATATTAGAATCTAAATGATCGCTACATAATTTTTGAGGAAACATATTATCAGAACAATCCACCAGCAAATATCACTGGCTTGATGGTGATAGGAAATTTGTGGATGAAAAGAATGTTTACAACAACAATGAGTGATGTGTTGCAGCAAGCACGGGTAACCCAACCCATGGAAGTGCAAACATATGAGGAGCTGAAGTGCAAAGAATACCTACAACAACAATGACTAATGTGTTGCAGCAAGCATGGGTAACCCAACACATGGTTGTGCAAACATACAAGGATATGAAGAAGGAATTCCTCTATGCATTTCAAATGTAGCCAACATCAGTCCATATTTTAAATGCCTTAAATAAATTGAAGCAAAAATGGGAGGACCATTTATATATATGTATCGAAGATACACAAACAATCTATCAACATGATGCAGCAAACCAACCAACTTTGTTGTTGCAATGTCAAACCCTCATTTATGGTTTGGATAGCCATTTGGTACAATTCTTACAAATCTCAGTAGATTGACACTTTACAATATGGTGAATAAGGAAGTCAACACACACCCAATGCATAGAGACTTAAGACCCCAATCACCTATCCATTTCTCCCACTCAACATCTGTATACTCGCCCTCTGGGCGCTCCATGATAGGAGCAAAATTCATCCCATCAAATTTTTGGATATTGTAACTATCCTTTTCATCACTAGATGACATGGCTGCAAACTAAAGATAATACGGCGATAAACACTGATAATTCTGGGAAAAATTCGACAGAGTTTTCCCAAAAAAACTGACAAAATCTCAATCCAAAACTGTCACAAGAGATCAGTAACGCATCAAAAGTAATGCTCTCAAAGCATAAGACAGACGCATCAACCACTAATTGTGCATTAAAAATATATATATAAAAAAATAAAAAGTCAAAATCTGACCCAAAACTGCCATCATGGCATCAAATGCACCTAGCGCTCTCTATACATGTCCTATGGTGAGGCCACAAAAAAAGGGGTACTCCAACAACCTGTATCACCGAAAGGATCTCAACATTCGAGAATGCCCCAGCTCAAGAAAACCTCACGCTATCGACCCTCACAAAGGTTATGCAGACAAGAAACCGGCCTTGTCTCAGAAAGGGCCTCTGAACCGAGTCTCAGAAACGGTCGGGACTACCAGAAACAAGCCAAATCGGGTCCACAAAAGGTACATATGTTAGTTTCCGCAACTCAACGTGCATCCACTATCAACAATACTGCAAGGTGCAGTATACGCGCTCAAACAGGCATCAAACGAAATGTGCAATCAGTAAAGAAATCCTTGTGGGGAGTAAAAACTGCTCTCAAAAGAGCTCAAGCACTATCAAAAGTGCCAAAACAATCATATGCACATCAAGTACTCCCACTGAAATCTATGTTGATGCTAAACACTGCAACCTGTAAGAAACCTGGATGTCTTGTATGTATGTAGGAACCTATGAGGAGATGGATGCCGAAAAGTGCTCCTAATCATCTCATAAACACCATCTCAATAACACATAATAGCCATAAAACGGCTATATACTATCCCAAAATAGTCTCTGAACAACCTGCACCTGTGTCATGTACTTGTAGCTATAGCAAAAGTGGAGTTGAAAAATACAACTCCTGAAGCGTAGCTCGGATGTAGCTTTCGACTGCATGAACAGCTTCGAAAGGAGGATAAAACTCCAGGACACCTGATGGAAACGCTCTCGGATCGCTGAATTTGCCAATGCCAAAATTGAAAACCTATTTTCACTTTTGAAAGTGCGTGTGCACGGATGCGAAAACGGCAAGCACAAACCCTGCTCTGATACCAGTTGAAGGTGCCGCGGGAAGCATGTGCGAGTGCAAGTGAGAGAGCAGAGAGAGAGAGAGACCTGCTTTGGGTGGAGCGCACAACAACATTATCTTGTTTTTGCAGCTCCTTATTCTATTGTATTAAAGAATAAGTATATAATGGTTAAGTTAGTAGATGGGTTAGTAGTAAGTGGGATGTTCGGCCAGTTGGCCTAAATCCCAATAGTGCATTGTATATACACCCCATCATTCTAGGGCTATCTATCTTTAATACACTCTCTATTGTGTGCCTTGAGCTTCCTTCATCTTCTCCAAGCCATGTGTGTTTTCCCCAACCCTAATTCCAACAATTAGTATCAGAGCAGGTTGCATCCTCCCAAGCTTAGTTGCCAGTAGCTCCAGCACACACTTTCTTTTCAATCTCTGTTTTTTATTTGGGCTCATTTCAGCCTTCGTTTCCACTACAGGTAGTACTGCATAGGCTATTTCGTTATTTTGTGTAGAAATTTTGTCAGTGCCGTTTTTTGCATAACAAATCCCGTAGAATCTACTACGGTTTGTTCCTATTTCATTTTTTCTCTTTTTGGGTAGTTTTCACATCAGAGGTGCAACATCCACCATGGCTGACAACAACACAGATGTGTTCAAGATGTTTGCTGGTGAGGACAGATTGGATGGGGACCATTACCCTATGTGGGCTTACATGATGCAACATTGCCTTGTGTCAAAGGGCATTTGGAACATTGTGCAAGGCATTGATGTACGTCCTATTTCTAAGGATGTAGGTGATGTTGAGGATGTTGCAGGTTTTGGTGGCAGGATTGCTACTGCCATATCTGTTTTGCCTACGGCTGAGCAAGCTCATTAAGATGTAAAGGATGCGCAGGCTCATGCATTGATTTCATTATTTGTGAAGCGCACTATTACTCCTCACATTCGTTCAATGAACTCTACAAAATAGGCTTGGGATATTCTGGCTGGTCTTTATGTAAGTCGCAATGAGGCAAAAATTACATTGTTGTGTAAAGAGCTAGAGTCGAAGATTATGCATGAGGAAGATGATATGGACACTTTCCTTATTGGTGTCAAGGATACCAATAAGCAACTTATTTCTGTAGGTGAAGTCATTTCAGACAGTTCTCCTTGTGTAGATTGCTTTTAATGCCTTGTCAGATTCTTACCAGACTTTTGCTAGTACTTGCAGACTTATGACCCAAGGAAATCCTAAAGTTTTCAAGTTTGATGCATTGTGTACATTGCTGTTGCAAGAGTCACTTTCCAAAAAAAGCAGGACTAGACAGTGTGCAGTTGAACAAGCTTTTATTGCTGCTCAAAGAAAAGGTGGTAACAACAATGTAGCCACTTCTCATGGTTCTTCTGCGAGTGAAAAATCACTTGTTTCTAATGCTTCTGTTGGAAGCAATTCGTTTGGAAATTTGGATGATAAGGGCAAAAATAAGATGTGTTGACATTACTGTAAAGCTAATGATCACTTGATCGACTAGTGTCCTAAGTTAAAGTCCAAAGAGGATAAGGAGAAAGAGGCTCGTTCGGCTACTAATGCTGGTTCCACAACAAATGCATTTATTGTTGAGTCTTCTGTGAAAGGAGATTGTGATGCTGATGTTGATGCAGAATGGGCTTTTAGTGCAGAGTGCACTTATAATCCTCATGTCCATGATGCATGCATGTCAGTTGCTGCAGATTCACATGTGTGGTATTTTGATAGCGGTGCTACAAAGCACATTACCTCACATCGTGATTTGTTCACCTCTCTTGAGTCTGTCCCTCATGGGGATTCAATTACTTGTGCCAACAATGCCTCTTATCCTGCTCAAGGAGTTGGAAAGATCGTGCTTACTGCTGCAAATGCCAGTTCTTTCACACTTCTTGATGCACTTTATGTACCTGGGATCAAGAAGAATCGTTTGTTTGTATTTGCACTTGCTAGACTTGGACTTGTAGTAAAGTTTAAGTTGGATGACAGATGTACAGTACATGATCTTAGTTTTGGTGATGACATTGTTGCATCTGGCATTTTATGTTGTGGTCTATATAAGCTCACTTTGTATGACAAGTGTGGGTAGAATTTTGCAAATACATTTGTGGATTCTAAGGCTATTTTAGATGCAAAACTTTGGCATGCACGTTTTGGACATCTGAATTTTGCCATTTTTTGCGTTTACAAAAATCTTATATGGTTGCTTCTTTGCTGCCTCTTGTTCCAAAGGATGGTTCAATTAGGGCCACATGTAGGTTGCACCTTGTGCATAGTGATGTTTGTTGGCCCATGCAAACTCCATCCTTGGGAAATTACCTTTACTTCGTGACTTTCATTGATGATTACTCCAAGAATGCATGGGTATATCCGCTTAAAGCAAAGTCCGAAGTGTTTATGTGCTTCAAACAATTTCTGGCTATGGCTGAAAATGTCTCAAAATGTAGCACCCTCTGTTCCGATCGAGGGGGGGAGTATATGTCTCATGAATTTAATGCATTTCTGGCTAGTCGTGGGATAAAACACCAATGTATATTGCCGTATACACCTCAGCAAAATGATGTTGCTAAGAGAGAAAACATGTCACTTACAGAAATGGACAGGATGTATGGTCAAAAGTCAAGCTTTGTAGTCTATTACTCCATATGAAGCATGGCACGATAGAAAGCCTTCTATTGAGCACATGCATGTTTTTTGTTGTTTGGTATATGCTTTGCTGCCACAAACACAACGCATGAAATTGGATGATAAGACTGTCAAATGTATTTTTGTTGGTTAAAGTGTTGAAGGCAAAGGTTACAGGTTGTATCATCCGTAAAGTGTATCTTGGTCTCACAAGATGTTGTGCTTGTGGAAGATTCTGTCCAGCCCTTGCTGGCATGTACTAGAGACAGTAATGTAAGCTCACATGACATTTATGAAACTTTGTTGCCTCTTTTTAGTGGTGGAAGTTTGAATGTAAATTCCAATGAGGCAAATGTAAATGTAGCCTTTGGGGGTTTCTAAAAATGTTACAGATCAGCCTATTACTGATGCAGATGTGCACAATGTACTTGATGAGGAAAGGGCTGAGAATGAGCAGGCTAGAGGATGCCTAAATGGCTGGTGCATACTTTGCATGATTGTAAATTGGATGCACCATTGTCTAGTCGTACTCGTTGAGGTTCTCACCATGCATCTTATGCATCAGATTGTTATGCTTTGGCTATGTCTAGCTTACATGATGTTGAGGAACCTCTCTCTTTTGATGAACCACACAATTTTGAAAATTGGATGGCTGCCATGCAATCAGAATATGATGCACTTATAGAAAATGACACATGGACTTTATGTGATTTGCCTCCTGGCAAAAAGGCCATTGGTATAAAGTGGGTTTACAAGTTGAAATGCAAGCCAGATAGTGAGATTGATCGCTATAAGGTTTGACTTGTTGCAAAGGGTTGCACAACAAAAAGGCATAGATTATGAAGAGACTTTTGCTCCCACTTGCGGTATGACTACTATGCATTTTCTATGTGCCTTGGCATCTCATTTTGGTTGGGATGTACCTCAGTCAGACATTGTTATTGCTTTCTTGAATGGTGACATATTTGAGGAAGTTTATGTAACACAACCTCGCAGTTTTGTCAAGGAAGGACAAGAGGATAAAGTGTGAGGATGTAAGCAAATGGCCAATACAAGTGAAAAATGGGCAACACAAGTGAAAAAAATTTAGTTCAAGTAGCACGCCCATTGGTGTAGATTCATTGGTTTATGCAACACAATTACTAACCATTCCACTGCCATTAGTTTTCTTTTGGTAAACATTGAAACAATTGTCTTTTAATCCCATGGTATGTAATGGAGATCTATATTTGATACTTGAATATTGTTTATCTGGAATTGGTTTTACTGATGGTGAATTGAGGATTGATATGATCACATGGTATGGTGGTGTTGTTTAGTAGATTGGCCAGTGGTTTAGGTGCATGATGTGTTGGCTATGGCTTCAAGTATCGATGCAAACTATTATTATTATAGCAGTTATATGTCTCTCTCAAATAGAGTATCTAGTCAATTCCTATATTTAACTCAATGGATTGTAGCTATTGTGAGCTCGATTATTCATCTTATAAAAAAAATGTTTTCATGGCACATTGTGGACATGGGTGGAAAACTGGGAAAAGGATTTTGCATTTTTGTTTGAGTTGTGTTATGATTTTTGGCTACCAAAGTCGACCATTTTTTTACTAATGTGTATGAAAAATATGGTGTCAAAGTGGTGGATTGGCTTGAAATGAAGCCTTGCAAGAGTCAAGATTGAAGTCTGTGAGATTGAGGCTAAGATGATGGGTTATGAGCCCTGATTTTTAGACCCAAGAATGCTAATTTCTATGTACTTTTTGAAAGGGGGGCATGGCATGGGTGAGTGCCATGTGGCACCCTAAATCCTACATGCCATACTGTGTCTCTAAAGTTACAGAATAAATAATGCAAGTGAATATGGTATTTGGTATCACAAGAGGGAGGAACTCCCTTGAGGGATGTCCCCTCTCCTTAGCTATGGTGGATCTGTGTTGGTGGCGCTCCTTGTGTGTGTGGGTGGTTGTGGGCACTCAATGTTGGTGTCAGAACAAGGGCAAGGTCAGGGACTACGGCCAGGGGCCAGGCTAGTCAGTGTGGACAGGGGATCCATCTAGGGCAAGAGGCTAGGAGTCTGCCTTTATAATGGGAGGTTCGGAGGAGGATCCTAAGGTCTAGCTACCCTAGGCTTTATACTGGTATCAAGAGCCACTCTTTTTTTGGGACACACAGGAGTGGAGAGTTGCACCCTTTTTTGCATGTCATGCAAGCCACAGGAAGCCAAACAGCGGGCATGGCAGCTTAGCAGGGAGCGTCAAGGACTTTGGCCTCCGTGGGATCCGACCCTATCGAGGGGAGTGAGCAGAGGCGAGGAGGGCCAACTTGAGCGCCCTCGAGCTCGACAGGTGCGCGCAAGGCGGGAGGGCAAAACCCGTCACAGGAGCTACCCTGGTTGAGCCCCACAGCACGCTCTCTCTTGATTTCTCCCTCTTGCTCGTAGTCGAGCCGCTCCCCACCATCACCAGCATTTGCAAGATTGGGCCTCTCCATATTGGGCCACCCAAAAACTTTAGGGCAAACCTAAAATGCCTTTAGGGTGAGTACCCATAGTGGTCGCAGCCTGCAAAGGCGTACTCGGCCACCATCGGCAAAGGGCCGGGTCTTTTTCCGCACTCAACAGTCGAAATTACTATATAAAATTGCAGTATTGCATCGAGCTTAATCTACGACGGCTTGTAAGTTTTCAAACAAGTATCCAACATCACTTGTTTTCTTCAGACGCTAGAATCAACGGCAACACGTTCAAGCAGTTTACGTGAACGGGTGGACTTACGGGTTGGTTAATACTTTGACGACCAATGTAATTAGCACGGCTAATTACCGTTTGCAGTGCATTCTATGGCTACGAGATTGTTTTCTGAATCAAGGTATTCTTCTTTCTCTTTCTTACACTGCATGGTGTTGCCATGGATTCAGATATCAATATGACCTTTGATTTTGAGTATCATACACCTAATCCTTCCCATGGCGGCTCGCGGCTAGATACTCTCATGGAGGGTGCCCGCGACGCTACGGGAGGTGATGACGCTTATGAATTGCTTGATGTTCACGAATTTCGTGCATTTCAGACACGTATCTCAGTAATGGAAGGAAATTTTGCATCTTTAAATGAAAATGTCACTAAATTATCCACATTAGTGATACAACTTATGCAGCAGAAGGCCAAGGGCCCTGGTGACACACATGCATGAGTACACTGCCAATGAGGGGCTAGGCCCTTCTAATCATGGACAAGGTCCATCTCGAGATTCTTTGCACACTCTCACTGCAAAGGAGGTGGACAAGTTGCTGAAAAACACCAAACCATCGACTTTTAAGGGAGAAGACCAAGATCGCAATAAGGATGCAATGAATGTCTTTCTCAGTAAGTGGGATGGAATTCACGTCTTACGGTGTACTCCGGATGCAGTCAGATCACTGCAGACAAGTCTGACTCTGGAAGGCAAGGCCTACAAATGGTGGATGTCTCTCAAGGAGAAGAATATCATACCATAGAGTTGGCCAGCCTTTGAGGCTAAGTTTTGAAAAGAATTTCTGCCTACAAATGAGGCAGATCAAAATTGGACGGCTCGGGACACGTGATCCATGCGCCAACACCCATCATTACTTGAATATATCTCTCACTATCGGGATTTTATCCTCAAGTTGGAAGGACTAGACACCTTTCAACAAGTACGTGGGTTTATCTGCGGCCTGACACCTGAGCTTAAGAAGCACGTCAAAACTCAGGACCCTAAAACACTCGAGAAGGCCATAGTGAAAGCACACATTCATGATGATCCAGATGAAAAGAAATCACATAATAATCACGTGCTTGCTAATACACGTGGTAATACTCGCACACAGAGTATGGGCACAATAAAAGAAAATTTATAGTAGCCAATTTTGAAGCAGCTAAAAAACCCAAGAGGTTCCGTGGTCCTCTCTCTCCTAAGGACTTTGATAAGGCTAAAAAAGAGAAGTTATGCTTTCAATGCTTGGGAAGCGGCCATGGCAAAAAGGATTGTCCCAAGGGGAAATCCACTGCTCATAGCAAGGAGAAAGCAGTGCACACGGTGCAACTGCTGCCTCTTGAGTCTTCCTCACAATTCTCTACAGTGGAAGTAACACACACCAAGGTGGTGCATGAATGATGTATCACAGCTTCCATGTGGCAACAGACCTTCGGTCCACATGAGTTAGTGCGTGTGCACGGATCTCTTCAAGGGTACAAGGTGCGCATCTTGGTAGATGACGGTGCCACTCACAATTTCATTAATTATGCATTAGTGAAAAAACTCAAATTGCCCCAAACTCCGAGTTCCCACCGCTACAAAGTAGCAATGATGAATGGTTATGATGCCGAAATATGGGATACTCAAGACCGAGCTATACCGTTGGAAATACAAGGCTATTCCGTATCCTTGTATTTTTAGGTTATGAACATAGAGAGGGAAGATGTGGTACTTGGTAGGGAATGGTTGCGTAGCCTAGGACCATCACTGAAGCATAGCTACGAGCACAACAACTTGATGTTTGAATCCCATGGCGCACATGTGTTGTTGTTAGGAGAGAAGGATGTGCCTTCCTCACCACTGATATGTACAGCCGAGCTTATGCAACTCGTTTCTAATAATGAAATAGATAAAGTTTTCGTGTGTTACTCTTTGTCTCACTTTCTTTCCAATGTTGAATCTGTGGAACATTCCTAACGCCGCATGCTTCTCTCTCGCCTCTTCCACCAATGGCTAATTCTCAACAAGCAAAGGTTGCTAGTAACTTACAAAATTTATTAAAGGAATTTCACGATGTTTTTCCTAATGATCTACCATAGGGATTACTGTCGACACGATCGATGCAACATAGCATCAACGTGGTTGCAGGCAGTGAACCAATTAGTAAACCACCCTACAGAATGAGTTATTCTGAAGTTGTTGAGGTGGAATGTCAGCTTGCTGACTATCTTAACAGAGGGTTATCCAGCTTAGTTCTTCGCCATGGGCTTCTCCTATCCTATTAGTGAAGAAAAAGAATGGTAGTATGCGCATGTCCGTAGGCTACCGTGGCTTAAATGCGGTTACTGTTAAGAACAAGTACCCATTGCCACGCGTGGATGAGTTATTGGACAAACTCACTCATGCTCGTATTTTTACGAAAATAAACTTGCGCTCGGGTTATCACCAAGTACGTATTCGACTTGCTGATATACCCAAAACTACATTCCGAACAAATTTTGGACACTACGAGTTTTTGGTTATGCCTTTTGGGTTAACCAATACGCCCGCAACATTCATGACACTTGTGGATAGTGTCTTGAAATCGTACTTGGGCAAATTTGTTATCGTTTTTCTCAATGACATTTTAGTATACAGTGCTTCTGAGGAAGAACACTTACAGCATCTGAGGCAGGTGTTTGAATTGTTACAAACAAATCAATTATATGCCAAAGAACCCAAGTGTGATTGTCTGAAGGAGGAAATTCACTATCTTGGGCATGTTATTTTAGCTACTGGGCTATACATGGATCAATCCAAAGTGGATACCATTCGACGGTAGCCTTCTCCTAAAAATCTGGAAGAGTTCAGATTTTCTTGGGATTTGCAGGTTTTTATCGAAGGTTCGTTAAAATCTATGCTAATATTGTTGTTCCCATGATGGACCGACTGAAAGGCAAAGGCAAGACCTTTCAGTGGGGGCCCACTCAGCAGCATAGTTTTGATATGCTCAAGAATGCATTAGCTACAGCTCCTATTCTAGCTATTGTAGATCCTTTGAAACCATTCACTTTGGAAACGGATGCCAGTGACCGTGCTATTGGAGCAGTCCTGCTACAAGAAGGGTGGCCAATTGCATTTGAATGCAAGAAGCTTGATTCAGCACAGCAAAATTATTCTGCTTATGAACGCGAACTCTATGCAATAGTGTCTGCCTTGAAGACATGGAGACATTATTTGTTTGGCGCTCAATTTGAGATTGTGTTTGACCATGAAAGCATTAAATGGTTTACACAACAAACCGACTTGAAGGGTCGAAAAGCCAGGTGGGCTGAGATTCTTCAGGAATATGACGCAAAGCTCCGGTATCGTAAAGGACGATACAATGTGGTGGTTGATGCTCTTAGTCGTATGCCTAAGATCAATTCTCTCTTGTTCACGGAACTTCGCAGTGAATTTTGAACTCTTTGAAGGGCAAATATGAGCAGAATTACACATATTCCAAAGTGTGGAGCCATGTGCAAATGAGGGATCCTTCTCACTCCAATGTTGGTAGTGTATCGTTAACCTCCACAGATAGTTCTCCTCTATCGAGTGATGAACTACAGCGATGGAAGAATTTTACCATTGACAATGGGTACCTACTCCACAAGGGGAGAGTTTGTGTGTACCGACAGACATCGACATGCGACGCCAAATACTTTATGAATATCATGATAGTCCAAGTATAGGGCACCCGGGTATTAAAAAGACTTATGCTCTCATATGACGATAGTTTTACTGGCCAAGTTTACATGGCTTTGTTCAAGATTATGTCTTGCATTGCCAAAAATGTCAAGTTAACAAAGTAGAGCGCCTGAAGGCAGGAGGACTCTTACATCCTTTGGAGATTCCCAATGGGAAATGGGAAAGTATCTCTATGGATTTTATTGTGGGTTTACCAACCACTATACGAAGTCATGACTCAGTATAGGTGGTCGTAGACCAGTTTGTAAGTTTATTCCAACCAAATCAACGATTAAGACTCCAAAATTAGCAAAGTTATTTGTGAACAATCTATACAAGTTGTATGGCTTGCCAAGTAACATTGTGAGTGATTGTGATCCCAAGTTTAACAGTCATTTTTGGAGGGCTATACCTAAACGATTGGGTACACAACTCAACCTCAGTACAACCGATCATCTCAAAACGGATGGTCAGACTGAATGAGTTAACCAAGTGCTAGAGGATATGCTATGCGCATACGCTAGCAAGAAACAAACAGACCAGGAAGACTAGGAAGACTATCTACCTCTTCTTGAGTTTGCTTACAACAGTGCTAAGCATGTTACGAGTGGATTTAGTCCTTTCATGCTCATGTATGGTTTTCAACCTAGGTCACCCGTTACGGTGGGGTTGGCAACCGAAAAACTCCAACAGGTTAAGGATTTTCTCCAAGACCATATGGATATGCTAAAACTTGCTTGTCAGAATGTCCGACAAGCGCAGGATCGGTATTTGAAGTACACTGATGAGAAACGTGGGCAAGTTACGTTTGAGGAAGGGGAAGAAGTATTTTTACGTGTGCCAGAACATTTAGAAAGTCTAAAAACTGGACCAACACCTAAATTGTCTCCAAGATATTATGGGCCTTTCAAAATACTCAAGCGAGTTGATGATCGTGCCTACAAAATATCGTTACCCACACACTCTCGTGTCCATCCGATGTTTCATGTAAGCCGTTTACGTAAGTGATTACATGGGGACAACAATGTCATTGACCAACAGATTCTGGTCGATTTTGTTGAATCATCTACCCTACCGCATATGTGTCATCATGTACGTCGACAAGCTTTAATCAAGTGGAAAGATCGATCTGATGAAGGTTCCACTTGGGAAAACATTAGTGCTCTTAAGAAGAAGTTTCCCACTTTTGTTTTCGAAGATGAAAACTCTTCCTTAAGGGGGGAGTAATGTCAGGACAAGGGCAAGGCCAGGGAGTCACAGACTACGGCCAGGGGCTAAGCTAGGTAGTGTGGATAGGGGATCCGTCTAGGGCAAAAGGCTAGGAGCCTGCCTTTATAATGGGAGGTTGGGAGGAGGATCCTAAGGTCTAGCTACCCTAGGCTTTATAGTTGGTGTGATATGGTCATTCGTTATTGGACGTTATGGCCATAGGGTCGTGGATTCATACTTGGTAGCCTTAATGGGTGGCTACCCGTGTAAGGAGTTTTTCCCATGAGTTATGAAACCTCATCATACATGCATGCTCAATGATGGAAAAATTGGGCAAGTGTGGGTCCATTGCATGTGCGAGCTAAAAATAATAACTATTTTCGGTTCTTGAAAATTTATTATCAATTTTGGTGGTATGAGAACTTGGGAGGAAGAAAAGATAAGGGAAGAGAAAGAAGAAGGTAAGTATTGGGTGAAGTAGAGATGGAATCTTTCGCTTGATCGGCAATTGATTGCAAAATTTTAGAGTTGATCTCCATTGAAGAAAGTGTCATCTACAGATTGTGCTTAGTATGCAGAACTTAGAGGGAAAATCATAATCTACTGGGGGTTTTAATTCTAATCGTTCCTACCCAAGCAATCTAATCTTGAGGGTAAACTTGTCAAGGTGTGTGACGATAGGGTTTCAAGCATACGGTTGATTGGTTCTATTTGGCTTATTGGGTTCTTGGTTTTGAATCAAGTTACAGTTTCTTGGCTCCTAATTCTATTCTAATCATCTCTATTTCTCTACGATCATTTATAGTCTTAAAATTAAATATTGTCCTACGCTCTTACATAAACTAGCTCGACTCATCTCATAGTAGTCAAGGACCCAGTGCCTACATGGTCTCCCCTTAAGCAATAATTTTCTTGATGACGTGCAGAAGGAAGAAGCTCATTTTTGCATTGGGGAAAATTGTACCCAATGGTCATGTTGTTTCTCTTCTCCTCTACTCTCTACCTCTATCATGTGCATGTGTAGCACTCCTCTCTTGGAGGTGCACATGTCACTCACTCTCTCTCTCTCTCTCTCTCTCTCTCTCTCTCTCTCTCTCTCTCTCTCTCACACACACACACACACACACACACACACACACACACGCACACACACACACACACACAATTGTCACTATTGTAGTAGCTTACACATATCAATGTCCCCCAACAATTCATGTACCACTTATATGATACTCTAGGTACATAGCCTCCCAATTGGTCTCGGTCCAGTCTTTTCCACCTGTCATCTACAATAAATAATAAAATATCAATTCCATAACATACCTCTCCATTGGAAAGCAACTGTCCTCACTTGCAAAGATAAAAATCTGCAAACAATACTTGTCAAAAACAAGGATTAGAAATCTGTATCAAATAGTAAAAGAAAAATCCATAAAATGAGACAACATTGCTTATGCCTGCCGTCATCCACATACTACCTATTCTAGTGTTCCATACCACTAGAATAAGCAGTATATGTTATACCCTGATGAATCAGGATATTATTGGTCACATTCATCATTCAATAATCCATTATCATCATTCTCAAGTTCAATACTATCGCGAGAGAAAATCAACATATATCCATTCCAAATTCAAATCCAAACATCTGCCAACATATACCCATTTCAAATCCAAATCCAAATATCCTTCATTTATATCCCCAGGGAACAAAATCACACCAGTTACAGTGGTGGCCAGCCACTGCAACATGATATTGTGATCAATGTTGCCTCAATCGGCGAGTCTACACCAATAAAACGTGCTGCCTAAGTCGGCGAATCTACACTAATGCTGCCTAAATCGGCGAATCTGCATTTGATATTGCTTATAAATCATGAATCTGCACTTAATCAATGTGCTGCCTAAATTGACGGATCTGCACCAAGATGAGTATCTACACACTGCCTGAATCGACGAATCTGTGTGTCTGTGACCAATGGACTAGGCTAGGCATAAAAAATACAAAACATTTACCTGGTACCAAATTATAATAGAGTAGACGTGCTGCAGTGTATACCAAATGTTGATGATCGTCCCAAATCAAATAAACTCATGCTATATCTCGTTATCAATGATGTCAATAGAAAGTCCATTTAGTACAAGTGTAAGACATAATGCAAGAGATGATTGAAGGATATAGGCATCTAAAAAGTATGTACCATATCAAACTTGTACTAAAGTGTAGGTAACAATATCAAAAAGTGTTAATTTTGTAGGAATAATTGACTTGGAAATAAAACAATGTGCCATCCTGTTTAAGATAAAACAATATGTGACAATTAAACTATGTTAAAAAGAAAAGAATAGCAATGCGAATTAACGTCTATAATAGTATAATTGTACATAGAAAAAAAAACTTAGTTAAAGATTAATTGGAGTTAATGAAGGTAAGACGCTTGCTTGAAGGTCCTTCTAAGTTATACAAGATAGCTACTGTAAATTATATTATGATTAGTGTCAGATAGTACCTTCTAAGTCCATGATTCCTGGTTGTTTCTATCCGAATACAAACTTGACATATAAAAGTAGGAAAGGACTTATCTTGCTCGAGAGGGTGGTCTATGGTACTAGGCAAGGATTGAAGTTGAAAAGGCTCGCAGTGTCACTAATTGTAGCTTTTGAATCATGAAATAACTAATGACTAGTGTGTAGGCTTTGTCGAGATCTATCAAAGCAAACCATACAAAGGTAAAAATATAGCAATTCATCACAGCACGAGACAAAGGGGGGATGAAGAGATTGTGGGTTGTGTGGGGTCTTTTTTTGGCAAAAACAGTGCATCCAGAGAGAGAGAGAGAGAGAGAGAGAGAGAGAGAGAGAGAGAGAGAGAGAGAGAGAGAGAGAGAGAGAGATAGATAGATAGATAGATTTTATTATCGTCCTCGGAGGTCAAATATGACCTATGGGACCAAAGTTACATGTGATGTAGTATGTGTATGGCTGATGAGTGACTCTCGATGCTCCAAAATTGTAGTGATGAGAGTCGCAATGGAGAGCCCACACTTTGGCTGGGAGAGGAAAGTGTGTAGGTCTAAGTTATGGCTGAAAATGTGAGAGAAGCAAGTTCGGATGTGATCAAAAGCTGAGCACTCTAGTAGTGTGTGGTACTCAGACTCTCGAACTTGCAGTGAGCATAATGTGCACAATCGATTTGACTCTTCTCCATTGCCCCAACGCCCTATCTCGCATCGAAGGAAATGGGAGCTAAACCGAATTGCTGCGATAGTGCGTATCGCGGACAAGGGAATAGGCTCAAGCATGTAAGTGTGAGTACGGTTTCCTCTCTCAGCGAAGAACATGGTTTTGTAGTTGGGGGCAATATAGGTGGTGTAATGTATGAAGCGTGACCCACCGGATTTCTCCCAAGCCGTAATACATTGGCGTTGTAGAAAAGCTTCATTCACTTGAGAGTCAATTGAAGCATCATGTAGCAAGTGTAATGCATCCCATCTCCCAAACCACTTCTTTATGTCTTGCATCCATCCCGTGCTCAAGATCTTGCTTTTATGCGTCTTTTGAACTTTTTTGCTCGCTTCCCATGCAATTGTAGGAAGTCGATGTGAGGGGTTTTGACGCATCTTTATCATGTACTCCACAACCCTTTCCATGCCCATAACCTCAATTGGAAGAGATCCCGACTCAAGAAGTAGGAGCATATATGGTGTTTGTGTCTTAACTTGCAGAAAGTTTGTAAGAAAACGCTTTTGGACATTCTCAAACTCTTTCCAAGTAGACTTTGAGATGATCCCGCCCCACACTTCAACTCCATAAAGAAGAACCGGTGTCACCAATGCATCAAAAAGATACTTCTTGAGAACCCAACACTTGATGTTTCCCGCATTACACATGTTCTCAAATGCATAATATGCTCTCTTTCCCGCTTCCAAACGACGCATAGCACATTCATGCCACTTGTGATTGGATGGAACCTCAAGGCCAAGGTACTTAAAGCTCTCAACAACTTCAAGTGTCTCGTTGTTGTACACAATGCATGGCTTCTCCTTATGGTTGGTTTTCACAAGCATAACCTTTGTTTTGGATTCATTTACAATCAGCCCACTATGCAAGCAAAAGTTCTCAAGGACAACCATAAGCTTTTGTGCATCTTCTAAAGTGTGTGCTAGAAGCACTACATCATCCGCATACAACAAAAGCATGATTACCGCATTGCAAATAGTGACCTCTTCAATGCCTTCTCTTGCATAAAGTCAAGTACCATTTGTTCCAATTGATCGATGCATAAACCAAAGAGAGTTGGTGACAATGGACATCCTTGTTTAACCCCAATAGTGCTTACAATTTTTTTTGAAATTTCTCTTCCCATGCGCAATTGACAAATCACCTTCTCATAGATTCGAGAAACCGCAAGCATAAACTCACTTGGCACTTGGAGTTCTTCCATCCTTCTCCACAAATTGTTACGTGGAATCATATCAAAGGCTTTCTTAAAGTCCACAAAACAACAATACAATCGCTTGCCTTTCAACCGACTTTCCTCCATGAGAACACGAAGAGTGACAAGATGATCAATGGTGCTATGGCATCGACGAAAACCTGCTTGTCCCTTTGCACGCTTGTCATTCTCTTCAACCCAATCACTCAATTTCATCTCCATTATGCACCCAAACAACTTTGCCATAAGAGACCCAATCATTATAGTTCGGTAGTTGCTTACATTCTTTACATCCCCTCCTTTATGCAAAGGCTTAACCCAATTAGTACTCCAATCATAAGGCATACCATGTTGAAGTGCAAGGTTGAACATATCACACATCCACTCATGGGTAAAATCTCCGGTCCATTTGATCATCTCCGGCTTGATACCTTGAAGATCTCCCGCTTTGCGAGTGGCCAACTTTTCAAGCCCACCGCTTTGCGAGAGCGAGAGAGAGAGAGAGAGAGAGAGAGAGAGAGAGAGAGAGAGAGAGAGAGAGAGAGAGAGAGAGAGAGAGAATATGAAAGAGTCACGACTCATGACGTTGGTGGCCATTCGAATTTTGGGTTTCTGCCACTATTCCTATTGGGCCCTCGTTAAAATCCTCAGCATGCAAAGGACTAGTGGGCGTTGCATGGGTTGGCAGGCGTTGCAATGTGAGTGAGAGTGGGAGAGAGATTTTTGGACGGTGACTGAAGAGAGCGAGAGAGAGTTTACGAGGGAGAGCGAGGTTGAGAGAGAAAGAGAGAGTAGACGACTAGCTAGTCGACAAAGGCCTGCATGGCGGTTGGTGAGCCGTGGGGATGAGGGGGTGCTGGCTTGAAGCGGATTGTCGTGGTCGGTCAACAATTGCACACGACTCCGTCGTCATTTGGATACTGCCCTGAGCTTTACCCACCCACCATATAAGGCGGATAGACCTGGACGCCAGCCAGTGATGGCGACCACGTAAGCCAAGGCTATGTCATCTTCTCTACATTCATTGCTTCTTGCAGCGGCCTCATATTTGGATACAACATCGGCATCTTCGGTGGAGTGACAGCAATGCAAAACTTCTTGCAGAGCTTTTTTTCCCCCCATCTTTGATCGTGGAAAACCGTGTTGCAACAAAGAGCACCTACTGCAAAGTTAATGATCAGGGGCTATAAGCCTTCACCTCAGCCCTTTACTTCGCTAGTCTTATCTCCACATTTGGTGCCTCATATGTTACGAAGCACTCAGGCCGTCAGATCACGATAACGATGGATGGATTCCTCTCATTAGTTGGAGTTGTTTCCGCTGCGACTGCCGAGCACATTGTCATGCTCATTATCGGCCGTATACTCATTGCTATCAATCTACTTTTGACTTTTTCAAAGCCAATTTGAAGTGGGTTCTTGTGACCCAACCAAATTTGATCTCCCTCGCCTTGTTTTTGCGCCTTTCCCATGAAGTCAAATTCGATGGGTAGCACAAATCTAAGTTGAAAACCAAATTGAATTGGAGGTAGGCCATAAAATTTTATTGTAATTGTTCTTACGACATTTATCTCCTACCCTTCTTACTCTATTGATCGTGAGTTTTCAAGACTTGTCGAATAGAACTCGAAGCCAGTTGATTGAAATTCGCTTATTCCTTCGTCTTCTTCTTATAATTTTAGTTATCTTCTCCCTCTAATCTAAAGAAATTTCTACAGTGTTTTCACTCCCTACCAAGAAAGAGATCAGTACATGTCTTTCTATGTCATTGAAGACAACTAAAGTTTTTCTTTCGTTGCATCTGCTCTTTGTAATATCCTCTCTAGGGCTATGGACTATATTTCCTCTTCTTTTTTTTTTCATCATTGAGTATCCTTGTATTATTTACATTAATCCATATTATTATTATGTTTAATTATAAACATAATTACACTAACAATCACTATATCATGACAACAAAGAAGGAATCTCTTTAATTCCAAAAAAAAAAATCACCAATTATATCATGAAATCAACACAGATTACTACCAATTAAGGCTATTAACAGAATCTACAAACATAAGAAAGCAAAATACTTAGTTGCGGCTTATTTGTAGTCTTGGAGCGTAGCCTATGCTCTGATACCACTGTTGCAAACGGATGGCGTGGAAGGCCCTGCAAACAATAATAAACCATATACTGCAACCATGAAACACACAAATCTGCATATTTGGCAAATCCCTTAGCACATAAACAACGTCGTACGCGAACAGAGAGAGAGGGAGAGAGGAAGAGAGCACACGTTGGCGCACCTCCTAGAGCGGAGTGCTACACCGGCATGGTGAGAGGGAAGAGAGGAGAGGAGAGAAGAAGTACACATGCACTGGGTGCAATCTCCCCCCGTGCAAGAGTGACCATTTCCCTCTTGCACACATTTCATTTATAGATTTCTTGAATGGTCAAAGTGAGTACAAACTGGCTGGCCAATGGCCAAAGCTCATAAAAGAGCACTTGAATAATAAGATGTACAATATATATATTTCCATTCGCATAGGCCTAGATCGGTCCAATCTTTTCCACCTATCGCCTGCAATAAATAATAAATATCAATTCCATAACAAATGATGTGTTACTGATTAAACCTATGTTCTCTGTCGATCAAGTGGTAGTTGTGTTGAACCAGGTTTTTGCCTATTCTAACTTTTCTACGACTGATGAGACCATTGGGATTGATTGAGCAATATGTGCTCCTTCCCTACGATCATTTGTCGCTGAAATTTCAAAAATCTGTACTACTCCTAGGCTTAAGCTTCTCTTTCATTAAAAACTTTACATTTGACAAGGTTGTCAATATATTGGGTTGCTTTGTAAATTTTTGAGTTATTTTGATCAATTTCTGATTAGGTAAGCCTCACATGTAAGCGTTTAAGAAACTTTCTATCTAGAAATGCTTGGGAGGAACTTTCCACTTTTAAAACAAAATATATGTTGCCTTTGGGCTTTGAAATAATATACCGTATGATAGGTTCAAATGAGGTCTTCTTGGATCATCTACTCCCTTAGGGTCTTAATGGGGATGTGTTATCTGCTTATTGACAAACCTTTTCTTATGTCTGTGCATACTATAATGAAGACTACTGTAGAACCTGGCTAATGCTAGGTATTTTTGACTAGGTATTGATTAAACTCTAAATATTGATAGTTCATAAACTTTGGAGTTCCTAAAACTATTCAAGTGTATTGCACTAATTTTTTGGATCAAATTTATGTTAGATAGGGACTAAAATCAAGAAAGGGTAATTGTTTGCTTTAGGCTTTTGGAGTTTTAGTACTACTGGGAGTTTTTTTTTTTTTTGAAAAGATTGGTTACTCTAGATTAAGCACAATGGGAAATTTTGCTTAATTTTTAAGGCTAATGTGCTTCTTGTACAGCTTGGGAACTCCCACATTGGTAAAATCTAATGTTGTGATGCAATAATGATACGGTATTGATAAATTGAGACTATTAGTTCAAGTTTTGAATTTGGCCTTTTCTGATCACTCAGGCATAGTAGGTTTACAAATAATCTTGTTGGTACTAGTTGGATGATGATCATGCTCGTGACACATGTATAAAATCTTAGATTTCATTCTTGTTTAACAAAAACCACTAAAAACTCGAAGTGGTTTGGCAAAAAGGCTTCATGTCTTGACTTCTTTGGGATAAAAATGGGTAAAACAATTGGATCAGAAAGAGGTGATGGCTTTCTCTCTCTCTCTCTCTCTCTCTCTCTCACACACACACACACACACACACACACACACACACACACACACTTACTTTATGCTTTTGTGGTTATTTTGCAAGGCATCACACTTCTAGTTGTTGCAGTTATAGGCTCTTGTTGATGGCATATAGAGTTGGCAATACACATTGCAACGAGGTTATCCCTCTTCTCGGAATGATCACTTGATAAAAAATAGGAACATGTACACCTCTTGGAATGCTCAAACATAGAGAGAGCTTATGGAGACCGAGATGGGACGAAGCTCTCTCATTTAGCTCCCCCACTTGTATCAACTCTAAACTTCCATAAGATTGGGTTGTAATTCATATTAACAAAATAGCTTATCAACATAAGAAAAATGTGAATGGAATGCTTGATCATGCATGTTGTTCTTAAGCTAGAGAAATGTACCACCACAGAACCATAAAATGGAGCCTACAACATAGCTTGAAAGCAAGTGATCAATGAGTAATTCAATATACAAAAGCAATTCCTTACATCTACAATGTGCCCAACTTTAAGACACAAATCATAGAATCTTAATATGCTAAAGCATGCAATTGCTTAATCAAGCATTCAATTGATTGCAATTTTATAGCATGTGGTTAAGGATGAAAATGTTAATTTGCCATTCTACTAGTCATGCAATCTCTTGATCAGACATGCAACACAAAAACAAAGATTCTTTATCCTAATTAATGTAGTTTTGCAATGTATTAAGCCATAAGAACCCTTGCTAATGTTTTTGTAAGCCGTTCTCTTTTGCTTTTCGAGACCATAAAGCTCTGATACTAGTATGAGACTGATGAGAGGCCACGACCTTCATGCCCTCAACCTGCAAATTTGAAGCCTCTACACAGTGTGGGATCTTGAAGCCTCGACGCAATGTGGGATCTGCACATTTGAAGCTCCACTTAGTCAACTCCCTATATAGTTAGACTTTGCCCCCCCTATATATAAGACCCATTGCCTTATGTGAATCCTCGGGGATAATTGTTCCCTATCCTCCTCATGCCCTCACCACAAAACATGCTTAATGAAAGAAGTAATGCATAATACAAGACTGTAGCAAGAGCAAGTAACTAAACTTTATCTACCCAATTGTTTCTTGTTAAGACTATTGTAATTAAAAAAGTAATTTAAAAAAAAAAATGCTTGCACCATACCAAGCGAAACATGTTTGCATTTTCTAATTGAAATGTAGTTACATCTTGGGTATCATTTATCATGGTTTGCTTAATTTGATGCTAAAACATACAAATGGATCTCTTTTTCAAGTAAAACAACAATAGTTCTCCACTCTATCAAACATGAGGTGCCATGATGATTCTTGTGCTCAACCAAAACTACAAAAGGTTGGCTCTAGTGATTCCAGGTTCTCAATGGCTTCTTTCGATTTTGAAAGACTGAGGACATTTTGTGTAAGGGCGATGAAGAGGTTTTTCTTTTGGACAACCGATTAGTTACTCTCATGACTCTTGTGAATTAACTTGTGAGCACAAACACTTGCTGTGATGTTAAGAGAAGTTGTAGAACTTCTTGCAAGCAATTTGCAATCGGAAAAGTGTAAGGCGAGAAAGTCGTACATGTGTTCATGCTTCTCACACTCCACAAAAGGTTTCAAGGTGTTCATGTATATGTGCTAAAGAGTTTCATAACGTTAGCTTAGTGTGCACCATTTACAACAAGGTTCTCTTTATCGTGTGCAGAGGCTTACTATAGCTAGCTCACTGCACTTTGAATCGATAACTTGTTTTGGAGAGTTCCAAGTGTTGTGAAGTGGTCGAAGGTGTTTGCCATGTGTAATTGGGAGAATTCTAAGTGAGATGGCTCATACATGAAGAGCCCTAAAGGAGTGATTAAAATTTTGATTAGCAAAGAGAAGGCTAAAAGGAAATCCAAAAGTTGCTTGTTGTCCCGCCACAAAAGGTGGTGGTGTGTGTAATCAATCAAAATTCAAGCAAGCCGTTGGCAAATGAATTGTGAGGATTTTTTTTTGAAAAAGTTCAATATTAAAAATAGTGGGTTTTTTTTTTCTTTGTTAAGTGTGGGGGAGGCTTGTGTGTATAAAATGGGGGTGGGTGCAATTAAAGGAAATTTGTATGAACACGAGGTAGTGTACATTTTTACGAAGGCAAAAGGAGAGAGCAACAAAACGATGGTGTTTTGGGGGTGCACTTGTTGTTGTTTTCGCAGGCGGGTCGAGACGCAGCAGCATCAGCAGGTGGGGAGGAGGGCCGCATCATCACTCATCTCCCCCCCTTTCTCTCCCTCACGCATCCTCGCTCACCCACCCTCACCCCGAACCCCGCTCCTTTGCCCACACTATCTTACACACACTGCCCTCAACCCATTTTACCTGCTCCTCCATCCCCCCCGCCGATCTGGCACATGGGGTCCTTGAAACGGAAGAATGCGTCCCTTGGGGCTTCCCCTGCCTCCAACAAGCGACCTTCACGGGAGGATGCTTCCGGAGCTGCTGTCCCTAATGGTTATACAGGAAGGAGGGCTGCTGGTAGTGCCCAAAGCTTGGTGCTCCCCTTTTCTTCGTCAGCTGCTTTTGCTGCTGCTTCCATGCCAGCAGCTACTCCAGTTCTCGAGCCCCTCTGCAATGGAGTGTCTGCTGCAGCTAAAACAAGTGAGGATCCACACCTCTCAACCTCTTCCTCCTCCCTTCTCGACACAAAGAGTGCCCTCCTTAACAATCTCATGATCTCGGACAAGGAGCCCAGCAATTCCCAGGACCAGGAAGCAGACACTGTTGTTGTTCTGCCAGAGAGCTTACATGCAAATAATTTAGGTCCTTTGACACCCAACCATGCAGGTAGGCACTACACATTCTTACTCTAGTAGGATACACACCTCATTGCAAAGTTAACCTGGATTTATCCTAAAGGAAATATTTGACAAGTTTCACATTGTTGCAGGCCATCTCCAAATTTTTTCTCACGGCCTTCCTCTCATGCATTCATTTGACTAGCGTGATATGAATGCCTTAAGCTGTGACTTTTCATTTTGGATAGCTTTATTCCATGCTCAAATTATGCGTTTGATCAATAGGTCTGCATAATAGTAACTTCTGTAGAGTGTTCTAGAACATATCAGCCAAAACCAAAACCTTAATCGAAAAAAATGTTCATCGCACATTAAAGTGCATACAAAAAATAGGGGCTGTATATAGAATGGGGGTGCAATCAATGATTACAGGCAAAAACTTATGTAGTAGTGGTTGAGGTTGTCACTTGACATCAGAATTAAAACTTTTGTAATTTCTCTGGTTAACTAGTTTGATCAATTGAAAGGCCCTGAGTGCTCAAAGGTTGGCCTTTAAACCACAATTTGGAAATGAATTTCAGCGAAATGAAAGTGAGGATAAAAACATCAAAGTAATCAAGATAATTAGGAAGTCAGAATCATAGGTTTGAGAGGACTACTTTCTGTAAAATGCTAGAGTTCTCAGAGGCTTTTGATTTTTTTACTTGAGTTGAAATTCGTAATTTAGAGGTTTGGCTTTGAAATAACTTTTTCAGCACCTCCAGTGGTTGATCATGTGCTATTTGTTATGTGCTGCACTTGGACAAGTGGAGATGGCAGTTCTCGACTCACATGGGTTCAACAAAGTTATTATGTGAAATTGTCATACGTATAAGACAACAAATCGATATTGTTACCTTCTCTTTTACATAACCATAAGATTTGACTCACACTGGCAGGATGGTTCTCCTGGAATTCCATACATGCTGTGGAACGGCGAGGGCTTCCAGAATTTTTCAATACAAAGTCGAAGCTGAAAACTCCTGCCCTTTACATGCAATACAGAAATCTTCTGATGCGAAAATATTTGGAGAATCCAGACAAGGTGTTCACGTTGGCTGATGTTGTTATCGACCAGAAAGGAGGACATTTAGAGGCTGTTAAGCGAATATTTGAGTTCCTTAATCATTGGGGTCTCTTGAATTCTAGAGCTCTACAACATGCAGAGGCAGAAAAGCCTAGCAAGTCCAGGGCTTCTGTTATTGAAGACACTTCCGGGCAGCCGCAATGGTCGTTGACCTCAAGCTTGTATCAATTCGACAACCCTATCGCATTTCACTCTTCAAGGAGTTTGACCAGGCTTCAAAGGACGGTGCCACCCGCTGTAATGACAGAAACAACAGCGGCAGATCTACAAGGGGGAGAGCAGGGACTGTCAGTTGAATACCATTGCAATTCCTGTTCTGCAGATTGCTCCAAGAAACGTTTCCATTGCCAAAAGCAGGTTTGTTTCACCTTCTTTGTCAGACGTAAGCATAAGTATGACAGCTTTGGAAAGTAGAATTGATATCGTCTTTTTGTACATGCTTTGTTTTATCATTATCCTTTTCAAAATCTTAAAGTGATCTTTTGGATAGAGAGTGTCTCAGCTTACAATTGTGCATGTTTGAAACTGAAAACCACCGGTTGGGAGCAAGGGAAGAAGCAAATTATATTGTACAATTTGAAATAGTAAACTTCATTGTTTGAACAGTTTAATCACACACTAGATATCCACCCATAACATCACATATCACTAGGATGTGCTCAGGTTGAAGACTTATCCTCACTTGTTTACCTCTAGTTGTTCGCCTACTCCATCTCCTTTGGCAATTGTCTCTTGAAAGGTCATGGAATCATGTTGTGTCCATTTTGAATTCCTCATTTTTTGTAAACTTTGTACAAATTGACATAATAGAGTGTGAGATCTCTTGCTGTGGTCGTTTTAACTTGCTTAGCAAGCATGTACATGTATGTGCAGTACAAGTCGCTTCTGTTGCGCCAGCTTCTGTTAAAGTTATAGCATCTCAAGTGAATGGCCCAATATTTATTTTGGCTTTAGGTGTTTGCTTTACTTACTTGTCAAAGTCTTGGGTAGGGTACTTAAAGGGCCTAGCCCCCATTGTATAGACTCATTCATAGCCCAATTGGTTAGTTCAATAGTATCTTTCTCTCTTTTCTCTCTCTCGTTTATTCTTGTCAGGACAAGGGTATGGCTAGGAGCCAAGGGCAAGGGCATATGGTTAAGGGGTCCTACTTGCAAGAGCCAAGGGGCTATAAGTAGGGAGGAGATCAGTATGCCTGTCCACACTGCTGCCTCATATTGGTATCAGAGCTCGGTGGGCAAGGAGGAGCAAGAGGGGGAAGGTGTGGAGATAATGGCGATGCATGGTCTCTCCAAAGTCTCTCTCTCTCTCTCTCTTTCTCTCTCTCTATCTATCTTCCTATTTGCTTTTGGCATGAAACATGCAAGGAAGGTGTGTTGCAAGATGGTTGTTGGAGAAGCTTCGAGGCATGGTTGTGTGTAGCTTCCCCTGGGCCTGGAGAGCTAAGAGGATATTGTTGCGGGAATGGTCGCTTGCACACAAGGAGGCCGTGAGGGAGATTTGCACAGAGTGGCTTGCATGTAGGCTCGTTAGCATCGCGAGGCTGAGCGGCAACAATTTTGTCTTTTGAGCAAGGCGAGAGGGCGCCTGTAGCTCTCACCCTACTCTCTTTGGAACTGCTCTGCGCTGTCGATGCCATTCGCCATGCTTCTTGGTTTATTTTCACACTTAAAGGCCAATAACTTGGCCAAGCTTGGGTTCCCACGGTGGGATACCCACACTTAGGGAATTCGGTGGTTAACAAGAGGCCATAATGTGGTCGCATGGGATCGGGGCTTTTGACAAGGTTGCAGAAGCTCTAGAGCAGAAATAAAAAAATTTCTATGCAAGGCATGCGAGTAGCAAGGTGTAGAAAATCAACTTCGAGCTTCGGTGTGGAAAGTTTCAACAACTCAAGGCTCTATAAACTCCGATAATCCCAGGTTCAACACATGATTGGAGGAGCACGGCTTCGAGTACACCATAGTCAATCAGAATCAATCTGAGCTTGAAGTTTTCCACGAGATTTTTGTTTCAAGGATCATCAAAGTTGACAAGGAATATGCGTGTGGTTTGTATCGAACAAAGATTTGGGGAATAAACTCAAATCTTTTTCACAAATTGTGTACGGCACAATCGGGCCCAATTCTTTTTACATACATGTAAGATAATTGTTGGGGCATATGGGGAGGCTTTTTGGTGCATCCGACAAGATTCAATTTCTAGTTTCAGTTTCAATTTCAAATTGGTTTTGCAATGATTACCGCCCAAGGGGTATGCATAAGCTTTTAAAGCTTGGTTTGCTTGTCATTACAGCAAGGCTGTGACTAGATTTAGCAATTTCCATTCATCTGCATGGACTCGCGAGTAGAAATGATCGTTAGTTTTACGCATGCATATGAATTATGCATCTGAAGTATGCTTGAAGTTTGCAAGAGTGGATTTCTACATACCATCATGGATTGTTTTTTTCCACTTTGCAAAACATTAAGACAAACATGGCTTGCATTGAGTTACAACACGGTTGTAAGTGGATTGGGCCATCAATTTTGTTGATCAATATCTTTTTTGATATGTCCAATTTGTGCTACCAAGCGGAAAGGGAAAAAGCAAGGCTTCCAAGAGCATGGCTCCATATCTATGTATATGCATTGGGTGCATATCTATGTATATGCATTGGGTGCATACTCGCTCCAAAGCAATTACAGCTTGCCTGAGTGTAGGCAAAATAAGTACACAGAGTACATTGAAAACACAATCATGCCACAAGGTGCTACGACTTTCGATGCCAAGGGCGGTGATTCTAAAAATTGGTAAGTACATTAAATTTAAGTTTCAAATTTTGAACTTATTCAATCTTGCAGACTTTTTACCTTGCCAACTTGACAAGCGAATGTTGCTTCAGTCAAGCAAAGTGTGGCAATTAAGATAAACTTTGATAGCTAAGCTTCCTGAGCTATCTATTTCAAGATTGGGTACTCTAAGGGTTCTCAATAAGATGTATGTTTTGGCAAGGCTGGTGCTTGCTTTGACCTTTGTGTGTCACCTAGAGCACCTGTTAGCTATGAGCACTCCGGCTGTGGTTTGTCTAATGTTTTTGATGAACTTAGGCGAAGCAAGGCTTCACTTCATGGCATATTACATGTACGCTTTCAAAGTTTGGAATATGCTATTAGCATATGTATAAGGTGCAGCGGAAGTGAATGTTGATAGTGCTAAGGATGAGTGCTCCGAATTGTGCTCAAGGGTTCCTTTACTTACGGAAGGGAGAGCCTTCCGTTCTTAGAGAGAGAGTGCAAGTGCGATGATCACAAACAAAGTGAATGCTACTGTGAATGAGTGCGGAGAGAGAGAGAGAGAGAGAGACTAGACGGTTCTCAAACCCTCCTCCAAAGGCCCCCCTCTCTATGGCGGGAGAGGTCTATGCTATAGATTGCACAAATCTGGTACAATGGTCTAGATGCTGTGGTACTTGATGATGACTTTGTTGACGACGACGATGAAGACTATGACGATGACGACGATGGTGTCGTCGTCAAGTCAGGGTTCTGTGACGATGGCGGCGAAAGTGTCGTCGTCAAGATAGGGACTGCAACGACGATGACGATGTCGACGAAGACAATGGTGTGGACGACTACGGCGTCGAGGCTGAAAACTGAAAACGCTAGAGGCTCTGCTGGGGATTTGCTGCTGTGGCGGTACTGCGGCCTGAAGCTGCAACTGCTTTGCCAGACTAGGGCTGAAATGCAAAAACGTTGGCTGATCTGGTTGAAATCTGAAAACGCTAGGCTGATCTGGTACTAGATGAGGAATTTGGCGAGGATCTGCAACCGAAGGATGCGGGCTCTCACGAGGCTAAGGCTGGAAACTGAAAACGCTGATCTTCTTCTTCTTGAGAAAATGCTAGGGCTCCTGTTGAGGTGCTGCCTGACTGTTGGGTGCCTACCTCCTCGTGTCCTTGCTTCTTGTGCTTCTACTGAGTTCCCAATGGTTTTGTTTTAAAGTTCTTTAGCAAATTCCCTACTTACTTTTCCAACAAAAGTCACTTATCAATAAATAAGTGAAAAATGTGTACTTTGGCGAAAAGGGTTCTATGCTCTGGAAAATGCTCATGATGGGTACTGAATGTCATGCTAATGATCCTGTTGTGTGCAATCAGAGGATATGCAACTATTCTAAGTGCTTGGACATGCACGGCTTGCGCACAGGCTCACAAGGGTGCCAAAACACTTCCTAGGCTAACCTGAATCCTAGAAGTAGGAACAACTTGTTCATGTACACATAGGGTTAGATGTGCACGTGACTTCCCTTCCTTTTCAAAGTGAGATACTGGTACCGAGCTGTATGGCGTCGAGGGAGTGCGCCAACAACTCCTAGAATCTTGCAAAGAACGCTTTGCCGGCCCACTCTGATGCTTGGGTCATGCGATACTTGAACTTCATGAAGGTGCATATGCAATGCGTGCTTCTTTGGGTTGTGCCGAAAGCGACACAAAATGATCTGTTGCGGCTTCAATGCTCCAACTTCGGCTATGGTCGTGGGTCCACCTTCAAGAATCTGTGAGGAGGAAAATTCTTGAAACCATTTTCAACACAAAACCATAAACATGCCCATTCCATGTAGAGTAATTGGAAAATACTACTCTCCCTAAATGATTGTGCATGCAATGCAGATGAACAAAGTGACGAGTGCCAAACCGTTCACCAAACACGCGCAAAAAATGGGATCGAAACTTGACTTTTCGACCTAAACCTATCAACTGTGGCAAATCACAACGGAAATGCCAATGCTTGCAGGACAATGTTGCTTGTGCTCTTTCTGAGACTATGTCATGCCAAGGAAGAACTATGTAAAAGCAATTGACAAAACCGGACAATCGGGAAACAATGTGAATTCCTTGAATGCAAACTTTTTTTCTTTTCGAGAGTGATCTGCATACATCCGTGCTCATCCGTAAGTGAATCATGTGCATCGCACAATACGGCATGCTTGTGAAAAGGGAACACATAAGGATGGAGACGAAAATACAAGAAACCGTCACGAATGAGAAACTCTAACAATGCGTGCTGACTAATCATGCGAACACACAATACTTCCTGAGTGGGTTCTTTGGACCTTGACTCGAGAGCCAAGATCGGTCCTGCATGACTGATCGTATCTGCAATGAGGTTAGCTTCACTAGCAACATCATCATTCAAACCATCATCCTTGCGAACAATCACATCTCTATTATGCAAAAAATGTGTTGTGCTTCGGAGAAGAAAGAACTGAGAGAGTCTCCTTCTCATGTTTCTTGTCAAGCTTCGCCTGCACAGGAGAAATGAGAGGTAAAGAATGAAGACCCTCCTCACCATGAATGATTATGGGAGAGTCATTTTTGGCATTTAGAGTGAGCGTATTGTCTGCCCAATCAATGAGAGGTTTATGTTCATGAAACCATCAAATGCCTAAAATCATATCACATTCTGAGAGAGGAGACACAACAAATCTTTTACAGAAGAAAGCTTGCTGAACAGTGAATAACACATCACGACACTCGTGATAGAGAGAGTCCATACCAGGAGCAAAGCTCGACACCTTGAGAGGGGTTGTCTGGCTAACCTCCAAGCGGGCTCTTTCTACAAGAGAGTCACCAATCACATCATGCATGCTACTAGAATCAAATAAGATCACAATGCGTTGACCATTCACATGACCATAACACTTCATGAGAGACTCATTAGCTAGATGATCATTAGAAACTTGGGACACACTAGTGTTCTCATTTATGGCATTGACAGAGGACTTAGGACAATCTCTTTTCATATGACCTTTAGTGCGACATCCAAAACATCTTTAGTGTGACATTCAAAACATCTTTTATCTCTTGCATATTCGACTCTTTCTTCAAGAGTTAACCAACGTCCTAAAATTCCTTGAGCAGATTTTTCATCAGGCATCAACTTAGGGTTTTCTTGATTTTTAGCTTTTCCTTTTCCCTTAGGTTCATTGTCAGAATTCTGTGCTTTAGAAATAGAGGAAGATTGATTAGGAGAATTACGGGTTCTGAGAATTCTGAGAGGTACTGTGAGAAGACTTGTTCTCCTTAGGCTTACCTTTGTTGTGCTTCATCTCTTGCGCGAGAGCAATTGCTACCTCCTTGTTGAGATCTATTGGGTCGAGGACTTCGACATCGAACTTGATATACTCGTCCAACCCGAAAAGGAATGCTTCTTTGCGCTTTTAATCCGATTTGCGTAATTGGGTGCCGAGTTGCAAAACATGGTTAGAAAAAGACATAACTAGCATACCATTTTGCTTGAGATTGTGCCAATCTTCCTTCAACTGCGCTAGGTACTGAGGTGGCATGAACCGCGCCTTGAGCTTGTCTTGGAAGTGGGCCCAATTGAAAGAAAGGGGCATGCCTTCTTCGGCTTCCTCTAGGTGCGCGGCCAACTATGCCTCTTGCCACGGGCTTCGGGTGATGACCATACACGGAGATCTTGGGTACTTGGGTTCTTGGGTTCTTAGCTTGCAATTGGTGTTTGAGAAGGCCTTTTTCTTACCCGAGCTCGACTCTTCTCTGCGGGCGCACCCCTTGGCGGCCTTGCGCTCACACCAAAGTTGCTTTTTTCCACCTCACGTCGATTGGCCGGCCGCTAAGTGCACGGTCCGCTCTCAATGAGTGAAAAGAGGAACAAGGAGAGGCTCGACAAGCCCTTCTTTCTTGGGTTACCTGTCACTCTTCAAAAACACGATTAGGAATCCACACGCCCAAGTGGACTTGGGCTACGTGCAATCGCAACAAGCAAAAAATTTCTTATGGTTCTTTCCTTGAGTGATACAGTCTACAGAACACTGTCAAAAAGCTATGATGCCAATGTAAGGTGCAGCGGAAGTGAATGTTGATAGTGCTCTCAGGATGAGTGCTCCGAACTATGCTCAAGGGTTCCTTTTACTTACGGAAGGGAGAGCCTTCCGTTCTTCTTAGAGAGAGAGTGCAAGTGCAATGATCACAAACAAAGTGAATGCTACTGAGAGAGAGAGAGAGAGAGAGAGAGAGAGAGAGAGAGAGAGAGAGAGAGAGAGAGAGAGAGAGATACAATACCAGACGGTTCTCAAACCCTCCTCCAAGGGCCCCCCTCTCTATGGCGAGCGAGGTCTATGCTATAGATTGCACAAATCTGGTACAATGGTCTAGATGTTGTGGTACTTGATGATGACTTTGTCGACAACGATGGAGACTATGACGATGACGACGATGGTGTCGTCGTCAAGTCCGAGATCTGTGATGATGGCAATGAAGGTGTCATCGTTAAGATAGGGACTCCGATGACGATGACGATGGTGTCGACGACGCAATGGTGTCAAGGCTGAAAACTGAAAACGCTAGATGCTCTACTGGGGATCTGTTGCTGTGGCGGTATTGCGGCTTGAAATTGCGACTGCTTCGTCGGACTAGGACTGAAATCTGAAAACGCTGGTTGATTTGGTGAATTCTGAAAATGCTAGACTGATCTTGTACTAGATGGGAATCTGGCGAGGATCTGCAACCAGAGGATGCGGGCTCTCGCGAGGCTAAAGCTGGAAACTGAAAACGCTAGTGGTAGTGGCTTCTTGAGAAAACGCTAGGGCTCCTGTTGAGGTGCTCCTTGATTACTGGGTGCCTACCTCCTTGTGTCCCTGCTTCTTCTACTTCTACTGAGTGCCCAATGGTTTTCTTTTAAAGTTCTTTAGCAAATTGCCCTACAACAAAAGTCACTTCTTAATAAATAAGTGAAAAATGTGTACTTTGGCAAAAAGGGTTCTATGCTCTGGAAAATGCTCATGATGGGTAGTGAATGTCATGCTAATGATCCTGCTGTGTGCAATCAGAGGATACGAAACTATTCTAAGTGCGTGGACATGCACGGCTTGCGCACAGGCTCACAAGGGTGCGAAAACACTTCCTAGGCTAACTTGAACCCTAGAAGTAGGAACAGCTTGTCCACGTACACATAGGGTTAGATGTGCACATGACAATACGAACTTGGGGAAACTTGGCAATATGTAAGTGTTTTTTATTGGAGGTCCGTATGAACCAAGCCACAAGGACATACAAGGTACATCCAACAGCTTTAACTTTCTCAGCATACATGGCTACGAGCCAGCTTTAAGAGAAGGCAACTGTTCTCATAGGGGCGACAAGTTTAGCCAATTTCAAGTTCTTGTTTAATCTTTGAATTGGACATGATTTCCCTGTTGTGCAAAGCAAAGTGCTTTGATAGACTTAGCACGAAGCAAGGCTTCTATTCCGTGTCAAAGTATTATCCATTGACTTAGGATCAAGGATAATGGCACACAGGTGCGGCAATAAGAGAATATAAGCTCACAGTTATGGTTTGCAATGACCGACTGTGATGTATCCATGCTAGTACACATCGTGCAAGGCATGCATGGCATCTACTCACATTGAAGCCAAGGGCTTATCACTTCATTTTTCTGATATGTATGCATGGTGTGCCAGTACAATGGGTTTCATTCCACTGAATCAATGTTTCCGCTTCCGCTATAACATCAGCTACTCTGTCAAGGACGAGGTAAGTTATTGATTGTTTAAAATGCTTTTTATTTATGTTTTTTAGTTGATGTTAATGCACAACAACACTAAAAGGGAACCTAAATCACAAGGACTTAATTCACAGGCAATGTCCTATAGTTAAGTTACCCTAGTATAGTCATGATCCATACAAGGTAGGTGGGTTAAGATGTGACTTTTGTTTTTCGCTCAATCTCTATGAGAGAGCGTCGTGCAAGCAGATTACTGTATGCTCATAGGATAAGCTATAAGCCAGGTGTAGAATGTACAGAAGCATACGCAGACTACACATATTATAGTAGGCTATGGAATTTTCCTCAACCCAGCATGCTCTCTCTCTCTCTCTCTCTCTCTCTCTCTCTCTCTCTCTCTCTCTCTCTCTCTCTATTTCTTTGAAGGAATAATAAAATTAAACATATTTTCACGAAAACCTTCGAAGTAGGTATTTGATAGATGTTTTGGCTGTGTGTAGTCATGAGTCGGGGTGCGATGACATCACAAAAATTAGTATTCATTGGTCAGTAGACTGAATACTCATTTCAAATTGGCATAAGGGCTAAGAGCCATAAGGGGTAAGAGCCATGCGGATTACGAGTCATTTGTTTTTGAAAGGCTAAGAGCTAGTTGTTTTTCATCCACAGGTGATTGTTCTCAAGATCGACCAGGTCTATATAGTGGTGCACCTATCAACTTTAATGAACAAGCAAGAGGCTTGTCGTTACAGATTTTCTGGGTGTCGCTTTAGCAGTATGTACTTCTAGTGCGAAGATCAAGTTGAGTCTCTCATTATCCTCGACTCCTATAGGCTTATTTATACCAAGGTATATAAATGAAGCACGCATTTCCGACAACACGACTGTCTACAAGAACCCAAGATTATAGACTTTTAAGTCTAACAATGATCCAGTTGTGAATATGATTCCAACTTGAGTGGATTTCGTGATTTCTCTATAGCAGTGAGAGTGTCTATAGGAGCACAATTTTGAGGTAAGACTCACCTTGTGATTACTCAATCACTCAATAAATGTTGACTACTAAATCTAAGTATGTACTTTGGTTGTTTTTTTTCGTGTTTGTATATGCTTCGATTCAATGTTTTCAAAAGAGGATGTATATGGTGCAATGCTTGCTTCCATTTTGCTCGTCAGACACATGATGTCACTAGGAGGTGTATTTTTTCGTTGCCTTCTCTAAATATGTACTACATATTTTTATTTATTTTATTTTTACTTGTTTTCCACGAAACCTTTGAAAAGGTGCAAGTGGACATTGCATGGCCAGTGTGAAACGGTTGCGGCCGAACAGGTATCTCACATCGGGACTCTAGGCCGTTCAGTCTGAGACTGGTCGGGCTAGTTAGCACTGAATTCTGATGAGTATGGAAGCTTGTGTGCGCCAGATGGAATTTGGGCCACTCGGCAAGTCACTTATAACTTTATAAGTTAGTGGGAACTAGAGAATTAACTCAAAAGGGGCAAACTGGACTCATGGCGGCTCCAGGTGGATTTTCCACTTCCATTAGCAAGTGGGGGCATGTAATTTGAGAGTTGAGGCTGATTTTGCAAGTAAGTGAACTTACAGAGTGTGTGTGAGTAGTGGGTGCATGTTTACAACTTTAATGGAAAGCTTGCCTTCTCCTCTGTCTCATGTAGCGTGATGATATGCTCTCGTGCATCTCTCTCCCTGTTGCACATATCGTAATGCCCCACTAGTTGGGCTATTCAGATGATCATGTATATATCTGTGGGTTTTATGCGCGTTTGCTAAGGGAAGAGCCTTCTCAACAGGAACCAAATTAGCTAATTGCTAATCCCCCACAGGTATGCACAGCCCCATCGCGAAGGAACGTGAATTTGGAGAGTTTACTCGCATGAAAACTCCTCCAAATCACAGGGCAACTGACCCATTGCATGCGGGAGGTCTTGGGGAGCGTGTTGATGCGTTAGCTCCGTCCGAAACGACCCAAAACAAAGATATACAGCCCGCTGTGTAAAATTGCAGGTTTAGGGTTTTGCTCCTAAAGTGCACCATAACTTCACAGAAGCTTCGGGGAAGCTAGAGTGTGGTTGTACAGGAGTTCGGGAAATTTTTAGAGGCTACAGTGCTCTGCGTTTTCTCACCAGCTTTATAAAGTTGCTTGGGGATTTCCCATCTCAATTAATCAAGGAAATACCGCAAGGGGCGCCAGTTTTTGGGGCCAACAGGGTGTTGGTCATCATTGCGTAGGGCATTCTAGCCGCTAGAGGCAAGTGTTGAGTCTCTTTTTTCCATCAGTACTCTGTGTGTAATTAACAGGTTGTAGATTTGGTGCCGCCCTTTATTGTGTATTGGTTGGTTATACATGTCAAGGTCATGATGGAGCAAACACTTTGGTAAAGTAGTATACCAGGCAATTTCTGTACTTCGCGATGATAGGCATGTATGGTACGGTTTTGTTGGGCACATGTTGTTAATCACAAGGTGAGCAACATGGTCTAGGAACTCAGGGAGTTCGGTTTAGCGAGTGTGGAATGAGGTTCATTGCTATGGTACTTTAAGGATCCCTAGTATGCAAAATTTTAGCGAAGCATCCACTTGTTCAGGTGCACTCTCGATGGTGTGCTGCCATCCGTTCGTCTCTCAAGTTGGCTTTAAAGAAGAAACCTATGCCGGTGGTACCAAGACAAAGGGTGTACTTAGAGGATGAATTTGATGAAGCTGTAGAGCGACAGAGTCAGTAGACTCATGAAGACCAAGAGGCAGTCATGGAAAAAGAGTTGTGCAGTAGACTATCCAGACTACTAGGGTTGCAAATCTACTCTTGAGGCCGCCAGTAAACCAAAGAAGTGTGTTCGCTTTGAGGATGATCCCAATTCAACATCGTCTCTTCTGATAGTTCGGAGAGTTCCTCTTCCTCTGACTCGAGTGATGAGGGTAGAAAAGATTGGAAGCGGAGAAAGACTCAGATAAACAACAAAGGCAGGAAGGCAAGAAGAGCAGATCTCGCAGGAAATTTCAGAAGCACTTTGATAGTTCGGATGAAGACTCCTCGTCCTCTTAAGAGTTCAGATTTCGATGAGCCGATGTACGCAACGAAGGGAAAGCATCTATATCGAGCCAACGAGTACGACTACCTTGAGGATTTTAAGGAGAGTGGGCAGGCTTTAAAGTGTGATACATTCTCAGGCTTTAAGAGAGCCCTTGATTTTATCTAGCAGTTTGACATCGCTTTTTCAAGAGGGTGTTACGCAGAGCACTCCAAGGTACGAAGAGCGGCGCCATATCTCAAAGGGAATACCTAGATGTGGTGGTCTACCCTATTGTTACATAGGGAAGCACTGACGAAGTGGTTGTAGTTAAGTGAGTTTTCACCTCTTTGTGGCTTACTTTGGGATATGAACAAGATGTGTTCACCCCTTGAAATCATCTAAGGATGACAAAGGAAGACACACTGGATGTTTACTGCTAGAGATGTTCGTGTACTTTTCTGCCTGTTTCTTCCTTTAAGAAAATAACCTTCAAGCAACAAATTGAGGGGTTCTGCTGTGGACTCCTCAAAGAGATACAGAGTTATTGTTTGCAGAAGAAGTCCGAGTTTATGCAACGGCTTATGGATCAAATAGGTTTTTGCTATGCATGTAGACACTCACCTATCCTACAAACGTACTTGTAGCAGTTAGGACCGGACAAGAAAAAGAAGGGAAAACAATAGAAAAAGAAACCCTAAGGCTCTAGATTGTCAGCAGAGTAGTGCGTCAAGTACTACAAGAGGGCAAATGTTACGGATGCGGGGAATAAGTGCATGTGCTTGCCAAGTGCCCCAACATAACATCCAATGATTAGGCATAGAAAAAGCTAGAGAGTTCTAAAGCAGCGGAGCAGCGAGCGAAGAAAGGAAAGGCAAAGGGAGGACTGGTACCGTTGTGGGAACCGACCCAAAACAAATGGATTACATAGCTTTGCAGGGCGTGGGGCAAAGTACGAGATCAAGAAGCCCTTATCTTCTTTGACGGAGGAGCCAGGCCAACTTCATCTCAACTGAATTGCGGTCGACTTGGAATTATGCCAAAAGAAATGGGACCGCCGGCCGAAGCAATTCTAGCGGCACCAGGACGGGATGTTGCCATTTCACTTGTCATAGGCAAACTTTGGTTGCATTGTCAGGGGTATATAGGGCACGAGGACTTTTACATCATGCCTTTGGAAGGATGTGAGGTCCTTTTAGGAATCCCCTGGTTCCATGAGAACACACAATTGATTTGATTCCCAGCAGCACGCCACCGAACCGGCCACCTTACCAAGTCGGTCGAGCCCAGAATGAGGAAATTATGAACCAAGTGAAAGAGCTTTGGAGAATGTGCATTGACTACAAAGCTCTCAACAAAATCACCATCAAGAACAGGTTTCCAATGCCCAGGATCGATGATATACTGGAAGGTTACAAGGTTCGACATGCTTTAGCAGAATCAACCTGAAAAATGGCTATTATCAGATCAGGATTGCTCCGAGAGATGTATACAAGACTGTGTTCTGGACATCCTTTGGATTGTACAAGTGTTTGATGATGCCTTTCGGTCTCACGAATGCTCTTGCAACATTCAATAGGATGATAAACAGGATCTTTAGAGAGTACCGGTCATTTGTGGGCACCTTTTTTGATGACATCATCGTATTCTCCAAGAGTGAGGTAGAGCACAAATATCATTTGTTACTGGTTTCCTAGGCACTACGGCAACATCGACTAGTGGTTAATGGGAAAAAGAGCGAGTTTTTCTTTCTAGAGATACACTTTTTGGGACACATTGTCTTTGCAAAGGGTGTAAAGATGGACCCGGCTAAGGTTGAGATCACGAGAGATTGGCTAGATTTGAAGAATGTACATGAAGTTTGTAGCTTTTTGGGCTTGTGTTTGTATTATCGGCGGTTCATTCGAAAGTTTGCGGAGATTGCTTCTCCGTTACACATTTTGACACAGAAAGGGGTTCCTTTTTCTCGGGGACCATTTGAGATTGCAGCATTCAAGACTCTAAATGAGAAGTTGACAACTGGTCCAATGTTGGTTCTACCAGATTTGGAGAAGCCATTTGAGGTTTACTGTGATGCGTGTGGTCGCAATCTGGGGGCGGTCTGAATGCAAGAGGGCCGTGTTGTCGCCTATGAGAGTAGGATGTTCTCGCGACCAAAGCGGGTTGCACAAATTTATGAAAAGGGGCTATTGGTAGATATCCATGCTCTTGCTCAGTGGCACCATTTTCTACTTGGAGTTGATTTTATAGTGTTCATCGATCACCAAAGTTTGAGATACTTATTGTCCCAGAAATAGCTCTCGGACAAACAAATGAGATGGGCAAATATTTTGTCGGAGTCACACTTTTAGATCATCCATGTCAAGGGAAAGAAGAACTTGGTGGTAGACGTGTTGTCTTGCAAGCCACAGATTTCGGCTATTTCGGCGATTCACCATCAGAACTTTGAGGATATGGTTGATCAATACGCCACATATCCAGATTTTGCATACATCTTTGACCGGCTGGAGAGAGGGGAGACAGTTGTGGGGTTATTTGATGCGGAAGACTATGTTGTGTGTTACTCAAGCGTTGAGGAACAAGGTTTTGATAGAGTGCCACTGTCCACCTTTCCAGATAGAGCTACTCTTCTTGGTTGTTCCTCTTCATGCAATGCATGCTGCAATTTCACATCCATTGGACACCCAAGTGTTGCCTGGTAAGCATGGCCTATACTTTCTTCCGTGATCGCTCAGCTCGCGTGCTGCTTTCAAGCTGGCTTGTTAATCTAAGGTGGCAATATTAGAGTTAATTAGGTAGCTTGAAAGCATGAAAGCTGTTTTCTTCTGAGAAATGACCAAGTGAGGTTGTTGCAAATCAGAGCTAGCAGCTTTAGGTGAACTTGACATGCCATTGGACAAGCATTCAGCTACCGAGCCACCATGTTGTTCTATCTGAGGAAACCCTGAGCTGCTTCTCTGCTTCAGAAACTCTTTTGAGTGCTTGATGCAGCCAAAGAAGTTGGCGATGGATGCTAAAGATGCTTGCTTGACGCTCTCTCTGAATGGCGCGCTTTCCAGGTCCTACCTGCAATCCCTTGCAAACTCGCTTCAGAGCTTCTCTCTCTTATGTAGGTGGAAACCTGGAAAAACTGGTAAAAAACCCTAACATTGCCCGTAGGTGCAATCCAATGGAACAGGGAATTGGGGGAAAGTACTCTCAGCCTGGGGCCACCAAGAGGTACATTGCTAGCAGTACAGAGCAGACAAAACATTAGTGGCCAAAAATGAGCCACAAAACAGTCCTCATTCCCTATGGTCAGCCCTCAGAGATACTGGGGCACCAGCAGTCCTGCCAGGACCGGCGGGAGAAGTGATAAACTTTTACGGACCCACACAATAGATCCAAGATACAGCTGACCCCTGACCTTAAATTTTTAGGCACTGGGTTGAAAAGAAACTCACAAATCACTTGCTATATACAATTTGTGCAAAAAGCACTTTTCTTTACTTGTAGTGTGCACTTTGTGAATCTAGGCTTATCTTGGATTTCTCCGGCTGTATATATGTAATATGTATGTATATTGATAATAAGCAGTCAGCTCTGATTATGATGCATGTTTCTAATGGACCATGCTTGTGATGGTAGTTGTCTGTAGGGAAAATGACCAAAATACCCCTCTAATTTGTGGAAATTCCCAAAATACCCCTCAAATTTCAAAAATTCCCAAAGTACCCCCATAATTTGTCATAAATTCTCAAAATGCCCTTCAAATTTTCCAGAATTCCCAAAATACCCCTGGTTGTGAGAGTAAATTTCTCCAAAAACAAAAAAATTTGTAGCTTTTCATAAGACGAGTGATTGTCTACCATACATGATGCTAAAACTAAAATTTGAGTTGGTTATGTAGGCTTTGGAGATGAATTTTTTCATTATTTTTATACATAATTGCCTTTTGTTTGGGAGATAATTTGCAAAAAATTACATGCTAAGCACTCAAAAACCGATCTCAATTGTCAAACAAGAATAAAGATCAGAAAATCTTGAAGATCCAACAAAAATAGATACTAGGGTATTTTGGGAATTTTTTTAATTTGAGGGGTATATTGGGAATTTTCCACAAATTAGAGGGGTATTTTGGTAACTTTCCCTTGTCTTTATCATGGATCTAGCCCTCACTCCAGGGCATTAGTTCTTTCATGTGCAGCAAGACTGTGGCATGGTTGAGTGTATGACGACAAGTGCCTGTTTGAGTCATCTAGGGGGGAAGTGAATTTTCATATTCCAACCCAATGTTAGGTTTAGTATAACTTTTGGTCACTAATCAGTAGTTTCACTGATTGTTCTAATATTAATCCAGTTGTGTTATATTAAGGATAGATTCATTATTAATCTAAGTGAAAACGAAAACTTGAAAAACGTGTAACAAGAAATTACAATGTAACAAAAGGATATAAGCAAATTCACTTGTGATAGGATTGGTTAGAGGTGAAATGATCAGTTTACCTGTGAATTTGCTGTGTGAGTTTGATCATGACTTTGGATTAAAGAGGTTTCTGTTGTGAATCGTGATTATGCAAAGAGGTGCTCAAATAGTATTTTGATGCTTTTTATCAGAATAATGCTTGAAGTTTGTTCCACAATGTCGGAGGGTGTGAGAGTTAAGTATGTAATTGAGGGTTAACTATGTAATGTGGTTATTATGTGTATTGTTCTCTGGTTACCTCTCCTGGTGAAAGGTGTTTTTCCGCCCTGGCTCTTTGGCTTCTACCTAATTTCTTATTTGCAGTCACATTTGTAATAGGCCTATTCGCATAGTTACTTTGCATGGGTCCATACTAAATATGAAAAAAGCGAAACAGGCAGAAGAGTGAGCATGGTTTGAAGTTTGAGTCATTGGCCATCTGGCAGGCAGATTTTGATTTATGTCCGGAATGCTACAATGGAGGAAAATTCAGCATTGGAATTACAAGCACAGATTTTATTCTTATGGAAGCAGTCACAGATGCCAACAGTAGTGATGGCTGGTCAGATCAAGAAACATTGCTACTTCTTGAGGCATTGGAAATGTTTGGAGACAACTTCAGTGAAATAGCAGAACATGTGGGAACGAAGACCAAAGCTCAATGTATCTTACATTTTATACGTCTTCCCATAGAGGACCCATTCTTGGAGGCTGTGGATGCAAACAACAATACTACTAATGCACAAACCGCGGCCGATTCCATTGCGAATGCTAAGTCTTGCCAAGGGGAGGATCAGGAGGAGAATCCTAAGGTCCTGGTGCATGACCCTGCACAGCAGGAAGACAGCATTTCAGTTTCTGGAAACGCACATCATGTGGACCTGCCAGCCAATGATGAGAAGAGCTCAAGCGCCATGAATGCTATTATCGCTGCAGCTGAAGCAGCAGGGCTTTTTGCCTCGGATAAGCAGTTAGCTTTGAGTGAGTGCAGCAATCCTGTTATGACGTTGGTACGTTGTACGTGAATTGTTTCAAAGCTGCTTCTCTTTATGCTCTGGTACATGTTGAAATGTGTTTGTAATTGTAGGTAGCATTTCTTGCTGCCCTTGTTGAACCAGATGCCGTCTCTACATCTGCCCAGGCTGCATTGAAGGTCCTTGCTGATCATGCATCGGCACTACAGCTTGCAGATGAAAATTCTTTTCACTTGGAGCTTGAAACACCATCAACGGATGCAACCAGTGCATCAGATATTAATAAGTATGTCATATACGATTTGTTGCTTATTTTAAACTCTCTTTTCCTCTAATTATCTCATGGATGAAATGACAACAAGTTTGTTTTAATGTTTTTCAGGGAATCAGAAGAGGCTGTACAGTTGCGATCCCAGTCTGATCCGCAGGACACGCCAGATGTAGGTGGAGACAGGACCGAGCGTGATGATAAAGGTTACATCTAAATTTGAAATTCCAAGAATGGGGGTAATTACTGGGTAGGGATGAGTGTATGTCTGCAACTCAAAGAAAGATGGGTCTTTTGAATGATAGATAGTGCAGAATGATTTAGTCAGTTATCGTGTTGATGATAGGCTTATAGTAATCATATTTCCTTGTGAATTGTGGACGACCATCATTAAGTCTAGGCTTTGGACTACCCTCCACGGCTCTCCTCTTCTAGACCTTATTCCTGGCAGTCAAACCTCCTCATAAGGCAGATTATATGAAAAATCACAACGAACAAAAAGACAAGTCACTTAACTACTTGACGAAGGCTTGATACAACCTTATGGTTCACCCATACTTGACAAAGACTTGATACAACCTTGTAGTTCACCCTTAAGAGCCGGTCTTATTAGTGGACAGAGAAATAAAACCTATAGGACATGCATAGACTACAACTTCTTTAATCAAGAGTAGGTATCACATTCCTCATATTGATGAGTTGCTTCAGGAACTCAAGGCAGCCATGGAAGATTGACTTCAAATCTGGCTATCATCAGACAAAAATGCATGCATTTAACATTTGTAAGACTGCATTTCAAACCACTCTTAATACTAACTTATGCATCAGAATTATCTTTTGCTGGTATTAATTGATTTCATCAAAAGATCAAGGAAAAGAGCTAATCACAATGTAAAGCAGGCTGCCGCTCAGAGAGGTCAATAAGATAGTAAAGAACACAAGCACTTATGGAATCACAAGAGCAGCAGAAAAAGGTCTTCTTAAGATGGCAGGAATTATGCTTGAGATGGTGATTTCATATTTTTGACGCTTAACACACAAGTTCTTGTCAAGATGGTTCAACTGTTGCTTTTGTTAGTTTCGTGTTTTGCTTTGGGTCAGCAGCCTCTCTCTTTACTATAACATTTACTGGTGCAAGTCCTGTAATGCAGGAAATGCAAATCTTGACGCAGAAGGCTTGACAAAAGGTTCATCTCTTGTGAGCGTCAAGAATGCTGCAACTACAGCTTTGGCAGCCGCTGCCGTGAAAGCCAAATTTCTTGCAGACCAAGAGGAATGGGAAATTTTGCGCCTAGCAGCTTTTGTTGTTGACAGCCAGGTAATCTGCTTTCAAAAGAAATGGTTCTGTGTGCTCTCAGCGTTTTTGCTAGAAAATCCTGCTGAAATATGACAAGATCTGATTGCAGACAAAGAAGATAGAGACAAAGTTGAAGCTGTTTAGAGAGCTTGATGCCGCTCTTGAAAAAGAGCATAATTTGCTGGAGCGATCGAGGCAAAGGCTTTTTGTAGAGCGCTCTCAAATTGCAGCCACCCGTGCTGTCCAATCATCTGCCTCTGGCCCGCACTACACAAATGTGAATGCAGTTATTCCTGGTGGTCCAAGGCCACACCACCCCATGTCGAGACTACCAGCAGGGTTTGTAGCTGTGCCTCCAGTGCCCACGGGGCCTCGTCCATCTGGACCTAATGATTACATTAGAGGGCCACCCCCCCCAATGCTACCTCAAGGCATGAGCATGGCACCGATGCGGCCTGTTTATTACAACAACACTCAGTTCTAAAATTGACAGAGATAGATCACTCATAGAGTTTGAAGCTTGGCAGGAGAGATTGCACAGCAGCAAGCCAAAGCGAACATGGTAGCGTGCTTGGAATTTGCGACACAAAAAAGCTTTGCTACTTGGAATGTGCTGGGCAACTGTCCGTATAAGGTTGAGCTGGGATGAAGCTCTCTTACAGAGTGGACTTCTCATATCCAAGCGGCTCCATGGTTGAGCTAATCTATGCTGGTCCCATACAGAGAAGATCAGTGGCAGCCTCTGTCCTTCGCATGGACTGACATGCTTTGGAAGCTGTGGGTTGTAGGGTCCAGTGGGATCAGAAATCCCCCGGTGTATCTTACTATATGTTGTATAGTGCCATTGATAAGCTACATTTGCAAAGCTAGATTTGCTGTTTTGGATGGCCGCTTGTGGCCGATTGACGCGTGGAGCCGTGACTCCTTTTTTTTGTGAGCAGCACAACATGAAAACACACACACAACCACCGGTTGGCGTACTTTAAATTGCAGGCACCTGAAACAAGCTTCTCATTCAATGATTGGAGATGCGTGTAGAGGCTAAGCGTCTCCATTGTAAAGATCCCAGTATGTTTTGGGTAGTATACACCCTGAGTCGAATTGTGGGTGTGATAGCCATCTTATTTTGAATTCAGTCTGCTGGCCCCCTTCACTATAGTCGCATGTTTGCTCAGCTTATCACACAGCTTAATGATACAAAAAAGTGGTCTTGATTCTTGTGCTTCTAATTGTTCGTGTTTAATGCGTGCCACTGGGTCTGAACACTCAGTATATGGTACTTCGAAGTTCTTGCTTCCATAATGGGATTTTAGGCTGGGCAGAGGTGATTCTACTTGCCTACAGGACATGCCAGCTCAAGCTTCCATAGCTTGAAAGTTTGATTTATACCTATGTTGAGGCAATGAAAAGCCTCTCTCCTTCACTATCACAGTACTGAAGTTTTTCTCATGTGGGAAGGGCAGTTTGTTACCATTTGTAATCATTACCGTGAGGGCCTTAAAGCATGAAGTGAAATACATTCTCTTGATTTGAAAGTATCTAGACTTTAGTTAGAAAATGAGCATGAGGGTGTGACTTGTCATTGCATTTTCTAGTATTGTTGGTCACATGTGCGTATACCCACTGACTATAATGTGTAAATGTCGAAAAGACCACATGCAATGCATAATCATGATGTGTTCACTGCATGTTGGCAATAGTAATGTACACGATTTCTTTGGCTACTGGATGTGAGATTTCTTTTAGCATGTGGAATGTGAACAACTCTCATACTTCTACATGCTAGTCATCACATTTCCTGAGCACAAAGTGTCATAAGAGGTAGTGTTAAGTACTGGTGCCTAAGTATAATTTTAAGCATTTGTGATGGCCAATTCCATACTTTCCTGAGCACAAAGTGTCATAAGAGGTAGTGTTAAGTACTGGTGCCTAAGTATAATTTTAAGCATTTGTGATGGCCAATTCCATACTTTCCTGAGCACAAAGTGTCATAAGAGGTAGTGTTAAGTACTGGTGCATAAATCTAATTTTAAGCATTTCTGATGGCCAGTACCATACTTCCCTGCATATCTTGGTTTGGTAATGGAGTTCTTAGTATCAATTGATTTTGCCAGAAGAGGATGAGTGGTCTTTTTCTTGCATGTATGAGTTGTACGAGACCAAGGAGGAGACCATAGTTGTCGACCATTGCAATTTCCGGAGCTGTCCATCAATTGGTTCTCCACATAGTGGAGTATACAACACTTACGTTCCCACATGAGACATAAGCACTGAATGCTTGTATGGTCCATTGAGCAAGAGAGAAGGCAAAGTCGGATTAGTCTGGCGAGGATTTAAGGAGGTGAAAGACGAGCTTTCTGACGACCCTCAGGTAGAAACAACATTTCTTGCAATGAGGGTGTAGGTTGAGGTGGGATATGCTTGAGGTCTTTCAGTCACCTTCAAAATGGTGGCAGGCTGACCTTTCAGGAGGATTTTGGAATGCTCTTGATCATCTATTTACTTATCTTTAGAAGGATCTCAAAAGAGTATCGCAACAATGGTATTTAAAAAAAAAGTTTTGATATGATTGAAAGAATCTCTGATGCTTGCTGGTAGTTGCATGTCAAGTTTATAAAACCAACGAATGTCATAGTCAAGCAAGAAAGCATTTTGTTCCGAACTTGTAAGGACAGGCTCTAACCTCACATACATATGCAATGGTGATAATGGATACAAAGAAATTTGTACACATGGTGATCACAATGCTAAGAGTCTTTCAAAGGAGCAACTTAGCTCATGATACCAAAGACTTTTGGCCATAGATAGGGCCAAAGACTTTGATATCTTTACCGATTGCAATTACTAGGTGGCAGCTATTGCACCCTTCAAACGAGCCCTCCGTACAAATATTACCTTTGTTAGCTTGCTTTGCAAATCTGTTTTAGCCATTCTTATTTCATAAGAAGTTTTCGACACATTCCCACTACAATTCCCACATAGGGGTTTCTGACAACATCATGAGCTACTACTAGCGAGGGACAACATACCTAGCTAGATGCGGTTGGGGGTGATGGACTTCGGGCCAGCAATCCCCCACCCCTAATTGCACCTAGCTAATCGGTAGACAAGTTATGTGGAATTTCTAGTTGAACCCATGTCTAAAAAATCCTAGTTGAATCAAGTTAACAGATTGCTTAAGAAGACTCTGAGCTAACTGCATGTTTTTGCCATCCCCCCTTGCAAGACAATACAATACATGACTACGAAGTGAAGCCAAAAGTTTCACTACTGTTCTAGACATGAGCCAAGGAGTGAAGCTGATCCACACTTGGTTTAACCCTCTCAAATGCTACATGCCTCCGAAAGAGCATCACCCACATTGAACATCCATATCGCAACCCCATTTCAAATACAGTTGACAAAAACATTCTGTTTTTAATAGTACAATTCTTCGCATCCTTGCTCCTCAAAATCTCCTCTTGGAACTTGTTTCACCACCTGTATGCAATGCACCTTCTCTTGATACTCAAGTTCCTTGTACTTGTGCTCCTTACAAGGTCTCCTTCTTGGAGCTTTTAGTGCGACCTCTGCTATAGTGCACCTTTTGTTACATGTGATACATGTAACACTACCAGGTCCCCAAAAAAATGGATGGAGCAAGCCACGGCACCAAAGAGCTTCAAACGCAGAGGTCCGAGCAGCCCAGGGTCCCACTGCCAACGGTGGGAAAGAGAGACGAAGTATAGCATGTGCAGGGAAGAAAGCTAGCACCGGAGCAGGATGCCATAACAGCTTCAAAATCACATTAATTGCAAGGAGACCAATATATGCTACACTCCTTGGCATAAAGCTGGAAGGACCCACAAAGGGGATCTGGCTCATAATCTATCAAAGAGAAAAACCGGGTCGCGCGATCCACCCCTTTTACCATGGATTTCCTAGTTCAGCCCTTTAACATCTTGTTCTCTCAGTATCATTTTGAAATAGCGTTTCTCTCACCTAAAGTGTTGACAATGTGGTGGGGTGGGTGAAACTTCAAAAATATTGGGCAGTGGTTCATATTGTATATTTTGAAGTCAAAGATTGATCGATGTGCATACAAGGATGTGATAGAGACTTGTTCCCTTACATATGGAATCAAGGTAGTGGAGGGTGCCTCAACTTGAAGGACTTAAAGTCTATCGAGTGTGGTGAGAAAGATGTTGGAAAGTGGTTCGTCTAACATGGTGCCTTGTAGACGGCGAGGACAGTCTCAACAGGCGGTAACTGCCCCTTGAAAGGCCGACCAACAGGAAGCAGTCACACTGGCAATAATTATCGCGTACAGTTACTGCAATAACTCCTGAGAGCTATAAATAAGACCCGCTACATTGTAATTGGGTTTCTTAGCTGCTTGACTTTTGTCTTTTGGCTTTAGCTTTCTAAGCACTTTCGGGTTTACGAGTTCTTCGCCTCTAATTTCACCCTGTAATTATCTGAGCTTAAACCCATTATACATTGTATTGGTTATCCTTGAGCTATTAATCTGAATCTGCAAATACTCTTTTCAGTCTTTCAGTTATGTCTCTCGTTTCAGCATAACATCCTAGTTTAGTTCTCTATTTCAGTCCAGTACTCTGTTCTAGTTTCACTAACTGAACTGACGACATAACCAGTAGCTCTAAATTCTAACACTGGAATCAGTTGTCTGAAGAGACCAGCTCCAATTCCATTTTGGCGATCACGGTGGGAAGAGCTATTCGCTCTTCGACCAGAAAACTCTTATCTCTCAGTTAGAATTTTCAGCTGAACACATGGCGCCCAAAGCCAGTCGTGGTCGCAAACCGTCAACCCGGTTAGGTACTGATTCCAACCGCGTTGACCCTATTCCTGAGGTATCAGAAAGAGAGTCTGATCCCAAGAAGCATCCTGAGAGTGAGACTAAAGCTCAAGAGGAGCACACTCATGCTTAAGAGGCCAGGGACTCTTAGCACTCCAATCATTCCAGGAGGAGAAGGGCTGAGCGAAAAGACCGCAAAACCAGGAGTTCTCGGTCCACACACAAGGTAGTTGAGACCAAGGGCAGCAAGGGCAGTCGTCACAGTTCTAGCAAAAAAGCCAGAGAAGAGACAGAGACTGAAACTGAAGAAGAAGTTGACTGGGATGTTGACACAGATCACTACAAGAAGTCTTCAAGACGAAGTCAGGCTCCCAAGCTCAAAAGAAGTAGAGACGATGCCGACCGGCATGATTATACTTCTTCATTGAAGACATCTATCCTAGTGTTCAAAGGAGGAAAGAAAGACGATCCAGATGTTCATATTCAAGCTTTTGAACAGTATGCTGAGTTGAAGAATATTGATGAAGATGAATGGGGAGAATATTTTCCTCAGACACTGAAAGATACAACAAAGAAATGGTATGATCATTACCCAACTTGCCAACTCAGATCATACAACAAATTGCTCAAGGTTTTCAAGCTGGAGTATTCAGACTAACAGGGGTGATGAGGACATCATCTGCGAGTTAGATAAGATTAGGCAAGGGAAGCTGTCAGTGATGAGAAGTTATGTAGAGAATATCAAGGAGTCAACCAGGCAGTTGCAGGAGCCACCATCAAAAAAGAGGCTACGCACATGGTTTCTGAATCGGTTCCACAACAGTAAGAAGCTTAGAGAACAAGAGGTACCTGCACCAACAAAGAAATTTAATAATTTGGTGCAGAGAGCTTTGAAGCTTGAACAGCAAGCTAAGAAGGAGAGAAGCAAGCTCCTTTTCTATTTGGGCCAGTCTCACTACTGCTGCTCGCCCCCCCCTTGCTGCGCCATCGCTACCCCCCCCCCCCCCCCCCCCTTGCTGCCACTACACTGTCCCTCCACCCCCTTCAGCCCCTGCGCGTTGCCCCTCAGTCCACCCGCTCCCCCCCCCTGTCTGCGCGCTGCCCCAAAGGCTGCCCGCAGCCCGCTGCCCTCCTCTCGCTTTGCCTTCCGCACTCCATCCCCCCGCTCACTGCTGCTTGTGCACCCGCACACTACACGGCTGCCCTCTTTGCCCTCGCCGTCCCCCCCCCCCCCCTATCCTCTTCGCTCCCGAAGGCCCTCTGCACCTGGCTCGGTAGCACTTTCTCTTCGGAAAAGTGCCTGGTTGACTTGTTTGCAGGTTTCTTCTTCACCGCCCGCTTCTTCGACTCAGCAGTAGACACAGATGGAGGCTCCAGCTTCACCACAGAGGGACTCGCCTGAAGCCCCCTCGCCCGACCCCGCTGAGCCCACCATTCGACTTGCTCTCTCGCCGACAGAGCAAGCGAGCCTTGCCGCAGAGGTAGAACGCTTGCAGGCGACTTCTGTCATCTGCAAGGTTCTCGGCACTCGTCCTAGCAGAGGAGAGCTGCGAGACTTGCTCCAGGCCCGCCTCCTTGCAGAGGTGGGCAAGATCTTGGATGTCCAGATTCTCGGACGGGGGTACTACCAGATTGAGTTCGAGACTTCCGAGATGGCCTCCAAGGTCATAGCTATGAGTCCATTGGCCATCCGAGCATCACGCGCCCACTTTCGACAGTGGCGACATGGTTTTGACCCGACTTCGGATGTGCTAGTAGAGGAGGCGGACATCCCCATCTCAATCTGCTTTCCGGGTTTACGGAGGGAGTACCTTCCACTTCTCTCCAAGATTGGCTCCGCCATCGGGACTGTCCTGGAGACACCTCGTACGGTAGCATCAGTAGCTACCAAGGCGGCTGGCATCCATTCAGTTCGAGTTTTGGTCAGAGATACCCACACGCTCTCGAAGGTCATGCTTCTGCCTCGGGTGAGTGGGGGTTGGTTTAGACAGAGTGTGGAGTACTCGGGTCTCCCGAACCAGTGCTTCATTTGCAGACAGATGGGCCACCTAGTGAAGGCCTATCCACGGAGGAGACTACGACCCGCACCTCAGCCTCAGCCCCAACCTGCCAAGGCTGGGCCGCAGGCACAGCCAGGACACAGCGCACAGATTCAACGCCACCCTCCGAGCCTGAGGCTCCAACGGAGGAGGGGTGGCAGCAGGCCCTTGGCCGTCGACGCCAGGGGCCACAGCGACAGCCTGGCACTCAGAGTGGCCCTCAGGTGCCTACTCAGCAGCAGTGGGTTCCCACGGGGAACCGCTGTGGTCCTCTTGAGCAGGAGGAGCCCCCTACGCCAACCTCCACCTCCGCTTCACCCTCGCCAGCCGCTCCGCCTTCCGATCTCCCGCCTTCCGATCTCCCCTCCTCCTCCTCATCCCCCCCCCCCGCTCTATGCTCCCGCCCACTCCCCACCTCGCCCCACCCCGCTTCTCTTCCCCCCCCCCCCCCCCCCCCCCCCCCCCCCCCCCCCCCCCCCCCCCCTAGCCCCTTCTCCCCCTCCTCCTGCTTTAGTACCACAGTCGGCTAAGGAGACTGGTCCCTCGCCGGCGGCTAGGAGATCTCTTGGCAGCGCCTTTGCCACGAGTCGCCTAGCGAGAGAGGGTCAGCCCTTCATGCGGCCCCCTCTGCAGATTCAGACATCTTCTCTTGCAGCTATCCCTTGTGGTCTGACGAGCATTGACCTCCGACGCCGCTGGGATTTCTTCGATTACGGGTTCACTCGCTTTCTCGGCGATTCCGCAGCAGACCACGAGGCAGCCTGCTTCAGAGTCCACACTTTGTTCCTCGCCGCTAGGGGGACAGAGGCCTTGGACTCAGCAGTTGGTTTCTCCTTCCCCCTCTGTGGTAGGACTGAGACAGAGTGGTCCCTCGACTCAGTGGTGGGATGGTTGCATACACAGGTTCTCGAGTTCTCTCACCACATGGGAGAACTTGGCGTTACAGATTTGCTGCAGATTTTGTGGCCACTGGCCAAGTTTGCGGTGACACCCCCAGACTCAGCAGGATGTAGACACATTGTGGTGTACTTTTTTGCTGATACGCAGTGTTTGCCTTGCTATGTATACATTCATGAGGACTCCTGGACAGAGGAGGTTGCTTTACGCACGGCTCCCTCTGCTTGGGCTTGGACCAAGCACTCACTGCAGTCTCGCCTATCTAGAGGACGCTCAGATGCGGATTACTCCCCATCCAAGCCAGCCTCGAAGATAGCTCGTCTTGCTACTGCGGCAGCATCTGTTCTCTCTCGCTCCCCATGAGGATCGTCTCGTGGAACGTGCAGGGACTAGGTGGGCCCCAATTTCAGCGACAGCGGGGCCGATTGCGTCAGGAGCTTCAGCGTTGCCTTGTGGGAGGAGAGATTGATCTCCTTACGCTTCAGGAGCACCATTTGTCTGAGAGCCGCATTCGGCGATGTGGCCAGATTTTGCGTGGATGCTATGATACCTTTTGGTCAGCTGCTTTTGGACCTGGAGGCATCCAGGGAGGGGTATGTATGACTATTGCGGACTCATTGCATCAGGCCATTGTGGGCAGAGGGATTATTGTGCCAGGCAGGGCTCAGTGGATTACTATGCAGGTTCAAGGTGGCCTTGTGGGTTTCCTGAACATCTATGCACCCAATGTGGCGAGTGCTCGTGCAGAGTTTTGGTCACAGATTGTTGAGTCTTTGCCACAGGTTGACCAATGGTGTGTAGGAGGGGACTTCAACATGTTGGAGGACCCTTCTGACAAGATCGGAGGCAGCCACGCTACTGTGCATGGAGTCGAGTTAGCAGCTTGGGAGAGGTTGTGTATGACTTTGAGGGTCTCGGATACATGGCAGCATTCTGGCTTTGTGAGGCCTCCAGAGAGTCTTGCCTTCTCTAGATCGGACCGCAGAGTGGGAGGAGTGAATCTATCGCGCATAGATCGCTTCTACACTAGTGACCACTTCAGTGACTTGGGGGGATCAGTGGGCATCCTGGCAGGGACATCCTTCTCGGACCATGCACCGGTGATCCTCACAGTGGCAGACAGGCAGAGGAGTGGGAGCACGATGCTTCGCATCCCAGAGCGGGTCTTGTTGGACTCAGCACTCAGAGAGAGGGTCGAGGCTCTATGGACAGAGGGCATGGACAGCCAGGCTCCACCTGCAGACAGAGTGGCCTCAGGCCTAGCTCAGCTTAGCCACTTCTTTCTCTAGGAGTCTCTGGCTCGACGGGCTGCAGCGAGAGAGGAGGAGCAGCGTCTCAGACGAGGCATTGCTTCACTACAAAGGATGCAGGAGCAACATCCAGATAGTCCATGGTTGGAGGAGCAGTTACAGCAAGCTCGACAGGAGCTTGCTTGCACAGAGGAGAGGCGCCATGAGTTTGCCTTTCACCGACAGGCATCAAAGTGGACTCAGGTGGGTGACAGAGTGACAGGTCCTTTTTTTGAGACAGTGGGACCTCGGCACTCGCATGCCAAGGTCAATCAGTTGAGGAGACCCGATGGGTCAGTTGTTTGTGAGCCAGAGGATATGCGTGCAGTTGCTACTGACTTTTACCGTGAGCTACTGTCGGCTGAGCCCGAGTCAGAGAGACAGGATGCATGCAGGGAGCAGGTTTGGGCACAGATGCCTTGTCTTGTGACTGAGGAGATGCGCTAGAAGCTAGAGATACCTCTTCAGCTTGAGGAGCTGCACACGGCTCTTAGGGCCTTTCCTCGTGGTAGCTGTCCAGGTGAGGATGGGCTGACTCCCAGCTTCTTCTTGGAGTACTGGGACCTGCTTGGCCCAGATCTTTGTAGTGCCTTTCAGTACATTCTGCACATAGGAGTGATGCCGGATAGCATGAGTGAGGGCCTGATTTACCTCATTCCAAAGGAGGGTGAGGGCCTGATTTACCTCATTCCAAAGGAGGGTGGCTCCTTGGATGAGATTCGACTGTGGCGCCCCATCACCATTCTCAACTCAGCCTACAAAATTCTTGCCAAGGCTCTGATTTTGAGGATTCAGCCACTTTTGGAGAGCCTTATACATGGGACTCAGACAGGTTTTGTCAAGGAACGCAGTATCCTTGACAACCTCTTCACTTTTTGGGAGGCTTCTGCCCTTGCACGGCTCCGTGGGGAGGACCTTGTGATTCTTCTTCTTGATTTTGAGAAGGCATACGACAGAGTTGACTGGGACTTTCTAGAGGGCACGCTACGCAGGATGGGCTTCTCAGATGCTTGGATCAGAGGGGTGTCAACTTTGTACAGAGAGGCTCACAGTCAAGTGCTGTTGGCAGGAGGTAGAGGTGAGCGCTTCATGCTCACACGTTCGGTTAGACAGGGCTGTCCTCTTGCCCCTTTTCTCTTTCTGTTCTATGCGGAGGCGATGAGCAGATTTTTGGTGTCACAGCAGGTTGGTTTGAGAGGCTTAGCACTCCCTATACGGGAAGATGAGCTTCTGGACGCTGAGTTTGCCGACGACTCAGCCTTGTACTTAGAGGGCCAGGAGGCCAATCTGCACAGATGTGAGCAGGGTTTGGAGACCTTCTGCTGTGCATCGGGTGCATTGATCAACTGGAGAAAGACAGTGGCTTTCTCGGTTGGCAGTGCTCCTGTGCTAGATTGGATGCCAGGAGAGGGTTTCAGGTGGATTCCTCCAGGGACTGCAGTTCGGTACTTGAGGTGTCAGGTTGGTCTGGACTTGTCCCCCGAGCAGCAAATTGCTCCTCTTCTCTTGTCCATCAGGAGAAAGCTGTTACATTGGAGCTCAGCACAACTTTCGCTGGCTGGTAGAGTAGTAGTTGCCAACCAGGTGTTGTTGGCGACTATGTGGTACATCACTTCTTGCTGGATCTTCTCGAGTTCTTGTATCAGCCAGGTAGAGAGGCTGATCAGGAACTTCCTTTGGTCAGGTCGCGATACTCAGATTGCCCGAGCCAAGGTGGCTTGGTCGGTCATTACACTTCCTTGTTCTCAGGGAGGGCTTGAGATCATTGATCCTGCACAGCAGAGCAGAGCCCTTCTTGGGAAGTTTGTCGTCAGAGGACTTCTTCCAGGCGAGGAGCCCTGGAAGGAATTCTTGTTGCAGAGGCTTCTTGCCGGGGTGCCTCAGTCAGGAGGCCCTTGGCAACCTTCGACCAAATGGATCTTTTCAGAGCTGCGCCGAGTTGGTTTGAGCAGGAGGCTGGAGGATAGATTCGCTGTGAGTTTGCTTCGATCTTGGGAGCTCTTACGGTGTGGCCTAGAGCAGAGACAGCCGACGTGCACGGAGGAGCACCTACGGCAGCCCCTCGTTTGGAACCCCATGGTTAGCACTCAGAGAGGCCACTTGGTTGGGAGTCGGCCTCATGTTTCTTGGGGTCCCATGGCGGCAGGTCCAACGCGTTCTCTAGGTGACTGGCTAGAGTTCACAGGTTTGTCAGAGGAGGTGCAGGCTGTCCAGTTGCAGGGCATGAGAGGGGTGCAGAGCATGTGTCAGGACATCTCAGAGTCAGTTCCAGCTGAGTGGCTCACGCCTCTCGAGCCAGTAGCACCCCGGTGGATGGGAGCCTTCACACGACTGGAGGTTCTCATTTCAGTCAGGGCTTGCTCAGAGACTGTCCCAGCCCTGTTCTTCGAGCTTCAGGGTGGGGGACGATTACAACGAGTTGCAGTAGAGGCCCCGCAGGTAGCAGAGTGCTGTTTCCAGAGGATCCGAGTTGTGGGCATCTGTGGGAGGACTTGCGTCATAGACCCTGACCCAGCAGCTCTTGAGACTGGACACTGGAGGCTATGGGCTTGGGAGTGTTGTCCACTGGCACGAGTACAGTGGGATCCTGGTGAGTGGCTATGGAGGGACCCCTTCTCTTCTGCCGACCGCCCAGGAGTCCCCTTCTTTTAGTACACTGTTTAGCTTGGACGTCATATACTTGTAGCACAGAGAGAGGCCCACCCTGCTGCAGCACGTCATTGGCAGGAGGAGGGCCTCACAGTCGAGTTCTTGGCAGCTTTTTGGCAGAGGCTGTGGGACTCCAGACAGCTGAGGCGAGTCACCTTGTTCCAGTGGCTGGTTGCACACAGAGCCACAGCAGTAGGGAGCTGGCTGGTGCGTAGTGGTCTCTCGGCCGCATGTGCAGCCTGTGACCAGTTGGTGGAGAGTCAGCGTCACTGTCTTTGGGACTGTCCCTCGGCCCAGCAGGTGTGGCTACGTGTTCTTCGACTGATGCCTGCCCTCTCCACGGCTCGACAGTACACTTGGGGGGCAGCGGCTTGGTCCACCCTCACGGGCCCAGCACTTCAGTTTGAGCTATCTTCCACCAGCAGGATGATAGTGATACAGGGGGGGCGACCTACACTCCAGCCTGCTACAGAGATTACTCCACAGGAGTGGTGCAGTGAGAGAGAGGAGTGTTGGGAGCTCATCAGCGGCCTAGCTCTCTGGTTCATCTGGCGGGCCCGCTGTTTCCGCATCTTTGAGGCTCGTCCTGTGCCACCAACAGAGACTGTTCGTGACTTTTGGCTAGAGCTGATCCATACTCTCAGAGGACAGCTTGAGGGACTACAGGGCAGCTCCGACCGCATGCGGGAGCGCCGCGAGGCTTTTCTTCGACTCTGGCGCCCTGGGCCTTTCTACACCATAGTCCAGGGGGTGCTCAGATGGCACTACTGTCCACCTGTGTGGCTCTTCCCTCCTCCCATCCCTTGATTTAGCCTCATTGTATATATGCTGTTTTTTCATTGGGAGTCTCTCCCCATCATGCTTGTTGTAGCCCTCTCTCGCAGAGGTGGATGTAGCCCTATGGGCAGTTTTCATTAACTAATAGAAGGATCTTTTTCTGGAGGAAAAAAAAAAAGAACGAGAGAAGCCACAAGAAGAGGAGGTCCAGCAGTAGCAGTTCTTCCACTGAGAATTCCGATTCTAGTGAGACCTCCAGCAGCTCAGTTGAAAAGAGCAAGGACACAGCTAAGAAGGGGTCTTAGTCCATGAAGATTGATGAAATGGCCCGGCAGATTCTTGAAATCAGCCAGACCAGACAACCAGTTAGGAGAGTGGAAACCTGATACTCAAGGTGCAAATCTAAAGATCATGTTTTCAATGAACGTCCACAATGTACCTATTGCAAAGCGTATGGTCATTTATAGAACAATTGTTGCATACGCATTCATCACTTCAAGAAGGGGAAGGATATGTCTGCAGTGGCATTTACCAATCTTGAACCAGCTAGAGTAGAGACAACCAGGGTACCCCAAGAAGAGAAAACAGGTACCAGTGGCACTGGTACTGCGTGCGACAGATACCAAGGAGGTATTGGCTGAGGCCGGGGTCGTGGTATTTTTAAAATCAAAGCCTTAATTGTTATACTTGTGGCAAGTATGGGCACTTTGCGGCTCAGTGTCTAGAGGCACCGAGTACTGCGGCTACTGAGGCGAAAGCCCCAGAGCCAGTTCCAGTATGAGCAATTACACGCAGTAAAGAGGTAGTCATTGAGGAAATCCCAAATGAGCCGGTAAAACCAGTCAGTCTTGAAACTAGCAAATGGACTCAACAAAGAGAGGTATGGAAGACAAAGGGTAAAGAGAAGGTAGTTGATGAATGGCAGGAGTAGAGAGAACTGGCGGCTAAGATCACAGAAGATCTAGCCAAGAAGATACCAGGACACCCAAAAAGTTCTGATGCTCGAGTCATTCAAAAGATACGAGCCTAATCTTCTCAGAAAAGAGAGCCAGATCAGTCAGGATCTGGACTTTCTGAGACCATGCTGGCTGCAGTCCAGGGACTAGTGGAAGATCTAGGAAACATCAAATCAAATCTAACTGCAATGGGAAACAATGAAGTGGGCAAAGCAAACACCAAAACAGAGGATTGGCACTGCGAAGATACTCACGATTCCTCAAGTTTTGATAATAACTCTAATCAAGAGAAAGAAGAAATTCATGTAAAAATCTGTGAAAGAATTCAGAAACTGACAGTTGAATTAGAAGACATCAAAAAAACTTTGCTTGAAGAAGCAAAATTGACTGTGAAGAAAGGCTAAAGCCAATGCTAGAGAAGTTGACCTTGAAGTTGTCAGAGATGATGAAGTGTCGGTAATCCAAGTAGACTACAAAGTCAGGAAACAATGGGAACCGCTATCCGATGTCATACTGGTGGATGGAGGGGCAGGTGTAAACATCCTGGGGGCACACCTTCAACAAAGAATGAGTATCACAAACTTGAAACCAGCACCATTTAAGGTTCGGATGGCCGATCACAGAGTTATGCAGGTAACCGGGATGATCGAAAATATGCAGATAAGGGTGGGAAAAGAAAAGTTCAAGACCAGCTTCCTAGTACTGGATGTGCAAGGCGCGTATGGGATGCTACTGGGACACCCATGGCTGCGAATGACACAGGCTACGAATGACTATGCCAATCAAACTCTGATAATACAGGGCACGAGTAGAAGAATTCAGATCCAAGCAAACAATACCAGAAGCTGAAGGAAGGTGGGACCAGAAGAGCTTTGCCAGAAGTATGGGATAAAGAAGATTGAGAGATACTGACAGCATTAAATATTTTTCCATTGGCCGAGATAGACCTAAATGCAGTATTATTTGACAAGGATCAGGCTGAAAAGCAAAGGAAGTAATTTCGAGATCAGTTCACTGAACTGAATCCTGGACCAGTTCAGCTAACTGGATGGCCAGAGAAACCAGTTGACTCTAAAGAAGAATTCTCAGATTCCAGTACACCAACGGCTACTAAAGAGGTGCACTCTGAAGAAGTTACTGAAGTTTAGAATGACAGTTCAGAACTAAAAGGTCCGTCCTGGGATTATGCTGAGGAGTCAACCAAAAGGAAGGGGCGTGGGCCTAATTGGTTGTTTTCAGATGATCAAGAAATCGAAGAATGGAATCTGGGTTCTAAGGAAAGTTCTCGATTGATCAAAGTAAACAAGCATCTGAACCCAGGAATGAAAGAAAAAGCCCGACACATGTTCCAGAAGTACAAAGACGTATTCGCATAGAAACATACCGATTTAAAAGGTGTAGATCCAGAGGTCTATCAACATAGAATACCTCTGAAGCTAGATGCCAAACCAGTGCGTCTGCAACGGTCCACAATGAATTCAAACTATGCTAAGAAGGTCAAAGAAGAAATCGACGACCTTCTGAAGGCTAAATTCATCACAGATTTCGCCAGTAGTGACTGGATATTCCCTATTGTGGTAGTGCCCAAGAAGAATGGGAAGCTCAGAGTTTGTGTGGATTATCGAGAGCTGAATGCTCAAACCATCAAAAATCCTTTTCCATTACCTTTTACGATTATGCTTCTCGATGAGATTGCAGGCCATGAGATGTATAGCTTTATGGATGGCTATAGTGGTTATAATCAGCTAAAAATTTCTCTTGAAGATCGGAGTAAAACCACTTTTATTACTGAATGGGGTGCAGTCATGTATTTGGTCATGCCATTTGGTCTTTGCAATGCTCCAGTGACGTCCCAACAGCGTATGATAGAGATATTCAGTGAATTCCTGCACTGATTTCTCGCCATATTTATGGATGACTTCACTATATTCTCAACTGAGGAGAAGCATTTGCTCTTTTTGGAAATAATTTTCCAGCGTTGTAAGGAGAAGAGGATCTGTTTGGATCCATTCAAATCTGTTTTCTTGGTTTGGAAGGGACAACTACTGGGACATATAGTGTCCAGGAATGGCATAGACATGGTCAATGATAAGATTCAGTGTGTCCAGCAGGCCAAGGCACCCTGCACAGCATCAGAGTTAAGTTCATTCTTGGGATATATCAATTTTTATAGAAGATTTGTTCATATATTTGCTTCCAACGCATTACCTTTATATGAGCTCACCAAGAAAACCAGCAAGTTCATCTGGACTGTTGAACGTGAGGAGAGCTTAAAATGTCATTATCAGTAAGTCAACACTCCGACAACCAAATTGGGATGTTATTTTCCATGTGCATATCGCGATGCTTTGGGACTGGCAATGGGAGTAATACTGGCTCAACCAGAAGGGAGAACTGATTATCCAATGTATTTTGCCAATCGGAAATTCAGTCAGGCTGAACAAGGATATACTACTACGAAAAGAGAAGCCTTACGAATGGTTTTCAGTGCCATCAAGTTTCGACATTATTTACTGGACAAGCTATTTCATTTCTATGTAGATTATCAGGCATTATTATTATTTATTGACAAAGTTATTATTCAAGGAAGATTGATTAGATGGATGATGTTCCTAATGGAGTTTGAATTCCGCATATTTCGCAAGCCCGATAAATCTCACTGTGGTGCTGATTTCCTGTCCAGAAGTATTGACGGCTACTCAGAAATATCCTTGAGAGATTAGCCAATAGATGCAGAGCTGTTTCAGGTGACAGCTGAGGAAAACACAGATCCAGAATGGTATGATGTATATCAGTTCCTTTCCAAAGGAGGATTCCCAGAAAATTGGACTCAAATCAGAAAAAGGCTCTGATTATTGAGAGTCTAAAGTTCACCATCATAGGAGGATTGCTCTATAGACTGGGTGTAAATGGGGTTCTTCGAAGGTGTATGCCAATGGAAGGAAGAATGCAAGTTATTTCTCAAGCACACGATGGAGATTCTGGAGGACATTTCTCCAGTGATATTACTTATAAGAAGATTTTGCAGGCTGGATTATGGTGGCAAACTCTGATATATGATGTTAGAAGTTTTTGCAAAACTTGTGATATATGTCAAAGAATGGATAGAGCAACAACAGCTGATATGACTCCACTTACTGCAGTTCAACCACTGGGAGTATTTATGAAATGGGGTTTGGACTTCATGGGACCATTCAAAAAGGTCACTCCAAGGAAGAACCCGTATAATTTAATGGCTACCTGTTATGTCACTTAATGGGTAGAGGCAAAGGCTCTTTCACATAATACTGCAAAGTCCATTGCTGTTTTCCTATTTGAAAACATTATTTGCCGATAGGGATGCCCCATCGAGATTGTGTCTGATCAAGGGATACATTTTATAAATGATACCATGGAAATTCTGATGGAAATGCTCTCAGTTAAGCACAGGAAATCAACTCCTTATTATCCTAGGTGCAATGGTTAGGCAGAGAGCAGTAACAAAACCATCAAGAATATTTTAACCAAGATTGTTCAGAAGGAACCACATCAGTGGGATCTTAAGCTACAAACTGCTCTATGGACCTACAGAACAACTTACAAAGTCACTACTGGAATGACACCTTTCAGAATGGTGTATAGTATTGAAGCTGTAGTGCCTATTGAATTTGTGATTCCCCGTCTCAGAATGGCGGCGGAATATTAATTAGATTTTAATCACAATCTTAAACAAAGACTGGAGGAGTTAGTGCAATTGGATGAGTTGCGCTAACGTGCCATGCTGGAACAAGAATTTGTTCAGCAAAGAAGAAAGCATTGGCATGGTAGAAGAATCAAAGTTAGGGAGTTCCAGAAGGGAGACTTGGTTTTGCTTTATCAATCCAAACTAGACCAGGAACTTTCAGAACCACCCATTCTAAACCTCTTCCATGTACAACCAGTACAAGAACCAGTGATGGTGCCAGAAAAGTCTCAGCATGATAAAACAGTGCCAGTGGCAGAGTCAGTAAGTGTCAGATAGCAAGATATAAAGGTATGTGTTTACTGAGCAGGCCAAAGCGGTGCTACATCTATGGGATTTGCATTTGGTTGTACAAGCTACAATGATAGATTTTGACACAGCCGTAATCAAGCAGGTTCTTGATTCTTTTAATGTTGAGAAAGGTAGTGCCATTGTCAACGGAGTAAGAATCACAGCAACTCTTGACGCCATTGCATATGGTTTCAAAATGTCCAATGAGCCTAAGCTGACCACAGTGCCTGTAGAACAGATAAGTTCAGCTCTGAAAGAGGATAAAGCAGCCAAGAAGAAACGAAAGGCTAGTACACAAGAGGTTCCAGTAGCAAGACTGGACGTCCCCTCAGCCTACAGGTTTGTTGCTGAGGCTGTTAGCCTAAAGAACAATCCCACACGTGTCAGAAAAGTTGTTTGCCATGCTGCTTGCAAAAAGATTAAATGCTACAGTTAAAATCAGTGTATGTCAGATCTTATCTCACAATGTGCTCCAGCAGACTACCAAGCTGAAATCTCAGAATGTATTCAAAGCTTGGTATGTCTGGCGATTTCTATACTGAGCAACTGCTCAAGAAGCTAATTACCAGGTAAGGATGGCTTGGAGTCTGAAGCCCATTCCAGAGACTAATAATGTAGAGCTATCTTCAGACGAAGAGGCTCCAAGCAATCAGTTGGTGACCGGTGGTTCAAGGAAACCAAAGATTACGTTGGCCAAAAGCAGTGCTTTACTAAAGCAACTGGAGAGCTAGGTCAAGCCCTTGCCTACTGAAAAGTCCTCAGCAGGCCAGACTTTGGCCATACCTGAAAAACAGACGCCAATGCTGGAACAGGCCAGCAAGAAACGTCAAGCGCTGAACAGGCGGCGGTCAATAACAAGGGAAAGGGCTCAACACCTGCCAGTCCAGCCAACAAAATTCCTTTAAGTGAATTGGCTTTATCCATAGCCAAGAAGGATAGACTGCAGCAGTTACAGCATAACCCTCTTAAAGGCCGACTAATTTGCAAAAACCTGATTTGGCAACATTACCATACATGGCTCCCGTTATGGTTTATGAGCCAATCCAATTTGACCCGACAACAGTAGCTGATGGCTGCTCGGTGCTTATCCAGTCATCATGGAACACCATTGTCAACGCCTTGGGACAGATGATGGATGCGTCAACTTCCACTGATAAAGTGTTTAAGCTGAAAGAAGAACTGGAAAGCAACCAGCAGCAGATTCAGAAACTCCAGTAGGATATGGGGGCACAATCGCTTAGGCATGGTATTGTTGAAAATCGGTCAGCACGAACAATTAAGGAGCTCCAAGCAAGGCTGTGCAAGCTCGAAACAGAGAATCAATAGTTAAAACCAAGACAAGACAGAAGCCATAAGAAATGCTGACAGATTTCAGATTATGCTAAGAATGAAGCAGGTTGACTTCAACACGCTGCTGACAACTCACACTGCATTGAAGTCTTCCTTTACAGAGAGAGATATCTATAATAACCTTGCTGATATTCTGACTCCACAAGGAAATGTGACCATGGATATGGACAATTTGAAGGCACTTATGGAGACCATGCAGAGAAATCTGCAAGACAAGCTCTCTAAATACAACACAATCCTAGCAAATCAAGCCATCATGGATTATATTGATAAGCAACATGATCCTGATGGCGATTCTGAGAGGAAAGAAGAGCAGGATGAGGAAGGAAAGGACAACCCAGCAGATAAACCTGATGATCATGATAATATTCCTCCTTCCCCACCCTCAGGATCTGGAATTGGTGGATCAGCTGCCACAGGGGGTAGTGAACCCAACAAAGACCAGTCAGACCAGCACAAGGACCAGCCAAACCAGCAGTCGGGGGACCAACGGTCTGATGATCTGCAGCAAAGTAGTGGACAAAAGGGCAACACTGGAGCTTCTCCAGTACACCAATCACAGCACAGTCCAGACGGCAAAGGAAAAGGCAAAGCTGTGGCTGAATCCTTAAAGGCTGATGAGCAACACTCCTTACAGCTCATCACACTGAATAAGAGATTAAGACATCAACAAGCTCCTATTACTAGGAAGTATTTGGAGGATGGCACTCTTATCTCTGATTTGAAACGCTTTCAAAGGCTGTATATAGGTGCCAAGGAAATGATTCAGCACTGGAAATTAGCTGCCTTTCATGATCAAGAGCTGTATCAATTACCCCAGCATCCCAACAGAATCCAGCTACTGAAAAGGATACCTGAGTGGATGCTGACTTCTGAGGATATAACAGTCAATCCACATTGGCAGCGAAATTCCACTGCAGACCAACACTCTCTAGCTCTTGAACTAGATCTACTGCTTGGAAACAGGCCTACATATAAGTGTATGAAGGAAGTTAAAACTCAACTAAAAGAAGTTTTGCTTTAGATGCAAATTGCCAAAGGAGTTTTGGATTAGAGGGTGCAGGCCATCATTGAAGATCAGTCTTCCAGCAGTAAAGGACCTCAGACTCAAATGATAGTAGGAAAACAGGCAATTGCTCTCCAAAGACTTTTTCAGCTCGTCCGAGTTACTAGGAAGATGATGCAGCAAGAGAACCAAGCTGTTCTCAAGTTTCTGGAGTTTGTGCCTGACTCTCCAGTTCTCCTGTATGCATTACCTGCTAAAGAGGCTAAGCTGCCTCGATTTTTCTCAACTTTGTATCTTCAACATCCAGAACCAGTGGATCGACTCACTTACTTCAACATCACCAATGAACTTCAGAACTGGTATGAGCGAGCCACTATGGAATGAAAAGCCTGGCAATCAATGATCAATGACGCCCTCACAGTGGATACTGTCATGGATCTGCAAGGAGAAATGCAGAAGGTCAAACTCTGTATGGGACAGTGAAGGATCCAGCTCCGTGGATTAACGAAGATCACAAATCAGTTACTTCAACTGACTATGGAGTCTTCTAAAATTCCTGAAAAGAATATCAGTGCAAAACCAAGACTAGGGCCACAATACAGAGAGATGGCTGAGATTCTCTTTAATGCTAGAATTAAGACAAATCAACCTCTTCAGCAGAGATGGATCCACACAACCTCGCATTGTCATAAATTAATCAGAACTCGTGTGACAAAGAGCAAACGTAGTCTGTATAATCCCGACACCAAAACCTACAATCTTCTCACGTCTTATGAGTTTGAGATGTCCACTGAAAGGCGGGATGAGCTTGAGCAGGAGGCTATTTACAGTCTTATCCAGAAGGACAATGGTGGCACTGGGACTTATGAGACACCAACACAGAAGAAGGGCAAGAGGAAGCGGGTTCAGTGGAAGGATACTCGGTAGTTCCATCTTAAAATCAAACGATGGATTTTCCCAGTTAGGCATTGAAATTTCCTTGGTTGGGCACCCTTGGGATTACAATTATAGGGGTATCAAGCACTCAACAAGCATGAAGTATGATATAAAGCTAGCAATACCAAAAGAATACTATCATAAGAAACATCGGCCAACTCCTGAGGAACATTGGCCAACTTAGCAATTAGAAGGGTTTAGGATTTAGGCCAAACCAGAACACCAGATGGTTTTCTCAACACCAAATGAAAATTAGGCGGTGGATTATTTTTCATAAATTTTGGACTATACCGAAATTCAAAAAAGGAGGGAAGGATGTAGAAGGCGAGGACAACCCCAACAGGCGGGAACTGTCCCTTAGAAGGCCAACCAGCGAGAAGCAGTCACACTAGCAGTAATTACCGTGTACAGTTACTGCAGTAACTCCTAAGAGCTATAAATAGAGCTCGCTACATTGTAGTTGGGCTTCTTAGCTGCTTGACTTTTGTCTTTTGGCTTTAGCTTTTTAAGCACTTTTGGGTTTACGAGCTCTTCACCTCTAGTTTCACCCTATAATCATTGCTTTTGTAATCATCGGAGCTTAAACCCATTATACACTGTACTGGTTATCTTTGAGCTATTAATCTGAATCTGCAAATACTCTTTCCAGTTTTTCATTTATGTGTCTTGTTTCAGTATAACATTCTAGTCCAGTACTCTGTTCCAGTCTCACTAACTGAACTGACGACATAACCAGTAGCTTTAAATTCTAACACTGGAATCAGTTGTCTGAAGAGACCAGCTCCAATTCCATGCCTTGACCTGAAGGACTTAAAGTCTATCAAGTGTGGTGTGATGGAAAAACAACCACTTTCCAGCATCTTTAAGTTTTTTCCATCACACCACAGATGACAGACTTTAACAGTCTTTAAGTCCTTCAGGTCTAGACACCCTTTACTGCCTTGTTTTCATGTGTAAAGGGACCCATCTCTATCAACTTTTTATTAATCTTTCACATCGAACACAAAATCTTGAGCAACCACCTCTTTACGTTCCGCTTTGTAGCCTCGTAGCTATTGTTAAATGTGTACGGTACATAAAGAACACGCTCTTCTTCAATCTTCAAAGTGGTCAAACACTTTAGATGCACAATCCTGCGTTCACTTGTCCACGATAGCAATAGGTCATTGGCTGTGATGTGAATGAGTTACATTCAAACCCCATCGTTTCTGGGTTCATGATAGAACAATACATAATTTAAGCAAAAACCGGACTGCACATAATTTTGAAAACATATCCTGGTCTATCATGAACCCCAAAACTGAGGTTTTGATGTACCTTATTTAGCTTACGAGCATGGCCTGTTGACATCCTGGGCTGATGAACACGGAGTTCTGATGCGTCTAGAGGATTTTGGCATTTAATTGTCACTACACCTCACAAATACACCTATCAATACCACTTGCATTGTTTACATACATGTACCTGCAATCATAGAAACGTGGGTTTCTTCTCACTTGTGACGACTCGACCTCCAATCATTAGCTGCAAATACATGTCTGGTAGAGCTTGTTCTGGATGTGGTTTTGGGGAGAGTTGGGCGAGTATCCTCTCTTGCAAATTTGCATCAGTAGCACGGATCGGACACAAGTTGATGAAACACACCCATGCATCATCAGGCCTATCTCCATTGTCACTCACTCCAACATCTCAAGAAAATTGGAACAAGCTGTGTGACATCCTTTAGTTGTTGTACTCATCGTCCAAGCCACCATGCTACTACACTCAGCAAGTACACCTTTGTCGGCTTCCTCATTGAAGAAACCTATCGCTGAGACATCGTTTGAGATTTAGTTACACCTAAACACAGAGCATTCCTTCTGCGGATGTGCCAGCTGCTTTTTTTTGTGTTTTGGGATGTCGATGATACCGTGCTCTGTCCAGCAGGGCCCGTGCTCTGCTCATCACCAAAATTTCTTAATGAAAAGTATACAATTACCTACAACTTTGAAATTACACAAAAAAAAAACACACCCGGCAGCCCGACTCTTAAGGTTAGTCTTCCCGGACCGATAAAGTTGGCCAAACCACATGGGAAACGTCCCTAAGGGCTAGAACATGTCTTTGAGCAGGTCAAGGAGTGTTGAACCCACCACATTTGAACTCATAAGCTAAGACTCTTTCAACTCAGCTAACACTCATTGACAATCTCTCTCTCTCTCTCTCTCTCTCTCTCTCTCTCTTTACTATAAAACTTTCTCATATTTAGTTTGGTAAGAGCCTAGTCGCGTGCGATACTTAGCTGGTCACCAACCGGTTTTGTCAAGAGAGAATACATCCATTAACCTCTCCATCAAATCACATAAAAAGGCCAACTTTTTTGTTTGCATCCCCTCAAAATTGGTGGGGATTTTGGTTTTACTGAGGTAATCAACTTCTATAGGACTTAGTCGTCGCGGACAATAGTCCAACCACAGTAGCAAGTCCTTTTCCCCTCCCTTTGAGCACAAAAACTAAATAGGTGCACGTGACCAAGCTCTAAATCTCTCAAACTAAAGTAGGGTTTATTTGTCAAGCCTGGATCTTTGAGATTTAAGAGCGTATAATTTGGCCCAATTTTTGCTAAGATTGGCCAATTTTGAGTCTGCCAAAATTAAATCGAGAAGAGAGAGAGAGAGAGAGAGAGAGAGAGAGAGAGAGAGAGATTGCCTCACCACAGAGGAAAACAAGGTTCAGCTCCTCTCTTCCTCGACAACCTTCCCCTAAAGATTCTTCGAGCTGATCTCTTCCATTCGCTCTCTTAGTTGCGATCAGGCACATTGACACTAGCCACATTCCGCTCCTCATGTTCTGCCTGCACATCATTTGAGGCTTGTGCTATTGACAATGCATCATCATCTCCATGATATTCGTTGGATAGATCACCATCACAATCAGTTATTCCCCATAGGAGATCTAGTCCTCAGAAAGCTATCCATGCTTGAAGATATCCTCTCCCCCCCCCCCGAGTGGCTGCATGTTCTGCCATTGTTGGCTTTGATGTATTGCATGCCCCGTCCTCCTCTATAGCACTCCATGCCCTTGCCCTGGTCTACAGATGAATGCATGCATACCCTTTGACCTACCGTCCTCTGTAGTAACCCTTCCTCCTTTGCATTCCCTACCATGACGTTTCATCTCTTTGTCTCTCTTGCTTTGCCAAGCCCTACACCTCCCATATCTCTCGTCACAGCGATGACAACTGCATTCGCAATCGGCACTCTGATTTGCATGGTTTGACAAAGCCTGCACTTAGTAGGAGACAGACTGTCAAGCACAACACACACGACACACCTCTCTCTCTCTCTCTCTCTCTCTCTCCACGTGCCACTCCTCCCCCTTTCCTCTCAAAATTTTTGGAGGATCTCATCAGACTCTCTCTCTCTCTCTCTCTCTCTCTCTCTCTCTCTCTCTCTCTCTCTCTCTCTCTCTCTCTCTCTCTCTCTCTCTCTCTCTTCGTCTCTCTCCACTGCCCAAATTTTTCTCCTATCCCCTTTTGATCTTAAAACAACAAAGCATCTCCACAATACCGCCTAACGAGCCCCAAAAAACGTTTTGGCCACCTATTAGTGAAACACAAGCGACATGAGGAAACCAATAAACACTAACCAACTTTAATAAACGAAAGTTCAATTTTCTTTTAAGCCTTCTTGAAATTCTCACTCTCAACACTGGAAGCCCAAACTCGGCTCGTAGCAAGGAGTCCCTTGCTCTTAACAAAAAGGATTCCACGTCTTTTTGTGAGTACGTGAATAGGGGAGAATTGTGCCACCTTTACTTGCAGACGTATCTAATGATCGTGTGTGTGATATGTTTGCTCACTTGTGTAAAGCATGCACAAATGTGATTACTCTACATAAGTACTAGAAAGTAGTTATTGACATATAAATTTATATTTTTGTGTGCAAGGAGAGTAATACACCTCTTCTGGGAGGGTGTCTTTAAATTTTTCTAAGTTCGAGTGACATGTACAACTCTATTCTTCCAAAAGAGCAAAAACTTTGGAGAACAATGCACAAACAAGGTAAACACCACTAATTTCATTTGGGATCTCTCTCTCTCTCTCTCTCTCTCTCTCTCTCTCTCTCTCTCTCTCTCTCTCTCTCTCTCTCTAAAAAGGCACTATTATACATGTTAACACTTGAGAGAAGAGCAGAATACTCAGAGAACATATTAATATGTATGTACATGAAAATACTCCTTTTGATAGTGCATCTCTAGCACTAATTTGTAGTATTCCACTCAAGATTGTTGAGCAATGTAAAAATCTAGCCCTTCAATCAAAATATCTTCTTTCATAAGACACCTCAAGCAAACTAAACTTTCTGACATGGATGCCAAGAAATGTTCAAGCTCAATCGTCATTGCTTGCATCAAAGGGCTATCTCTTATGGACCATGCATAAATAAAGTTTCTTGAAGAAACCATTGGAACTCCCATCGCCCTTTCCTCAAGTGTCAGTGTAAGAAACAAGACCAAAATTCCAGCTGCTCATCATCAATTATTTGAGTTGATCAACTTTGCAATGGTTGTAGGTGCATTAAATAGACACATTAAGTCTGTGTTCGAAGTCTATCCTAGTGAAATGAATTAGACACTTGAGTTCATCATTGGTGCTCCCAAGACTATATGGTTAAATAAACTTAATTTTAAAATATAGGCCAAAATATTTTGTGCCACATATCATTCTTACTATATACCCAAGATGGTTTTTACTAGGAGCCTACAATTGTTTTTGGCAAAACCTAGGCCCCTGCTCATCAGATCCCACACATGCACCTTGATAACTAAGTTTCCACTGCTGGTATCTCTTCCAAAATTTCATGTCCCATTCTCCAAAATTGATTGAGCTTGTCCTTACATACTTGTGCTACATGTTCTAGTGGTGCATGCAACCATTTATGACATAATATTTTTTTCTCTTCTTGAAAAGAGGAACGTATGCACTTAATTGTGTGCCTAACCTTGCTTCTTTAGAATCCTCTTTGTCCGTCCTCTTGCTAAAGCCATTGGTTTTTCATATGACTCGGTCCCATCTATCTCCAGTTTGTCTAGCATCACCTCATGTTGTAAATCCATGAATTTGCTTAATTTTAGAAATCTAACATTTTATGTAGTAGTTAGCTTAATCAACCGTCCCTAAAGGGCTTCAAATTCCCACTCGCCCTCTCTACTCCATGTAGCTGCTAGTCATGGTCCCGTTGCCTTTTTCTTGAACTTAGGGGTGTGATGTTTAGTGAATACACACATACCAAGTCACCCTTTTAGAATTCCGTAGTTATTAGTTTAGAGCCAAAGAATTGTTATCGGTTATGCTTCAACGCATACATATGAGCGATAGTTTTGCAAGACACTCCTTATCTTGTTTTTCTAGTTTATCTAGACATTTTGACAACTCATGCCGTCCATTTGAGTTTTGGTGCCACTTAAGGTTGGTAGTAGGAGTTCAATATGCAATATGACATCTAACCCAACTACCACATTGAATGGAATTGTGACAAGGGTTGTTTTATAAGCTACCTTGTATGCCCATAGCGTAGAATGCAGTTATACCCAATCTTCTCAAGCTTACAATCTTTGTGAGCACTACAGTCACAATTTTGGTGTATACTTGTCTATTTGCATGTGGGTGATATGAAACCGATGAGAGAGAGAGAGAGAGAGAGAGAGAGAGAACTAGACACAAGGCAATGGCCAACACACAATGATAATGACTAGATGGAACCATCAAAATATACATACGTTGTGGTTAATTAGCCCCAATAATGTGCATGCAACATCATTTATTGGGTCAATGAATAGTGACCTAATCAATTGTATCACGTGGAGAGAACCAAGCTAGAGAGGTACCCCACAGAGCTAGCAAACCCCCCTTCAAATCATAAGGTAAGTCTAACCTATGAGGTGACACATAGCTTGAAAAAGGTGATTGTATTGGGAAAGAAAGGTAGGAATGCTAGCATAGACTCCTTAATCTCAATGGTAATGATGCACCAACATCACTCTAGAGTAGCTTCCGAGTAAATTTCCATACGTAACTCAGAGGCTAGACATAAGCCAATGTGGCTCAGAGGCATCAATTCTTGACATTCATAGGTTGGGCCACACATTTCTTAAGCACACTCAGAGATTGGCAATAGTCTTCCAAAGTACAAGCCCTTTAGGGGGGATAGAGTTGTGAATGTGTGCCCCATATATTGGACTCAAAATACAAGTGCTTGAGAAGGTGATGCATGAGAAATGGTGATAGGTAGTCTTACCTCATGTCAAAGGCATGGGTAGTGTTTAAAACAGACAGGTCAAAGGAAAACCTTGGGAGAAAATCTTTGAGGTTCATTGGTGTAGTGTAATACAATGCAAAAAAACAAAAAATCTTTAACATTTTTCAATCACTCAAAATGGTTAAATAGATTTTCTTAAATGTTATAGTCTTTACAATAGATATAGTCCAGCTGCACTTATTGCACACAAGACGCTAGCTTTTATCAGGATTGGGTGATCAATTATGGTGCAATTTTCCATGTAACACCTTATAGAGAATGGTTTGCTACGTATGCACTAACTTGCACGGGGGGGAGTCTTGTGCACCAGTTGCAGGTTGGGACAAAATTCATAGTCAAGAATGTTAGACATGTCTCCAAGTTAGCGAAGAGTTTAATATCTGCTCGTCAGCTTGATGACTTGGGTTACATGGTCACCTTTGGAAATGGTTCATGGTCAATTAGGAAGACTAATAATGTGAATCTTAGAAGCATGGAACACATTACTCCATGTTTGTCAAAGAGGATTGCATATCCATAGCCGAGTGTCGTCTATTGAGTTGTTGTGGCATAGCTAACTAGGCTATATGAGCCAAACGGAATGAAAACACTACCTCATTTTGGCTACTTGCTTGTGTTAACTTATTAACTTATTTTGGTTTTTCTATGTATGAGCATTGTATCTATGGTAAACAAACTAGGAACACCTCACCACCATTGAATAGAAAGCATTGCAGCCACCACTAGAGTTTGTTTATAGCAACATTCTTGGTATTATGCTAACCAAGTCTCTAGGGGGAGCTAGCTATTTTGCGACTTTCATAGACGATTCCACTACGAACGTGTGGGTTTATCCTTTGCATCATAAGGATCTTTACATCATAAGGATCAAGTCTTCTCTACTTTCCAAAAATTCTTAGCATTGGTAGAGAATTAGTTTGGCAAGAAGATCAAGATTGAGTTTGAGAATTTATGTATCAACAAAGGTATTAAGAGGCAACTTACTACACCTTACACACCTAACTAGAATGACATCGTAGAAAGAATGAATTGAACGATTCAAGATCAAGTCACAACCATGCTTTCTATGGAAAATCTAACTCAAGTTTTTTAGGCAGAGACAGTACTAACAACGTTATATATCATCAATTGGTCACCTATTGCACCATTGAACTATGAGATTCTAGAGGAGTTGTGTTCTAGAAAGAAGCCACATTATGATCACTCGCACATCTTTGGATACAAGGCATATGCACATGTGCCCAGATAGCTCTAAAAAAAGCTAGACCCAAAATCTCGTGAAGTATCATCTCTGGCACCTAGAATCTTGTGAAGTAATTTGTGATTTGCATATTATCTTCAATGAGTTGAAGATGCACAAGGAACCTATCAAAGAGGTTGAGTACAAAAAATTGTCATTCGAGGACGTTGCCTTCAAATATGTGAAAACTCAGAAGAGTAGCGATGTACCTTCCACTAGTAGCACTCCAATTGACAAGGTTGAAAGCCACATAGTCGGGGCTTTTAGATGATCTACTAGATCTCATATCCACACAAGTGATTTCAGCCACTGTTGGATTATATCATGTTGGTACACTGTGATGAGCCATCTTGTTATAAAGAAGCCATGCAAATGGATGACAAGGTCATTTGGGAAAAGGTCATGCAATCTTAGTAAAACTCAATTGTCAACAATGCGACATGGGACTTAGTTGACTTTCTAGAATGCAAGCAAGTCTTACCTTGCAAATTGGTTTACAAGAAGAAGTTTACATCCAATGATCCCAAGCCTTAGTACAAGGGTAGATTGGCTGACAATCAGAGCACATTGGCAGCTACAAAAAGCCAGTTTTTCATGCTTGCACAAATCACATTGAGGTTCATTATCACTATATCAAGGAGAGACTCTAAGTAGGAGAGATTATCTTGGCTTATGTGCTGACATTGGACAACTTGGTAGATCTACTCACACAAAGGCATCACCTCGTGAGAAGTTTGAAGCTTTTCACAAAGCTTTGGGCTTGCTTCCCTTTGGGGGATGGCACTTGACTATACTTTATGTGCTAGTTCTCGTTCACTGCATCAATCCCAAGGGGGATTTGTTACCATATATGTGGTAGTGATGTGTGTGAATACACTTAGGACCATTGGGGCACTTTCTCCCTCACTAAGAGTTTACTGCATTATACATACACCCATCACTCTAGGGCTAGCTTATCCTTTGATTTTTACACTAAGCAATACACTCTTTATTGTGTGCTTGAGCTTCTTCATCTTCTCTAAGCTATGTGTCCAATCCTGCAAGCTTAATTCCAATAGTGTATAGAATACATGTTATCATTATTACTAGTTTTGGACATTTTATCAATTTCGCTTATGTTTTACTCTCAAAAACCATTCAAAAGAAGCAATTTAAATAGAACCCTCATTTACCTACTATTCTTAGAGTTGAAGTGAAAAACAATCACTTCTATTTTTGGGTGTATGCATGAAGAGAGAAGAGAATCCCAAAATCGTACATTCGCGTGCATCACACTTTTAAATCATGAATTAGCTTTTTGACTCCACCACCGGGAAGAGGCGCACTCTAAGAGCATCATGACTAGGTGACAAGATTGAAGGGGATGGTTGGTACCCAATACGGTGTCTTGTGTTTTAATTCTTGTTTGTGTTGCTCTCTTTGTGTGTTGTGATTATTCAATTAATTGTTTTGCTAAATTTATTTTAGTTAATGAATCAAAGTTGTGTGTAGAATCAAAGAAGAGTGCTTCTTCTGGGCAAATCAACTAAATTTTTGCATGAAGACTTTCAAGAATATCACTCTTAGAAGGCTCTCTCTTTGCTAAAGAACAACAAGATTTCTCATCTCAATAGTTTCAATCATAACTACAAGTAGCCTATTTCAAAGAAAATGATGCATATAATTGAAGCAAAGCAACAAAGACAATTCGTACATCGTTTGCACTCTCAAGGAACAACCACAAAGTGTTAAAAATCAGCTTCAAAGCTAATGAAACATTAAGAAATTTTGGAGCTAATTTTGAAGATGCAATTGATTTTATTATTGATTTTCCACTCTTGTACAAAATGATATGATTTGGACCATCGTAGATAGATTTAGCAAGCAAACTTACTTTCTACATTGTAAGAAGACTCTCTTAGCTAAGAAAGTGGATCTATTGTTTCTTGAGTATATTTTTGGTTTGCATGGAATGCCTACATCTATCATATCTGACCGAGATAGATGTTTTTACAATGATGTTTGGGTAACACTTTTTGCAAATTTAGGCACTCAAATAGACTTCACTTTTGCATTTTATATGAAATCTAATGGACAAACCGAAGCGACCAATAGCACCATTCTAGATCTTTGACAAATATACACTTGTGAGAGACCAAGAACTTGGGACACATACATCCACTTGCTTCAATTTGCATACAACAACACTCCTCATTCATCCACAAAAAAAAAACCATTTCAAATTATACATGGGTACTCATTGCCTACTCCTTTGTCTCACATTTCTCATGAAGTACTACATGCTGATGAAATTGCTCGACAACACACCCATATCTTAGAGCAAGCAAAACAACACATCCAAATTTCCCGACAACACACCCAAATCTTAGAGCAAACAAAAAAAGAAATTCACAAAGCACAACATACATACATGAAACAAGCAAATAAAAAGAGACAACTCATGGAATTCAAAGAGGAAGATTTTGTGATGCTTCACATTGAAAAGGGATGTCTTAAGAGCGTAGAGACCAACCTTGTTGTCAAGATAGCACCATGATATTATGGTACTTTTAAAATTACTAATTGTATTAATGCTAATTACTTTTGATTATCTCCCCTTGGCTCCTGGAAAATTCACAATACAATTCACATAAGTCTTCTTCATCCTTTTAAAGGTTCTCAACCAAATTCACTTTTTATCATTGATGATCCACCATTTTTTAGAATAAGAGTTTGAAATCCTTGACCATCATAGACTATCAAGACACTTTGACACGCAGTGCTATATTGCATCATAATTATTTGCTTAAGTATCGGAATCGTGGCCTTGAAAGCGCCAAGTGGATAAATAACAAAGAGGTTTTTTTGCTCTCATCCTAGTATCCTGGAAGCATATCAAACTTCTAGAACCTAAAAGTTTTTATTCTTTATTTGAGGTTTCCCTTGGGTTGATGATTGTGGTATTTCATATTCAAGATTTTCCCTTTGACAATTCATTCAGTGGTAATTTGATGTTGGGGTTTGCCCTTTGTCTATTAGTCTATGGTATTTGATACCTGAGGTTTGCCTTTCGACAGCTATTCAATGCATCATTTAAGGTTTGCCTTTCGCCAGCTATTCAATGCATCATTTAAAACAATACTTGAATGAGGTTGAGAACATGAAGATGAAAAGGACATACCTAGATACGACCTCTGGAGAGAGCAAAACCTTTTCGTTGCCCTTTGAACAATGTAAAAAGTGGAAAATCAATAATAATAAGATGCAATTTTGGGATTCTCTCCGTCGTTCCCAGCATGTGGTGCATCAATTAGGTGGCCATGGTGATGCCTACGCGTGGCTCTTGCCCGATGGTACGCGGCCCTTGCCCGACCATGTAACATGGCTAATATTTGGAAGGGATAAGCACCTCCCCCTGTGGGCCCTCTGGTGTGTCGATTTTTATTTTTTTTTGGATTCTCTTTTTCTCTTCATGGATGCACCCAAAAATAGAAGTGGTTGCTTTTAACTTGAACTCTAATTAAAGTAGAGTTCTATCTACATTGCTTCTTTTGAATGGATTTTGAGAATAAAACATAAGATAAATTCATAAAATATCCAAGAGTAGTAATAGTGATAATATTCCTCCCCAATAGGGAATCAAGTGCCTTCAGTTGCAAAAATAGAGAAAACTAGGGATCTTCAGTATTTGTGTGGAGACAAGGTAGATGTCCACATGATATATGTTGAATAAAGTAAAGTACTTAGAGGGAACTTCTCACTACTCATCATAATATCTAAAAAAGTGGAAACGAATAAGTAAGTGCAATCCACATATGCAAATAGCTACAAGATTGAAAGAGATCTTTGTTAGTGGGCTCTCTAACAAAAACAAGGAGAGTATGACAATGTGAAAAGCAATCACTTTTTACATTCTTCAAAGGGCAACGAGAAGGTTTTGCTCTCTCCAGAGGTCGTATCTAGGTATTTCTTTTTCATCTTCATCTCCATCTTCATGTTCTCAACCTCATTCAAATATTGTTTTAAATGATGCATTGAATAGCTGTCGAAAGGCAAACCTCAGGTATCAAATATTATAGACTAATAGTGAAAGGGCAAACCCCAACATCACATTACCACTGAATGAATTGTCAAAGGGAAAATCTTGAATATAAAATACCACAATCATCAACCAAAGGGAAAAACTCAAATAAAGAATAAAAACTTTTAGGTTCTAAAAGTTTGATATGCTTCCAGGATACTAGGATGAGAGCAAAAAAACCTCTCTGTTATTTATCCACTTGGCGCTTTCAAGGCCACGATTCTGATACTTAAGCAAATAATTATGATGCAATATAGCACTGCGTGTCAAAGTGTCTTGATAGTCTATGATGGTCTGATATACAAGGATTTCAAACTCTTATTCTAAAAAATGGTGGATCATCAATGATAAAAAGTGAATTTGGTTGAGAACCTTTAAAAGGATGAAGAAGACTTATGTGAATTGTTTTGTGAATTTTCCAAGAGCCAATGGGAGCTAATCAAAAGTAATTAGCATTAATACAAGTAGTAATTTTAAAAGTACCATAATAAAGTGGTGCTATCTTGACAACAAGACTGGTCTCTACGCTCTTAAGACATCCCTTTTCAATGTGAAGCATCACGAAAATCTTCCTCTTTGAATTCCATGAGTTGTCTCTTTTTATTTGCTTGTTTCATGTATGTATGTTGTGCTTTGTGAATTTCTTTTTTTGTTTGCTCTAAGATTTGGGTGTGTTGTCGGGCAATTTGGGTGTGTTGTTTTGCTTGCTCTAAGATATGGGTGTATTGTCGAGCAATTTCATCAGCATGTGGTACTTCATGAGAAATGTGAGACAAAGGAGTAGGAAATGAGTACCCATGTATAATTTGAAATGGTTTTTTTTTTGTGGATGAATGAGGAGTGTTGTTGTATGCAAATTGAAGCAAGTGGATGTATGTGTCCCAAGTTCTTGGTCTCTCACAAGTGTATATTTGTCAAAGATCTAGAATGGTACCATTGGTTGCTTCAGTTTTTCCATTAAATTTCATATAAAATGCAAAAGTGAAGTCTATTTGAGTGCCTAAATTTGCAAAAAGTGTCACCCAAACATCATTGTAAAAATATCTATCTCGATCAGATATGATAGATTTAGGCATTCCATGCAAACCAAAAATATACTCAAGAAACAGTAGATTCACTTGCTTAGCTAAGAGAGTCTTCTTACAATGTAGAAAGTAGTTTGGTAGCTAAATCTATCTACGATGGTCCAAATCATATCATTTTGTACATGAGTGGAAAATCAATAATAAAATCAATTGCATCTTCGCATGCACCGCACTTCACCAAAATCTATGAAGGATTGGGGCACTGTCACCAAGGTTGCACTGCTGTTAGTAGAGTGGCCATTGCCAAGCTCAGTAACAAGTGAAAGCTATGGGTGCAAGATCTTTTATGGGATCTAGAAATGCTTAAAGGCCATCATTGCAAGCAAGCATAGCAGACTTTTAATTTGTATGTCTATCATTGTCTTTGTAAATTTCTTTACAAAGGTTGATGTGAAAGTCTCTAGAACAATGATGTCAGTTAAGTGCTTAGACAATGAAGATGTGTTAGAATTTGTGGATGAAGGTTGGAGTCAAAAAATAGTGAATGGGGTCCTTTGCAAAGTGCAATCTGGCTCCATTACTTGTTAATAAATGATTCATACCCAAAACTTCATTATTTTATTTTTTTATAGTCAATGGCATCATGTGTCGGGGGGGGGGTGTTGGGGTATAAAGCCCAATGTGGTCGCCCAGGTAAGTGGGCGGGCCGCCAGGTATGTACACATATTCTTTTGTAAAAAATCTAATAAGAACTCACTATGCTCTATACATTACAGTAGAGCGAGTTCACCATATCGTCGTGCTCTTCTTCTCGCACTCTCTCTCGCGTCGCACTTCCGCTCGTACTCCTTCAACTGGTATCAGAGCTCAGATCGAGGCTCGGGGCAGCATTTGCAGGTAGCCAGAGTCACCTGCTTAGATTGGAGTGAGATTCGACAGGCGAAGACATGGCCCCAAATCTTGTGGGTGAGCCCGAAGGGCTCGGTGTTCTCAGAATTTCATTCTGAGGTCATCTCGGCCACCGTTCGGCTTCGACAAAGTTCTGCGCAAGCCATTTTCGACTACGTGGTCTCAGCGGGTGCAGATCCGACTCTGCAAATTTGGGGTTTCGGCCTACAACTGCAGGTGCTGAGGATATCGGCACTCCCAGAGTGTTCATTTGTGGTTGTCTACACATCGAAGGACGGCTCACAGTTCTTGGAGGCGTGTCACATACGACACGGGCGCATCTTCACACAGACTATAGGCGACATTCACTAGTTCATCAGGTAGCTTGTGTTTGTTGCTTGATATTCCAGATTTCATCCTGACATTGCAGGTACTTCCACATGGGATGTATTGTCAGAGATGATGTATATCTGTTGAGGGTTTGCTGGCTGTGAGTCACGCAACAAACAACCGCTGCAGCGGTTACAGCATATAGTGGGAAATTTGTGGATGTATGACTTTGTGGGAAGTCTATGTACTGTCAGATTTATTGCAGCCTTTGTTGAGGGTCAAGTGAGGTTTTATTGAGCTGGGGGATTCTCGAATGTTGAGATCCTTTCGGTGATACAGGTCTTGGAGCGATCCCTCGAGCACCCTTAGATAGGCAGCTAGGATGTATTGACTGTGAGTTAGACAGTTGGGATTGCATCTTTGCTTTAATGCCGTTGAGGCATTGTCGCAGTCTATGCTTACAGGACAGTGACAGGACAGTGAGAGATAGTACAGGTGCAGGACAGGTTTACCCACAGCTTACAGTGTTAGAGAGACGGTGGTTTTTTGAGCTGTTTTTTGGTCTGTTTTTGAGTACACCAGAGCCATTTTACAAAGGAGACTATGCCGAAATTTATGCAGAATCTGAAGCTTTCTTGGTTCATTTGACAGGTTGATATTGGTTTAGAGGTCTCAAGGAGTACGACCGGAAGTGCGACGCGAGAGAGAGTGCAAGAAGAAGAGCACGACGATATGGTGAACTCGCTCTACTGTAATGTGTAGAGCATAGTGAGTTCTTATTAGGTTTTAACAAAAGAATATGTGTACATACCTGGCGGCCCGCCCACTTACCTGGGCGACCACATTAGGCTTTATACCCCAACAACCTCCCACTTAAAGTCCAATGTGGTACTTTAAGTGTGAGAGAAGCTACTATACAAGCTAATATACAAGAGATGTAGAGAAGTGATGTACTACCCCACACCTAACTGCTTGCGAAAATGCGCAAAGCTCTCTGAGGGAAGTCCTTTTGTAAGTAGATCAACAGGATTTTCTGTGGTGTGAACTTTGACAAGCTGAAGTTGCTTATCCTCGAGCATTTCCCTGATGAAATGATACTTCACAACCACATGCTTTGTCTTTGAGTGATAAACTGGATTGCGAGCCAATTGTATAGCACATTGACTATCAGAATATCACACAGGCATCTCTTCTTTGATTCCCAAATCTGTTACTAGTCGATTAAGCCAAATTGATTCTTTGCATGCCTCTGATGCTGCAACATATTCAACCTCTGTAGTAGACTGAGTAACACAATCTTGTAATCTAGAACGCCATGATACTGCTCCACCAGCCAATGTAAAGACATACCCTGACGTAGACCTTCAGTTGTCTAAGGCACCTGCATAATCTGAGTCTGTAAAACCCTTTACACTTAGCTCTTGACTCCCATAGCATATACGCATACTCTTTGTAGCTTTCAGGTATCTCAATATTCCTTTCACTGCCTCCCAATGTTTCTTGCCTGGGTTTGACATGTATCGACTTACTACTCCCACTGCAAATGCAATGTCTGGGCGAGTAGCAATCATTGCATACATCAAACTACCCACTGCAGATGCATATGGAATCTTATCCATTTCAACCTGTTCTTCCTCAGACACAGGACAATCTTGTTTGCTAAGTTTCACATATGGTGGCAATGGAACACTCAGTGCCTTTCCCTTCTCCATATTGAAACGTTGCAAAACCTTGTGAATATACTCTGTTTGAGATAACCAAATCAACTTCTTTGATCTGTCTCTCTCAATGCGCATACTAAGGATATGACTTGCCTCACCCATGTCTTTCATGTCAAACGATTTTGCCATCTTTGACTTCAAAGCTGAAATTTCTTCCAAGTGCTTGCCAGCAATCAACATGTCATCCACATACAAAATAAGGATCAGCCAACTACCATCCTTAGCCTTCTTTGTATATAGACAGTGATCGAACTCACTACGTTTGTAGCCTTGAGAAAGCATAAACTTGTGGAATTTATGGTACCATGCCCTCGGTGATTGTTTTAAGCCATAAAGACTCTTTAACAACTGGCATACCCAATCTTCCTTGCCTTTCTCAACAAACCCTTATGGCTGCTGCATGTAAATTTCCACATCTAAATCACCATGCAAGAACGCTGTCTTGACATCCATTTGGTGCAACACCAAATCTAATATGGCAACCAATGCAAGAAAGCATCTCAATGTAGTCATCTTGACCACCGGAGAGAAGACTTCATCAAAGTCAATGCCTTGTTCTTGCTTAAAGCCCTTGGCAACAAGCCTTGCTTTGTACTTTGGCTGACTATCATGAGCGGTGATCTTATACCTGTAAACCCATTTACAAGGTAGAGCCTTTTTGCCCTGTGGTAATTTAACTAGCTTCCATGTCTTGTTTTTATGCAGAGCTGTCATCTCTGACTGCATGGCCAATTGCCAATTCCCGGAGTCCTTCATTTGCACTGCTTCCTTGTAACATGAAGGCTCATTGCAATCAGTCAACATGACATAGTTCATCGATGGAACAAACCTATCAGGAGGTCGCGTGACACGTCCAGATCTACGCACAATAGGTGGCTCAGGCTCAGCCACAACCTGTGGTTCCACTCTATCCTGTCCTTGCTCCTCTTGAGCCCTGACATTTTGTCTTGCACGTGCAGGTCCATCTTCTTGGAAGACAACTCTTCTAATCTCCTCAACCCTCTCTGGTTTAGAATGATATTTGGATTCATTAAAGTGAACATCATTGCTGCGGACAACCTTTCTGGATTCGAGATCCCAAAGTCTGTACCCCATCTCACCAGAATTACCATAGCCTAGAAAGATGCACTCTCTACTCTTTGGCTCAAGTTTGTTCCTAAATTCCTTTGGAACGTGAGTATATGCCTCACAGCCAAAGACTCTGAGATGCTTGTATGAGGGCATTTTGCCTGACCATACCATCTCTGGCACTGAATCCTTCTGCAAAACCTTGCTAGGAGATCTATTTACAAGATGAACAGCTGTTGATACAGCTTCAGCCCAAAACCCATTTGCCAGTTGTGCATTAGACAACATACTTCTGACCTTCTCTTGTATGGTCCTATTCATCCTCTCAGCAACACCATTTTGAGGAGGATTGTAAGGAGTAGTAAGTTCACGTTTTATACCTTTTGACTCACAAAAGTCCTGAAAGGCCTTTGAAACATACTCTCCACCATTGTCAGTGCGTAAGCATTTAAGCTTCTTGCCACTCTGATTCTCCACAAGTGTCACAAACGTTTTGAAAACACTAAACGCTTCATCCTTGTGCTTGAGAAAGTAAACCCATACTTTCCTCGAGTAATCATCTACAAATGTCATAAAGTAAGAAGCTCCCCCTAGAGATAGGTTAGGCATAGGTCCACACAAATCACTATGAACAAGTGCCAACTGTGTATCTCTTCTACTGCTTCTATGCTTATGTGGCTGCTGTGTTTGCTTACCATACAGACAATGTTCACAGAATTCAAAATCATTAAATGAAAAGCCAGGAAAATAACCAGAACGAGACAAGATTTCCATTCCCTTCTTGGACATATGTCCTAACCGGCTATGCCACAAAGAAACGTTCGGCTGCTCGGTTACATTGATTACATTTTTAGAGACATTTGATACATAAATCATGTAAAGTCCTCCAGACTTTACTCCATGTGCTACTGTCATAGAACCCTTGGATATCTTCCACATGTTCTGTCCAAAAGTGGTGATGTAGCCAGCATCATCAAGTAAACCTGTGCTGATCAAGCTCTTTGTAATTGCGGGAACATGTCTCACATTCTTCAGCGTGAAAGAAGAGCCATTCTGAAACTTCAATTGAACATCTCCAACACCTAAGATCTCACATGTCTGCCCATTGCCTAGCCGAACATGATCTTTAGTGGTCACATAAGAGGTAAACCACTCCTTGTTTGGAGACACATGAAGTGATGCCCCTGAGTCTATAATCCAGTCACTCAGTGCATTTCCATCAGATGTTGTAAGAAGAGTTGAGTCCATTGTATTCTTCAAGAAGTAGATGTCTCCTGACACTAGACTGTCATCCTCTGCAACAGTATTTGTCACATTTATTTCTTGAATCTTCACTGAGGACTTGTTCTTCTCACCATGGTCTTCAGCTTTCTCTTTGCCTTTTTCTGCTTTCCATTCTCTGCAGTCTCTTTTCATGTGACCCTTCTTGCCACAATGGTAGCATTCTATGTCACTCTTGCCTATAGCACTGCGGGACTTGCTACGAGACTGATTCCTCTTTCCACCTTTGTACTTTTCTTTGGTCCTTCCCCTGACAACTAAGGTTGTTTCTTTGCCTTTGTCCATTGTCTTTCTATTGGTTTCTTCAGTAAGCAGACTTCCTTCTACACCTGCTATGTTCAAACCATCTGGAGGTGTAGAATTACTCAAAGCTGTGCGAAAAGTGTCCCACCTTTCCGGCAATGTGATCAACAGGAACATAGCTCTAACAGGTTCATCAAACTTGACACCTTGAGCTGACAACTGACTATAGATTGTGTTGAATTCATTCAGATGATTGGACATAGGTGTCCCTTCTTTCATCTTCAAGTTAACAAGCTTCTTAAGCCAGTATACCTGTGAAGCTGCACTCTGCTTCTCATAAAGATCACTCAGCTTTAACCATGCTTGATAAGCCGACACCTCGTCTGCTACATTGAAGTAAATGCTTTCTGCCAAAGTCAGCATAATGGTAGAAAGTGCCAATTCATCCATTTCGCTCCATTCATCTTCGTCCATATCTTCTGGTTTTATCCCCTTGAGCTTTATAGGTTTTATCTGCTTCTTTTGTACCAACACGTGCCAAATCTGCTGCTTCCACAATGGGAAATTGGTTCCATCCAGCTTCTTGATATTGTAAAGAGCAGTGTCCTGTGATCCAGCCATAGCTACGCTTCACAGTAGTTTACTTTGTTAGGAAATAAGACGTAGCTAAATAGATAATTGAGTAGATTACTTAATGGAGAGAGACAGATTTACATACACGAGATTATAGACTAGAGAGAGAGAGAGAGAGAGAGAGAGAGAGAGAGAGTACACACGATATACGTGGTTCACCCAATGTGGGCTACATCCACGGGAAAGCAGCCACTCAATGGCTTTAGTACTTCAAAACAAGAAGTAATTTACAAAGGGATTATACCCTAAATGGAGCTCCCGCCTTGCTTCACTCTCACCACCTCACACTCACCTTGTTGCATCAACTTCACACTATAAAATGTGTGTAGAAATGGCCTCCTTTTATAGGCCAAAAGGGCTGCCCTCTCTTATGAGAGACAGCCATGTGTAGCCGCCCTTGTGCGAATAAGTCCAAATCGGACCCTCCAATCCGCCCATGTGTGGCCGCCCTTGAGAAGACAAGTCCGCTTTTGAATTCGGCCACCGGCCACCGGCCATTGACTTCCGACCACCGGCCACCGACCATTGACTTCCGACCACCGGCCATTGACTACCGGCCACCGGCCAACCGATCGGTTGTTTTCCAACCACTTTCCGGCCGCCGTCCGGCCATAATATTCCGACGAAAAAGAATATTCCGGCGGAAAAAAAAGTAAAGTTGCCCCTGATTCTTGTCCGTGAAAATTTTGGTTTCCGGTGAGTGATTTTCCTTCACGCACAATGGCTTCTCCTCATAGTGGGGGCCTTACAAATGTGCGCTTTTACCACAAAAAATTACAAGGGTAAATCAGGCTCCATACTTAACAATCTCCCACTTGGAGACTGATCTCCAAACCAAACCTGTGACTGCTTTCCATTCTGGCTTCTTATCCTTGAATGCCGATTGAAGATGAACAAAAGCTCAACTTCTCCTTGTTGACCACCTTTGTAAACATGTCTGCAGGATTTTCACTTGTATGCACCTTTCCTAGCTTTAGTTGTCCCTCTTCCAAAAGAGTGCGTATGAAGTGATATCTCACCTCAATGTGCTTTGTCCTTGAATGAAAGGCTGAGTTCTTTGCAAGATGGATAGCGCTTTGGCTATCACTGTACAAGACACAATTGTCTTGTTTGAATCCAAGCTCTTCTAAGAATCTGTGAAGCCACAGAATTTCTTTGCTTGCCTCCGTCATTGCTACATACTCTGCTTCCGTGGTAGAAAGTGAAACCACTTTCTGCAGCTTTGAAGCCCAGCTTACTGCTGTGCCTCCAACCGTGAACACATAGCCAGTAGTGCTCCTTTGAGTATCTTTGTCACCTGCCATATCTGCATCAGCATACCCTTCTAGAAAAATATCAGTTCCTCCAAAATACAAAGCATTTGTTGTTGTCCCTTTTAGATACCCAAGTATCCACTTCACAGCTTGCCAGTGCTCTTTACCTGGGTTGTCCATGAACCTACTCACAACTCCCACTGCATGTGCAATGTCTGGCCTTGTCCAGACCATAGCATACATTAGAGAACCTACCACTGTAGCATATGGAACTTTAGACATATAGGCTATCTCCTCTTGTGTCTTTGGACACATATCCTTTGTTAGTTTAAAATGACCAGCCAAAGGTGTAGAAATTGGTTTTGCATTTTGCATTGCAAACCTTTCTAGTACCTTCTTGATGTAATCTTCTTGAGATAGCTTTATTGTTTTCTTCGTCCTGTCCCTTGATACTTTCATACCAAGTATCCTCTTTGCAGCACCTAAATCTTTCATTGAAAAAGATTTGGACAGCTCCTCTTTTAGGTCTTTGATGTCCTGCATGTTAGCACTTGCGATCAACATGTCATCAACATACAACATTAGGATGATGAATTTCCCATCTCCCAAATTCTTCGTGTAGACGCAGTGATCCGAGTTGCATCTTGTGAATCCATGATCCAACATCCATCGATCAAACTTCAAGTACCATTGTCTTGATGCTTGGTTTAAACCATACAAGCTCTTCTTTAATCTGCAAACCATTTTCTCCTTACCTTTTACTTCATACCCATTTGGTTGAAGCATGTAGATTTCCTCCTCTAAGTCACCGTGAGGGAATGCCGTATTTACATCCATTTGCTCGAGATTTAGATCATGAGCAGCCACAAGGCTTAAGACAAGCCTAATTGAGTTCATTTTTACAACAGGAGAAAATATTTCATTGAAGTCAATACCTTTCTTTTGAGAAAAACCTTTTACCACAAGCCTAGACTTGTACCTTTTCTTCCCACCTTCTTCTTCCTTTATCTTGTACACCCATTTGTTTTGAAGTGCCCGCTTACCTTTAGGCAACTCAACCAACTCCCATGTTTGGTTGTGATATAGTGAGTCCATCTCCACTTGCATGCCCTTCGTCCATTCTTCTTTGGATTCATGTTGCATAGCTTCTTTATATGATTCCGGCTCTCCAGAATCTGAGATCAAGAGATGGTTGAAGGAAGGAGCAAACCTTTCTGGAGGTCTACTTGCTCTTGTAGATCTTCGGGGAATAAGTTGAGGCTTCTCATTTGGTTGACGTTGTTGCACATTGTCACCGTTTGCAGTCCTTGAGTCTTCACCGTCCTCAAGCTCCATGTACTCATCACCTGTTTCTTTTGTTTGTTTTCTTTCCAAGTAATCTTTGTACATATTTTGTTCGTTAAAAATTACATCCCTACTCCTTAAGATTTTACCATCTTCAGGATTCCATAGGCGATACCCAAAGTCTCCTTCTCCATATCCAATGAAGAAACACTTTTTGGACTTTGCATCTAACTTTGATCTTAGGCTTCTATCTATGTGCATGAAAGCCTCACACCCAAACACTTTGAGAAATGCATAATTCACCGGTTTACCTGTCCATGCCTCTTCTGGAACTCCCCCATCCAATGCCGTTGAGGGTGACCGATTGATTAAGTACACAGACGTACTTACAGCTTCTGCCCAAAGCTCAAGCGGTAGGCCTGCATGTAGCCGCATGATTCGTGCTCGTTCCATGATTGTCCTGTTCATCCTTTCCGAAATCCCATTTTGTTGAGGTGTCCTTGGGGTTGTCCTTTGCCTCCGAATGCCATTGCTAGCACAAAAGCTTTCAAAAGCTTGGCTGCAATATTCGCCTCCATTGTCGGATCTGAGGCATTTAACCTTGGTACCTGTTTCATTCTCCACAAAGGCTTTCCACCTTTGAAATATAGAAAATACATCGGATTTATTCTTCATGACATAAACCCATGTTTTTCTAGTCGCATCGTCTATGAATGTTACATAGTACAATGAGCCACCAAGTGATTGTGTACTTGCAGGACCCCAAACATCAGAATGAACCAACTCAAGTTTTTTATTTTTTCTTTCATTTCCTGATTTTTGAAATTTTACCCTCTTTTGTTTACCATAAACACAATCTTCACAGAACTCTAAGTCCACTTCTTTCAAACCTGGTAGAAGCTTCTTTGTTTGAAGGATTTGCATTCCTTTGGCACTCATATGCCCAAGTCGGTAGTGCCACACCGCACTGTCAACTTCTATAGTTGCTGCACAAGCTGAAGGTTGCGTGCTAACAGCACACAAGTAAAGTGTACCGACTTTTTCACCCTTGGCAACCACCAAAGATCCCTTTGAGATCTTCCACCGTTTGTTTCCGAATGCAATTTTGTGACCTTCATCGTCCAATTGTCCTGTAGAGATTAAATTTTTGCAAAGAGAAGGAACATGCCTAACATCTTTAAGCTTCCATTCATTTCCGTTAGCAGTTTTGACAGAAACTGTACCTTTGCCGACAATCTCACAAGCTTCATCATCTCCCAAGTATACATACCCAAAATTACCTTTAGTGTAGTCTTGGAAATGTTGCTTGTGTGGTGTCGCATGGAATGAAGCCCCGGAATCTACTATCCAGGAATTAGACACATTGTCTAATGAGAGAATTAGAGCATCTTGCTCTACTTTACCTGCCACATTGGCCTCCGATGTTGGCTTGTTGTCTTGAGACTCTGTCTCCTTCTTCTTCTTGGACCAGCAATCCTTCTTGACGTGGCCTTTCTTGCTGCAGTTCCAACATTCAAGAAGTGACTTTGTGCGTGACTTGCTTCGCCTTGAGCGATCACGACCCTTTTGGTTTTTGAACCTCTCCTTAGGCCTTCCTCTTGTTTCCACTGATAGTGCAGCACTTGATGATTCTCCTGTGCTTCTCCTTCGCATTTCCTCGCTTGGGAGAACACCCACAACATCATCAAACTTAAGAGTATTTGTGCCAGAGATAGAATTACTTACAGCCATCACAAGGCTGTCCCAACTATCCGGTAGAGATGATAGTATAAGGAGAGCTCGTACTTCGTCATCGAAATTGATTTTCACTGATCGAAGTTGACTTATGTTTGTGTTAAAGTCATTTAGGTGTTCTGCAACTGAACCATTCTCTGCCATCTTTAGATTGAACAAGCGCTTCATAAGAAATACCTTATTGGATGCCGATGGTTTCTCGTAGAAGTTGTCAAGTGACTTCATCAAGTCCTCCGTGGTCTTCATCTCCGAAACATTGAAGACCACCGTTGACGCCAAGCTTAACCGGATTGTTCCTAGTGCCTTTCGATCAAGGACAATCCATGCTTCATTTGCCATTGTTGCGGGCTTCTTCGCAAGACCGCCTAGTGGCAAATAGAGGTCCTTCTGGTAGAGATAGTCTTCAATCTGCATCTTCCAATGTTGGTAGTTTTTGCCGTTGAACTTCTCAATCTTGAGCTTCCCTTCCTCCGCCATAACTCCCACTCAATTCAAGGAATCCTTTCCTTGAGATAATTTAGCTACGAGGAAACCTTGCTCTGATACCAGTTGTTAGGAAATAAGACGTAGCTAAATAGATAATTGAGTAGATTACTTAATGGAGAGAGACAGATTTACATACACGAGATTATAGAGTAGAGAGAGAGAGAGAGAGAGAGTACACACGATATACGTGGTTCACCCAATGTGGGCTACGTCCACGGGAAAGCAGCCACTCAATGGCTTTAGTACTTCAAAACAAGAAGTAATTTACAAAGGGATTATACCCTTAATGGAGCTCCCGCCTTGCTTCACTCTCACCACCTCACACTCACCTTGTTGCATCAACTTCACACTATAAAATGTGTGTAGAAATGGCCTCCTTTTATAGGCCAAAAGGGCTGCCCTCTCTTATGAGAGACAGCCATGTGTAGCCGCCCTTGTGCGAATAAGTCCAAATCGGACCCTCCAATCCGCCCATGTGTGGCCGCCCTTGAGAAGACAAGTCCGCTTTTGAATTCGGCCACCGGCCATTGAATTCGGCCACCGGCCATTGACTTCCGACCACCGGCCACCAACCATTGACTTCCGACCACCGGCCATTGACTACCGGCCACCGGCCAACCGATCGGTTGTTTTCCGACCACTTTCCGGCCGCCGTCCGGCCATAATATTCCGGCGGAAAAAAAGTAAAGTTGCCCCTGATTCTTGTCCGTGAAAATTTTGGTTTCCGGTGAGTGATTTTCCTTCACGCACAATGGCTTCTCCTCATAGTGGGGGCCTTACAAATGTGCACTTTTACCACAAAAAATTACAAGGGTAAATCAGGCTCCATACTTAACATACTTTCCTGGGAAAAATTCGGCAGAGTTTCCCCTGTAAGCTTTGATTGGAGAGTGTGTCTCTCATCAAGAGGGCCATTAACATGGATGGTGACCTCTGCACTTTCACCCCTCTTCTTGTTTTTTGGTGATGAAACTTGCATGAAGTGGAGCTCCCTTGTATGTGTGTGTCTCCGGTTTAGGTTTGTGAGTGAAAGCCCTTTGTTATTGTTGTGAATGGGAGAGTGTTTTCCCATGTTCACAATGGTTTTTTCTGAGTTTTTTGGTTGAGAATCATGAGTTTTTGTATAGCTCATTTTTGGATCTTGCATACCCTCATCGAGTGTCAAAAGTGCAGGGGTTTCCTTGGTTTTTTGTTGGTATTTTTCCCGAAACAAATTGCTTCCTTGGATGCAATTGCTCATAGTTGGGGCTATGGCAATGTATAAGGAAGCTAGTCGAGTGTAAGCAAGGTTTTCTGTGCACAAAGGTGAGCAAATTTGTGAGTGGAGAATGGATCCCGTCTTCTTGTGAGAGCTACTTTTCTTTTCCTCATCTATCTTGTGCACATAGAGGTGTTGTAGAGGCTACCCCCAAATCCTTCACAACGCATCAGTTGGCACAAATTTTTTGGCATTCTTGTGGGGACCGATAACATGCCAACTTGGGGTACATTGGATGGTTTACTTGGTTGAGACTTTGTCAGTCTTATAGATACGTAGGATTCCATGTAGGGTTGAACGTGACCTTGGAGTAACAATTTTCTCCTGTTATTTACTTGGTTGAGACTTGGCCAGTCTTCTAAATACTTGGGATCCCATGTAGGTCTAAATGTGACTTTGAAGCAACAATTTACTTGTGTTATGCAGTCAATGTGTAGGAAGCTTAGCTACTTGTCCTCAAAGCATCTCTCTTTGGTTGGTCGCACATTGTTAGCTAATCAGACATTGGTGGCATCTACTTGGTATTGCATCCTATTGGATGCTACATGAAGGGGTTATGGCATAGTTGAGGCCCTTGATTTTGGAACTTCCTTTTTGGAGGATAAAATAGCACTCATGAAACTTGGGCTTCAGTTCAATGGTCCACATTTATTCTCCCTCATGTAGAGGGTGGTTTGGGCATCATTGATCCTGAGTTGCAGAGCCATGCGCTTCTTACCAAGCTCAATATTAGGAGAATTTTCCCATGCAATGAACCTTAGAATATGCTACAATCACTCCCACACATGGTGTCAGAGACATGTAAACATGGACTGCAAGGATATAGTTTCTGTTTACATATGCACCTTTGCATGGAGATAATATGCCTTCTTTGGCACACTCATTGTTACGGATTTGGAACTTCTTTAGAGTGTTTGGCGAGAAGTACTCCTCACTTAAGAGAGGAGATTAAGCAATAATATCTTGTATGGAATTCTTTGGTCATTATACCTATCCACTCAGAGTCTAGAGAGAGATCTTAGTAGCTAGGTAGTGGTTACACATTGATTGGGCTATTTGGGATGCCATTTTGGTGAGCTTAATGACCACTTAGTGCTGTGATAATTGTTTCCAACTGATATCTTGGCAAAGAGGTGTGAAATCCGCAAGGGACTAAGCCAAAAATTCTTGAGAGTGAGTCTATTCTATATAGGTGGGATTTTGGAGACTCCTACCCACTGCCTTTGGGGATGCTTCCCATCACTCCTTGTTTGGAGATCCCTTCATTACTTCTTCTAGAGCAAGGGTGGTCCAATTTGACTTTCTTACATGGGGAGCAATCTTGTGGTTGATGCATTGTCCTTGCAATCATGTGTTATTTGAGGGTGCTGCCACGGATTCAGTTTCTATGCTAACAACCTCAGGGTATCTCATGGGTACCTTGAGTATGATACCAAGAGGTGATGTATAATATGTTGCTCCTTGTTTTGAGATGAGGTGTTATGCATGTTAGTTATCATTACATAGTGGAACATTTGGTGAGCACATTAAATGAAGCAGCAACAAATAGCATTTTTGATAGAGCCATGACGAGAGGGAGATGGATTGCTGGCAATGAGTCAAATCCACCAAGAGTATTATTTCTTGTTTGAGACCTGATCTCCTACCTAATCATTGGTATCCCTTCGCCACCCTCATGCTCCCAATAATGCATCTTTCTTTTGACACCTCCAATTCGTCCTATAACTTAAGGTCCATGCTGCCAATTAGAACGGCTTATCGCATTTTACACATTGAAATATGGTATGAATAATGCATATGATAGTTGATGAAGTGTGAGAGGATGCAACTACATGGCCATCGATTTTTCCCTTATGTAACATCAATAGCTTACACCTACAGCGAGAAGTCTAGTGCAAGATGTATTTGAATATAAATTAATATCATCTCCTTCACCACTTGTGGGCATGCTCGCTTTCATTTAACACAATAAAGGCCTTGATAGGGGTAGTAGTAGACACCTTCATCCAATGCAACATTGATAAATGTGAGCCAGTACGAAGCTCATGCAATGGATGTAGTGACTAGACCAAGTAGAGGACAATACCCAATAGGTCCATCACGCGGCAGGGTAGCAACCATCTTAGATACATTGATGCCATAGAGCATAGCTAGTTGCACTTGCCACCATGCCTGTGTGAGCACAAGATAGTGTGGGTATGTTTATATGAGTGCACATGTGCATATGGCAGAGAGAGAGAGAGAGAGAGAGAGAGAGAGAGAGAGAGAGAGAGAGAGAGAGAGAGAGAGAGAGAGAGAGAGAGAGAGAGAGAGTGATTGATACACATCACATGCATAGATTCTCTCTCTCTCTCTCTCTATGTGTGTGTGTGTGTGTATGTGTATGGGTGTGTGTGTATGGGTGTGCCACACACACACCCATACACATACACACACACACACACATAGAGAGAGAGAGAGAATCTATGCATGTGATGTGTGTCAATCTCTCTCTCTCTCTCTCACACTCTCTCTCTCTCTCTCTCCTACACACACACTCATGCATTTTCCCCCTCTCTCACTCACCCTCAAAACACACACACACATCCCAAAGAAATGTATTATGTGGGGTGGATGGAGCTACTAAGTGACTCTTGATTCTCAAGAATTATGGAAATGAAACTCGCAATAGAGAGTCCACATCATTGTTGCATGACCCCTTGGATTTCTCCCAAGCCATGATACATTGGCACTGTAAAAAAACCTCATTCACTTTGGACTCTATGGAGGTAACATGAAGCAAGTATGATGCAATCCATCTACCAAACCACTTCTTCATGTCTCGCATCCATCCCAAACTTCAGATTTTGCTTCTGTACGACTTTTGGACTTTTGACTTCCCATGCAATTTTTGGAAGTCGATGTGAAGGTTTTGCCACATCTTAACAATGTAAGATGACTCTTTCCATAGCCAGAACCTCAAGGGGAAATGATGCAAACTCAAGCAGTAAGAGCATATATGGTTTTTTGTGTCTTGACTTGGAGAAAATTTATGAGAAAATTCTTTAGGACATTCTCAGACTCTTTCCATGTAGACTTGGAGGTGCTACCACCCCTTACTTCCTCCATAAAGAAGCACCAGTGTCATTAACAAGTCAAAGAAAAATTTCTTAAGAGCCAATGTTTAATCTCTCCCAGATTGCACATGTTCTAAAATGCATAGTCAGCTCTCTTCCCAGCTTCCAAATGTTGCATAGCACAATTCCATTTATGATTGGCAAGAACCTCAAGGCCAAGCTACTTGAAGTTGTCTAGCAATTCAAGGGGCTCTTTATTTTGCACAATGCATGGCCTCTCCTTGTTGAAAGTTTTCACAAGCATAACCTTTTGTTTTGGAGCCATTCTCAATCAGCCCTTTATGCAAGATAAAATTCTCTAAGACAATAATAAGATTTTGTGCATCTTCTAACGTATGGGCCAAAAGCACTACATCATTAGCATACAACGAAACATAATATCTACATTCTCAATCATAACCTCTTCATTGCCTTCTTGTTGCACAAACTCAAGTACTATACGTTCAAATTAATCAATGAGTAGCTGAAAGAGACTCATTGAAAGTGTGTATCCTTGCTTGACACCAATAGTGCTTGTGAAAGATTCTCAAATTCCCTCTCCATTTTCATTTGACACATCATCTTCTCATAAATATGAGAATACAGAAGCATATATTCAATTGGGACTTGGAGCTCCTCCATACAAAGATTATCATGATGAACCATATCAAAAGCTTTCTTGAATTTGACAAAGCATATATTTACTTGGGACTTGGAGCTCCTCCATACATTTAAAACATTCTCATGACGAACCATATCAAAATTTTTCTTGAATTCCACAAAGCAACAATACAGTCCATTACCTTAATTAGCTTTCCTTGACAAGTGACAAAGTAATCATTGGTGCAATGATGTTTTTGAAAATTTTCTTTTCCATATGCATGCTTGCCATTCTTTTTGGCCCATTTACTTGTTTAAATTTCCATAACACATCCAAACAACTTTTCCATAGGCGAACCAACCATTAGTAGCTTACTCTCCCACTTCATGCAAAGGTTTGATCCAATTTGTATCCAATCATGAGGCATGCCACATTGGAGTGCAAACATATCACGCGAGAGAGAGAGAGAGAGAGAGAGAGAGAGAGAGAGAGAGAGAGAGAGAGAGAGATAGATAGATTTTATTATCGTCCTCGGAGGTCAAATATGACCTATGGGACCAAAGTTACATGTGATGTAGTATGTGTATGGCTGATGAGTGACTCTCGATGCTCCAAAATTGTAGTGATGAGAGTTGCAATGGAGAGCCCACACTTTGGCCAGGAGAGGAAAGTGTGTAGGTCTAAGTTATGGCTGAAAATGTGAGAGAAGCAAGTTCGGATGTGATCAAAAGCTGAGCACTCTAGTAGTGTGTGGTACTTAGACTCTCGAACTTGCAGTGAGCATAATGTGCACAATCGATTTGACTCTTCTCCATTGCCCCAACGCCCTATCTCGCATCGAAGGAAATGGGAGCTAAGCCGAATTGCTGCGATAGTGCGTATCGCGGACAAGGGAATAGGCTCAGAGAGAGAGAGAGAGAGAGAGAGAGAGAGAGAGAGAGAGAGAGAGAGAGAGAGAGAAGGGGGGAGGGATAAATGTGCACTTTTTCAATATGTGTGCATATATATATATATATATATATATATAGAGAGAGAGAGAGAGAGAGAGAGAGAGAGAGAGAGAGAGAGAGAGAGAGAGAGAGAGAGAGAGAGAGAATATTATTTGAATCTACCCATCGTGTTCCATAACAACACTCATCAAAAAATGCTCGCCAAAAAAACACATCCAAGGCACAATGAAGGACATCATCCTGTTGGACAAAGATACTTTCATTATTGTTTTTCATCACAAGAGCTTTGCCTCTAGGGTCTTGAGTGGGGGGGGGGCACAACATGACATCATGACAGAGAATAGAGGGGTTAGAGTCAGCAACAACAATGCTCAACTACATCACCTTGTTGATCATACATGGAGGCAGAGACAGAGACATGGAGGTTGATAATCATAGTTATAGACTATGCTTGTTTACAGATGGGTAGTGAGATAGAGGTTGAAAGAGGCAAAGCAGCACCTCGATGAACCTCTTGAGGAGATGTTATCAAAATCATTGTCAAAAGGGTTCCTTAGAGTAGTTGGACATACATATATAGAGCACGAGAGATAGTAGTCAAAGGGGCAATTCGGGATTAGCCTGAGGTGACTTGTGATAGACCACTTCAGCATGCTTTGGTTTGATTGGATATCCAATCACCAATGCCCCTTATTATGAGCTTAGAGTAGGAACTATTAGGGGTGAGCAATAAAGTCGATGTTATCAATTTACTGAAGATTTTGACTATCAAACAAGTTTTGCATCCCTACCAGATCTCTCGATCTCGAAAATTTTCCTCTCGAGTTCTTTGCCGTTGTTCCATAGAGATTTTGAGATTCTCTTTGAGGAGTGGGCTACTATGTTTGCACATTTTTCATGCAATTATTGAAAGCAGGCCATATTTTCCTTGGTATAGATAGAGTACCCATGGTCAGATTTAGAGTGTGGGTTTTACATAAAAGGTTTTCCTGGATGAGGGAGGTTGTTTATGATACCATACATGAGTAGACGATGTGGAGGCCAAGTAATTCATGGATATCATATAATTTCTAATTTTTGGAGAGTTAGTTTAATGAAGCCTTGGGGGTGTTGGCTTGGTCATCTTGGAATCTTCCCTTGGCTTTTGTGGTGAACAAAAACTAGGTCCTTCCTGCCTCTCTTACTGTATGATTGTGTCATAGACATGCATCCTTTTTGGAGTACCACTTCAAGAAATGCTAGAGTGGATGTGAATGATTTTGGAGACATAGCTCAAGGGTTTTACAGTCCCTTAGCTTTCGTGAGTTGATACATGGGGCATTTTACCTTAGATACTTTATTTCAATCACATAGCTAGCACTAGACATTGTGGTTTTTGCTACATTTGCTAAGGTGGATGGAGCTTTTGGCAGATTTGTGTAGGCTTATCATTTCCAAAGAGCTTCATTATCACTTCGTGATTAGAGTACCTTTATCCTTTGATGTATCCTATGGTTTTTTTGGGATTTTCCACATGGTCTCACTCAAGTCAAATAGCACCATTGAAAAGTAAAAATGCAATGTGGTTTGTTTTGCTTTTGTAGCCTTGAAAAAAATAGCCTGTTGAGCATTTCCATGTGGCACATATATTTTAGAAGAATTTGTAGAGTAGCAAGTCTTGAGTTCAAGAGTCATTGGGTAGATCTACAAGGCCTCTTGGGAATTGTCACAAGACATTAAACTCTCTCTTATCGTTCATTCATGTGTGTGTGTGTGTGTGTGTGTGTGTGTGTGTGTGTGAGAGAGAGAGAGAGAGAGAGAGAGAGAGAGAGAGAGAGAGAGAGAGAGAGAGAGAGAGAGAGCAATGGACAACCCTAGAGAAAAACATTAATAAAACAATGTAGATAATGCAAACAAAAAAAATCAATTGTGTATTAGTTACTTGATACAATATCTTGGAGAAGCATGGCTTTGATTTGGTTGTTGGGTCCCTTCCTATCACATAGGCTAACTATATGCAAGAGTTGTAACTATTACTTGCATTCATCCCTCATAAACCAAAAGCTAAAGTAGCATTTAATTTATGGACAACATGTGTCAAATAAATAATGCAATTGTTATCGATGTACATGGAGCTTAGTTTATAAGGTAGAAGAAATGCGATTAGCGATGTTGGGGTTTCTTAAGTTGATGAAGTATGGGCAATAAGTAGGTCATTCAACGGCATGCTCTAGGTGTTCCATACACACACTTTTGTGTAGTAGACTAAAGGTGGGGCCATGACCACAAGAACTGAGGTGGGGGGGAAGGCGATAGTTTTCACCAAGTGGTGGGAGTTGTGGGGTGACCGGTTGAGGGTAAGTAGCTAACAATAGTATGAGATTTTTGCCATGTAAGTGGTTGTTTGCTTTATAAAAAATTGGGTTATGGGATTGACCATGCATAGTTCCCCAAAGCATTTTAGTTCATGATAAGAAAAAAAAAGTCATAATCCAAGCTTGCAATAGGCCAATACGATGATTTTTTTGTTTGCATGATCCACATTGTTTTATTAATGTTTTTTCTAGCATTGTCCATTGCTTATAGACACTCATGGTCCTAGTGGTTTTTACTACCATCTATGATCCTTTGGCTTTACGTAATTAATAAGTATCGACTTCATGAAGGAAATTGTTATTATCTAGGATAATGTCCTACACCCTTTAGGGTATGGTGATAAACTACCAGCTGTCCCAAGTTTTGTCGAAGGGCTATTAATCTTCATCAAAGACCCTGCTTTTCTGAGCACTATCTTTCAACATGACTTGCAAAAAATTAATGAGAATTGTGAATTGCTACTACTAGCCATATTGGATGTCCCTACGTGGCTAATGATATATGCACTAACCAAGGAAAATGACTAACATAACGTTATTGGGTACTAACATTACGTTATTGGGTTCATTGGAGGAGATAAGGGATACTAAGGAGCCCCTTGCAGCATGCTTCTTCTCCTTTGCCTCATCATTCTGTCATTCTTGAGCTCTCTACCATGTAGCTCCAAGAATCTCCTCATGACTGAGGGAGAATGCTCCCGCCATTCCTTTTGCTCCTTATACATGACTCAGTAATATTGATTTCCTTTAAAGATGCCTTATGGAATCTGTACTTCCAGATTGAGGAACTTGGTGTTGATGCCAAAAGTATAGTGCTACTATCATCAATTGATGAGGCTAGGGGGCAAATCAGATTGTTTTCAATAAGATATTTGGGGTCAAGTAGGTCAAACCATACGATGCCATCAAAGTATCTATGTGTTTGAAATTTTGTAGACATGGCCTAAAATTGGTTTATCCATATTATTTGCAAAGAACTTGTATTCGAGAGTATGTTTATTGGTTGCACCATATAGCTGAACATGACAACCCCATAGGTATTCCTTTAATATGTTCATAGCATTTGTCTTGAAGATATATATATACACGTGGGAGATGAGCCAAGAGTTGAGATTAATAGCCCTTACCTTGTCAAAAGATAGCCCATTTTTATATGCTTCTATTGACCAAGATGTAGTGTTACATGTGTGAGGTGTGGTTTTGAAGGATATGAAGGGGCTTCTTCATCTATGTGTAGGCAAAGGAGATGAGTTGATTGGTGAGATTTACTAGCTCATGTTCCCCTTGATGAGGAATGCTTTCATTAAATTTTGTGATATCTAGGAGTATATGGACTGAGCACTCTTCGGGAGGTTGGAGAAAGAGATTAAGACTATTTTTTGGAAATCTAGGAGGTGATTGTTGACAAAGGCCTCCCAAAGGGCTACATATTTACACGTGCTTTTAGCCCTTCTCTTTATCACACTTGTATCAGTAGTGCATTGATTTCTTCTTGCCCTTCGGTGGCACTCGATTTGAAGAATATGAGAGTAGATAGTCTTAGTGATCTTGTAGTGAAGAATACAAAAATATTATGTAGCATCAACCATAAGGCATGTCAAACCAAAGCACATTCCCATTTTTACAAAAATCACCTTCCGTTATGAATTCATAGCCACATTTGATGAAAGGTCTATGTAAGTTCCACATGTGTGGTAGTGTAAGAGACATCCCTCATAGTGTATAAGATAACTCCCTTGACCCCTAACATGTAGCCATAGTTTGTAGGGTAGCATTGAGTTTCAAAGTTACACACAATAAGGGCAAGCATTGGTGTAAGATTCAATAACATTAGAGGCATTAGCGATTAGGATATGCATAAACCCTATCTTAGCTACAACCTTATCTTCCATGAGTCATGCATATCCTAAGAAGAGGGAAACAAACCTTTCTATCACCCAAGTGTGGTAGATTAGTTGTCCCATTTCCCTTTGAAGTAACAAGTATTGAGTTCAAGACTAGCTGGGTGGATCTATGAGATCTCTTACGAATAATCCTAAGACATTAAACTTTCTCTTATCATGTGTGTGTGTGTGTGTGTGTGTGAATAAGAAGAGGTTATTCCCATTTCTCTCTAGTGTATAGAAAGGTTATTGCAGTTTCCCTTTGGAGTAACAGGTCTTGACCTTAAGACATGTTTGGTAGATCTATAGGTCTTGGAAATGTTCTTACGACTTAAAAGATTTCTCTTATGATGGGTGTGTGCATGTGCGTGTGTGCGTGTGAATAAGAAGAGGAAAACATTATAACCTTTCTATCACCCGAGTGTGGTAGATTGGTTGTCTTGCTTCCATTTCGAGTAACATGTCTTGAGTTAAAGTCTTGTTGTTGTATACATATATGAGGTCTCTTGCGACTGTTGCTATGATGTAAAATAAATATATTCTCATAATGTGTGTGTGTGAATAAGAAGAGGTGAGTGGAATAATCTTTATGACCCACCCAAGTGCAGTAGATTGGTTATCTCATTTCGCTCTAGAGTAATAGGCCTTGAGTTCAAGACTCGATAGATTGGTTATCTCCTTTCCCTCTAGAGGAATAGGTCTTGAGTTCAAGACTTGCTAGATAGATATGTGAAGTTCCTTGGTAATTTTCCTAAGACGTTGAAATTTCTCTTCTCATGTGTGTGTGTGTGTGTGTGTGTGTGTGTGTGTGTGTGAGAATAAGTAGAGAAGAGCTCCATGGCCTTTCCATCACCCATAGATATGTTATCTTGTTTCTCTCTTGAATAATAGGTCTTGAGTTCTCAATGCTCGTAGGTAGATATAGAAGGTCTCTTGATAGTCTTCATAAGCTAGTTACACGTTGAGTACCATATTTGGAACTCAAGCTTGGAGTGCCCAAAGGGCTTGAGCCATAGATCCCAACGTTGAAAAGCAACATTCCAACCAATAGGCCATCTTAATCAACTTGTTGGTGGGGCCCCATTTTTGGCATGCCCCAAAGGGGTGAGGCCTTAGTGATGCCTCCCTTTTTTGCTAATGAAAAAGGAGAGGTTGTTTTCAAAAAAATGCAGCTTTTACTACTGTTTTATTGGTGGATAGAAGTAGTGGACACTTATTACGATATCCCAAAAATCATGAACTTGGGGTCCGTCTCTTGTCAGTTTTGTCTCACTTGAAAAAAAAAACAATACTTTCTGATGATACCCCCGTGATGTGCTACCCTCTCTACATCTTGTGCAAAACCCTCTTGTTGTGTCCTGGCCTCCTTTACCTCAGGCTTGCCAAGCAAAAACACATCGGTTCACTACCTCCAAATAGGACTAAATGTTGCTGGTAAAGCCCAGGTGGAACACGTAGAGAGGAAGGGCGATGCTATCTCAGAGAGAGATGTTACCATATACATGTGGTAGTGATGTGTGTGAACACGCTAGGACCGCCGGGGCATTTTTTCCCTCTTTAGGAGGTTTTTCCCCCCGTGCATTGTATATACGCCCATCACTCTAGGGCTATCTATCTTTCCATTGCACACTGAGTAACACACTCTCTATTGTGTGCCTTGAGCTTCCTTCATCTTCTCCAATCTGTGTGTGTTTCTCCGCAACCCTAATTCCAACAATTGGTATCAGAGCAGGTTGCGTCCTCCCGGGCTTAGTCGCTAGCTGCTCCAGCACACGCCTGCTCACTTTCTCCGATTTCAGTGAGCTTTGGCAAGTGTTCGTAGGTTGACAAATACTTTGGGCATGCTCGTAGAGCTTGGTTTGCTCAGATTTTTGATTTGGGCTCATTTCGGCCTTCGTTTCCACTACAGGCAGTACTGCACAGGCTATTTCGTCATTTTGTGCAGAATTTTTGTTAGTGCCGTTTTTTGCATAACAGGTGGCTTATAGTCTTCTACGGTTTGTGCTATATAGCACGTGTTGTTCCCACTCTGTTTCTCCTATTTTCGGGTAGTTTTCACATCAGGTGCAGCATTTACCATGGCTGACAACAACAACACAGATGTGTTCAAGATGTTTGCTGCTGAGGACAGGTTGGATGGGGACAACTACCCTATGTGGGCTTATATGATGGAACATGTTCTTGTGTCAAAGGGCGTCTGGAACATTGTGCAGGGCATTGATGTACGCCCTGGTTCTGAAGATGTAGGCGATGTTGAGGATGTTGCAAGGATTGCTGTTGTTAGAGTTATTTTGCCTACGACAGAACAAGCTCATTGGGATGTTAAGGATGCGCAGGCTCATGCATTAATTGCGTTGTCTGTGAAGCGCACCATTGTTCCTCACATCCGTTCAACAAAATCTGCAAAACAGGCTTGGGATATTTTGGCTGGTCTTTATGCAAGTCGCAATGAGGCTAAAATTGCTTTGCTGCGTAAAGAGTTGGAGTCGAAGATTATGCATGAGGAAGATGATATGGACACTTTCCTTGCTTGTGTCAAGGATATCAATGAGCAACTTATTTCTGTAGGTGAAGTCATTTCAGACAGTTCCCTTGGGCAGATTGTTCTTGATGCCTTACCAGATTCTTACCAGACTTTTGCTAGTACTTGGAGACTTATGACCCAAGGAAATCCAGAAGTTGTCAAGTTTGATGCATTGAGCACATTGCTGTTGCAAGAGTCACTTTCCAGAAAAAGAGGACTAGACAGCGTGCAGTTGAATAGGCTTTTATTGCTTCTCAAAGAAAGGGTGGTAATAACAATGCAGCCACTTCTTATGGTTCTATTGCGAGTGGCAAAAATTCTGTTCCTAATGCTTCTGCTGGCAGCAATTCATCTGGAAATTCTAGTGATAAGGGCAAAAAGAAGATGCGTTACCATTATTGTAAAGCCAATGATCACTTGATCAAGTCGTGTCCTAAGTTGAAGGCCAAAGAGGCTAAGAAGAAAGAGGGTGGTTCCACTACAAATGCAGCCATTGTTGAGTCTTCTGTGAAAGGAGACTGTAATGCTGATGTTGAAGCAGAATGGGATTTTAGCGCAGAGTGCACTTACAATCCTGCTATCCATGATGCATGCTTGTCAGTTGCTGCAGATTCACATGTGTGGTATTTCGATAGTGGTGCTACAAAGCACATTACCTCACATCGTGAATTGTTTACCTCTCTTGAGTTCTTCCCTCATGGGAATTCAGTCACTTGTGCCAACAACGCCTCTTATCCAATTCAGGGAGTTGGAAAGATTGTGCTCACTGCTGCTAATGGCAGCTCCTTCACACTTGTTGATGCACTTTATGTACCTGGGATCAAGAAGAATCTCTTGTCTGTATCCGCACTTGCTAGACTTGGACTTGTAGTCAAATTTGTGGATGACAGATGTACAGTTCATGATCTCAGTTTTGGAGATGAAATTGTTGCATCTGGGCTTTTGTGTCGTGAGCTATATAAGCTCACTTTGTATGACAAGTGTGGACAAAATTTTGCAAATGCTGTTGCAGATTCAAGGACTATTTCAGATGCAAAACTTTGGCATGCACGTTTTGGTCATCTGAATTTTGCCAGTTTGCAGCGTTTGCAGAAATCTGATATGTTGCTTCTTTGCCGCCTCTTGAAGCACCTGTCAAACATGTTTGTGAAGGCTGTATTCTGGGTAAAATGCAGCGTTCTAAGTTTCCAAAGGATGGTTCAGTTAGGGCCACATGCAGGTTGCAGCTTATGCATAGTGATGTTTGTGGGCCCATGCAAACTCCGTCCTTGGGCAATTACCTGTACTTCGTGACTTTCATTGATGATTACTCCAGGCATGCATGGGTATTTCTGCTTAAAGCGAAGTCCAAAGTTTTTATGTGCTTCAAACAATTTCTCACTATGGCTGAAAATGTCTCGAAATGTACTATGGGCACCCTCCGTTCCGATTGAGGGGGGGAGTATATGTCTCATGAATTTAATGCATTTCTGGCTAGTCGTGGGATAAAACACCAATGTACAGTGCCTTATACACCTCAGCAAAATGGTGTTGCTGAGAGGAAAAACAGGTCACTGACGGAAATGGCACGATGTATGGTCAAAAGTCAAGCTTTACAGCATTCTTTTTGGCTTGAGGCCATCATAGGTGCCACTTATTACTTAACAGGTGTCCTACAAAAGCTTTGCAGTCTATTACTCCATATGAAGCATGGCATGATAGAAAGCCTTCTATTGAGCACATGCGTGTTTTTGGCTGTTTGGCATATGCTTTGGTGCCACAAGTGCAGCGCAGAAAATTGGATGATAAGGCTGTCAAATGTATTTTTGTTGGTTATAGTGCTGAAAGCAAACGTTACAGGTTGTATCATCCGCAAACAAAACGTATTCTGGTTTCTCGGGATGTAGTGTTTGTGGAAGATTCTGTTCAGCCCTTGTTGTCATGTACTAGAGACAATAATGTAAGCTCACAGGACATTTATGACACTTTGTTGCCTCTTTTTAGTGGTGGAAATACGAATGTAAGTTCCAATAAGGCAAATGTACAGCCTATGGGGGTTTCTGAAAATGTTTTAGATCAGCCTATTACTGATGCAGATGTACATGATGTACTTGATGAGGAAAGGGCTGAAAATGAGCAGGCTAGAGGTATGCCAAAATGGTTGGTGCACACTTTGCGTGATAGTAAATTGGATGCACCTTTGTCTAGTCGTACTCATTCAGGCTCTCGCCATGCATCTTATGCATCAGATTGTTATGCTTTGGCTATGTCTAGCTTACATGATGTTGAGGAGCCTCTGTCTTTTGATGAAGCACAGAATTCAGAAAATTGGATGGCTGCCATGCAATCAGAATATGATGCACTTATAGAAAATGACACATGGACTTTATGTGATTTGCCTCCTGGCAAAAAGGCCATTGGTACGAAGTGGGTTTACAAGTTGAAACGCAAGCCGGATGGTGAGATCGATCGCCATAAGGCTCGACTTGTTGCAAAGGGTTATGCATAGCAAAAAGGCATAGATTATGAAGAGACTTTTGCTCCCACTTGTCGTATGACTACTGTGCGTTTTCTATGTGCATTGGCAGCTCATTTTGGTTGGGATGTACATCAATCAGACATTGTTACTGCTTTCTTGAATGGTGACATATTTGAGGAAGTTTATGTAACGCAGCCTCGCGGTTTTGTCATAAAAGGACAAGAGGACAAAGTGTGCAAATGTAATAAGGCTTTGTATGGGTTGAAGCAATCTCCTCATGCTTGGTATGAGAAAGCTGACACTCATTTGGTCAAACAAGGCTTTCGTAACAGTCCAACAGAAAGCACATTGTATGTAAAGCGTGAGGGTGATGTACTTCTCATTGTGGTTCTTTATGTTGATGATTTGCTGATCACTGGACCAAATGAGAGACATATTGCTGAATTTAAGGCTGATTTGAATGCTACTTTCAAGATGAAAGATTTGGGGCTGTTGCATCATCACTTGGGTATATAGTTTAAGCAGTGTGATGGTGGTATTGCCTTGTGTCAGAAAAGTTACATAGAGACATTGCTATGTAAGTTTGGACTTGAGGATTGCAAACCTATTGCCACTCCCATGGAAACAGGTTTGAAGTTGAGTCTACATGATGCTGGCGATCCTGCTGATGTCACTCTTTATCAAACTGCTGTTGGCTGCCTCATTTATGTATGCAACACGAGGCCGGATATTCAGTTTGCAGTCTCACAGGTCAGCAGATTTATGCATAGCCCAAGGTCTAAGCATTGGCAGGTTGTCAAGAGGATTGTCCGCTACCTTAGTGGCACTTTACATCTTGGCTTGTTTTCTCCCAAGGGAGGATCATTGCCGTCAGACTTACATGCTTTTTCGGACTCAGATTGGGCTAGTTGTTTTGACACGCGAGTGTCCACAAGTGGTTTTTGTTTCATGCTTGGCAGTTCATGTATATCATGGTTGAGCAAGAAGCAACCTACTGTGGCCACTTCCAGTTGTGTGGCTGAGTACAGGGCAGTCTTCACAGCTACGGTTGAGTGTGTATGGCTCAGACGCCTTATGGCTGATTTGGGTGTTGGACAGGACACTGCCAACACTATCTACACTGACAATCAGAGCTCATTGGCAGTTGTGAGGAACCCAGTTTTTCATGCTAGCACAAAGCACATTGAGGTGCATTACCATTATGTCAGGGAGAGGCTCTCAGTAGGAGAGATCAGCTTGGTTTATGTGTCAACACAGGACAACCTTGTAGATCTTTTCACAAAGGCATTGTCTCGTGAGAAGCTTGAAGATTTCCGCAAAGCTTTGGGCTTACTCCCCTTTGTGGACTGATCATGTCCTCAGGGCATGGCACTTCCCTTTACTCATGTGCCAGCTCTCGTTCACCGCATCACTCCAGAGGGGATTTGTTGCCATATACATGTGGTAGTGATGTGTGTGAACACACTAGGACCGCCGGGGCATTTTTTCCCTCTTCAGGAGGTTTTTTCCCCCGTGCATTGTATATACGCCCATCACTCTAGGGCTATCTATCTTTCCATTGCACACTAAGTAACACACTCTCTATTGTGTGCCTTGAGCTTCCTCCATCTTCTCCAAGCTGTGTGTGTTTTTGTGCAACCCTAATTCCAACGAGAGAGAGAGAGAGAGAGAGAGAGAGAGAGAGAGAGAGAGAGAGAGAGAGAGAGAGAGAGAGAGAGAGAAATTGCCAATGAAAGCACACATTTGCAACCGAAAAAAATATATTTATTTCCTGCCATTTGGCATGGTTGTTGTGTGCCACTAGTAGGGCATGGCCTCGTCACTCGCTTTTCTTAAATGCTTAATACCTATTGGCTCTCCTACTTTCACCTACTACACTCCTTCTCATGGCACCTGGGTTTATTCATCCTATTTGGGAATAAACCAAAAACAATTAAAGCATTGGTGAAAGTGGCATTACACGACCAAGCTCCCACAGGCACGGGAGCAGGATAGCAAAGTCTGAGGTAGAAAAGAGATGGACATTGGTGTCGGCTTAGAGTAGGAAGAAGCACGAGTTGCCCTGATTATTTCGAACAAAAGCGAAAGAGAGATGCCAAGGAAATGCACAAGCAATCTATTTTTGCGTTAAAGGCACTGGGTATCAAAGGAAAGATGTTTGCAAAGAAATGGTATGCTGAAAAGGTCTTGATGAAGAAAACTCTTGCTATGCGAAGTGAGAAGACCAACATAAGAAAGACCGATGATAATGTATAGGAGCAGGTAGTGCCCTTTCGCTTGCATCCTTGGCTTCCTCTACCTGGACCTCCCCTTCCACACCCCCCTTAGCTTAGCCTAACACAACCTTCTACCTCTTGCATCCTACAAATTGGAGCCTTCTCTTGCATCTTGCATGCTTGTAAAGGCCTTTATGGTGCTCTCTGACATGTTATTGGTAGAGCAATTGACATGTTATCAAGGCCCCTACACATCAGATTATGGAATGGCTATGCTCAGGCAAGCATATAACCCACCATTGAGTGCGTAAAGCTTACAAGCAGTGGTACCATGCTATTGCTCAAGGCATACACTCCTGGGTCTACATTCTCCACCGACCTGAACGAAGACCAAGCAAAGCAAGATCATCACCACTCCACCACTCGATGACGAGAATTCCTTCCTTTTCAATGAATGACGAGAATCCCTTCCTTTTCAAGGAATGTATTACATCTCCTCACCCTGTCTACATGGGACAATCTTTGGGGCTGTTTGCGATGAAGAGAGAGAGAGAGAGAGAGAGAGAGAGAGAGAGAGAGAGAGAGAGAGAGAGAGAGAGAGAGAGAGAGAGAGAGAGAGACGGGTACACCTCACATGCATGCATGAAAAGTGCATTCCCATTGTCCACAACATCAAAATCTTAGATATAGGAAATTTTTGCTAGATTCTCCTCCGATCTTTTTTTTAACAGTCACGTAGATCCCCCCAAACCTTTTTGGTCTCTCTCTCTCTCTCTCTCCCCCCCCCCCCCCCCCCCCCCCCTTAAGTAGCTCTCTCAGGCGTAGACTATCCCCTGCTACATGCAACCTCCTACCTGGAGAAACGAGTCTACATGCAGCTCTACATAGGTGGTGATGACATGCCTACTAGCTGGAAAGGGTCGATTGTAGCACTTGCGTGCAAATCTCCCTTTGTGCACATGCCGCACGTCGCAACTTGAAAAATCTCGTAGGCCGAGTGCACTAAACAAAGCAAGGCTCTCATGTGTTGCACATGAAGCACTTTAATATGGCAACTGCGCATGTGCTATTATTTTGTTTCCCTTGCTTATCCCTACTCGTAGAATATTTCTTCCATTCCCAAATTTTTCTAATAAAAATCAACTAGTACCCCTACTAAAGAAAAAGTTTAAACAACACAATTAAGCAAAAAAAAGAAAGGAGAAAGTTGGTAAATCGGAAGTTCCACTACCAAATTAGGTACGCCCCATGGTGGAAGAGGAGATGTTCCATGTGATACGCTCTAGCTGCCAGACGAAGCAATGGAAGCATATGCTTATAAAGGCTACGTATGTGGCTCCAGGCTTCACAAGAAAACCACCTAAGTATGAACGTTTTCGTAGGGTGTCACGATTTTCGTTCACTAAAGCACATGTCACTCATCCGAAGCTCAAGTGCACGTTCAACTTAGAGATAATAAGAGTGAAGAAGAATCCAAATGGTCCCATGTACACATCTCTGGGTGTTATTATGAAGGGAACTGTAATAGAGGTGAATGTTAGTGAGTGTGGGCAGTGTAAGAAAGTTTGATGTTTCAATGTGGTAAGGTGAGAAGTACAAATGTTGCTAGCATAGGTCCTTGGCGAAAGGATGCCACAAGACTACCTGTATATCAAGGGCAAGTTGCTTAAAGTAGCAGACGAGGCTAGTCAACTTAGGTCCTTGGCGAAAGGATGCCACGGGACTACCAACATATCAAGGGCAAGTTGCTTAAAGTAGTAGACGAGGCTAGTCAGCTTTAGGCACTTGACCTATTTTGATGTATATTGGTTTTTAATTTTTTTTCTTGGAAACTAATTTGTTGAGAGTATGTGTGTGTGAGAGAGAGAGAGAGAGAGAGAGAGAGAGAGAGAGAGCTCAAATTGGGAAAAGCATGCTTAAACATTGCTTAGAAGGGACTTCCACATTGGGGAGTAATTCATCACGTGACAATTTTACCCCTTCAACTTCACATTCACACATTGTCACGTAGTTACTCAAGGTGGGATGTAATGTCCCCTTTGAGGTCCGATTACCTCACAAGTATTTGTTTTTCCTGCATTGAGAACCTCAACGATGAGACATCTTCTCTAGATCAAAGGGCTTAAATAATTTTAATTTTAGTCTCCAGCAGTTTACTCCCCTCTCTCAAAGTCGCTTCATTGCTTCTCTCTCTACCCTGCCAAAAGGGCATACTATTAAAAAACTAGTGCTTTGCAATTGTGCCTTCTGCGTGTGGCCATGATTGTATGTCATCGTGAGCGGGTAACTGGAATACACACAATTTTTTCAGGGGTAGGCTTCCCCTTATCACTATATCACACGGGCATGGTCAAATGAGATCAATGGTGGAGGAGAAAAAAGCGATACATGTTAATTATAGACCATCAGATCTGAGGTTGCTTCGAATTTACCAAATCGTCCGAATTTACTAATCGACCCACATTTACAATATGACATACTCGAATCGCCTATATTTCAACGTACGCATGAGGATGTAGTGGTTAGTGCACATGATTCGTGGTGGGGAGGTCGGGGGTTCCATGGGGTGTGGATCGACCGAATTTACAAGCCTGCCCAAATGTACTTTTCTTTCCGAATTTACCAAACACGCATCCGACGGCCAAGATCACCTCAACCATCGATCCCATTTGAGCATGCCCGTGCTAGATAGTGTGGAGGGTGGGCCTCCGTTTGCAAGTTGATTCCCTCTTGAAAAACAAGTCTTGAGTTCAACTCTCCTCGTCGGCAGATAGGTCTCTCTCTCTCTGTGCGCAAAGAGGACGACGACGAGACTCAAGTAAGGGTCTCTCTCTCCCTCTCTCTTTCTCTCTCTGCGCACTGTGCCCGTTTGCTCATGCCTGTGCTATGCGCTGCCCCTGCTTGATGGTCGGACCAAATGCATTCCTCATTAATTTAGTCAAATAAAGAGGCCTAGCAGACAATGAAAGCGATTCTGATTTTTCATAGGATGTGTGCACAGAAACCTAGCTCTTTTGGAAAAAGAGCATTGCCTTTCAGCCCTAGAAAATGGAACAAGGCCTCTTCAACACTCAAGCCATGAAATATTGCTTTATCCTTTGCGTACAATCTCAGTGAAGCCCTGAAAAGACGATCATTCACCAATTCACCAAATGCAGAACACTTCTCTGGTTTATACTTCACTTTGACCACCAACTCAGACCCAAAATCAAGCTCCCCAAGAGACCCAAGCTTCTCCTTCATAACACTATCAAGAATTGTCCTTATTTTGGCTGATCTGATATGCTCAGGAAGATTACTCACATAGAGTGGTCTCAAAGCTCCTTCCAGCACCATTGTTGAATCCTTCTTTGGCATTCAAGAAGGAAACTGCAACTGACAGTTTGAAACTACCTGTGTTATTAAAGGTGATCAATGCATCATCTACTTATGAGGAAGGTCTCGAAGGACTCTTCAACAAATGGCTGTCAACCTTAACAGTTGAACTTAGAAGAATTTCTTTCGTTTATAATGCAAGGCTTAAGGAAGGGTCTTGGTTTGGAAGACCTTTGCCAAAATGACCGATGATTTTGCAAATCTGCAAGATGGGTTGCAATGTGAGCGGCTAGCTCTTTGGAAAAGTGTTTTGCAACACATTCAAGCAAATCCTTTGCCTCCTTTGAGGCCTCCAGCTTCTTCTAATACATTTCAGGTGCGACATATAAGACTCTGCCTCATTTAGTGTTGGGACACCGCAGAAAACATCGATCATTACCTTGGTTTCATCCTGCATTCTCTCCAAATTTTTACCATCTTCCCCCTTACATAAACTCCCTGCAAGGCAACAAACTTCACATATAATGCTGGTAGCCTGGTCCACAAACCACCTAGCTTTCGTAGCATCGCAAGCCTCCGAAGTTGCCATAGCAATCCTCATAGGTTGCGGAGAATCTCTCTCTCTCTCTCTCTCTCTCTCATAACAAGTCTTGAGTTCAACTCTCCTTGTCGGCTAGATCTTTAAGGTCTCTTGGAATAGTTTCGTACGACGTTAAAACTCTCTTCTTCTTCTTCTTCTTCTTCTTATTCTCTCTCTCCACTTTGATGGGTTTTTAGGCAACTTCCACACTAGCAAACTGAGGGTAGGATAATGTAGCAGATGAGTTTGTACCACACTTATTAAGTGGGCGGCCGGTCACTTAATGAAATATGTGACCCTGATAAAAATTCGTTTGATCATCCAACTTCCTTGGATGAGGTTTAGAGGTGGAGCATGTGGTGCCAGACCCGTAGCCACAATGGCAACAATTCGAGGAGGTTTTGATAGAGTTTGGACCTCTCCTTTCTCCATGTTCTCTCCTTCCTCGGTATTAGTGTGGCCTTATAGATTTGGTCACTTCTTTGCCCTCCTGCGAGCTTGTCAGTATCAGTTGTGGGACAATTTATGATCCTTGTGAGCTAGTCTACACAAGTTTTGGGATAGGTTTGCAACCTTCTATGGAAAGTTTTCTTGATGATCGACAAAAGATTTGTTGAGATCCTTTGGATGACAGGTTTGCATGAAGTATCGACAATTGGTGGGGACATCTAGTGCCTACTCTCGCAGTCAACAACATTTTGATGCTTCTTCCATACATCCCTTTGGAGCGCTCCAACCTTGGGGCAACCCTTTTTGGGTGAAGATTTGGCCACGATTGGCTAGTATAGCAGGTGCTTCCCTTGCAGTCTTTTGCCCAGTTTTTTGGCATGTTACAAATCAGCCTTATTGTTCTCACGAGCTTGTTCTTCGAGTTGGCTCCTTTACTCTCCTTGAGTATTGGAGTCATGTTGTGTATTGAATATTGATTGCACACTGCACAATTGAGTTGTGGGTATGTTCTCTTGAGCACAAGTACAAAGAAAGTTTTTGGTGAAGATTTTAAGGAAGCAAGTTATAACAGTGGGAGCACATAGTCCGAGTCTGTATGCAGTTTGGCAAATTGTATTGGATTGTACCTACAAGGTTGATCTTGGCAGATGCAGAGAAGTGGCGGACATTTGGCTCGATCTCAGGGAGTTTGCTTAAGTAGCTATGTCTTTGGACTCCAACAGCTTCTTTGGCAAACATGATCCTCAAGTGACGACTTCTCAGGTTTTCCTATTCTTAGCATTCCGAGTTTACCAATGGTGTGATTCTCTTTGGGTCCCAGTTCCTTGAGATTCAGGTTTAGCTATTCAGTTACAGAGGAAGCAGTTTTACTCCAGGTTGTCTCAGATTTCGTACTGGTGGTACTCATTCTCTTTTCCCAAGATTGAGCGGGACGGGGATTTCCTATGTAGGGGGGAGTTTTCAGCTTCAGCTCTGGAGTTTTCAGTGACAATGGGATCTAGCCTGGCACTTTGTGAGCCTCTAGCTGGCGTGCATGTTCAGGCAGGTCATAGTTGCAAACCCTCTCTTGCACAATACAGCTAGTTCAACATGTAGGCATACAAACAGTCCCTTAAGTGGATAATATTAATAGGTGACATTTTAAAGCCTTAATTTGTCATGGACGTGGGGCTCAATTTGTGACTGCTCAACCCAACATGATAGAGGTATATAGGTGACGAAGGCAAGAAGCAGAAGAAGCATAAGTTTGCAGTACCGCAGCACCTCAGTTCAGCCCAGTAACCTCATCACCAGCCTTGCCATCATCAGCACCTCAGCGTTTGTAGCCTCTTCAACTAGCGTTTTTTAGCATGAAACATTAGCATCACCCAACGTTTTCTAGCATGAAGCATCAACACAATCCAGCCAGCAAATCAGCTTTTTCAGCATGACGATCCCTGCCCTGTATCGCTACTAAGTTGGAGAAGTCAGCCTTGGAATCATTAGCGTTTTCAACATTCAGCCTTAGCCTCGCAGTACCCAACATCTCTACCAAGTACCCATCAGCACTTCAGCACCTCAGCGTCTAGGATCATTGTAACAGCATTGTGCAAGTAAATAAAGCAAGTACTTACTCTGGAAAGGTGGACAAGGTTGGGGAAGAAATGCTCCCAGCCAGAAGAAGAGTGAATGGCCATGGATAGAGCCTAAACTCAAGGCTACACATGGCTAGAAATATCCCGACATGAGAAAACTACCTCACTCTTCCCGGGCACAGCCACAAAACACGCTCACTCCCTAACACCTGTCCTTGGGAGATACCGGGACTGACTGGACAAACCTAGAGAGATGCCAAACTCTAACAAGGTCGTGGGTTTGTGACCCGGGTATGAGGGGCCTGGTCAACATTGTTGACCTTTTTCTTGAGCGTCTGTTCACCTCGAGATTCCTGCCCACCGTCGATCCTACCTCTTGGAGTTCATTAAAGACTGCATGGTATTAAGTGTCCTGCCACGCACACACATGGTGCTTCTATAGGGGGAATGCAGGGTAGGGATGCAAGGCAAACAAGGTCGCTGGAGGTGAGGACTGCAAGGATGAAAAGATTTAGACTGATGAGTATTGGATGGGGCAAGTGGAGTAGCTGCCAAGATTAAGGTTGTGCTAAATGTAGTAGTTAGTACAGGCAGCAGGAGAAGGTGAAACAGAAGGGGTATGCCTTCACACCCACGGCCATTTATGTGAAGATCTAGTGTTAATACAAGTCATCACTACAAGTAAGGACACCTGACTATGTACACTCCTGCATTTCCTCTTGCAGAAAAGGCAATGGCACTATCAGCTACACGATACTTGCAGTGATTTGCGGCAGGTCTCTGAATCGATCTAGTTTTTCCAATTTTCTACACAAGCACTCACGTCCAGCAAAAGTAGGTTTGGTCGCTCTTCTCTTATACTTGCTCTGAATTTTTCTGTGTATGTTTCTTTCAAGCTTGCTTATGAAAGTGTGCACTTACCTGCATTTTGTGTGGACATACCAAATATTCTCCATGTGTTTTAGGCAGTGACAGTAGTCACATTTCATATGGGCATATCTCCTCTCTGGAAATTATATCTCTCATGCATTCGAGTTTTGGAACCCTCCTTTTTAATTGGCATCTACTGCGTTTTGATTGTGCAGCATACATATGCATTAGACATGTATATACGTGGTTCTTGAACCTTTTTAGGATAAATTTACCATCTCTTGCACTTGGAGTATGCAGAACATGTGCTAAGTTGAGCAATAGAGGGCTTTTGTTTGGAAGCATTGTTCTTGCTTACCCTTTGTTTTGTTTTGTGCATGAAGGATGTCTTCTTTGCGAAATGCAGTTAGGCGGCGCGAACATAAAGAGCGCTCTCAGCCGTAAGTCAGTTCTTCTTGGCAAGCTTTTACTTTTTCTTGTTGCAAATTCTGATGTCTTTTTATCTACTTGCAATCGCTGCAGGAGTGATAGGCAAAAGTATGGATTGCTTGAGAAACACAAAGACTATGTCCTTCGTGCGCAGGACTTTCACCGTAAAGAGGATGCAATTAAGGTAGGCTGCTATTTTAAGTCTTTTACATGATGGTCAAATAATTAAAGCACATAATTTAGACTGCTACCACTAATCATTAGTCACATCCATTATCATTACTAGGATTTACGTAGCACATATCATCACCTTGATTTTTTTAGCATTAAATTGCACATTAGAAACTTCATCTTGGGTGGCCTACATTTTAAGTTAGATTTCACAAGTACACATCTACAGACAATTGAGCATTCGTATCATTTGCAACCCTCTCCAGCTTGGTTCTCATTGTCATTGCATTGCTTGTGTGACATGTCTGGAGTCACCAAATGATTTTTACTATGAAGATGAATTTCCCAACAGGAAGATCCTGTTGATCAATTCTTAAAACAATAATAATTGTCACATTTTCTTGAGATGAAATTTATTATTTGTGTATTGTTCAACACTCCAATCATTATACTAAGAAAAAAATCATGATGTTGTTGGACAACTCTTTGCCAATTTGATTTACCGCAGGTAGGGTGCAATGTTTGGTGTTAAAGCTTTTTCTTGTGATTTAAGCACTCGTACTAGCATTTACTGTTCTTTAGCTACTAGACCTTTAAAGCGTAGGGAATGAGGTAGCAGAATTCCAAGTATACGTGTAATTTGAGAAAATTTTCTCAACAATAGTACATGGAAGTCGATTAACATTTTTGGAGTTGTTACTTTTTAGAAAAATCAAAGGAATGTGTAGGGCTGCTTATGCATTTTTCCCAAATGAGTCTTTTGCAGATTTTTAATTCATTATAACCTTCTATTTAACTTTTTCTTTTTCACAATACGGTTAATAACATTCATCTGCACAACTTCTTTTTTATAAAGGGAAAGTGATTTTGTCCAACTCTTTTCACTTTTTCTTTTCTATAATTGTTTGAAGTGTGAAGAATATGTTTAGTCCCTTTATCAACAAGTTTTAATACTCATAGAGCGTAATTTCCAGATGGAAACACTTGTACAGTCCTTGTAATGTGCGCCACTAGTTGGTTGGTGAAGCTACCGTGCATGATGTCCTGGCAGAGTTGCATAGCTTGGGGCCTAACAAGGTCTTGGGCAAATATATGAAGCCTTGTCTTGGAGTCATAAGTCTCTTTACCTTCCTACCATCCCCATCTGCACATATCTTTCATGTCTATGCTGATTCCCGTCAGCTTTATGTTTTCTTGGAGGTCTTGAGGGATTTCGCCCTTGGTTGTATCTTCTAATGTTGCTTTCACCTGTATACGTCACAAATGGAAGCAAAGCTGAATATTAGTCCTCAAGGAATATAGAATGAATTTTTAGAATCCAATCTTTTAAAGTGGTATGCGACAGAAGGTCTCTTCGATCAAGAGCTATTGTTTTGCCAAGCAAACCACAGAATGAAGTCGCTAGGCAACTTCATTCTGTGGTTTGCTTCTCAAGACCGAGTGTAGGTGGCATCGCGAGATGAAAAAAAAAAAGAAGTGGAAGGTCGTTGGAACGAGCAAGAGAGAGAGGTCGTTAACACAAGCAACGGCAGGAGTTGCTAAGGGAGACGCATCGGCAAACTTCGAGCAAGCATCTCTCTCTCTCTCTCTCTCTCTCTCTCTCACACACGCACACACACACAATAAGATTTATAAATTTTCTCATGTAGGAAAACGGAGTCTTTTTCAGTGTTTTCATACAATGCATAACATCATGAGCTTATGATCGAGAGGCACTGCATACCTAGCTAGGTATGATTGGGGGTAGGAGACCCACCTCCCCTACCCCCAATTGTACCTAGCTAGGTATGTTGTGCCTTCCTCACAGAAACTCATGATGTTGAGGTAAGTCACAATGTGGGAATTATTGTGAGAATTTGTCCAAAACTTCTTGTGTCTCTACTCGGCACCCGACAACAAACGACACAAGATTTTCCTTGCATATAAATATTTAATCTTATGTTATGTAAGGGCTTTGTCTTGCGAGAAGAGTTCGACGGGCAGTATAGAGCAAGGAATAGCTCATGTACAAAGAGCATTAAGGGATAGTTCGTGTACGAGGACAAGTAAGAGCGATTTGCGGGCATAAGGCAGTAGAGAAGTGAATACTTGGCGAGCCTAAGGAGATTTTTCCAAACGAGGCCAGGGGGTTAAGCCACTTGGCTCAATCCCCATCCTCCATGATGAATTCAATCCAACGGTTTTGCGTTCTGGCTTGTCTAGCCTCCCCTCGTTCCTCTTTCCACTCATTGAGAGCGGATTGCGGCAAGCCAATCGACGTGAGGTGGGAAAAAGAAACCTTGGTGAGTGCAAGGCCGCCAAGGGGTGCACCCATAGGAAGGAGTTGAGCTTGGGTAAGAGAAAAGGCCTTCTTAAACGTAGATTGCATTTAATAGAGATTAGGTAGAGAGAGGGTAAATAGGGACCCAAGTATCTCAAAGTACCCAAGTACCCCAACGAACCCAAGAACCCAAGTACCCCAAGTACCTAAGTACTCAGTGCATGGTCATCTCCAGAAGCGGAGTGGATACTTTGTTTGAAGGTGATGAGAGTGGAATTGGAGAAGAAGTCTCTACACCGGGAGGACGGTTTCCAGATCCTCCCACATCCCCATCTACGCCACGGATTGCACCAAATTTTGTGGAGACTTTGATGAAGTCCATGATGGAGATGATGCTACAACAAGAGGCTCAATGGGCCGCCGCGGAAAGGGAACGTGAAGAACGGAGAGCAATTATGGAGCTCAAGCGTGAGCAAGCACGCGAAGCTCAACGCATAGCGGCTGAAGAAAAGAGGGCAGCTATGGAGCTAGAGCGTGAGCAAGCACGTGAAGCTCAATGCATAGGGGAGGAAGAAAAGAGGACAGCTATGGAGCAAGCACGCGAAGCTCAACGCATAGCGACTGAAGAAAAGAGAGTCCAACGCATGCAAGAGCTGGTCCTATAAGTGCTATCGAAGAGCGAGCCACTCAAGCCACTCAACGACACCGACGAGTCATCACGTAGCCTAGGTAGAGACGACGACTCCAACAACCTAGTCATTGAGAAGTTGACGTTGAGTAAGTATGATGGTAAGATGGATGCTTTTGTGATTCATTCTTGGTTGCATCGATTTAATGCTTACTTTACGACTAACAAGAAAACCTGTAACAAGAAAGTTTTGATTGCTACCGTGTATCTAGCGGGTGATGCCATTAATCGGTACCAAGCCTGGCAAGAGGCACAGTTGGCTGAGCAGCTTGATTGTGATCTATTGTCTTTCACTTGGGTTGATGTACAGATGCGAGCAATGTCGCCATAGGAGCTGTGCTTCAGCAGCATGGCCGTCCAGTTGCATTTCTCAGTAGAAAGTTAAACAGTGCAGGAAAGAATTACTTTGTGATAAGGAACTTCTCTCTGTCATTCATTCTCTAAAGCATTGGAAGCATTTTTTATATGGTAGAGAGTTTACTGTTCGTATGATCATCAAGCCCTCGAGTGGCTCCAGTCTATGCCTAGTGCACATTGGAGTGACCGCCAGGCACGATGGTCTTAGTTTTTGGAGCAATTTGGTGGTTTGATTGAATATGTTCCTGGTAAAAGCTAGCCTTGTTGCAGATGCATTAAGTCGCAAAGAACAAATCTTTGGCTCTTGAGTCGAGTTTTGCAGTCTCCATTCAAGTAGTATCTTTTGACAGCATGAAGAATCGGTATGCAGAGCAATGTTGCAAGCTCTTGCGTCCAAGGGTCCAACAACTATCTCATTTGTGAGGGTCTTTTGTATTTTTGTCACCGTCTTTGTGTGTTACCTTCTCTTGGGCAAGCCATATTGCACGATGCATGATGCACTTACGGGTGGGCACAAAGGCATGAGTACCACTTCAGAAAAAATAGAAAGATTCTTTTATTGGCCTAAAATGCGAAAAGATGTGTAAGTATGTCACACTGTTCCATTTGTCAAAAAGTAAAAGCCCCTAGGGGTAAGCAACATGGTCTTTTGATGGCACTATCTATTTTCGAAGGCCCATTTCAGGATATTACCATGGATTTTGGGACTAATCTTCCACCTAGCTTGCATTCAAGGAATACTAAGCATTTGACAATCATTGATAGTTTCAGCAAGTTCTTCATGTTAATTCCTTGTAAGGCCACAGTCACAACACAAGATGTAGCACGTTTGTTCATTAAGCACTGGTATCCCTTTTGTGGTTTGCCAAAGTCAATTGTGTCAGATAGGGACGTCAAGTTTACATCACATTTTTGGCAAGCACTCTTTGAAAATTTTGGCACTATGTTGAATTTTTCATCTGCATTTAACCCACAGTCCGATGGTCAAATTGAGATCTACAATCAGTTAGCCTTAAAGTCATATGTGCATGATCAACAATCTCTTGGGAGCAATATCTCCCGCTATTTTAAGCAATTTTGAATGACTCCTATTTGAGTGCCATTGGTAGAACTCCGTATGAGACAGCATTTGGCCATCTGTTCTAGTCTTTGTTGACTAGATCAATCAGTCAGTTGCCCGATGCCAATGCTGAAAGCCAGTCCTTGGATGAGATTATTGGGAGAGTGAAATTTCGGCTAAGCAAGGCTCGTGAATCTTATTCAGGACAGGCTAATAAGCATCGTCAGGATGTTACTATCAAGGAAGGGGATTGGGTCTATCTTAGAACCATGAAGCAACGTCTTAAGCAAGTAGGAAAGAAATGTTCAAAGTTGTCTTTTCGGATGTATGGTCCATTTCCATTCATTAAAAAGATAAATGATGTGTCTATGAAATTGCGGTTACCTAACTCATAGTCAATGCACAACGTTTTCCATGTTTCTTGGTTGAAGTTGTTTCAAGGAGATCCCCCAAAGGATATTTCTGAAGAGGACGAACCCGAGATCATAGACGAAGCTGAAGTCATGGAGAGCCGGAATAGATTTTGCTGCATCGTTTTTGCCATGGCTCAAAGAAACAAGCACGAGATTACTTTTTGAAGTTCAAGGATCGAGGAACCCACGAGGCAGTGTGGGTCGCCGAAGATTTCTTCACAGATTACCTTGAGTTGTTGGCAAACTACAAGGAAGCCATGCAGCTCGGTACCAGTACCTCACCTTGAAAAGGGGGAGATGTGAGGTGCACAACCCTATGTGCATGTGGATACGCTATAACTCCTACTTCTAAGGTTTAGGTCAGCCTAGGAAGTGTTCTGGCATCCTTGTGAGGCTGCATGTAGGACGTGCATGTCCATGCACTTTAGAGTAGTTGCATACCCTCTGATTGCACAATCCATTAGTACCAAGCATAAGCATTTTACCGCATGTGAACCACCTCTTATTAGTGAGTTGTCAAACTTTTTTATAAGTGACTTTTGAAGCCTTATTTCTTAAGATCGTGGAGGTAAAAGGATGCTGCTTGACTCAATCTCTTGAGGCTATATAGGCAGCTATAGGGGGCACTTGGAAGTTGGAAGACAAGAAGCAGAAGAATAACAAGAAGCAGAAGAATAAGTACCGGCAGTACCGCAGCACAAGGACCCAGAAGCTCTAGCACTTCCACTCTCAGCCTCGGCCAACGTTTTTCAGCCATTAACCTCAGCATTTTCAGCCCATCAAATGAGCCTTTTCAGCCCCTCCGATCAGCGTTTCCAGCACCTCAGATCAGCGTTTCAGCATCGCAAACATCAGCGTTTTCAGTCCGCAAGCATCGACGTTTTCAGCACCTCAGGTTTCAGCCTGTCGTTGCCAGCAAGTAGCAGATTCACGGCAAGTTCCCTAGCGTTTTCAGCATTCAGTCCTTAGCCTCACAACACCAAGCATCTACCGCGAGTACCATCAACATTTCAGCATTTAGAGTCCATTGTACCAGCATTTGTGCAATCTAAAGCAAATACCTCTCTAGCAATAGAGAGGGGAGCCCTTGGAGGGGGGTTTGGGACCCCATCTGGTGTCGGTCTTCTCTCTCTCTCTCTCTCTCTCTTTCTCTATCACTCACAACACTTTCACTCACAGTTTTCATTCTCTCTCTTGCTCTAGTCTATTGCACAATTTCCATGAAGTAAAAGTGGGGCTTTCTCTTTCCTTCAGTAAAAGGAACCTTGAGTACGCATTGAGCACTCATTCTGAGCATTCACGATCAATCACTTCCGGTGCATATAACTCCTTTGACTGGTCAGTGGTGCCACACCATCGTCAAAAGATTTGATAGGTCCACTAGGCTTTGTGACAGAAGTAGGAGCAACCTCCTGAGTCTAGTGCTGAGAAAGAAGTCTGACAAGAGTGCTATTCATTCTCAAGTTTTTGTGAATGCTTGGTGAAGATGAAGGTAGGTGCACCAAGTGTGTAAAAGTTGGAACAGGTGCAATAGTAGCTGCATCACTTGACTCCATATTTGAATAAGACTTCTTTGGGCAATTCCGCTGAATATGCCCTTTTTTCCCACACTTATTACATGTCACCTCCTTCTTGGGTCTCTCACCAATTCCAGAAGTATCATCCTTTTGTGTCTTTTGTTGCAACTTCGGTCTTTTGGATGATTGTCTAATCAGGGCCTTAGAGCCCCCTCTAAATCTGGATTTCTGTAATTGGTCCTCCTTATTCAACACCATGGGAACAAGCTCATCCCAAGTAAAATCGCTGGTCTTCATGATGCTCAGAAGTAATAAAGGCCGAATACAAAGCACTATACTCGGGAGTCAAATGCATCTGGAAGATTATAGTCATATCCTCCAAGAGATCAGCTTCCCTACCTGAAGAATTACATGTTGCATGTCCTACATCTGCTGAATGTGATCCTTCAATGACTTAAACCACCGAAAGTCCAAATTCCAAAATTGTACTCTCTCTGTCACAAACAGGAGTGCACACGAATAGTCAGTATACTCACTGCCGAGATTCTTTCCCTTTCTCCTGCGATGCTATGAGGGAAGCGAGAAATATCTCTTTTGTTGCTCGAGGATCTGATAGAGAAAATAGGGAGAGGATTGTGTAAGAAGATCAACACAATATAGGGGACCAGAAGATGGGCTGGTCCCTCCCCTTACAAAGTACCTTTATTAATGGGGAGCATCTTTTACAAGCACAAGAACCGGAGAAACTCTCTGTTCTATAGCTTAGACTAGGTGTAACTATCCTTCCCTTGTAGGATCTCAAGAGACAGAGCTCTCTACAAAAAAGCTCCAAACTCCTCGGCAAGGGCTGGTATATTGGCTTAAATCAGTCCAAAATCAGCCTTTTCTGCCTTATACTCTCCAACCGGCTGGTTGAAAATTTGCAAAGATACCGGCCCCCGGGCACAAACCGTCGCACTTAGGTCCCTCTGATGCTCAATTGCAGCCCAAATCTTGTTCAACTCCTCGCTGAAAGTCAGCAGCATCCTCTATCGTCCACCACCTGAAAAATGGAGGTGCACAAGGGTTCTTCGCGACAAAAACACAGCAGAGCACAATCAGCCCCACCTTGATGCAAAAACACTAGATGTTTCTGCGACGAAATCTCAGCCACAAGCTGCCCTCCTGCTGCTTAAAAATGCAGCCACCGTGAGCCCGTCACGTGCTTTGGAGCCACTGGGCGTTGTCAAGCCTAGGCTCCAATACCATGCCAAAGTGCAGCGGAAGGTGTGGTGATAGGGGAGCAGGTTGGAGAGAAATGAAATGTTATATTAACGTCTTCAAAAGGCCAAAGTGACCTATGAGACCAGAAAGTTACAATGTGGTGGATCTGATACAAGGTCAGAGTAACAAAAATGACAAAATAAAATACTATGGAATCCTAAACTGCTAGGTGTGAGCTAAGCAGCTAGGTGGGATAGCTAAATCACAAAAGATCCAAACATCAATCGTTGGTGGATCTCATCAATCTCCTCCATGGTCAATAGCCTGACCGGGCGTCGTGCTTGTCGGGCCAAAGTGATTCGGATCCTCTGATGCAGCCTCCGTCGATGCTGTGTAGTCCTCCACAGTCGTGGGCGTCTGGATCTCCCTAGCCCAGTCGCTCGATCGATCAGTGTGCCTCTGGTGTGAGGCGACGAGCTCTCCTGTGGTAGTAGCTCCTCCGGGTGTCTAGTGTCTGCTCTAAAGAAGTCTGTGATCCGTCTCTGAGACTGGCTAGCCTCTCCCCTCATCAGGCTCTCTCTGTGTCTGCGCAGCTCGAGCAAAAACAGACCCAAGCATCTTTGATCCTCGTATCGCATGACTCTGGAGAGTGGTCCGGAGCCCTCTCTGAATAAGCAGTGGAAGCGGCCATGTATCACGTAGTAGACGGTGCAGTGGCAAGTGTAGTGCAACTTTGTCTCAGGCTCTATGTCACACAGGAGGCATGTCCTGGCCTCTGCTGGTACTCCACTGTATCTCCCAGTCTCGATCCGTAGCTGGTGTGAGGATGTGCGTATCTGGCCAATAGCACATTGTATCCCATGAGACAAGTGGGTGTCCATGTATCTGGGCCTCGTCACAAAACCGTCCTCCGTAAGCTGGAGAAGATGCTCTCTGTAGAAAGCCATCTTCGTGCCCAACTCTTGTGCTGGCTGTATCCATGTCCTCCTGGTGTCTAGCGAGTCAGGTCCTGGCGGATGAGCCTGGTCATCTCAGACTGTGTAAGAGTCAGAGAGGTGCATCCAGTGAGTAGTACTGGAAGGGGGGCAATCTGTCTATGCTGAACCCATGCGCCTGCACCATGATGTCATCTTCCCATACCAACATGTTGTATCTCCCTGCATGGCTAACTATCGAGAGGACTCAGGTGCAAGGCGGGCATATCTGTCTCTGGGAAGTTCCCACATGCGGTGTATGTCACAAAGTGATGACGTGGCTGCCAAAACCCCTAATCTGTTGAAACCCTAACCCTAAAATCAGAAACCCTAACCCTAACCCTAACTGCAATAACCCTGATTTTGCTGACGTGGCAGTTGACACGTGGCAGCTGTACGGATCTCCGTGATTTGCGGCGGGATTCACTGAAGCCACAGGCTGGGGCAGCAATGATTTTTGGGCAGCTTTTTGGTTTGCTTTTTTCCTATGCAATTGGGAGAGAGAGAGAGCCTCTTTACTTTAATTTACTGAGAGAGAGAGAGAGAGAGAGAGAGAGAGAGAGAGAGAGAGAGAGAGAGAGAGAGAGAGAGAGAGAGAGAGAGAGAGAGAGAGAAAAGCCTCTTTGCTTTATTTTAGCAAGAGAGAGAGAGAGAGAAAGAGAAACTGCTTTATTTTTGCAAAGCTTTTGAGCTTTTGATTTTTCAGCTTTTGGGGCTCTGCTTTTGGCATCCTTGTACCTTTAAATTTGTGAGTAGGCCTCTCACAACTCAGAGCATCTGGAAGCAGAGTCAGATTTGAGTGTGAGCGCCTGTCGGCACTCTTGTACTTTGAACTCAGATTAATACAAAAAGAAATACCGAAAGGGGCGCCAGTCTTTGGGGCCAATATCTCTAGGCACGGAACTCCGCCGGGCCAGTGTTGAATCTATTGTGAACTGTGAACTGTTTTGAAGTGGTTATTTGGTGCTGTCGCAGTAGATTCTTGACTTGGAGTGTCCAAGTTTGCTACAGTGGTATGAGAGCACGGCTGTTTTCTCTTCTACGAGAAATCTGATCCAATTTTTTTTTTTCCCGCGGCACCTATGGCTTCATGCAAGGATCTTTCGACTCCCTCTGCATCCGGAGATGCGGGAAGGGATCACAACGAAGATTCCGGCAAGGAGTATGGCCCGCCTCGGCCTACTCAGGCGGAGCGTCGAGAGATGGAGCGTCGTCAATTGATCGGCGATGCAACAAAGATGATGCTCAATTTTGCGAAGGACCCAAAATTTGCAAAATATATGAGCGAGACTTCTTTTCAGGAAGTGCATGCGCAGTGGCAGAAAACCACATCACCCCCAAAACCCACTCTCAAGAAACCTTCTGCTCAGAAGAAATATTCAGAGAAGGAATTAGAAGAGGTGGTTGATGCGCGGATTGCTCAGCTTTTTGACGCGCAAAACAAAGCTAAAAAGCACGGCAGAAAGCAGAAGAAAGGCAGTGACTTCCCGGGCTATTTGGGTCGTCAGTCGACATTTGAAAAGGCAAAGAAACAGAAGAAGCGTGTTCGATTTGAAGAAGTACCCAGTTCTTCTTCAAATTCTTCTTCTTCTGACAATTCTTCTAGTTGATCTGACTCGAGCGAAGAAGACCGAAAAGGCAAAAATCGAAGCAAGAAACAACGCTTCGGAAAGGGCAAGAAAAAGGCAAAGAAGTCTAAATCTCGCTCAGTGAGTGACAGTTCTACAGAGGACTCGTCTACAGACAGTTCAGACTCTGATGAGAGCAATTTTTATGCAAAGAAGAAGAATTATTACAAAGCCAACCAATATGACTTTCTCGAAGACAAAAGCAAGAAAGTCCAAGAGTTTAAGGAAGGTGGACAATCAATTAAATTTGACACATTTTCAGGATTTAGAGATGCTTCGAAGGCTCTGTCTTTTGTATAGCAGTTTGACATCGCTTTCGCGGGAGGACGTTACTCGGAGCACTCTAAGATTCGGAGAGCTGTCTCTTACTTTAAGGGGAATGCTCGAACTTGGTGGTCCACGCTTTTATTAAACAATATTGCGCCAGTTAAATGGCTGAAATTCAAGAGGCTTTTATTTCTTCTTGGTTGGCTGGAGAGTATGAACCTGCTATACGAACTGCTTGGAACCATCTTCGGATGACCAAGAAAGATACAGTGGACGCTTATTGCGAGAGATTTTGGAGCTCTTTTCTACCCGCCTCTTCATTGAAGAGGATCTCGTTCAAGGAACAGATTGAGCGGTTTACCTTGGGTCTACGTACAGAGATCCGAGATCACTGCTTGGAACAAAGGTCAACTTCTATTCAGGAGTTGATGAGTCATGCGAAAGGGGGTTTGTCTGACTTACCCCACTGATGAGATCATGACACAAAGAGCTGAACAGACTTCGACAAATGAAAGTAGAAAGAGAAAGAGCAACTCAGAAAAGAAAGATGCATGACCCAAGCTTACTCCTTGGGAGAGAGCTCGCTTCATCAGGGAGGGGAAGTGCTTTGGATGCAGGGAACCTGGACATATCTCCGCGAAGTGCCCTAAAAAGGCACAAAAAGAACAAAATGACAAGGACGACGAAAGGCCTGAGAGTTCGAGAGTAGCTGAGGAACGTGGAAGAAAAGGCAAGATGAAAACAGAACTGGTTTCAAATTGTGTGGGTATCGATCTCAACACGATGGACGAGAGTACAGAACTTTGCCGAGCTTGGGGCAAAGTGAAAGACCAAGAGGCCCTGATCTTCTTTGATGGAGGAGCCAAGGCCAACTTCATTTCACCGGAATTGGCGGCCCGGCTTGAGATCACTCCTGATTGGATGGGACCACTTGCGAAGGCAGTTCTAGCGGCACCCGGCAGGGAAGTAGCCATTACACCTGTCGTTGGCAAACTTCGGTTGCATTGTCAGGTGTATTTGGGGCATGAGGACTTTTACATAATGCCTGTGGAAGGTGTGATGTTCTCTTGGGAATTCCCTGGTACCACAAGAACAACGCCGTGGTCGATTATCGGACAAGGTAAGCGACATTGACTACAGAGAAGAGTAGAACCATTGTACTCGATATAAAACTGAAGGGCGAGTCTGTCCCTATTGTATCGGCTTCGACCATTTCTAAATTAATGAAATCCAGTCTGTTTGTTTACTCGATCTTTATGAAAGAGTTGAGTGATAAGGATAGGACAAATATGTCTAATCTTGATAAAGAACGCCAAGATTTTTTCCACTCTCATGCCCATTGCTTCTCAGAGGGCCTGCCAGGCGAGTTACCACTTGCTCGTTCTGAAGATCATACCATTGATCCGATACCTGGAAGCACACCACCGAACCGGCCACCTTACTGTGTGAGCCGAGCACAGAACGAAGAGATTATGAACCAAGTGAAAGACCTCTTGGAAAAGGGTCTTGTCCAGCCTAGTACTTCATCGTATTGCTTGTGTTGTTGGTTTTAAAGAAAGACGGATCTTGGAGAATGTGTATCGATTATAGAGCTCTCAACAAAATCACCATGAAGAACAGATTTCCGATTCCTAGGATCGATGATATACTCGACAGATTACAGGGATCCTCGTGTTTTAGCAGGATTGATATGAAGAGTGGATATCATCAGATCAGAATCGTGCCAGGAGATGTCTACAAGCCAGCCTTTTCGGACGACTTTTGGGTTATTTGAGTTTTTGGTGATGCCCTTTGGCCTAACCAATGCTCCTGCGACATTTAACCAGATGATGGACAGGATTTTTCGAGAGTACAGGCTATTTGTTGGCACTTTCTTTGACGATATCATTGTTTTCTTCAAGAATGAGGGAGAACATAGAGATCATCTGCTTCAGGTCTTTCACGCATTACGAGATCACAAGTTAGTGATTAATGCGAAGAAAAGTGAATTTTTCCTTCCTGAGATACACTTTTTGTGTCAGCAGCAGGAGTGCAGATGGATCCGGCCAAGATAGAGACTATCCGTGATTGGCCTGATTTGAAGAATGTCCATGAAGTTAGAAGCTTCTTGGGATTGTGTTTGTACTATAGGCGGTTCATTCGAACGTTTGCAGAGGTTGCTTCCCCTTTGCATATCTTGACACAGAAAGGAGTCCCTTTCTCGTGGGGACCCACAGAGGTGACTGCCTTTCAGACATTGAAAGAGAAATTGACTACGGGACTAGTTTTGACTTTGTCGGACTTGCATAAGTCATTTGAAGTATATTGTGATGCTTGTGGTCGTAGTCTGGGTGCGGTCTTAATGCAAGAAGGCCATGTCATTGCTTACGAGAGCCGATTGTTCTCAAGGCCGGAAATGACAGCACAGATGTATGAGAAAGAGCTTTTGGCGGTTATCCATGCTCTTACTTAGTGGCGGCATTACCTACTCGGAGCGGATTTTACTGTCTTTACAGACCATCAGAGTTTGTGCTACTTCTTGTCCCTCTGTGCTCTGATCGTGTCTCCTGTCCATAGGCGGTCTCCCATCTGTATCCTTTAATGTAAGGCATAGACTGCCCAGGGGCCTGATGCGTCTCAGAGTAGAAGATAATGTCTCTCCCACTAAAACTTTCCTCAAAGGCACCCACATCAAGACGCATAGATCCGTTACAATTCCAGGTAGCAACTTTGAGTGTGGTCCCATAGGTCTCTCACCGTCAGTGGAGCATGGCTCCAAAATCACCACTCTTCCATTCGGTAAAAAGCAATCTTACCTTTTTCCCCTGCCGCTCTAATCTTTGGCATTACCTCCTGCATATGAGCGATCCGTGAGAGGGTAAGATCGTCCCCGAGAAAGATGCCCGTTTTCTTAAGAGTTGGCCTCTTCTTCAAAAAGTCCTTCGCTTCCATGGAGGAAAAACGAAGGATGAGTGCCCTTTCTTTCGAGGTTTCCCCCTTGCTCCCATTTTTCTTGTTGCCCACTCTCCAAGCTCTTGAGTGCATTGGCTCATGAACCCCCATCAAAGCCATGAGTTATTTTACCTCTTCGTCCACATTATCTTTGTCCTTAAGGCCGCAAATTTTCACATGTAGAGAGCGCACATGCCTTCTTTGTTCCTCTTCTAGTGTCAGGTTAATTATGGTGGGTGTGGACATTGTTGTTTCCTTGCTTTTCCCTTTCTTTGCAACCTCAATCCATTTCTTGGCCTCATCTGCCTTCTGTTGAGTCTTTGTAATAACGTCCACCCAAGAGGTCGTCATTTCTTTGTGCTGCTCTTCCCCTTCTTTGATGGCTCACACTTGTTCTTTGATCGTGTTGAGCTCTTCTATTACTGAAGGTTGCAATTCTCCTTCTTCAAGTGTGTTTCGTGATCGTGCCTCAGTTAGCTCCCTCTTGAGTGACGCAATCTCTTCGTCTTGGGCCGTCACACGATCTCCTAGTGTAGTTATCTTGCTTTCTTGGGCCAACACGTAGTCATCGAGCATTTTTATTGTACCCAATAAGTTGCGGTTGATTTTGTTGATGGTTTCGGTCATTTCTTCTTTGCACTTTTGAACTGCATCCTCTAAGGGGTCGGGCTTATCATTCTATTTCCTCATACTTGGTCCGCCGCCAGAAAATGAGAGAAAATTTGCGACTGTAGTAGGAGAGAGGAGAGACCAACCTACCCGCACCACATTATGCATACAAGTTCTCCCACATTAAGCCTACATGGCATACATTTGCTTTTTGCATCTCCCAATTTTGCAATTTCTGTGAATTCTTCAGCTTTCGAATTCCCTGCGGGGGGGGGGGGTGTGGGTGCTGCGCGCTGTGGGTTGCGCACGAAACTGCCTGCGATGGGGCAGGGGCGGCGTGAGCAGGGATAGCGTGGCAGTGCAGCTCGCGCAGGCAGGGCTCGCCGCTCAGGTGAGGCAGCGCGCGCAGGTGACTCAGGTGAGACAGCGCAGGCAGTGCACACGCAGTGCAGACAGTGTGACATAAAAACACGTTTCATGCAGATGAAACCCCAAAACCCCGAAACCTATGAAACGTTTTGCCGAAACGCATGAAACGGACATGCATTTTTTTTGAAACGTTCAAAATTGGGGCCTTTTTTCTAGAAACTTTGTTCAATAGAAGTACTTTGCTAAATGAATCAATGATGCATCACTTATGATTCATGAAACTAGTGGCTGTGTTTTAACTTTCATCAATATTGAACATCTCTTTGATCGTGCTCGCTTGAAGTCGCTTCTAAGGAGTGAGTACGTCTCTCTCTCTCTCTCTCTCTCTCTGTGGGCATTAAAGTCTAGAGTCACTTGTGCTACATTGTATATATATTTATCATATTTTATTAATATATAATTTAATGTCGTTTATGAAACCTGTTTCATGTTTTTGACGCTATGAAACGAAACGTTTCAAAACCTCGAAACCCCAAAACGACCGAAACCACGAAACGTTTCATGTCACACTGAGTGCAGAGCGCGAGCGAGAGAGTGAAGCTTTCTGTACACCCAGGGACGTCCTCGTGCTGATTACCCAACATGCTTCCGGGAGATCCAGCTGACAAATCTCTGAGCCGCAAAGCGTGCAGACCTTGACTAAGAGAATTTGCACGCGAGAGAGAGAGAGAGAGAGAGAGAGAGAGAGAGAGAGAGAGAGAGAGAGAGAGAGAGAGAGAGAGAGAGAGAGAGAGAAATGAAATGAAATGTTATATTAATGTTATATTCAGACCTTGACTAAGAGAATCTGCACGAGAGAGAGAGAGAGAGAGAGAGAGAGAGAGAGAGAGAGAGAGAGAGACTGTGCACAATGCCAAACCCCCCCCCCCCCCCCCCCCCCCCCCCCCCCCCCCCCCCCCCCTCCAACACACACCCACACCCACACCCACACCCACAAGACCCCCCCCACACCCACCCACCCACCCACCCACCCACAAGATAGGCTTATGCACTGGCTGCCTGACTCCCCTGTAAAATCCCACGACCTGTAAATTTGAGAAATTGAAGAATAGACAGCAGAAAATAGGGCCGACCATCAAAAAGCCACAAGTGGCATAAATCGGACAAGACTAGAAGAGCCCCCCACTTGGAAAAGCCTCACAAGGCCAGGCACAGCCACAAAGACGCCTTCACTCACTAGATCTAGACGGGGAGATCCAAGAGACGATCTCCAAAACTCTAATAGGAACAACCCAAGAGGAATTCTCAGATGGTGTCCACTTGCTAAAGGTGGCTGCTTACATGTGAGCATACATTAATAGTAAATACACAGTAATGTGTGCTTAAATTTTGTAATTTTGCATTTAGGTTATGCTTATCAGAGTGCAGATGTAATGAGGTGCTCACTTTTGCAATCCGTATTTCTTGAGTTTGTGCTTGAGTTTGACACTTGAAATTGACAGGGGAGTTTTTCAATTGTTTTATTTCAGAAACTTAAGGAGAAGGCTGCAACTCGCAATCCAGATGAGTTTTATTTCAAGATGATAAATACGAAAACTGTTGGTGGGGTTCATAGGCAACAGTAAGAATCCTTTGTCTGCCATGGCCTACACAACGGATAGCGATGTTAAACAGTTTGGAAAAGCTATTCTCGTTATGGGGTACTTTGGAAAAAATGATTCTAATTCAATGCTTTCTGGCTACACAGGACTGCTGCCAAGCAATATACGCATGAGGAGTTGTTGCTGATGAAAACTCAAGACATAGCTTATGTGCTCTCTAAAGCACAAAGTGAACAAAAGGTCTGAGTCAGGAAATGAGTTCACAATTGTCTGCTGTGTGTCATGTATGATTAATTGGTCTTTCTTTACATGTGGTGTTTTTGTAGAAAGTGGAGCGGCTTCAAGCTGCACTTCATTCGCTAGATCAGCCTCCAATAAACAAGCACACATATTTTGCAGAGGACGGGTAATTTTCATTTTGGGGATTCAGAGAATCTTGTCCACATAGAATATGAAGTCTAGTGTATGATAGTTTGCGTATGCAGAAACTTGCCTTTTTGAATCCAAGAAAAGTGCAGTTATTGGATTGTATCTCGAGAAGAGCAGTGTTATGGCTTTTGGGATTACTTTTCTTTGCCAGACCAAGAGACCCAGGTCTTTATTCTTTTTGGCATCCTTAAAATAATTCAAACTTGTTGGCAACGTGCATCCTTTTTCTGGTCAGGGAATTGATGTGATAGTCAAAGTGTATTGCCCTGATACAGTTGTGGTAGCGGAGCTATGGCGGGTTATTAACAAGACGTGCCATTGCCAAGAGGGAGAACCAGTTCAATGTATACGAGAGAGAGCGTGACCTGCTGCGAATAACATCTGCTCTTAACTGGCTTGGCCGGGCACGAATCTCCCTGCCTGCCTTGCTCGCTGCTATGCCACATCATTCACCGCAGTTTTACGACGTGAGGTTTTCACATTAAGGTTAATGTGGATAAATTAATTGAGAGGAACAGCAGCGATCACCTCCCTCCTAAACCCTAGCCTGCTCTTGTGTCTCGTGTAGCCCTCACCCAATATTGAGCCATACTCGTCTCAATACCCACTGCACCTCAGCCTTTTGCTTCCCCTTGCTCCTTCCTGCCGTTTCCCATGGCAGCAACCAGTGAGCCTCCAGTATTTCCCTGTTGCAGCTTCAACCTTGTCTTCGTCTATGTGTTTATAACCGGTCAGTACATGGTCGAAATTCAATTACCTCTTAATTTCCACACAGAGGATTGAGAAGAGACAACACAAATGCGTCCATCAACTAGAATGTCACTGCGCACACGAAGACCGACACCCTATAGGCACCAAAGACTGGCGTCCCTTTCGGTGTTTCTTTATTCAATTGAAAACAAAGGATCCGACACGTAACCAAATTCCCACCAAGCTGTCCAAACCTGTCAAGGGATGGAATTGCAGGTTTTCCACCCAATTTCGACAGCATAACGGCACCAAAATCTGTGTAGGTCAAAAGTACAAGTCTAAGATGGATTCCCTTACATTTCAGAATCTTTCCGGTGAGCTGTAGGTAAATTTCAGCACGCTGTAATTTCCTGTTTTGTTCATTGACAAGTGCGCAAACGCTTGTATAACCACCCCAAGGCTTCCCGGAAGCTTCCCAGGTGTTATCTGCAGGTTAGGTGCGAAACCCTAAACTTGCAAATAAATGCAGCAAGCTGGACACTTCCCCCTTGATATGGACGAGTTTTCATGCGAGAAAACTCTTTTGTGATGGAACTGTGCGTACCTATGTGTCACAAACTGCTGATGTGTCAAGCCATTGAAGACCTAGAGGGTGGGGCACCCTAGCCCTAACCCTAGCCAACCTGCTGATCCTAGCCGAGGGGCCTAAACCCTAGCAGAAGTAGAAGAAGATGAAGTCCTCACCAACTTACTCAGCCTCGCCGAGTGGCCCTTGGGTACGGATTGAAATCCTAACCCTCAAACAACTTATGGATCGTGCGATGGGGCTTAAAAAAATGAAGCGACACATACACACACAATATTTGCGTAGAGAGCTGATGATGTGGCAGTTGTATAGATGCTTGCGTTTTGTGTTGACTGTTGACGTGGCAGTTGTATGGATTTTCGCAAATCATATTGGTTGCCCATGGGAATGCTTTTGGGACTAGATGCTATTAGAGCTGATGCTTTTCATGTAAATTGCTTTTGATGGCCAAGGCCTTTATAAATGGACGAGGGACGCACTCTCTGGCATCCTTCCCGTGGGAGATGCAGAGCTGTGCCGCGAGTGCTATACAAAGTTGAAGCAATATAAAGAAAACTGAAATGGGCGCCACAATTTGGGGCTAGTGCTCTTTTGGGGTGGAACTCTGCCACTATGTGTCTCGTGTGCAGTGTATCTCTTTCAGTTTAGTTGTTTTGAAGCGCTTAAAGTTTGTTTAGTCTATTCTTTTTACTTGGCACGTGGTGGCCTCCTCTTACACCTGTGGGGGATTAGCTAGTAGCTAATTCGGTTCTTGTTCAAAAGGCTCTTGCCTTGGCAAACGCGAATAAAACCCACAAGACTATACATAGTCATGCGAGGAGCCCAACTAGTGGGGCATCACCATATGTGTAAGGGGGAGAGGGGGGGAGAGAGATACAGGAGAGCGGAATCAATGCGCTACACAGACAAGGGAGAAGGCAAGCTTTTCATGAAAGCTGTGAACCTGAAAATCCACTCACAAAAATGAAAAATGCAGCCCCTTCTCTCTTGGAGTGTGTGTTGACCAGTAGGTAGCTCTCCTACTAACGTGTGTCTACTATGCCCCTTTTTCCTAACCCTCCGAACTTATAAAGTTGTAAGTGTCTTGTCATGTGGCCTAAATTCCATTTGGGCACACACATACTTCCATACTCATCAAAATTCAGTGTTGTTTGGCCCGATCGGTCCTCGGCTGACCGACCTAGGATTTCGATGTAAGAAATCCATTTTGCTGCAACTTTTTCACACAGGCCATGCAATGTCCACTTGCAACTTTTCAAGGGTTTTGGGGAAAACAAGCAAAAATAAAATAAATAAAAATATGTAATACATATTTAGAGAAGGCAACAAGAAAAATAAACCTTTTGGTGACATACCTCATCCTTGAAATACTTCAAGCGACCTCTCTTGCATGCCAATAATACATGTTGATATCTCTTGATATCACATATACTCTATGATGGGAATCAAAGATATACATGCTTTCAAAAATGTAGCGTTGGACGATTAAACAATCCCACCAAACTGGCTAAAGCACATATATCAAACATAGAAGTCTTTTGATGTACTCTCAAGTACAAACTTTTGCACTCAAATTCTCTATGGAAAGAATAGATAACAATTGCTTAACTGCTCCTTTGAGCATCATGAACCATGCTCTCACATTGCTCCATAGAGCTACATCAAGTCACTGTGGGTTCTATTTGAAAGGCTTTAGGATATAGTTGTAATAAACTGAGGTGAATCAACCAATTTAGACTCTTCCATTCATTTGGCATCCAATGATGGATAGTACTTGAACTTCACCAAGAAGTGCCTTGCAACCTTTCCTCTAACCACCCATCCTTATGTGCCAAAATCTGTTTAGGAAAAAGAATCTCATTTAATTCTTCCACTTCGGGTTGTTCCACTTCTGGAAAAGACTTTGTCATATGGGGATCCTTGTCACTGACAATTGATTGAGGCATCTTGTGATACTTGAAGATATTGCTCATAAATATCTTAACCATATGTTCTGGCTTTATCTTCTTCCTGATAGGAATGAAATGATCGTACTTATTGAACCTACAAATGATAGTCCAAATCCCATCATTACCTATTTGCATTCGTCGAAGATCAAAGATAAAGTCCATTGCTATACTTTCTCATGGCCTATCAAGAATCGGTAATGGTTGTAACAGTCCTTGTTGCTTTTGCCTGTCAAATTTGACTTTCTGGTATACTAGGCATGATCTTACAAATATGTCAACATCTTGGCATAATGCCGACCAATAAAAGAATGCCTCAACCATGATCACTGTCGCATCAATTCCTTGAAGCACTTTCGGAAGAAGAGGAAATCAGTCGATTACCGCGGTTATTTGGGCCGGAACTCGACTTCGAGGTGGCAAACAGATCCAAAAAGCGTGTTCGTGTCGAGAATCACTCAGATTTTTCTTTGTCTTTAGAGAGTTTGGATAGTTCGTTGTCCTCTAGTTCTAGTGAGGATGAGAAAAGCCGAAAGAAGCGGAGAAAAAACAAGAAAAGCAGATTTCTTAAAATGTGTCTAAAGGCATGGGAGGCCATCTAGCAGTTCAGAGGAGGAGAGCTCGTCCTCTTCTGACAGTGAAGAGCTGGTCAAGAAGACCAAGGAGTTCACGAAAGGGGGTCAGGCCGTCAGGTTTGAGGTGTTTTCAAACCACCGGGGCACTCGTCAAGCCCTTGAGTTTATACAGCAGTTTGAAAGGAAATGCATAGACATGGTCACAAACTGTTGAGGTGTCAAGCCACTGAAGAACGGAGCCAACCTACAGATCCTGGTCGAGGGGCCGAAACCCTAAGAAGAAGCAGCAGAAGAAGAAGTCCTACAAACTTATGAGACCCTGTTCGATGGTGCTCACAGAACCTAAAGATAGTAAATAAAAGCAACACAACCACACACACTCACACTCTTGCATAAGTTGATGATGATGTTGCAGCTGTACGAACGCCTGCAATTCGGTTGTATTGCTGACGTGGCAGACAATATGGAATTCCGCGTTTTACTCTGGCTGTGCTGATGTGGCACCTATATGGATTTTCGTAATTTGCGCTGGTTGATTTTTAGCACCAGCTTTTGGACCAGAATCCAAATGCTTTTAGAGTTTGATGCTTTCCATGTAACTGCTTTTGAGAGGCCAAGGGCCTTTAAATATGAGCCACGGGCTCATTCCTTGGCATGCTTCTGCATGAAGGTGCAGAGGATGGAGTACCGGCAATGTATTGAGTTCAAGCAATATAAAGGAATGCTGAAAGGGACGCCAAGGTTTGGGGCCAGTGCTCTCTTGGGGTGGAACTTCGCCACTCCCCGTCTCGTGTGTCGTGCTTCTCTTTCAACTCAGTTGTTATTTGAAGTGGTTAAAGTTGGTCAGTCTGTTCTTTTCCGTTGGCACGTGGTGCCTGTCCCCGTGACAGTGGTATCAGAGCTTCAGGCGTGTGCTTTTTTGAAAGCATACCGGTCCTACCAAAGAGCAGACCGAGCAAGCTGGCGCCGAGCGAACGCGGACTTATTATCCACTCCCACCCTTACTTCATCGCGCATCGGGTGCGCTCCCGTCTTCATCGCTTTGTCTTACAGGGTATAAGCCATAAAGATAACTTGCACGAGAAGGATCAAAATTCTTTTTTGGCCGTCCTTTTTCTCAAAGGCAGTACCATGCAGTGGTGGACGTATATAGCTACCAAGCCTCACACTCCAAGGACTTGGGCAAGCTTTCAAGAATTCTTTTGCTCGAAGTTATATGCTTTTTGGCATCTTTTTTCAGAGTGCATATTCTGGTAGAGTGGGGTATTCTGGAATTCTTGCCACAGAAACCCTAGCAGATTACTACTTGAAATTGAACTGATAACTTTGGAGGTCCAATGCAATTGGTATATCTTGGGGCTACTATCACCGCCATAGGAACACTGTTTGCTGAGACCTGTTTCGACTATTCAAGAACTTATGGACCATGCTGCGGTCGACTATAATCTAATGGAAGAAACCTAGCCTTAATTTTTGGTGCAAGTTTCAAGATGGAAAGCCAGTTGTCTTTTCCAGCATGACTGATGTCAAGATTGCTTTTTATGTTTGAACTTTGTTTGAGAACTTGTTTGATAATCCTGTTTGGAATTTGTTTGAAATGGATGGTATTTGTTTTAAACTTGTCTTGGTGCCGATTTGAATTGTTTAACTTTGGATGATAATTTTGGTTTCGATATTTGGTGATTTACTCCCGAGTGGAGTAGTGAGAAATGTTGTTTTGGTATCGTCTGAACCTCGGAATGACGCAAACAGGATGTCTGGGGAGCGTTCCGTTGTTTGCTTGAAAACCTCAGAACGACGCAGACGGGATGTCTGGGGAGCGTTTCTTGTATGCTTGAAAACCTCGGAACGATGCACATGGGATGTTTGGGGACCGTTTCGTTGTGTGTTGGAAAACCTCTGAACGACGCCGACGGGATGTGTGGGGAGCGTTTGGTTGTATGCTTGAATGTCCAAGCGATGCGGGTTGCGGTCTAGGGAGCGTTTGGTTGTACCAGTCCTTTGAACTCATGGTCTGGACCATTGGGGGGGAGTGACGAGGTAGTCATTGAGTAGCCTCATACCGCAGACAGTTTGTCTCCGGGGAGTGCTCATCGGGGCTATTTGTTGTGTCTTGTAACATGCATATGTGAGCATTTGTGTTGCATTCTGATGTGCCAACCACTGAATACTCCTTATTGGATGAGATTTTTCTGGGAAGCTAACAACCCAGGATATCAAGAGCTCCGATCTAGAATGAGACTTCTTATTGTATGAGATTTTTCTGGGAAGCCAACGACCTAGGATATCAAGAGCTCCAATCTGGAATGAGAAAACTGATTGTCCGAAGGATTGTCTCTCAGATTGTCCCTCGAAAATTTTTGAGCTAACTTGAGATATACGGTAATCGTGAACGATACTTTTTTTCGAGAAGGGGGGATGTCACAAACTACTGATGTGTCAAGCCACTGAAGAACGGAGCCAACCTGTAGATCCTGGCCGAGGGGCTTGAACCCTAAGAAGAAGCAGCAGAAGAAGAAGAAGTCCCACCAACTTTTAAGACCTTGTTTGATGGGGCCTAAAGAAAATAAAATAGAGCAGGACGATTACACACACTCAGAATCTTGCGTAAGCTGCGAATGACGTGGGAGTTGTATGGACGCCCGCAATTTGCGTTGGATTGTTGACGTTGCAGAGAATACAAAATTGCGTGTTTTACGCTTTTGATGCTTTTCATGTAGCTGCTTTTCAATGCCAGCTTTTGAGTGAGGTGCTATTAGAATTTGATGCTTTTCATGTAACTGCTTTTGAGAGGCCAAGGGCCTTTAAATATGAGCCAAGGGCTCATTCCCTGGCATGCTTCAAGGTACAGAGGATGGAGTACCGGCAATGTACAGAGTTTAAGCAATATAAAGAAATACCGAAAGAGGTGCCAATGTTTGGGGTTAGTGCTCTCTTGGGGTGAAACTCCGTCACTCCTTGTCTCGTGTGTCGTGTATCTCTTTCAGTTCAGTTGTTATTTGAAGTGCCTAAAGTTGGTCAGTCTGTTCTTTTCCGTTGGCACGTGGTGCCTGTCCTCGTGACAAACATGGTGGTCTACTCTGTTATTACGCAGAGAAGCACCTACGACGTGGGTAAAATTCAAGAAAATATTCACCTCAATTGGGATATTAGACGAATATGAAGATGGCGTTACGGCTTGGCATTATCTGAGGATGACTAAGAAAGAAACATTGGATGACTACTGCCAGAGGTTACTTACTTGCCAGTGTCCTCGTTTTGGAAGATCATTCGACAATATTGTTTCTCTGAGGGCTTACTAGGAGAATTACCTCCTCAACATCTTGAAGATCATACCATTCATTTGATTCTCGGTAGTACGCCACCAATGTCCTCATTTCGGAAGACCATTCGACAATATTGTTTCTTTGAGGGCTTACTAGGAGAATTACCTCCTCAGCATCTTGAAGATCATACCATTCATTTGATTCTCGGCAGTACACCACACAATGTCCGGCCATTTGTGACTTCAAAAAGAGGGTCCCAAAAATTAAACAAAAATCATTGGAAAGAAACCAACAAATAAGGTTAGCAGTTGCTACGTTCTCGTGACAGTTTTGGAGGGCGTTCTGGGAGAATATTGGTACGCGGTCACAATTCTCGTCCTTTTTCCACCCATAGAGAGATGGGCAATCAGAGATAGCGAACTCAATGGTTTTGGACTTGTTAAAGTCATACATATTTGATTAGAAGGCTCAGTGGGAGAAGTATTTGCCTTTGGTGGAGTTTTCCTACAACAGCAAAGTACATACGTCTACGGGGAAGGCGCCATGGAGGGTGCGTTCCACCTGTTCTAAGCACCAAGGATAAGATTTTTGAGCAGATCAGTACGTTCATGATCTGGACACTGCTTTTTGCTAAGGTGCGCGAGGCTCTTGAGAAGTCTCAAGCACGGCATAAGAAGGCAGCGGACAAGCATCGACGTAAGTCATAGTTGAAGGAAGATGATTGGGTGCATTTACGATTTGAGAAGGCACGCCTACGAAAACGAAAGGGTAAGGTGTCACGGGGACGTGGCAACTGTTAACTATGTCACGAGGACGTGGCAACTGCTAACTTTAGTTGTTGGTTTCTTTCCAAGGGGTTTTGTTTTATTTTTGAGACCCTGTAGCAAACGGTCGGACATTGCATGGCCAATGTGAATGGTAGTTTCACTCGCAGATGGGTAGTGGAATACTAGGAAGCAAACGCAATAAAGGCCTAAAGTCAAGGTGTGACTACCAACTGAAAGTATCCGATAGTTGGGCCACATTGCATTTTTGGATGCGGTCCCAATGAGGATAGATGGTCAAAAGACCAGTGGGAGCCCAACGGAAGCATCTCTTAAAATTTAGGGAATTGCTATTTTGGGCCGAGAAATGTGTTCGCGTCATTACCTCCGGTATGACTAGGGGAACATTTTACAACTCTGCCGCGAAGTCAACTGGGCAATTGGTTGAGATATTTTTAAGCGGCGAACCCGAAACGGAAAAATGCTTGAAATGCGCCGAGTGTCATTTTCTCGTGGACTTTCCTCATGCAGAAAAATGGGCGCTGATTTTTAAGCTGGGAGAGGCCTTCATTTGCAATTTGTCACAGGTTAAGAGCTATGGAGTGTTTCCTTTCCCTCTTATGTACAGTGCGGTGCCAGGAGTGATGCCTTGCACGCTACACACTGCTCTCTCTCTCTCTCTCTCTCTCTCTCTCTCCCCCCTACGAGCAGTATGTTATGCCCCACTAGTGGGCTTTTCATTTGACCAATGTACAATTATGTGGGTTCATGCGCGATTGCCGAGGCAAGAGCCTCTTGCACAGGTACTGGATTAGCTAGCGGCTAATCCCCTGAGGTACAGGTGAATTCGGAGAGGTTTCACATCCGAAATCTCGTCCGATTCAAAGGGCAAGTAGCCCTACAGGTGCGGGAGCTCGAGGTCTTGCTACAGATGCGACCGGCACGCGAAACGGAGCCCAAAACAGGGAATTACAGCCTGCTGTGTATTTTTGCAGGTTTAGGGTTTCGGCCCTAAAGGGACCCTAATACCCCCAGGAGGTTTCGGCCCTAAAGGGACCCTAATACCCCCAGGAGGTTCGGCGACGTGAGGGGACCGCTGTACAGGTGAACTGGCGCATTTTCGGGGCAGAAAACAGAGAATTCAGCGTGCTGCAGATTCTCGCCAGGTTTTGCAAAGTGTTCGTATGCGTCGGGAAAGTCACCTATTGCGTGGGGATACTGACTATGAAGCATCTTAGTATAGTTATGCTGCCGAAATCGGGCCAGAACAGGTGTTTCTTAGCCTAGATTGTGCAGGGCAGCTTGTAGGAGATCACAGGTTTTATTCCCTCTGTTAAAGAATAAAGAAATACCGAAAGGGGCGTCAATTTTGGGGCCTACAGGTTGTCGATGTCTGCTCGGAGCATTCTAGCTTCCGAGGCTTATGTGTACTTAGGTGTTAATCCTCGCTACAGGTTACCTCTGCAAAGTGCTCTGTGTGTGTGTCTAAAGTAAAGAATTTTGGGTGAAAGCCAAAGCCTACCTCCCCACGTGCCGGTTGCATGGTTCTGTTGCCGGGACATCAATCACTTTTTCCTTAAAGAGTGAGCGTGGATTGTTTTGGGTAAAGACAGAGAGTGGAGGAACGCGGGGATTACACTATTGCCGACAAGGGGAAGGGAATTATGGAAGAGGGTTCCTCTTTAAAGCACAGGCAGGAGATTGCTATGGTTTTTGAGATTGGCGAGAGCTCACGGCCACGTCAGTCTGTACCTCTTGTCAATGTGAATGTCCCTCCAGTAGTACAGGGCTTTATGATTGGGCAACTTGAGGATGATGCATTCAAGACTCAGTTAGTTGCCGCGGTGAATGTCTTTTCGCAGCTGGTGCAGAATTCGAGGTTTATGGAATTCTTGCAAGCGCCACCAGTGCAACAACAAAATAGGCAACCTACGCCGCGTACGGAGCTTGTTGATGCTCAAGCCCAGGTACTTCATGTGGCACAGGAGGAAAGGGAACACTCGTATGTTGCGGAGTCGGGGGCTCCAAAGCAGGTTCCTCCCGTGCTTGAACAGGTGGCTAGAACTCCTATTCCACTGGTTATGCCAGCTCAGCCCTCCACCTTTCAGAGCCAGCATGCTGTCTTGAATGGACAGGGAGCTGGGTACTAGGCAATGCACTCAGTTTTTCCACCACCCACGGTACATCCTGGGTATTTCGGGGGTGGATCAGTGTTCCAAAGTATGGCTGGTTATGCGCCTGGAAGTCAACCGTACATGCCAGGAACAGTGTTCGGGGGTATGCAAGGCATCATGCCAAACCCCATGTATGGTAGTATCGGCATGCAACAAGGTTTCCACTGCAACCAGGGCCAGTTTGGGGTGCCACAGGGTCATTTTGGCATGGCTGGTTTTTCTGGATAGCAGCCAGATATTGCACCTCTGACGCAAAATGTGAATGGCCAAGTTGTGCCGATCATGCCTACTACAGTGCCCATGTTGCAGACCATTCCATATGACAACTTGGGGGCACTAGAGAAGCCAAAGGCTTACAAAGAAGGTGGTGCAACTGTAAAGTTCAGTAACTTCAGTGGTTTCGAGGATAAGACAAAGGCCCTCACTTTCCTCCAGCAGTTTGATACAGCTTTTGCGGGAGGGAATTTTACAGAGGCCTCGAAGGTCAGGAAAGCTGCCACTTTCTTAAAGGACAATGCGCTTACATGGTGGACGGCATTGTTAATGCAAGGACAGGCACCCGCCACTTGGGTTTACTTCAAGAAAATGTTTGCATCTGCTTGGCTTTCAAATGAATTTGAAGTCGACGTCATGACAAATTGGCACCAGCTTACTTCAGCTTCGTGCAAGAGCTTGCTGGAGTACAATAGGAGGTTTTGTAAAGCTTTACTCTCAGTGACCTCCTACAGATTTGTGCCATTGACAGAGCAGATAGAGAAGTACTGTTGTGGGCTGCCTAAAGGGCTTCACGATTACTGTACAAAGAACAGAGTGGCTACCCTTACTTAGCTTATGGAAGTTGCGAACATTGGTCTTGCCTTGTTGAAAGGAGAGGACAGTGGATTTCCGAGCAGTGACAAAGGAGGACAGCAAAAGAAAAATTCAGCGAAGAAGCCCTTTGTGAAAATGGCTCCTGATGCGTCACAGGGGTCAGAAAAGGCCACCAAAGACAAGGATTCAACCGGGACTTCTGGAGCGCAGACAAAGAAACAGAAAAGGAAACCTTTTGTGCGCAAGTCGCTCAAGGAAAAGAAGGTCCTAATGGCTGAGAACAAATGCTTTATATGCGAGTAGCCTGGTCACTTTTCTATCAATTGTCCACAAAGGAAAAGACTAGCTGACTCAGAGGATAAAGAAGACCAGAAAGGCAAGAAGCCTAAACCCACGGCAGGTTTAGTGCCAGACATGGTGGGTGACAGGCCCAGCACAGATGCCAGTGAGTTATGCAGGGCATGGGGTAAAGTTAGGGATCAGACGGCACTCATCTTCTTTGATCCAGGTGCCAAAGCCAACTTTTATCTCACCAGAGTTAGCTATGAAGCTGGGCATCAGAGCTGAAGAGATGGGGTACACAACAGAGGCAGGGTTGGCATGTCCTGGCCACTCAGAGTGTGTCACTCCCATCATTGGAAAACTGCGTCTGCATATTCAGTCGTATGTGGACACTGAAGAGTTTTACATCATGCTGCTGGAAGGTTGTGACGCCTTGTTGGGGATCCCGTGGATGTCTGAGTGCATGGAGTCTTGGATGCCTACAACAAAAAGATCACTGTACAGCTTAGGGGCAAAACTCACATCTTGGATGTAAAGCATAAAGGAGAGTCAGTCCCTATTGTATCTGCTTCTGCTATCACTTCTGTAATAAAGAATCATCTTTCTGTGTACTTTATTTTTGCACGTGATGTCTCAGATAGTGATCAGTCAAATTTATCTGTGTTAGATAAAGAAAGGTCAGCATTTTTGCAAAAGTTTAGTGATTGTTTTTCTGATTCATTACTGCTGCAATTGCCGCCAGAGAGACCCGAGGACCATCGGATAGATTTGGTGCCAGGGTGTAGCCCACCAAATAGACCTCCCTACAGGGTTAGTGCGGCGCAGCAGAAAGAGATTATGGGCCAGGTTGAGGAATTATTAGAGAAGGGGCTGATTCAGCCTAGTTCTTCACCCTTTAGCTCCCCAGTGCTCCTAGTGCAGAAGAAGGATGGCTCATGGCGCATGTGTATTGATTACCGTGCGTTGAATAAGAATACCATCAAGAATAGGTTCCCTATTCCTAGAATTGATGATATGCTCGATCGTTTAGAGGGTGCTGCAATTTTCAGCAGGATAGACCTTAAGAATGGGTACCATCAGATTCGTATAAGGCCAGAGGATGTGCACAAGACTGCGTTTAGAACGACATTTGGTCTTTATGAGTTTTTAGTGATGCCGTTTGGGCTAACAAATGCTCCTGCCACGTTCAACAGAATGATGGACCGGATTTTCCTCTCGCATCAACAGTTTGTTGGAACGTTCTTCGATGACATGATAGTGTATTCGAAGAATGAAGAGGAGCATAGGCGTCACTTGACCATTGTGTTCGAAGAGCTGCGTAGTCACAGGTTACTTGTCAATCCTAAGAAAAGTAAATTCTTCCTCAAAGAGATCCACTTTCTGGGCCACATAGTCTCAAAGGATGGTGTTAGAATGGATCCCGCAAAGGTCGAAGCTATCAAGACATGGCCAGACTTGAAGACTGTGCACGATGTCAGAAGCTTCTTGGGATTGTGTTCCTACTATAGAAGGTTTATCAGAAATTTTGGAGAGATAGCATCGCCTCTTCACGCTTTGCAAAAGAAAGAGGTCACTTTCAGATGGACCCAAAAAGAGATTTCAGCTTTTAGTCTCTTAAAGGAAAAGTTGACTTCAGATCCAGTTATTGTTTTACCAGATCTCAGGAAGTCATTTGTGGTCCAGTGTGACGCGTGTGGCAGTAGCATCGGAGCAGTGCTAATGCAAGATGGACGGGTAGTAGCTTATGAAAGCCGAATTTTGCAAGGGCCAGAGAGGACTATGCAAGTCTATGAGAAAGAGCTCTTGGCCGTGATTCATGCGCTTTCTAGTTGGAAGCACTACCTCTTAGGTGCTGATTTTGTTGTCCGAACAGATCATCAGACCTTGCGATACTTTTTGACACAGTCAAAGTTATCCGAAAAGCATATGCGATGGGCAAACATTCTTTCCATGTTCCACTTCCAGATTATGCATGTGAAGGCAAGAAGAATGTTGTGGCTGATGCATTATCAAGAAAGCCACAAATTTCAGCTGTGTCAATTCCTTATCATCATGAGTTAGATGACATGAAGGAACAGTATACTGCTGATGAAGATTTTGCAAGGATCTTTGAACAGTTACAAGAGGGGCAACATCACGAGCACTACCTCCTCAGAGATGGTTTTATGATGATGCATGGCAGACTTTGTGTCACTAGGCCACTGCGACATAAGGTCATGGAAGAGAGTCATGTCCCAAGGCATCATGGCATTGATGCCACAGTTAAAGCGGTAGAGACATTTTTCTATTGGCCTACCTTGAGGAGAGATGTGGATGCCTTTGTGCGAGCATGCATAGTTTGCCAAAAGGTCAAGTTTGACAGGCAAAAGGCACCAGGGTTGTTACAACCATTGCCGATTCCGGATAGGCCATGGGAAAGCATTGCTATGGACTTTATCTTTGATCTTCCAAGGACGCCAACAAGGAGTGATGGTATATGGACCATTATCTGCAGGTTCAGCAAGCAGGCCCATTTTATCCTTGTCAGGAAGAAGATATAATCTGATCAGGTGGCACGCTTGTTCATGTACAATGTGTTTAAGTACCATGGTATGCCACAAGCGATTATCAGTGATCGTGATCCTCGCATGACCAGTTTGTTCTGGAGAGGATTGTTCGAGAACATGGGCACTACGCTCAAGTTCTCGTCTTTGTTTCATCCACAAACTGATGGACAGTCAGAAGAGGCTAATTCTACTGTCTTAGATTTGCTGAAATGCTATGTGTCTGATAATAAGGGCAAGTGGGAACAGTATTTGCCTATGCTTGAGTATGCGTACAATAATACGGTGCATTTGTCTACTGGCAAAGCATCTTTTGAGATTGTTGAAGGCGGCAAAAAGGTTCCTCCCATTTTGCATACAAAGGACAAGATCTTTGAGGCAGATCGATATGTTGAGAACATGGATGAGATGTATAAGAAGATTAAAGTTGCCTTGGAGAAGACTCAGGCAAAGCAAAAAAAGGCTGTTGATCGTCACCGTCGTGAATTGCTGTTATCACCATGTGATTGGGTTTTGTTAAGGTTCGAAAAGGCAAGGTTAAAGAAGATGAAGGGCAAGGAACTGCTGTTTCCTAAGCTCAACATGCGTTACTATAGGCCTTTTCAAGTGCTTGACAAGATCAGCGATGTGGCTTACAGGCTGAAATTTCCTGATGCGTGGAAGATTCATAATGCGTTTCACGTGAGTCTTCTAAGACCCTTTGTGGGTGATGTGCCAGAAGATATGCCAGATGAGGATCAGCCAGAAGTTGAGGAACTTGATGAGATCCTGGTTCCTGAGCAAGTTTTGGCACAAAAGTTAAAGGACAAGTTGCAAGGCGCTATTTGGTGAAGTTCAAGAACTATCCGCCTATGGATGCAAAGTGGATGGAAGAGCATGAACTGTAAGAGTCACCAAATGTATTGCAGCTTTACCTTGAAGCCTTTGGGTTACAGCCTACTTATGCCCCAACCCAACGTGTGCAAAGGAGGGCTAATGATAGAGCTAGTACATCAAATGTACATATGAATTCAGTGTAATAGATGGAAATGACAAAAGTATGAAGGCCTCATTAAGTCATTTGTATCTATATGTTATGACCTTTCTTGCGGATACATGCGATGATAAAAGAGTGTTAATAGCACAAGATTATCAGTGGCGTGTATTTATGGTATGCAATCGAGGACGTTTGCGATTTCAAGAGGGGGGTATGTCACGGGGCGTGGCAACTGTTAAGTATGTCACGAGGACGTGGCAACTGCTAACTTTAGTTGTCGGTTTCTTTCCAAGGGGTTTTGTTTTATTTTTGAGACCCTCTTCTTGAAGTAGCAAACGGTCGGACATTGCATGGCCAATGTGAAGGGTAGTTTCACCCGCAGATGGGTAGTGGTCGGCACTGGAATTCGTATGGTAAGAGGATGCCTAGGCTCAGAGCAAGATCATATAGGTCCCTCCGTCGCACTTAGCAAGTTGGTGGATACTAGGAAGCGAACTCAATAAAGGCCTAAAGTCAAGGTGTGACTACCAACTGAAAGTATCTGATAGTTGGGCCACATTGCATTTTTGGATGCGGTCCCAATGAGGATAGATGGTCAGAAGACCAGTGGGAGCCCAACGGAAGCATCTCCTAAAATTTAGGGAACTGCTATTTTGGGCCGAGAAATGTGTTCGCGTCATTACCTCCGGTATGACTAGGGGAACATTTTACAACTCTGCCGCGAAGTCAACTGGGCAATTGGTTGAGATATTTTTAAGCGGCGAACCCGAAATGGGAAAATGCTTGTAAATGCGCCAAGTGTCATTTTCTCATGGACTTTCCTCATGCAGAAAAATGGGCGCTGATTTTTAAGCTGGGAGAGGCCTTCATATGCAATTTGTCGCAGGTTAAGAGCTATGGAGTGCTTCCTTTCCCTCTTATGTACAATGTGGTGCCAGGAGTGATGCCCTGCACGCTAGGCACTGCTCTCTCTCTCTCTCTCTCCCCTACGAGCAGTATGTTATGCCCCACTAGTGGGCTTTTCATTTGACCAATGTACAATTATGTGGGTTCATGCGCGATTGCCGAGGCAAGAGCCTCTTGCACAGGTACTGGATTAGCTAGCGGCTAATCCCATGCAGGTACAGGTGAATTTGGAGAGGTTTCACATCCGAAATCTCGTCCGATTCAAAGGGCAAGTAGCCCTACAGGTGCGGGAGCTCGAGGTCTTGCTACAGATGCGACCGGCACGCGAAACGGAGCCCAAAACAGGGAATTACAGCCTGCTGTGTATTTTTGCAGGTTTAGGGTTTCGGCCCTAAACGGACCCTAATACCCTCAGTAGGTTCGGGGACGCGAGGGGACCGTTGGACAGGTGAACTGGCGCATTTTCGGGGCAGAAAACAGAGAATTCAGCATGCTGCAGATTCTCGCCAGGTTTTGCAAAGTGTCTGTATGCGTCGGGAAAGTCACCTATTGCGTGGGGATACTGACTGTGAAGCGTCCTAGTACAATTATGTTGCCAAAATCGGGCCAGAATAGGTGTTTCTTAGCCTAGATTGTGCAGGGCAGCTTGTAGGAGATCACAGGTTTTATTCCCTCTGTTAAAGAATAAAGAAATACCGAAAGGGGCGCCAATTTTGGGGCCTACAGGTTGTCGGTGTCTGCTCGGAGCATTCTAGCTTCCGAGCCGTGTGTGTACTTAGGTGTTAATCCTCGCTACAAGTTACCTCTACAAAGTGCTCTGTGTGTGTGTCTAAAGTAAAGAATTTTGGGTGAAAGCCAAAGCCTACCGCCCCACGGGCCGGTTGCATAAGGAGCGATTTTTTCCAAAGTTGAGTATGTGATACTATGGCCTTTCTAGATTCAGGAGAAGATAATTAATGTATTCCTCAGACTGAAGTTACCAAATACTTGGAAGATTCACAATGCATTTCATGTAAGTCTATTGAGACCAGTGTAACAGGGAACGGGCGGAACGGGGCCTTCCCGCTCTCGGAACCCGTTTCCAAGCCGGCTAGAGTCTCGGAACGAAACGGGAACAGAACGGCGTGTTCCGTTTTGAGGGATGACCGGAATGGCAACCAGAACGCCATTCAGAATGGGCGGAACGCAGAACGAAACAGCGGAACGTTGATGGCCGGAATGCCTGTTTGAAAATATGACCTTTTTTTGACGGTTGTTTGGGGTAGTGCCATGTGCTTGAGGCTATGGTGGTGGGAGCGAGCCTTTGAGGCAGCTAGTAGCTAGGGCACCATGCCTCAAGAAGAAGAAGAAGAAGGGGGGTGGGGGGAATTGGGATTCCTTCCCATCCTCACCTATATAAACTAGGGGTTTGAAGTTTGGACCCCTTTTTTCAAGCACTCAACCTCACCGTCTCCCTCAAGGCTCTCTCTCCCTCTCCCTTAGGCTTCAAGCCTCAAGGCTCAAGCTCCATCTCTCCCTCACTCTCAAGCTCACAACCTCACCCTCTCCAGCCTAATTTAAGCATATTTTAGGTTTATCGTTCCGGCCCTTGTTCCGTTTCCGCCATTTTGGGGCCCCTCGTTTCGGAAACGTTCCAGAGCCCCCCGGTCCTGTTCCTTGTTCCCGTTCTGTGTAGCTATGATTGAAACCTTTCACAGGTGAAGTGCCAGTTGACAAGGCGCCAGAGGAGCAGCCTAACGTGGAAGAGACAGAGGAGATTCTCATTCCAGAACAGGTCTTGGCTCACAAGGAAAGGAAAGTGAAAGGGATTAGCAGATAGTGCGTCTCATGGTTTTGACAATTGAGACTAACGTGCCAGTGGACAAGGGAGGCGAGCGAAGCTACCCACAGGTTCCAGGGCACAAGGAAAGAACGTAAAGGAATGAGCTGCTAGATCAGAGAATTCCACAACGGATCCATATTGAGGTGCCAAGGGCAGGGAGGCCCGAAGGGCTAACAACAGGTCATAGGGTACTAGAAAAGAATAGAAAGGTAAGCTAGGTCCAGCGGATAATTTGGTCTAGGGTACTTTTGGCCCTCGATGCAAAGTGGATGGAGGAGGAGAACATTGCAAATTCTCTTCAGAAAGAGATGTACCTTGAAGCTTTTGGGCTATTCGCACTGTCTCTGCCAAAAGTTACTGATGAATGAGCAGGTTGAATTTGGTGCGGTGGGTACTGCACAAGATTGGAGCCACTCCACTCCTTTGTCACAGATTGCCTAGATCAAATAATGTCACTAATTTTACTTTGAGATTTTAGGGTACCCACTGGTTAAGTATTTTGCAGAATAACTTTATGACCCGTGTGCACTGAATTGGAAATTTCCTTAACTGAATTGAAAACATGTGCTCTTTCATGTTAGAGACATGTAGAGAAAGATGAAATGTCTGCAACATTTTGTGTGATGAATGATTTGAACTCAGTGCATCTAGACATTTGTTAGAGATCAGCGAGATCTGGATACGATGGCTAACTGAACTGAATATGAATTGAATGAGATTCTAGTGCATCAAGATGTCTATATGGATGAGTTGACTGGATACTGTTGTGAGTGCATCAAGAGTTTCGGAAGATGAGATGGCTGCACAGTGATCTATGTGCATCAAGAGTTCTGGACGGAATGAGATGGCTGGATTGAATGATTGAAACACAAGTATTCCGTGTGAACTGAGTGTCTGATTTTGTGAATTGCATGCTATGTGGACGTACTCTCTTGTGAGGAAGTCATAGGCATGGTTTGCTCGATTGAAATCTGAAATGAGAAGATATGATAGTAACAATGTGAAAGATGCGGAAGAAGTTTTACGAACTTTAAAGTCTTGTCGAGTTACACAATTTCAAAAGTTCAGCTCCTACCAACTTATGGGACCCTATCCAACGGGGCCTAAGGGACACAAGGAATAAAAAGAACTTGCGTGCAGGTTGATGATGTGGTAGCTGTACGAATGCCCGCAAATCATGTTGATGATGTGGCGGTTGTACGGACGCCTGCGTTTTCCGTTGCTAACATGGCAGGCTGCACGGACGTTCGCAAAACTTGTTGATAGCTTTAGCGCTAGCTTTTGGGGGTTTAGTGCTTTTGAGGAAAGTGCTTTTGGGGCTTGCTTTTGAGCATCCCTTGTAATGTTTATAAGAGCCCCTTAGGCCTCACTATGGAGAGCATCTGGACGCAGAGTTTGAGAGCAGAGGACCCTTGGGAGTTGTACTTTGTAGTGAGCAATAATAAAGAAATATCGAAAGGGGCGTCAGTCTTTGGGGCTAGTGCTTGTGGGTGCGGAACTTCGTCGTTCCGTGTCGACTCTCTCTCTTGGATAGTTTCCTACGACGTTAAAATTCTCTTCTTCTTCTTCTTCTTCTTTGGCATAAAGTTCAATGATGTTGAAGTTTCTGTTTTGTGTTGCTATTGATTTCTCACTTGGAGTGTCCAAGCGTGTAACACGTAGTCATGTGAGGAGCCCAACTAGTGAGGCATTACCATATGTGTAAGGGGGAGAGAGTTGCACGAGAGTGGAATCAATGCGCTACATGAGACAAGAGAGAAGGCAAGCTTTCCATGAAAGCTGTGAACATGAAATTCACTCACAAAACTGAAAAATGCAGCCCCTTCTCTCTTTTGGGTTTTGGAGTGTGTTGACGAGCAGGTAGCTCTCCTACTAACATGTGTCCACTATGCCCCTTATGGCTCAGTTTCCTAACCCCTCCCAACTTATGAAGTTGTTAGTGACTTGCCGCATGACCCGAATTCCATTTGGGTGCGCACATACTTCCATATTCATCAGAATTCAATGTTGATTGGCCCGAGTAGTCCCCCACTGATCGACTTAGATTCGTGATGTGAGAAACCAATTTTGCTAGCCGTTTCACATAGGCCATGCAATGTCCACTTGCACCTTTTCAAGCGTTTCGGGAAACAAGCAAAAATAAAATAAATAAAAATAGGTAATACATATTTAGAGAAGGCAACAAGAAAAATACCTCCAAAGCAAAGCCCTCCGTGGGAAGCTGGTGGTCAGAGGTCTTCTCCAAGGGACAGAGCCCTGGAAGGAGTTGTTGCTTCACATGTTTTAGGCCTAGGTCCCCTAGACAGGCGGCCCTTGGAGGCCTTCCACCCACTGGATCTTTACGGAGTTGCGTAGAGTAGGCCTGAGCCAGAGGATCGTTTTGTGCTGAGCTTGCTTCGGTCTTGGGAGCAGCTGCGGGGGGGCCTTGAGCAGCATCAACCCACATGCATTGAGGAGTGGTTGAGGTAGCCACTTGTTTGGAACCCCTTGGTCAGTACACAACGAGGTCGCTTGGTTGGTAGCAGGCCTCACGTCTCTTGGGGGTCCATGACAGAGGGTCCAGCCCGTACTTTTGGCGACTGGCCGCAGTGCTCAGTTCTTCGTGAGGAGATGCAGAACATTCAGCTGCGTGGCATGAGGAGAGCGCAAAGCATGTGCCAGGACATTACAGAGGCTATCTTTGCAGAGTAGCACACTCCTCTGGAGTCTGCAACACCTCGTTGGATGGGGGCCTTCATGCGACTGGAGGTCCTCATCTCAGTTAGAGCCTGTATAGCCATAGGATCTTGCAGTTTCTTCGAGGTACAGGAAGAGGGCAGACTCCACAACATCTCTACCGAGTTCAAGAAGAGGGTAGACTCCACAACATCTCTACCGAGGCACCAGAGGTAGCCGAGTGCTGTTGGAATTAGGGTTGCAGGAAAACACACACAACTTGGAGAAGACGAAGGAAGCTCAAGGCACACAATAGAGTGTTACTTAGTGTGCAATGGAAAGATAGATAGCCCTAGAGTGATGGGTGTATATACAATGCATGGGGGGAAAAACCTCCTAAAGAGGGAAAAAATGCCCCAGCGGTCCTAGTGTGTTCACTCACATCACTACCACATGTATATGGTAACGATTCCCCCCTGGAGTGATGCGGTGAACGAGAGTTGGCACATGAGTAAAGGGAGGTACCATGCCCTGAGGACATGATCAATCCATAAAGGTGAGTAAGTGCAAATCTTTGCGGAAAGCTTCTGACGAGACGATGCCTTTGTGAAAAGATCTCCAAGGTTGTCCTGTGTTGGCACATAAGCCAAGCTGATCTCTCCTGTTGAGAGCCTCTCCCTGACATAGTGGTAATGCATCTCAATGTGCTTTGTGCGAGCATGAAAAACTAGGTTCCTCGCAACTGCCAATGCGCTCTGACTGTCAGTGTAGATAGTGTTGGCAGTGTCCTGTCCAACACCCAAATCAGCCATAAGGCGTCTGAGCCACACACACACTCAACCGTAGCTGTGAAGACTGCCCTGTACTCAGCCTCACAACTAGAAGTGGCCACAGTAGGTTGCTTCTTGCTCAACCATGATATACATGAACTGCCAAACATGAAACAAAACCAGCTGTAGACACTCGCGTGGAAAAAGCATGTAAGTCTGGCGGGAATGATCCCCCCTTGGGATAAAACAAGCCAAGATGCAAAGTGCCACTCAAGTAGCGGAAAATCCTCTTGACAGCCTGCCAATGCTTAGACCCTGGGCTATGCATAAATCTGCCGACCTGTGAGATTGCAAACTGAATGTATGGCCTCGTGTTGTATACATAAATGAGGCAGCCAACAACAGTTTGATAAAGAGTGACATCAACAGGATCACCCGCATCATGTAGACTCAACTTCAAACCTGTTTCCATGGGAGTGGCAATAGGTTTGCAATCCTCAAGTCCAAACTTACATAGCAATGTCTCTATCTAACTTTTTTGACACGCAATACCACCATCACATTGCTTAAACTGTATGCCCAAGTAATGATGCAACAACCCCAAATCTTTCATCTTGAAAGTAGCATTCAAATCAACCTTAAATTCAGCAATATGTGCCTCATTGGGACCAGTGATCAGCAAATCATCCACATAAAGAACAACAATGAGAAGTACATCGCCCTCACGCTTTGACATACAATGTGCTTTCTTTTCGACTGTTACGAAAGCCTCGTTTGACCAAATGAGTCTCAGCTTGCTCATACCAAGCACGAGGAGATTGCTTCAACCCATACAAAGCCTTCTTACATTTGCACACTTTGTCCTCGTCCTTTCTTGACAAAACCGCGAGGCTGCGTTACATAAACTTCCTCAATATGTCACCTTTCAAGAAAGCAGTAACAATGTTTGACTGATGTACATCCCAACCAAAATGAGTTGCCAATGCACATAGAAAACGAACAGTATTCATACGACAAGTGTGAGCAAAAGTTTCTTCATAATCTATGCCTTTTTGCTGCGCATAGCCTTTTGCAACAAGTCGAGCGTTATGGCGATCAATCTCACCATCTGGCTTGCGTTTCAACTTGTAAACCCACTTTGTACCAATGGCCTTTTTGCCAGGAGGCAAATCACATAAAGTCCATGTGTCTTTTTCTATATGTGCATCATATTCTGATTGCATGTGGCAGCCATCCAATTTTCTGAATTTTGTGCTTCATCAAAAGACAAATGTTCCTCAACATCATGTAAGCTAGACATAGCCAAAGCATAACAATCTGATGCATAAGATGCATGGCGAGAGCCTGAACGAGTGCAACTAGACAAAGGTGCATCCAAGTTACTGTCACGCAAAGTGTGCACCAGCCATTTTGGCATACCTCTAGCCTGCTCGTTTTCAGCCCTTTCCTCATCAAGTACATCTGCATCAGTAATAGGCTAATCTGTAACATTTTCTGAAACCCCCATAGGCTGTACATTTGCCTCATTGGAATTTACATTCATACTTCAACCACTGAAAAGAGGCAACAAAGTGTGTCACGTGACACATCCAACCCTATGTGTCCGTGGACAAGCTACAGCATGACCAGGGTTCAGTCAATCAAGTCAGTCTAGAATAGGAAGTGATCTGGCACTTTTGTGAGTCTGTTCGCAGACCGTGCATGACCAGTCACTTAGATTTGATGCATATCCTCCAGTTGCACACAGCATGATCATCAGCATTACCATCATAATCCATCAGGAGAATATTCCAGTGCATTAAATCTATTTTTCCTATTTTTTAACATTTTTCACTTATTTATTAAGTCACTTTTGTTGGGAACTAGGTAGGGCAATTTTGCTAATGAAATATATAAGCAAACCAAAGCTAGCACTTTCTCGCAGAAGAGGCAGCAGGAGCACACGCTCAACATGCCAATTCTCAACAAGAACAAGAACAAGAACCTCTCTCAAGCAAGACTTCCCTCTTGGTGGCGTTTTACCCACAAGCTTCCCTGGCGTTTTTCCTCAGACTGCCAGCGTTTTTCAGCCTAGATCATAGCGATTTTCAGCCAGCATACATAGCGCTTTTTCAGCAGTACAGGGCAGCGTTTTTGTGCATGCTGTCCAACATTTTCGGGCCACAGAAAACAGCGTTTTTGCATAGCCCAGACCAGTGTTTTTGGTAGCAGCAAACAGCCAGCCACTTCAGCGTTTTTCCAACTGTGCATCAGCGTTTTTGCATTGCCAAACCCGCGTTTCTAGCAAGACAAATTCAGCAGACAGAAGAGTAGTAGATCCAGTGAACTCCAAGCACGAAAGTCATCGTTGTTGCACGTCAAGTCACAGTAGCAGATAGCTTAGTCTCGTTGTCGTCCTCATCGTCGTCGACATCGTCGGCAAGTCCAAGCATTGTAGAGGTTTGTGCAATCAATAGTAGACCGCTCTCGCCATAGAGATTGGGGCCTTCGGAGGATGGTTTGACAACATGCTGGTGTTGTATAGTGCTCTCTCTATCTCTCAGTCTCAGCACCTTCATTCACAGTGTTCACCACTTTGTTTGTGTCCATTGCACTCTCTCACTAAAGGAACGGAAGGCTTTCCTTCTGTAAGTAAAAGGAACCTTGGGCATAGTTCGGAGCACTCATCTTGAGCAAAGTTCAACATTCATTCCGCTGCACCTTACATTGGTATCAGAGCTTTGGCAGTGTTTTGTATCACTCAAGGAAAGAACCACAAGAATTTTTTTTTGCTTGTTGCGGTCGCACGTAACCCAAGTCCTCTTGGGCGTGTCGATTCTTAATCGTGTTTTTGAAGAGTGACAGGAAACCCAAGAAAGAAGGGCTTGTCCAGCCTCCCCTTGTGCCTCTTTTCACTCATTGAGAGCGGACCGTGCACTTAGCGGCTGGCCAATGGACGTGAGGTGGGAAAAAGCAACCTTGGTGTGAGCGCAAGCCCGTCAAGGGGTGCGCCCGCGGAAAAGAGTAGAACTCGGGTGAGGAGAAGATCCTTCGCTAACACAGATTGCAAGCGAAAGAAGAACCTCAAGAACCTCAAGAACTCAAGATCCCCAAGAACCCAAGAACCCAAGTTCCTCGTGAACTTAAGAACCCAAGACCACAAGAACCCATGACTTCAGTGGATGGTGATCACTCGAAGCGGAATGGATACTTCGCTTGGAGGTGGTGAGCATGGGAGTAGCACAGAAGAATTGTCCCCACCAAGAGGTTTTTTTGACCCTCCCCCTTCCCCATCTACGCCCCGGATTGTACCAAATCCTATGGAGGCTTTGGTGAAGACAATGCTGGACATGATCGCACAACAAGAAGCGAATCGTTTGGCGGCCGAAGAAAGACAGGCAGAGCGTGCGGCACAGAGTGAACGACGCATGCAAGAATTGGTCCGACATGTTCTCACCTCGAAGTCGGAGCCAGCCAAAGATGTTGGTAGTTCATCAAGTGGCGCAAGCCGAGATTCGGATTCCAACAACCTAGTCACAGAGAAGATCGAGTTCAATAAGTATGATGGTAAGATGGATGCTACGGTTATTCATTCTTGGTTGCATCAATTTAATGCTTATTTTGCGACAACTAAGAAGACAGGAAATAGCAAAGTTTTGACGGCAGCTATGTACCTTGCCGGTGATGCCATCAATTGGTACCACGCATATAGCAAAAGGCACAGTTAGCCACGCACCTAGAGGAAGCCGACGAATTCACGCCCCTTTCCTTCAATTGGGCCGATTTCCAAGACAAGCTCAAGGCGTGGTTTATGCCCCTTAGTACCTCGCACGATTGAAGGACGATTGGCGCGCTCTCAAGCAAAATGGTATGCCAGTTATGTCTTTCTCTAATCGTGTTTTGCAGCTAGGTATCCAATTACGCAAGTCGGATGATGAGCGCAAAGAGGCATTCCTTTATGGATTGGACGAGTATATCAAGTACGATGTCGAGGTGCTCGATCCAATCGATCTCAACAAGGTGGTAGCGATTGCTCTCGCACATGAGATGAAGCATAACAAGGGAAAGCCTAAGGAGAACAAGACTTCCACAAGTACCTCTCAGAACCTTCAGAACGGTAAGAACGGTAACTCTTCTAACCAATCTTCCAATAGTCTCTCAGAAAAGTACTCTCAAAATGAACCTAAGGGTAAGGCTAACACAATTGCTAAACCTAAGCTCACTCCAGATAAAAAGGTAGCACAAGGAATTTTAGGAGGATACATCACGTCGGAAGAGCAAAGCACTTATTCTAAGGAAGGTCGTTGTTTTCATTGTCACATTAAGGGTCACATAAAAAGAACATGTCCTAAGCTTGACTCTGATGAAGCTAAAGAATCCACAGAACCCACTTCCTCTGCCAATGCAATAAATGACAACAGGAGTGTGCTCCAAGTTTCTCATAACCCTCCCATTGATGAGTCTCTCATTGAATGTTATGGTCATCTGATGGGGCAGTGTTTTGTCATATTGTTTGACCCAGGCAGTATGCATGATGTGATTAGTCCCTCTCTTGTTGAGAGAGCCCGCCTAGAGGTTAGTCAGAAATCTTCTCTTGAGGTCTCTGGCTTCGCTCTCAGTATGGACTCTCTCATCACAAAAGAGTGCCTCGATGTGTTGTTTACAGTTCAACAAGCTGCTTTCCGTAGAAAATTTTTCGTCTCTCCTCTCTCAGGATGTGATATGATTTTGGGCATTCGATGGTTTCGTGAGCATAACCCTCTCATTGATTGGGCGGAAAATATGTTCACTTTCAATGCCAAAAGTGACTCTCCCATTGTCATTCGTGGAGAGCAAGTTGTTCATTCTTCATCTCTCATTTCTAATGTGCATGCGAAGATTGAAAGGATTCAAGAGAAGGAGACTCTCTCAGTCTCTTCTTCTCCAAAGCATGACACACAGGATTTGCATGATGATAAGCATGATGATGATTTGAATGACAATGACAAGCATGATGGTTTGCATGATGATCACTATGTGATTTCTCACAAGCATGACGATTTGTATGATCAAGACGTGATTGTTCACAAGGATGATGGTTTAGTTGATGCTTTTTCTTCTGCCCTTCTCTATAGTCAAAGTCGCTTTTCTCGCCCGATAGTCGACCACGGCGTTGTTCTTATGGTACCAGGGAATTCCCAAGAGGACATCACAACTTTCCAAGGGCATTATGTAGAAGTCCTCATGCCCCAAATACCCCTGACAATGCAACCGAAGTTTGCCAATGACAGGTGTAATGGCTACGTCCTTGCCGGGTGCCGCTAGAATTGCCTCTGCTAGTGGTGAGCTGATCGGGTGTGATCTCGAGCCGCGCTGCCAATTCAGGTGAAATGAAGTTGGCCTTGGCTCCTCCATCAAAGAAGACCAGGGCTTTCACTTTGCCCCATGCTCGACAAAGTTCTGTACTCTCGTCCATCGTGCTTGGGTCACTACCCATGCAATTTGGAACCCGTCCTGTTTTCGTCTTGCCTTTTCGTCCTTGTTGCTCAGGTGCTTTCGAACTCTCATGCCTTTCTTCGTCTTTGTCGTTTTGTTCTTTCAGTGCCTTTTTAGGGCACTTCGCGGAGATATGCCGCGTTTCCCCGTATCCAAAGCTCTTCCCCTCTTTGATGTAGAGAGCTCCCTCCCGAAGAGTGAGCTTGGGTTGTGCATCCTTTTCTTTCTTTTCTGGGTTGCTCTTCCTCTTTCTACTTTCATTGTTCGAAGTCTGTTTGGTCCTTTGCGTCATGATTTCATCTGCGGGGTAGGTCAAACTGCCTGAGTGAATGGCAAAACCCCGTTTCGCATGGCTTATCAGTTCTTGAATGGAATCTGACTTTTGCTCTAAGTAGTGATCTCGGATCTCTGTAGGAAGTCCCAAGGTAAACCGCTCAATCTGTTCTTTGAACAAGATCTTCTTAAATGAAGAGGCTGGTAGAAAAAAGCTCCAAAATCTCTCGCAATATGCGTCCAAAGTATCCTTCTTGGTCATCCGAAGATGGTTCCAAGCAGTTCGTGTGTCTCGTTCGTACTCTCTAGTCAGACAAGAAGAAATAAAAAGCCTTTTAAATTTCAGCCATTTAACTGGCGCTGTCTTGTTCAAAAGAAGCGTGGACCACCAAGTTCGAGTATTTCCCTTGAAGTAAGAGGTAGCCCTCCGAATCTTGGAGTGCTTTGAGTAACGCCCTCCAGAGAAAGCTATGTGAAAGTGTTGTGTGAAAGCCAAAGCCTTCGAAGCATCTCTATATCCAGAAAATGTGTCAAATTTGATTGATTGTCCACCTTCTATAAACTCTTGGACTTTCTTGCTTTTATCTTCCAGAAAGTCATACTGGTTGGCTTTATAAAAATTCTTCTTCTTTGCATAAAAGCTGCTGTCGTCCGAGTCCGAACTATCTGAAGACGAGTCCTCTGTAGAACTGTCAACAACTGGGCGAGATTTAGACTTCTTTGCCTTTTTCTTGCTCTTTCCGAAGCTTGCTTTTTGCTTCGCTTTTTTCGTTTTTTTGTCTTCTTCGCTCGAGTCAGAGGAGCTAGAAGAACTGTCAGCAGAAGAAGAAGAAGAACTAGGTACTCCTTCAAATCGCACATGCTTCTTCTGCTTTCTTGCCGAGGCAAAAGTAGATTGACGACCCAAATAACCCGGGAAGTCAGTGCCTTTCTTCTGGCTTTTGTCGTGCTTTTGGGCTTTGTTCTGCGCGTCAAAAAACTGAGAAATCCGTGTATCAACCACCTCTTCTAATTCTTGCTCCGTAAACATCCTTGGAGTACGAGGTTTCTTGAGTGGCGGTTTGAGAGGTGATTCTGTGGTTTGCCGCCACTGTGAGTGCACCTCGTCGAAGGAGGTCTGGCTCATAAATTTTGCAAATTTTGGGTCCTTCGCAAAATTTAGCATCATCTTTTTTGCATCGTTCATCAATCGTCGACGCTCCATCTCTTCAAGCTCTGCCTAAGTAGGCCGAGGCGGGCCATACTCCTCGCGTGAATCCTCTTCGTGATTTCTTCCTGCATCTCTGGATGTAGAGGAAGTCGACTGATCTCTGTTTGAATCCATAAGTGCCGCGTAAAAAGGATCGGAATTCCCGGTAGAAGAGAAATCGGCCGCGCGTTGATACCACTGTAACAGACTTGGACACTCTACAAGTCAAGATTCTATCACGACACGACAAGAATTCACTTCAAAACAGTCCACAGTTCACAATTGATTCGACACGGCCCGGCGGAGTTCCGTGCCTAGAGATGTTGGCCCAAAAGACTGGCTACCTTTCGGTATTTCTTTTTGTATTAATCTGTTGCACAAAGTACACGGAGTGGCTGGGTCTCGCTCTCAGACTCTGTGTCCAAATGCTCTGAGAAGTGAGAGGCCAGGCCACACTTATAAAGGTTTACAAGGGATGCCAAAAGCAGAGCCCCAAAAGCTGCCAATTAAAAGCACTAACATGCATTTGCAGTGGAACCACCCTCTTTCTTCTTAGCCTCTTTGGCCTTCAACTTAGGACACTGCTTGATCAAGTGATCATTAGCTTTACAATAATGGCAACGCATCTTCTTTTTGCCCTTATCACCAGAATTTCCAGACGAATTGCTGCCAGCAAAAGCATTAGGTACATGTGATTTTCCACTTGGAGAAGAACCATAAGAAGTGGCCGCATTGTTGTTACCACCCTTTCTTTGAGCAACGATAAAAGCTTGTTCAACTGCACGCTGCCTAGTCCTGTTTTTTTTGGAAAGTGACTCTTGCAACAGCAATGTGCATAATGCATCAAACTTGACCACTTCAGGATTTCCTTGGGTCATAGGTCTCCAAGTACTAGCAAAAGTCTGGTAAGAATCTGGTAAGGCATCAAGGACAGTCTGCACAAGGGAACTGTCTGAAATGACTTGACCTGCAGAAATAAGTTGCTCATTGATATCCTTGACACCATCAAGGAAAGTGTCCATATCATCTTCCTCATGTATAATCTTCGACTCCAGCTCTTTACGCAACAATGCAATTTTTGACTCATTACGGCTTGCATAAAGACCAGTCAGAATATCCCAAGCCTATTTTGCAGATTTCGTTTAACGAATGTGAGGAGTAATGGTGCGCTTCACAGACAATGCAATCAACGCATGAGCTTGCGCATCCTTTACATCCCAACGAGCTTGTTATGCCGTAGGCAAAACAACTCTAATAACAACAATTCTTGCAGCAAGACCTTCAACATCCTCAACATCGCCTACATCCTCAGAACCAGGACGTACATCAATGCCTTGCACAATATTCCAGACGCCCTTTGACACAAAAACATGTTGCATCATGTAAGCCCACATAGGATAATTGTTCCCATCCAATCTGTCCTCAACAGCAAACATCTTGAACACATCTGTGTTGTTGTCAACCATGGTAAATGCTGCACGTGATGTGAAAACTGTCCAAAAAGAGGATAAATGAAGCGGGAACAACACGTGATATATAGCACAAACCGTAGAAGAATGTAAGGGACTTGTTATGCAGAAAATGGCAATGACAGAAATTCTGCACAAAATGACGAAACAGCCTGTGCAGTATTGCCTGTAGTGGAAAAGGAGGCTGAAATGAGCCCGAATCAGAAATCTGAGCAGACTAAGCTCTACGAACTTACCCAGGAATTTTTGTCGACCAGCGAACGCTCGCTAAAGCTCACTGAAATCGGAGAAAGTGAGTAGGCGTGTGCTGGAGCTGCTAGCGACTAAGCCCAGGAGGACGCAACCTGCTCTGATATCAATTGTTGGAATTAGGGTTGCAGGAAAACACACACAGCTTGGAGAAGACGAAGGAAGCTCAAGGCACACAATAGAGAGTGTGTTACTTAGTGTGCAATGGAAAGATAGATACAATGCATGGGGGAAAGAACCTCCTAAAGACGGAAAAAATGCCCCGGCGGTCCTAGTGTGTTCACACACATCACTACCACATGTATATGGTAACAAGTGCTGCTTTCAAAGGATCCGAGTAGTGGGCATCTGTGGGAGGACCCGTGTCATTGATCTTGACCCTGCTGCTCTTGAGATTGGCCATTGGCGCCTTTGGGCATGGGAGAGCCGTCCTTAGGCTCGTGTGCGATGGGAGTGGTTTTGGTAGGACCCCTTTGCCTCAGCTCACCACCCAAGGACTCCCTTCTTTCAGTACACAGGTCGGCTGGGTCATCACGTACTGACAACTCGGAGAGAGGCTTGTCCTGCGGCAGCGACCCACTGGCAGGAGGGTCTCACGACAGAGTTTTTGGCAGGGTTTTTGGGAAGCGGTTATGGGACAGCCGGCAACCGAGGAGAGTGACCTAGTTCCAGTGGTTAGTGGCACACAGAGCTACTGCAGTTGGGAGTTGGCTGGTACATAGTGGCCTCTCGGCAGCATGCGAAGCTTGTGGCCATTCACTTGAGACCCAGCGACATTGTCAATGGGATTGTCCCATGGCACAACAGGTGTGTCGGATCTTGCGACTGATGCCTGTGCTTTCTTCAGCTCGATAGTACACTTGGGGTGCGGTCAGTTGACTTGGCTGATGTCATAGATGATGAAGTGCCGGTGATCCAAGTAGACTATAAGGTTAGGAAACAGTGGGAACCACTGTTAGGTGTCATACTGGATGGAGGAGAAGGAGTAAATATCCTGGGGGTACACCTTCAGCAAAGAATGGGTATCACAAATATGAAACCAGCACCTTTCAAAGTTTGAATGGCGGATCATCGAGTTGTGCAGGCAACAGGAATGATAGAGAGTATGCAGATAAGGGTAGGCAAAGAAAAGTTCAAAACTAGTTTCCTAGTACTAGATATGCAAGGCGCATATGGGATGCTACTGAGGTGCCCATGGTTGCAAACAACACAGGCTGTTCACGACTATGCCAATCAGACTCTGACCATACAAGGTGCCAGTAGTAGAATTCAGATTCAGACAAACAACACTAGAAGCTGGAGAAAGGAGTTACGACCAGAAGAGCTGTGCTAGAAGTATAAGGTGAAGAAAATTGAGAGGATGCTGGTGGCAATGAATATTTTTCCACTAGCTAAAATAGATCTTAACGCAGTATTACTGGACAAAGATCATGCTGAAAAGCAAAAGAAGCAACTTCTAGATCAGTTCACAGAACTGAACTCTTGGGAACGACCAGTTCAGCTGACTGGAAGACCGGAAGAACCAGTTGATTCCAGTACACCAGCGGTTTCTGAACAAGCACACTTTGAAGAAGTTAGTGAAAATGAGAATAGCAGTTCAGAGCTCAGAGGACTATCTTGGGATTATGCTGAGGAGTCAACCAAACGAAAAGGTAGTGGGTCTAATTGGTCGCTTCCAAATTTCAAGAAATAGAGAAATGGAATCTAGGTTCTGAGGAGAATCCTAGACCGATCAAAGTCAACAAACATCTGAATCCAGTAATGAAATTAGCCAGTAGTGACTGGTTATTTCCAATTGTGGTGGTGCTCAAGAAGAATGGGAAGCTTCGAGTCTGTGTGGATTATCGAAGCTGAATGCTCAGACCATCAAGGATCCCTTTCCATTACTATTTACGGACATACTGCTTAACGAAATTGCAGGATATGAGATGTATAGCTTTATGGATGGTTATAGTGGTTATAACCAGTTACAGATTGCTCCTGAAGACCGGAGTAAGACTACTTTTATTACCGAGTGGGGAGCATTCATGTATCTGGTTATGCCATTTGGTCTTTGCAATGCTTCAGCGACTTTCCAACCATGTTTGATGGAAATATTCAGTGAATTTCTCCACAGGTTCCTTGCTATATTCATGGATGACTTCACTATATATTCAGAGGAGGATAAGCATTTACTTTTTTTGGAAATGGTTTTCCAGCGTTGTCAAGAAAAGCGGATCTGTTTAAACCCATTCAAATCTGTTTTCTTGGTCTGAAAAGGTTAACTACTGGGACATGCAGTGTCCGTAAATGGTATAGAAATGGCCAGTGACAAGATTCAGTGTGTCCAACAGGCCAAGGCACCCTGCAATGCATCAGAACTAAGCTCTTTCTTGGGATATATCAATTTTTATAAAAGATTTGTGCATCAGTTTGCTTGCGAGGCATTACCTTTGTATGAGCTCACAAAGAAGAGCAGCAAGTTCAATTGGACTGCTGAATGTGAGGAGAGCTTTCAGAGTTTGAAGAATGCCATTTTTAGTAAGCCAGTACTTCGACAACCGAATTGGGATGTCATTTTTCATGTACATGTAGATGCTTCAGGACTGGCGATGGGAGCAACATTAGCTCAGCCAGAAGAGAGGACTGATTATCCAATGTATTTTGCCAGTCGGAGATTCAGTGAGGTTGAACAAGGATATACTACTACTGAAAGAGAAGCCTTAGGAATGGTTTTCAACGCCTACTAAATTTTGACACTATTTGCTAGGCAAACTATTTCATTTTTATGTGGATCATCAGGCATTATTATTTTTGATCAACAAAGTCATTATTCAAGGCAGACTGATAAGATGGATGATGTTCCTGATGGAATTCGAGTTTCGCATTTTTCATAAGCCCGATAAAACCCATTGTGGTGCTGATTTCCTGTTTAGACGTACGGATGGCTACTCTGAGGCATCTTTGAGAGCTGAGCCAGTGGATGCAGAACTATTTCAGATAACAGTTGAAGAAACAACGGATCCAGAGTTGTATGATGTATATTAGTTTCTTTCTAAGGGAGGATTCCAAGACAATTTGACACACAATCAGAAGAAGGCTTTGATTATTAAGAGTCTGAAGTCCACCATCGTTGGCGGATCACTCTACAGACTGGGAGTCGATGGGGTTCTTCGAAGATATGTACCTATGGAAGGCAGAATGCAAGTTATTTCAGAGGCACATGATGGGGATTCTAGAGGACATTTCTCCACTGATATCACTTACAAGAAAATTTTGCAGGCTGGATTGTGGTGGCAAACTTTATTAGCTAATGTTAGAAGCTTTTGTAAGACATGTGATATATGCCAGAGTGTCACAAAGTGATGACGTGTCTGCCCGAGAGCCGGAACTATGACTATTGTTGAAAACCCTAAATCTGCAAACCCTAACCCTAAAACTTGCAAACCTAAAATCTGCCAAAATCCTAACCCTAATCCTAACCCTAAAAGGGCAGCATAACAGATTTCCGAGCTGATGACGTGGCAGAATTTCGTGAAAAGCGTTGACTTGATGACGTGGAACTGTATGGCCAAGGTCGAAAATTGCGGGGCTGCTTTTGCGGCAAATTTGCCAACTTTTGGGTGACGGCAGATTTCCTGTTTTTCTCTACGCAATTTGTGAGAGAGAGAGAGAAAAAGATTTTGCTTTATTTTATTGAAAGCTCTAAAGAGAGAGCTTGTGAGAGAAAAAAGAGTTGGCTTTATTTTTTGAAGCTTTTGGGGTCTGCTTTTGGCATCCCTTGTAATCAATAAATAAGTGGTGAGGGCTTACAATGTGCAGAGCATCTGGACGCAGAGTCTGAGAGTGAAACCCTAACCACTCTCTTGTACTTTGAACTGATTAATGCATAAAGAAATACTCCAGCCTTTGGGGCCAATATCTCTAGGCACGGAACTTCGTCGGGCCAGTGCAAATCTATTGTGAACTGTGAACTGTTTTGAAGTGGTTATTTGGTGCTGTCGTGATTGATTCTTGACTTGGAGTGTCCAAGTCTGTTACAGTGGTATCAGAGCACGGCCGATTTCTCTTCTTCGGGAAATCCGATCCCCAATTTTTTTTTCCGTGGCACCTATGGCTTCACGCAAGGATCAATCGACTCCCTCTGCATCTGGAGATGCGGGCATGGATCACAACGAAGATTCCGGCAGAGAGTAGGGCCCGCCTCGGCCTACTCAGGCGGAGCAACGAGAGATGAAGCGTTGTCAATTGATCGGCAATGCAACAAAGATGATGCTCAGTTTTGCGAAGTACCCGAAAGTGGCAAAATATATGAGCGAGACTTTTTTTCAGGAAGTGCATGTGCAGTGGCAGAAAACCACAACACCACCCCCGAAAGCCGCTCTCAAGAAACCTTCTGATCACAAGCAATATTCAGAGAAGGAATTAGAAGAGGTGGTTGATGCACGGATTGCTCAGCTTTTTGACGCGTAGAAGAAAGCCAAAAAGCACAGCAAAAGGAGAAGAAAGGCACTGACTTCCCGGGATATTTGGGTCGTCAGTCGACATTTGACAAAGCAAAGAAACAGAAGAAGCGTGTTCGATTTGAAGAAGTACCCAGTTCTTCTTCTTCTTCTTCTTTTGACAATTCTTCTAGCTCTTCAGATTCAAGCGAAGAAGACAGAAAAGGCAAAAAGCGAAGCAAGAAACAACGCTTCGGAAAGAGCAAGAAAAAGGCAAAGAAGTCTAAATCTCGCCCAGTGATTGACAGTTCTACAGAGGACTCGTCTACGGATAGTTCAGACTCTGATGACGGCAAATTTTATGCGAACAAGAAGAATTTTTATAAAGCCAACCAGTATGACTTTCTGGAAGATAAAAGCAAGAAAGCCCGAGAGTTTAAGGAAGGTGGACAGTCGATCAAATTTGACACTTTTTCAGGATACAAAGATGCTTCGAAGGCTTTGTCTTTTATACAGCAGTTTGACATCGCTTTCGCGGGAGGAGGCTACTCAGAGCACTCCAAGATTTGGAGAGCTGCCTCTTATCTTAAGGGGAATGCTCGAACTTGGTGGTCCCCACTTCTTTTAAACAAGACTGCGCCAGTTAAATGGCTGAAATTTAAGAAGCTTTTTATTTCTTCTTGGTTGACTCAAGAGTATGAACGCGATATACGAGCTGCTTGGAACCATCTTCGGATGACCAAGAGAGATACAGTGGATGCTTATTGCGAGAGATATTGGAGCTCTTTTCTACCCGCCTCTTCATTCAAGAAGATCTCGTTCAAAGAACAGATTGAGCAGTTTACCTTGGGTCTACCTACAGAGATCCGAGATCACTGCTCGGAACAGAAGTCAACTTCTATTCAGGAGTTGATGAGTCATGCGAAACGGGACTTTTCCATTTACTCTGGCAGTCTGACCTACCCCACCGATAAGGTCATGACACAACGAGCCGAACAGACTTCAGCAAATGAAAGTAGAAAGAGAAAGAGCAACCCAAAAAAGAAGGATGTATGACCCAAGCTTACTCCTAAGGAGAGAGCTCGGTTCATCAGGGAGGGGAGGTGCTTTGGATGTAGGGAACATGGACATATCTCCGCAAAGTGCCCTAACAAGGCACCGAATGAACAAGATGAAGAAAGGCCAGAAAGTTCTAAAGCAGCTGAGAGACGTGGCAGAAAAGGTAGATAAAAAGCAGAACTCGTACCACATGCAGTGTTGCCAAGAAACGCGTTTCTTCACTCATGAAACGTACGAAACGTTTCTGTATGAGTTTGGATGTTTCAAAGGTAAAGTCAAGGCTCGTAAGTTTTCGCATGTTAGGCTGTAGCGTTGATTTTTTTATGTCATGAAATCCTCAATGTCATGAATGTAGCTTCTGTCTTGCTTCTAATGATGAAAGTTAGTCCTATTCTCCCTCTTTTTCATGTCTAAGATCTCAGCTTATACCACTTAAACTTACATACATTTCTTTAGTTTGCACGAAACTTCTGTTTTGGCGTTTCTTTTTCGGACGAAACCGTTTCGAAACTCTGTGGCAACTATGACCACATGGCGTGGGACCTGAACCGAATCAAATGAATGAAAGTACAAACTGCCGTTTTTGGGACAAAGTGAATGATCAGGAAGCTCTTTTGAAGGAGGCAAGGCCAACTTCTTTTCACTTGGAATTGGTGGCTCGATTTGAAATTACGTCCAACAGGCTGAGGTAGTTTGATTGGCACCCGGACGGGATGTTGCCATTATACCGAGCATTGGCAAACTTCGTTTGCAATGACAGGGGTGTTCAAGACACGCGAGTGACGTTCTACTCGGAATCCCTTGGTACCACAAGAACTACGCCGTGTTTGACTACCGGGCCAAGAAAGCGACTTTGACAAATGAAGGGCTCAAAGATTGTACTTGATGAACTTCAGTTTCTTTACTCATTCTTTTGGGAGAGAATTGAACGATGGATAAAGGTCGAATATGTTTTGACCAGAACAAAAGAACGCTAAGATTTTTCTCCACACTCATGCCGATTGCTTTCTAGAGGGCCTGAAGATCATACCATTGATCTGATACCTGGAAGCACACCACCGAACCGGCCACCTTACCACGTGAGCCGACCACAGGATGAAGAGATTATGAACCAAATGAAAGACCTCTTGGAAAAGGGTCTTGTCCAGCCTAGTACTTCAACGTATTGCTCTCCAGTGTTGTTGGTTTTGAAGAAAGACGGATCTTGGAGAATATGCATCGATCATAGAGCTCTCAACAAAATCACCATCATCGAACAGATTTCCGATTCCTAGGATCGATGATATACTCGACAGATTACAGGGATCCTCGTGCTTTACTAGCATTGATCTGAAGAGTGGATATCATCAGATCAGAATCGTGCCGGGAGACATCTACAAGACAGATTTTCGGACGACTTTTGGGTTATTTGAGTTTTTGGTGATGCCTTTTGGCTTAACCAATGCTCCTGCGACATTTAACCGGATGATGGCCAGGATTTTTCGAGAGTACAGGCTATTTGTTGGCACTTTCTTTGACGACATCATTGTTTTCTCCAAGAATGAGGCAAAACACAGAGACCATCTGCTTAAGGTATTTCAGGCATTACGAGATCACAAGTTAGTGATTAATGCAAACAAAAGTGAGTTTTTCCTAGCAAAGATACACTTTTTGGGACACATTGTCTCAGTAGAGCAGGAGTGCAAATGATCCGGCCAAGATAGAGACTATCCGTGATTGGCCCGATTTGAAGAAAGAAGCTTCTTGGGAGTGTGTTTATTACAGGCGGTTCATTCGAAAGTTTGCAGAGGTTGCTTCCCCTTTGTATATCTTGACACAGAAAGGAGTCCCTTTCTCGTGGGGATCCCCAGAGGTGACTGCCTTTCAGACATTGATAGAGAAATTGACTACGGGACCAGTTTTGACTTTGCCGGACTTGCAGAAGTCATTTGAAGTATATTGTGATGCTTGTGGTCGTAGTCTGGGTGCAGTCTTAATGCAAGAAGGCCATGTCATTGCTTATGAGAGCCGATTGTTCTCAAGGCCGGAAATGACAGCACAGATTTATGAGAAAGAGCTTTTGGCGGTTATCCATGCTCTTACTCAGTGGCGGCATTACCTACTCGGAGCGGATTTTACTGTCTTTACCGACCATTAGAGTTTGCGCTACTTCTTGTCACAGAAGCAGCTATCGGAAAAGCAGATGCGGTGGGCGAACATCTTGTCACAGTTTCACTTCCAAATTGTCCATGTGCAGAGACAGAAGAATGTGGTGGCAGATGCTTTCTCTCGGAAGCTGTTGGTTCTGGCTATTTCCACGATACATCATAGAAGCTCGAGGATATGGTCGACCAGTATGCCACAGATACAGATTTTGCAGACGTTTTCACACGGATACGGGATGGGGAGACAGTAGCGGGATACTCCATTCGGGATGGCTACTTGATGAGAACAACCATGTTATGCGTTATACAGCGGTTGAGGGAAAAGGTTATGACTGAATGCCACTGTCCACCTTTTACGGGTCACCGCGGCATTGCTACCACCATGAAAGGGGTAGAGAGATACTTCTTTTAGCCGAGACTCAAAAAGGATGTGGAAGAGCTTGTGCGCAGTTGCTTAGTATGCCAGAAGGTCAAGTTTGACAAGCATAAAGCACAGGGATTGTGACAGCCTTTTACCCATACCCACCCGCCCTTTGCAATGGATTTCATTTTTGATCTCCCGAGAACACAAGAGTGGTCACGATGATTTTCAGATTTCATGGCATGCCTAGGACGATTGTCTCCGACAGGGACCCCAGATTTACGAGTTTGTTTTGGAACGCAATTTGGGAGAACATTGGCACGCGGTTGCAGTTCTCGTCATCGTTCCACCCGTAGACTGACGGGCAATCTGAGATTGCCAATTCAGTGGTTCTAGATTTGTTGAAGTCTTATATCTCGGATCAGAAGACTCAATTGGAAAAGTACCTACCTTTGGTGGAATTTGCCTACAATAACACGATACACTCTTCGACGAGGAAGGTGCCATTTGAGATTTTTGAAGGTGTTGCAAAGGTTGCACCCTTCCTAAGCACGAAAGATAAGATTTTTGAAGCGGATCAATATACGCGAGACTTAGATACGGCTTTTGCCAAGGTTCGCGAGACGTTGAAAAAATCTCAAGAACTACAGAAAAAGGCAGCGGATCGCCATCGTCGCGACTTGAAATTGAAGGAGGATGATTGGGTGCTCTTACGTTTTGAGAAGGCACGCCTGAGAAAGAAAAAGGGAAAGGAGAGGCTTTTTCCAAAGCTTAGTATGCGATACTACGGACCTTTCCAGATCACTGAAAAGATAAATGATGTCTGCTTCCGACTGAAACTGCCAGATACTTGGAGGATTCAGAATGCATTTCATGTGAGTCTCTTGAAACCTTTTAAAGGTGATGTGCCTGATGATGGGGAGCCTGATGAGCAACCCGAAGTGGAAGAAAACGAGGAGATCCTTGTTCCTGAACAGATTTGGCACATAAGGATATGAAGAAAGGTAAAGTCCGAAGGCGGTTCTTGGTTAAGTTCAAGAACTATCCTGCATTTGATGCGAAGTGGATGGAGGAGGAGGACCTAGCAGGTACTCCTCGGATTGTGAAACTTTACCTCGATGCTTTTGGTTTAGCATAGTCTACTCCAATTGGAACCCAGAATTCAGCTTGGCCGGAGATCAGGTGCAGTGGGATGCACAAGAGGGGAGTCACTCCGCTCCTTTGTCAACAGATGCCTTGATTTTGATACTAAAGTCACTGATGTCTCTTTGAGCTTCAGGGATACGGAGAGTTGACAGTATTCTGCTGGATGACTTTATGAAATAGAATTCTTGATTATGATACTGATTTGTTCTTGACTTCTTTTAAGTGCAGGAGCTGATAGACGAAATGACTGCAGCATTTTGGTCTAATTGATCTCGGATAGACATGGTTGCAATAGGGGTTAGTCAATCGGACATCGATGAGGTCCTGATTGGATCTAGATGCAATTGCTAGCTACATTGCCGATAAATCATGGTCTAAGATTAGAATGAATGTTGAATGTCATGTGATGTCCTCTGATGTCTATTAATGTCCTGTGATGTCGTGTGATGTGACTGTCGATTGGTACATGTGCTAGATGTGTATTCCTAGTACGTAGGTACTAACAGTCAGTGTCTGCTAAGACGGTTTATGGCCTCTGTGTGGGGGAGCAGGAGAGAGAGCCCACTTGCTACTCTATGCAATGAGAGTGAAGGAGAAGAGGAGAGTGGCGCAGAAGAAGCTCACGCAGAGAAGAACGTGAGAGAGAGAGAGAGAACGCTCGTCAAAATTTGGGAGAAGTCACGCTATTTCTTTTGGGCTTCACCTTTGAGTATATGAGTAAGTGACTAGGGGGCCATTCACACTTGTAAGTCTTTTAACTTATAAGTCAATAAGTACAAGGCACTTAGGCCTTTATTCCCTAACAACCTCCCACCTAAAGGCAATGTACCTTGGGAGATCAAAGAATCAACTAACTATGATACATCAGCTGATCATGCACTTACTCATCCAACACCCATCATCTGTCGGCAATATGCAAACCGCTCTGCTGGAAGACTCTTGGTCAAAAGATCTGCAGGATTGTCATCTGTGTGCACCTTGACAAGTGTAATGCTCTTGTCATCAAGCACACTCCTGATAAAATGATACTTCACCTCTATGTGCTTTGTCTTGGCATGAAAAACAGGATTCCTTGCAAGCATAATAGCACTCTGACTATCACAGTGTAGCACAGGAACCGGTGACTTAATGCCAAGCTCTTCTACCAAACGTATGAGCCACAAAGCTTCTTTGCATGCCTCAGTGGCAGCCACATACTCAGCCTCAGTGGTAGACAAAGCAACACATTTTTGCAGTCTAGAAATCCAAGAAACTGCACCTCCTGTGAATGTAAACACATATCCAGAGGTAGACTTCCTGCAATCTGGATGTCCAGCAAAATCTGCATCTGTAAAGCCATGCACAGATGTCTCACTCTTCCCAAAACAAATGCACAAGTCTTTAGTGCCTTTCAAGTATCTCAAGATACACTTCACTGCTTCCCAATGCTTTTTGCCAGGATTGCTCATGTACCTGCTTACCACTCCCACCGCAAATGCAATGTCTAGAAATCCAAGAAACTGCACCTCCTGTGAATGTAAACACATATCCAGAGGTAGACTTCCTGCAATCTGGATGTCCAGCAAAATCTGCATCTGTAAAGCCATGCACAGATGTCTCACTCTTCCCAAAACAAATGCACAAGTCTTTAGTGCCTTTCAAGTATCTCAAGATACACTTCACTGCTTCCCAATGCTTTTTGCCAGGATTGCTCATGTACCTGCTTACCACTCCCACCGCAAATGCAATGTCCGGACGTGTAGCAACCATAGCATACATCAAACTGCCAACGGCTGATGCATAAGGAATCTTGGCCATTTCAGCCCGCATATCATCTGTGTTTGGGCAGTCATGTGCAGTCAGTTTTACATATGGAGGCAGCGGAGTACCAAGTGCCTTTCCCCCATCCATATGAAAACGATGTAGCACCTTATTAACATAATCTCGTTGAGATAGATACAGACGCCTGTTGGTTCTATCTCGAGAGATACGCATGCCCAAAATATGATTAGCATCACCAAGATCCTTCATGTCAAAGCGATTCTTTAAGCTTTGCTGTAATGCATTCAACTCCGTGACATTTTTACCCGCAATAAGCATGTCATCAACATACAAAATCAGCAATAGAAGAGATCCATCACTTGCCGTTTTGATATACAAACAATGATCAGAATTACTTCTTTTGTATCCTTGAGACCTCATGAATGTATCAAACTTGTGATACCATGCACGGGGAGATTGTTTCAAACCATACAAGCTCTTCAAGAGTCTACATACTTTCTTCTCTTGCCCCTTTGACACAAAACCTTCTGGCTGCATCATATAGATCATCTCAAGCAAATCGCCATGCAAAAACGCTGTTTTGACATCCATTTGCTTTAACTCCATATCTTCAGAAGCAACCAGGCCTAAAACAAGACGTAATGTGGCAAGCTTTACAACAGGAGAAAAAATCTCATCAAAATCCACACCATGCTTTTGCTTGTACCCTTTAGCAACTAAACGTGCTTTGTACTTAGAAGAAGCATCAGATGTGACCTTGGTCTTGTAAACCCATTTACATGGCAGAGCCTTATGCCCTTTAGGCAAATCAACCAAGTCCCATGTATGGTTTTTCTCCAAAAACTGCATTTCCGAAACCATTGCTTTGAACCATTTCTTATTGTCTTCCCGTTGCATAGCCTCTTTATAGCAAGACGGCTCACCACAATCAGTAAGCATGACATAGTCCAAAGACGGTTCATATCTATCGGGGGGCCTTGTCACCCGAGTAGACCTACGCACCCAATGATCCATAACAGGTTGATTTTCAGCCTGTAAACCATCAAAAACAGCAGGCTGTTCAGCCGGTTGCATCGCAACAACGGGCGGTCTAGGAGCATCAACCTGTTCCCCTACCTGTGGTGCATCAATGGCAACTTGTTGGGGCTGATTTTCAGCAGCTAATGGCTGATTTTCAGCACCATTTTCAACATGTAAAGGCTGCTGAACATTGGGCCTTCTTGGCTGTCCATATGTAACATCTTCATGAAAAACAACCCGGCGCACTTCCTCGACCTTTGTGGGCTGTTTGTGCATGCAATCCTCATTGAAGATGACATCATTGCTGCGTATGATTTTCCGTAATGCGGGATCCCATAATCTATACCCCATTTCACCATCCTCACCATATCCTAGGAAAATGCATTTATGAGACTTTGGTTCTAGTTTGGTGCGCAGTTCACTCCGGATGTGAACATAGGCCTCACAACCAAACACTCTCAAATGTGCATATGAGGGTGGCTTGCCAGACCACACCTCCTCAGGCACCTTTCCACCCAAAGCCTTGCTAGGTGAGCGATTAATAAAGTGAATAGCTGTTTGCACAGCTTCTGCCCAAAAACCATGAGGTAATGCAGCATGTGACAGCATACTCCGAACTTTCTCTTGGATAGTCCGGTTCAACCTCTCTGCAACTCCATTCTGAGAGGGATTAAAAGGAGCCGTGAGCTCTCTTTTAATACCTTTAGTAGCACAAAAGTCAATAAATGCTTTTGATACATACTCCCCCCCATTGTCTGAGCGCAAAGACCTAAGCTTCTTGTCAGTTTGATTCTCAACAAACGCAAGAAACTTCTTGAAAGTATCCAAAACATCGCTTTTAGCACGTATTGGATACACCCACACCTTACGTGTAGCATCATCGATAAATGAGACAAAATATTTCTTTCCCCCTAAGGACAACCGTGGCATTTCACATACATCGGAATGCACTAAGTCTAACCTGTCAGACTTCAAAGAGAGAGACCTTTTGTGCGGTGTTTTACTGTGCTTACCATAAATACAGTGCTCACAATGAGAAAAATCAGCATACCTCAAACACGGCAAATAGCCAAAACGAGACATAGTTTCCATTCCTCTTTTACTCATGTGTCCCAACCGACCATGCCACAAAGAAACACTTGGTTGCTCGGTTACGGCGACAACATGGTCACGCACACTAGATACATGCAAAGGATACAAAGTGTCCGATTTACAACCCTTGGCTACAATCCGGGCCCCTTTACAAATTTTCCACTTGCTATCACCAAAAGTGGTGTGATAGCCTGCATCATCTAGCTGCCTTGTACTAATCAAACTCTTCTTGAGTTGTGGCACATGGCGCACTTTGTGCAAAACAAAAGTCATACCATCAGCAAAGGAAAACTGGACACTGCCAATACCTGCAATGTCACATGCATAGTTGTCTCCCAAATAAACAGTGCCCTGCACCTCACCTGAGTACTGTGTAAACCAATCCCTATGAGGTGTTACATGAAAGGAGGCACCTGAATCAAGAATCCAAGTATGCATGTCCACATCAGAACCCATAGCAAGGGTATGTGCATCTACAGAGGAGGCATTGAGTACATCAGTGCTGCTGTCACTGTCACAACTACTAGCAACATTGATTTCCTCAATCAACACAGTGCTCTTCTTGGCATTTCCCTTGTCCTTTGCATCAGTTTCAGCACCCTTGTTCTTCTCTTTCTTCCACTCATAGCATTCCCGTTTATAATGCCCTTTCTTTCCACAATGATGATACACAACATCTTTCCTACGAGATTTGCTGCGTGCCCTGTCCTTACTGTCAGATTTCTCCCTTTGTTGAGACCTGCCTCTCAAGTGCAATGCATTAGAAGACCCACCTGTGGTGTTCTTCCTGTTCATCTCTTCCATCAAGAGAGAACTCTCTACATCTGCATACTTAAGTGACGCACTTGAGTTACTAAGAGCTGTCCGGAATACATCCCAACTCTCGGGCAATGTGCATAGCAGAAAAGTAGCTTTGAACTCCTCATCAATCGTGAATTTCAGCTCTGTCAGTTGGCTGAAAATAGAATTGAATTCATTGAGGTGCACTGACATGTGCGTGCCCTCCTTCATGCGGAGATCCATAAGCTTCTTAAGCCAATACACTTTACTGGCAGCACTCTGCTGTGCATACAACTCGTCTAAACGCTTCCACATGCCCCATGCTGTCTGCTCATTCTCTACATTGAAGAGTAAATTGTCAGACACCGAAAGCATGATCGTGGAGCGAGCCAGCTCGTCCACTTCTTCCCATTCTTCAACCTCCATATCAACCGGTTTCACACCCTGTAACTTAATAGGTTTCGTCTGTTTCTTCTGCAACATCACATTATAACATTGCTTCTTCCATATAGCAAAGTTATGGGCACCTTCAAGCTTGCGAATGTGCAACAAATTGCCACTTTCACTGCTAGAAGCCATTCTGAGTGATTGCAAACACTGAAACCCTGTTTTGCCGACCTAAACACCCCCAAATGTGCGCAATCGGGCAAAAAACAGCTTGCTGTTACAGAAAAACAGCGAGCAAATTTCACGCGAAATCACCCCAAAACAGCGTACATTCACTGCCAAACCCTTACCAAAGGTTTCCACAAGGTGTATACATCATTTGCTTGCTGAAATTCCCTGTTTTAGGGCAAAAATCAGACCTGTAAACACCTGTTTTGCTGAATTTTCAGAACCTCGTTGGTGGAAACACCTGTAAGATTGACCTGTGAGACTTGCCCTAATGAAATTGCATCAAATTGACCCCGAAATTGATCAATTTCAGCAGAAATAGGCTGCTGTTCGCCAGTTTTTGAAACCCTAATTTTGGGGAAACTGTCACCGGAGGTCGATTCTACACGATGAGAGGATCCCTTCGTGACAGAGTTGATCGAAAACGGTTGAATATCCTACCCGCAGCGAGCAAGAACAGAATTCTGATCTGTGTTGCGAAAATGGCTCTCTTGGAAACCCTAAAGCTCTGATACCATGTGTGGGGGAGCAGGAGAGAGAGCCCACTTGCTACTCTATGCAATGAGAGTGAAGGAGAAGAGGAGAGTGGCGCAGAAGAAGCTCACGCAGAGAAGAACGTGAGAGAGAGAGAGAGAACGCTCGTCAAAATTTGGGAGAAGTCACGCTATTTCTTTTGGGCTTCACCTTTGAGTATATGAGTAAGTGACTAGGGGGCCATTCACACTTGTAAGTCTTTTAACTTATAAGTCAATAAGTACAAGGCACTTAGGCCTTTATTCCCTAACACTCTGTTTGTTTTGTAGGTGTAATCGAGGGCAATTACAATGCTTTCAAGAAGGGGGTATGTCACAAAGTGATGACGTTCTGCCCGAGAGCCGAAACTATGATTGCTGCTAAAAACCCTAAATCTGCAAACCCTAACCCTAAAACCTGCCAGAAACCCTAACCCTAACTGTAACCCTAACCCTAAAAGGGTAGCAGAACAGATTTTCGAGCTGATGACGTGGTAGAATCCCGTGAAAAGCACTGACTTGATGATGCGGCACTGTATGGCCAGGCCCGGAAATTACGGGGCTGCTATTGCGGCAGATTTGCCAGCTTTTGGGCGACGACAGCTTTCCTATTTTTCTCTACGCAATTTGTGTGTGTGTGAGAGAGAGAGAAAACGATTTTGCTTTATTTTATTGAGAGCTCTAGAGAGAGAGCTTGTGAGAGAAAAAAGAGTTTGCTTTATTTTTTGAAGCTTTGCTTTTGGCATCCCTTGTAAATAAGTGGTGAGGGCTTACACTCTGCAGGGCATCTGGACGCAGAGTCTGAGAGTGAAACCCTAACCACTCTCTTGTACTTTGAACTGATTAATACATAAAGAAATACCGAAAGGGGCGCCAGTCTTTGGGGCCAATATCTCTAGGCACGGAACTCAGCCGGGCCAGTGCAAATCTATTGTGAACTATGAACTGTTTTGAAGTGGTTATTTGGTGCTGTCGTGATTGATTCTTTACTTGGAGTGTCCAAGTCTGTTACACAGAGGATGGGCATACCCACAACAGCAGATATGACTCCTCTAACTCCAGTCCAGCCACTGGGAGTGTTTATGAAATGGGGTTTGGATTTCATGGGTCCATTCAAGAAAATTACTCCAAGGAAGAATAGGTATATATTGATGTCCACTTGTTATGTCACCAAATGGGTGGAAGCTAAAGCTCTTCCCGACAACACCGCGAAGTCCACTGCTGTGTTCTTATTTGAAAATATTATATGCCATTATGGATGTCTTGTGGAGATTGTGTCTGATCATTGAACACACTAACACACTTTATAAATGATACTATGGATATTTTAATGGAAATGCTCTCAGTAAAGCATCGAAAATCAACACCATATAATCCCAGATGCAATGGGCAAGCAGAGAGCAGTAACAAAACTGTTAAGACCATTCTCACTAAGATTGTGCAAAAGGAGCCATACTAGTGGGATCTGAAGCTCCAGACTGCTCTCTGGGCATATAGGACAGTCTATAAGGTCACCACTGGACTAACACCATTTAGAATGGTGTATGGCATTGAAGCTGTCGTGCCTATGGAATTTGTTATTCCCAGTCTCAGGATGGCAGTGGAGTATGGGTTGGATTTTAACCATAATCTTAAACAGAGATTGGAGGAGTTAACACAGTTGGATGAGAGAAGCAATGCTGGAACAGGAAATTGTTCAGCAAAGAAGGAAACACTGGCATGATAGACGTATCAAAGTTAGGGAGTTTCAGAAAGGAGATTTGGTTCTGTTCTATCAATGTAAACTAGGTTCTAAGAAACCAAACTTGAAGATAGCGTGGGCGGGTCCATATGAAGTCAATTGGGTGTTTTCCAATGGCACAGTAAGGCTGAAAGATTTATCTGGGTTACTGTTGCCAGGAGTGTATAATGGGGCCAAAATCAAGCTATATTGTTCAGATGACAAAGCAACTTCTAGGAATAATGATACTGGTATTCTGGGAACTGAAGACCAAGAAAATTCAAAATCAGTCATTTTAAGCCTTTTTCATGTACAGCCAGTACCAGAGCCAGTCAAAGGGTCAGAAAAGTCTTAGCACGACAAAACCATGTCAGTACCAGAATCAGTAAAGTGTCAGAGCCAGAATCAGTTTTTATGGGAAAAAGGGCCAGTCGGACTGTCTGTGATAATCATTTCAAAGAACATGGAGTGTATTAGCCAATGTATGTATATACTATACCACGTAATTAGCAGTGCACAGAACTGTAGGAACGGTAAGTAATGGAGCTTTTATGGCGAGAACGCATATAACAGTAAGGCGAGTAGGCATTTTTTCTCATAAGTCTCTTGCGCGACGTCTGCCTGCTATCACACATTCGCCATCGCCAAGCTCTGAAGCTTCTTCACTACAACCACAAACTTTCCTCGGTGTAAAGCATAACCACTTCGCCAGACCCTCGTCCCCTAAGCTCTCATCTTGTCTCGTGTCTCACCCACATATACCTTGCATGATCATCTTTGCGAGCAATGTGCATCATCTGCTGTAATTCCTCTCTGTAAAGTTCAACCACTATGCCAGTCCCAGAGCTTTGATCTAACTGCCGACTCCCATCTATATTCACTTAACATGCGGTAAACTCTATCCAAGTGCCTGATGCATCTCAGAGTAAAATATAATGTCCGTCCCAGTGAAACTATCCTCAAAGGCTCCTACATCCAGTCTTAAAAACCCTTACAATTCCAAGCAGCAATGTTGAGCTTGGTCGTTGCACCGTCATGTGGTACGTCTCTTTATAATCACAACCCGGCCATCTCTGTAGGAAGCCACCTTCCTCTTCTCCTTTGCCACCCTGATCTTTGGCATGACCATCATGTGCGCTAGTTGTGCCAAGGGAAGATCATCTCCTAAGAAGACACCTGTCTTCTTTAAAGTATGCCTCCTTTTCAAGAACAACTTCTTTGCTTCCATTGAGGGGAAGCGCAAAATTAGTGCCCTTCCTTTTACCGAGGATGTGCCTATCTTTGCCTTCTTGTTCCACCCTCCATACTTTGGTAGGTGTGGGTGCTTTCACCCCCATTATTGTCATAAGCTCCTTAACTTCCTCATCCACATTATCACGGTCTTCAATACCAAAGACGCATAGATGCATGGATTGTGTCCTTCTCCTTTGTTCTTCCTCCAACACTATGTTAATGATAGTGGGGTGGGCGTAGGCTCCTTGGTCTTGTCCTTCTTGGTCACCGAGTGGATGCGGATGATTTTGGGGGCACGGCCTAGGGGTTTCACAGTCCCTTGGCTTTTGTTTCGCTACATCGCCTGAGGTATATAGAGCTTTTGCAGATTTTTGTAGACTTGATCACATTCCAGATGGCTACAATTCACCACCTGATTAGAGTATCTTTATCTCTAGGTGGATCTTGTGGTTTATTATGGGTTTTTCGCATATGGACCTATGGTCGATGTTATGTAATGCAAAGGGTCAAAGCCCCACTTTTGTTGAGAGAGAGAGAGAGAGAGAGAGAGAGAGAGAGAGAGAGAGAGAGATGAAATGGAATGAAATGTTATATTAACATCTTTTAAAGGCCATATTGACCTATGAGAGTATGCATAGGGAGTCTCCTCCATTGATGGGAGCATCCCCTCATCCTCGGCCTCTTGGATCTCCCTAGCTCTGCTGCTCGATCACGAAGTATACCTCTACTAGTGATGTGCCCTGTATCCCTCCTCTCTGGTTGCTCTTGTCTGTGCTTAATCTCTGGATGGAAGAACATTGTGATCTGTCTCTGGGTGTGTGTCCCAGTGTGCGAGCCTCTCTCTCTCTCTCTCTCTCTCTCCTCATCAGATAGATCTTTAAGGTCTCTTGGGATAGTTTCCTACGATGTTAAAACTTATTCTTCTTCTCTCTCTCTCTCTCTCTCTCATATATATATATATATATATATATATATATATCGGCATTTCAGCTGAGCTGAGCCAGGTTGTGCCAGCTGTGTCAGAGAGCCAGAGACAAAGCTTCACTATATATGCCACTGTACAGCACATTATGTGACACATGGCGAATTTCACTGCCTCTTTAGAGACGGTTTTGGGCCTCTATCTAGAGTTATGAGATAACAAGATCAGAGATGTCTTGACCTCTATCTATTGGAGTTCAGCAATATATATATATATATATATATATCTGTGTGTGTGTGTGTGTGTGTGTGAGAGAGAGAGAGAGAGAGAGAGAGAGAGAGAGAGAGAGAGAGTAGTGGGCTGTGGTTTATTGCTGGAGAAGCTGCCATGCTGCGCGAGACCTTGCCGTTTGCTGCCTGCTGCATGCCAAACCTTACCCTTGGCTTTCTTTTAGCCAAACTTGCAGTATCCACATGCGTATACCTGCACCTGTGCTGACCTACTGTGGAGAGCACTGCCTTGGAGTTGATGCTTGTTGCCTGCCCTGCTCCACCTAGTCCTGTGTGCTAACTGTGCCTAGCGGCCCATCTTGACTGTACCTAGCTGCGCTAACCGCACCCTCAGCTGCGTACAGGTTGCAGAGCTTGCTGCCTTATCTGTTTGCATGCCAGTCGGTTAGCTGAAGTCTTAGGTGAATTAAGTATTAGATGGTAAAGAATGAACTTTACAAAACACTATTGCTGATTCATAGGGACATTTTCAGTAGCATTCTGGCTGTAGCTGACTTTCCAAGTTTCCAGGCTTGCAAGTTTTAGACTCATATGTTTGAATGGTATTTTCTCTGCAAAAGCAAGTAGTCAAAAAGCTAAGTAACTCATTTTTTGCTTCTTACAGGAAGGCAGCCAAAGAGATGATGCCACTTTTGATGTCTGACCAATCGCAAGGTCAAGCTGTTGGGAATAAACTACCAAAGCGCATCAAGAAGTAAGTAAAACTTTGACATCTAGTTCTGTCTAGTATGGTTAAGGTCGTGAATGTAAGAGGCATATGACATGGCACAGATGATGATGCAGGCTTCGTGATGGGGCTTACAGAGAGCTGGAGGAGAGAAAAGAGAGGGCTGCCAAATTGCGCAGTATGGTATTGACAATGAGTATGCAGAAGGAGGTGATGGTGAGCATATACAGTCTCAGTTTAGTGCTTCAATTTTTAGGGCCTTGTCAGTTGCAGACAAATTTGACAAAAATCTACAGGGCAAAGGACGAAAGAGAAAGCTGAACGGCGATGAGGTTTCTCCAACAACAGAAGCACCTGTGTTTAAATGGCACAAAGAGAGGAAACGATAAGCAGAACCTACGTTTCACCAATGGATAGTATATTCTTAACTTTACGACGACGTCGTTTAAGTTGAAGTTCCTTCCCTTGAATATACGGCAACATTTTTAGGTGGCAGATGTTGGTGGATGGGCTGCTGCAGAGAGGAAGCAGAGTTTCTCTTATTCCAAAATTTCAATGGTGTTGAGTGGTGCCAATCCTTGGCTTTTAAATACATTGCAAATCACATCCTGATTTGATTTTGAAATTGATTGGAGAAAAAGCAGATGAATGTCGAGAAACTATTGTCTGCAAAGAGGTGGTGTCACAGCATCTATGCTTCCTTTGTAAAGGCGAAGGTAAAAGTACATGTAGTTAAACACTTCTGAACAGTAGTCCAGCTGCCTCCTGTCTGTGGGATGGTTTTGTATTTCTGAGCCTATGCCATCTTGATTAGTCAAGGAAAAGGAAGCCGAATAGAAGCGTTTATTGTGAAGGGTATACAGCACGAATATGAACAATGAGCATAAATTGTCTTCTGCAATTTGTTCCAGGTTTTGACATTTATGTTCCTGCTTTGGGCCCCAAGTAGTGTCAGCTTTGTTTTCAGCCATGGTAAAGGGATAATATTTAGTAATCTTGACAACACTAACGAGCACAAAGTTGTGCAAGGCAAGGACTTGTTTATGCACGATTCAGGTGAGAGAAGAGTGAGCGTTCGAGATCGTGCCAGCTATGGGCGAAGGCAAATGGGAAAGTACTGCCAGGAGAATTAGCTAACAGCAGTCGAGCATTGAATGCACTTGAAGGGCAAAACACCTTGCTCTACATCTTTGGCATTGCCCTTATTTGTTGGTACAGAACTTTGGTTGCTCTAATATTGTAGATGATAGAATATCAAAACAGTAACGGTCCATTTGGACCATTGTTCATGAGCAGCTCCTGCCCATGGCCATGGCAAAACAAATGGGTTGCACGAACACAAAGCGACCATAGGCTACAACATCAGAACAGCATCATTGGAGAGATGGAAGTAGGTGTATTTCAGTGCTCGCTCGCTTCTTGTCAAAAGTTCCCTTCTTCTTCTTCTTCTAGTGTAGAAATCAAGAAGTACATCTATTAAGTAGGGCACCTTGTTTAGCTCAGTATAGCGGTCTGTGTAGATGCTCATCCTTATGACTAATTGACACTTCAAAGTGACGGGATCAATGATTTCAAAGAGGCCACATGGTCGGACTTTGAATTAAACTACAAGTAAACTTATTGTGCCCACAATGGAACTCCAAGTTGGCCAAAAGTAAACTCTTGGTTGAAACTTTTGCTTTATGACTACATATACTTACACACCTTTCATGAAGGGTGACAATCTTGGTAAGAAGGTGGTGCCGCCGAAGGTGTATAGCGATCACCTTTTGTTCGCAGTGGTCGACATCGTGTGATGGCTGTGGGGATCTATTTGCACTTAAGAGACGGTAGTCAAAATTTTGTATGCCTTTCCTCTCAACATTCCAAACATGATTAATGGTCCACATTGTGTGGGTGATGGATGTGGGTAGTTGATCCCACCCGAATCTGGGAGCATCAATTAGTCCCATGCCTCACTTTCAGGTTCTAGCACTTCAACTTTTGCTTCTTGAGGTCTTAAGTTGCTTTTTTGAACATTATATAGAAGTTACTTCCAATGTTTATCGAAAGAAATTTAAAGTCCATTGTAGAGACTCCCAATTCGCTTGTGATTTTCTTTGATGATCACCTGAGCATTGCTCAAGGGGGAGAGTCATTCCTCATTGTACAAATTTTGAAACTGTCCTCCACAAGCTTTGGATTGTATCCAGAACTAGATATCACTTTAAGTGAAGGTAAGACCTTTCCCCTATCATTACTTGATTTTTGCACCATGGTTAAAGAGAGACTAGATAAATTTGACGGGAACGGCTTTCACACTTGTGTTGCCATATATATGTGGTAGCGATGTGTGTGAACACACTTAGTATCGTCGGGGCATTTTTTCCCTCATTAAGAGGTTCCCCCCCCCTTGCATTGTATATACGCCCATCATTCTAGGGCTAAGTTATCTTTCCATTGTGCTAAGCAATACTCTCTATTGTGTGCCTTGAGCTTCTTCATCTTCTCCAAGCTGTGTGTGTTTCCTTGCAACACTATTTACAACAATTGGTATCAAAGTAGGTTGCATTCTCTTGAGCACAGTCGCGAAAAAATCGCGAGCACATGTCTGCTCACTTTCTCTAATTGGGGCAAGCTTTGGTGAGGTTCAACAGGTCAATAGATACTTCAGGTTGACTCACAGAGCTCGGCCTGCTCAGAATTTTCATTCGGGCTCATTTCGGCCTTCGTTTCTACTATAAGTATTGCGCAGGCATTTTTGTCCTTTTGTGCAATTTTTATGTCACTGCTATTTTTTGCATAACAGGTCCTTTACAATCTTCTTTGGGTTGTGCTATATAGCACGCGTTAATCGTGCTTCGTTTCTTCTCTTTTTAGGCAGATTTCACATTAGGTATATGCACTCACCATGGTTGACAATAACACAGATGTATTCAAGATGTTCGTTATTGAGGAGAAATTGGTTTGGGACGATTATCCAATGTGGGCTTACATGATGCAACATGTTTTTGTGTCGAAAGGGCGTTTGGAATGTTTTGCAGGGCATTGATGAACGCTCGCCTTTTGTGGATACAACATCTATTGAGGATGTTGTAAGTTTTGGTGGTAGGATGCTGCTAGAGTTGTTTTACCTACGGTTGAGCAGGCTCAATTAGGATGCTAGAGATGTGCACACCCTTACAAAGTGTGGGCATAATTTTTTCAATGCAATTGTGAATTCAATGGATGTTTCACATCCAAAACTTTGGTATGCACGTTTTGGGCATCTGAATTTTGTCAGTTTGTTGCATTTGCAGAAGTCTGATTACGGAGATGGCACTATGTATGGTCAAGAGTCGAGCTTTGCCACATTCATTTTTGGCTTGAGTCCATCATGTGTGCTAATTACGTACTTAGCAAGTGTCTTACGAAAGCTTTGTAGTCTATGACTCCTCATGAAGCATGACATGATAAGAAACCATCTATTGATCACATGCACATTCTTGGGTGTTTGGCTTATGCTTTGGTGCAACAAACACAAGCAAAAAATTGTACGATAAGGTTGCTAAATGTATTTTTTACTAGCTGTAGTACTGAAAGCAAATGTTACAGGCTAAACCATCCGCAAACACAATGTATCTTGATTTCACAAGATGTGTTTGTGGAAGATTTTGTTCAGCCTTTTTGCTGTCATGTACTAGAGACAATAATGTAAGCTCACAAAATATTTATGACACTTTGTTGCCTCTTTTTAACAATGGAAACTTGAATGTAAATTCAAATAAGGTAAATGTAAATCCTATGGGGGTTTCAAAAAATGCTATGGATCAGCCTATTGTTGATGGAGATGTAAATGATGTACTTGATGTGGGAAAGGATGAGAATGAACTAGAGGTATGCCAAAATGGATGGTGCATACCTTGCGTGACAGTAAATTAGATGCACGTTTGTCTAGTTGTACCCATTCAGGTTCTTGCCGTGTATCTTATGCATGAGATTGTTATGCTTTGGTTGTTTCTAGTTTACGTGATGTGAAAGAACGTCTATCTTTTGATGAAGCACATGATTCAAAACTTGGATGGTTGCCATGCAATCAAAATATGATGCACTTTCAGAAAATGACACATGGACTTTATGTAATTTGCCTCATGGAAAAAAGGCCATCGGTACGAAGTGGGTTTACAAGTTGAAACATAAGTTGGATGGTGAGATTGATTGCTACAAGGCTCGACTTGTTGCAAAAGGTTATGCACAATAGAAAGGCATAGATTATGAAGAGACTTTTGCTCCCACTTGTTGTATGACTATTGTGCATTTTCTATGTGCATTGGAAACTCATTTTGGATGGGATATACATCAATCAAACATTGTTACTGCTTTCTTGAATGGTGATATATTTGAGGAAGTTTTTGTAATGCAGCCTCATGGTTTTGTTATTAAAGGGCCGGAAGATAGAGTGTGCAAATGTAAAAAATCTTTGTATGGGTTGAAGCAATCTCCTCGTGCTTGGTATGAGAAAGCTGACACTCATTTGGCTAAACGAGGCTTTTGTAACAGTCCAACAGAAAGCACTTTGTATGTAAAGCATGGGGGTGATGTACTTCTCATTGTTGTTCTTTATGTTGACGATTGGACCAAATGAGACACATATTACTGAATTTAAAGCTGATCTGAATGCTACTTTCAAGATGAAAGATATGGGGCTGTTGCATTATTACTTGGGTATACAGTCTAAGCAATGTGATGGTGGTATTTTCTTGTGTCAGACAAGCTACATAGAGACATTACTATGTAAGTTTTGACTTGAGGACTTCAAACCTCTTGCTACTCCCATAGAAACAGGTTTGAAATTGAGTCTTCATGATACTAGTAATCCTGTCGATGCCAGTCTTTATCAAACTGCTGTTGGATGCTTTATTTATGTATGAAATACTAGGCCATATATTCACTTTCCAGTCTCACAGGTTAGCATACGTATTCGTACCCCAAGGTCGAAGCATTGGCAGATTGTTAAGAGGATCTTTCACTACTTGAGTGGCAGTTTATATATTGGGTTGTTTTATCCCAAGGAGGGATCATTGCCGCCAGATTTACATGCTTTTTTGGACTTAGATTGGGATGGTTGTTATGACACGTGAGTGTCCACAAGTGGTTTTTGTTTTATGCTCGACAGTTCATGCATATCATGGTTGAGCAAGAAGCAACCTAATGTGTCTATTTCCAGTTGTGAGGCTGAGTACATGGCAATCTTCATGGCCGCGGTTGAGTGTGTATGGCTCATATGTCTTATGACTAATTTGGGTGTTGGACAAGACACTGTCAACATCATGTACACTAATAGTCATAACACATTTGGCAATTGCGAGGAACTCACTTTTTCATGCTCGCATAGAGCACATTGAGGTGCATTATCACTATGTCAAAGAGAGACTCTTAGCAGGAGAGATCAACTTAGCTTATATGCCGACACAGGATAACCTTGCAGACCTCTTCACAAAGGAATTGCCTCGTGAGAAGATTGAAGCTTTCTACAAAGATTTGGGGTTACTCCCCTTTGTGGATTGATCTTGTCCTCAGGGCATGGCACTTCCCTATACACTATGTGACAGCTCGTGTTCACCGCATCACTTCCAGGGGGAATTTGTAACCATATATATGTGGTAATGATGTGTGTGAACATACTTAGGACCACCGAGACCCCCGTGCATTGTATATACATCCATCATTTTAGAGCTACCTTATCTTTCCATTGTGCACTAAGCAATAAACTCTTTGTTGTGTGCCTTGAGCTTCTTCATCTACTCCAAGCTGTTCGTGTTTCTCTGCAACCCTATTTCCAACAACTTGCCAGTCTAAGGTGAAAGGCTACCTCATGAAGAAGAAAGACAATTGTAAAACTGCTAGGAGAGAATGAGAAAATAGAAACTAGAGCCAGCCAAGATTGATTCAAAAAGAAGGATGAGCGTGCGTATGGCATACTCCTCACTTTCCTTGATGACAAATATGTCAATTAGTTAGATGATTGAAAATATTCCAATGAAGCTTGGCTTCCTCAATAAGGTGCTTTGGTGCAAAGTCTAGAGGGTTCAAAACTGGTTTCATGATGCAACTCTATGGGCTTACAATGGAGCCAAGAGAGGACATAGCTCATTCGATAGGATGAAAAGCATTTATACTCAACTCACATACATCCAATGCCATATATCTTAAGGTTGTGCCTAATAGTACCGTTGAGTAAATCATGATAGTCCTCATGGAGAAGGACCTTATATCTAACTTGGAAGAAACTATCAAGTCACTTCAAGACTATGAAAATAAAAAGGACACAAGAGGAGCATTTTTTGTTTCATCCAACAAGTACAAGGATATGAGAGAACAAACCATGCTACACAAGATTGATGTATTTTTATCATTATTAAAATTTTTGTATATTTTATCAATTTTGCTTATGTTTTATTCTCAAAAATCATTCAAATGAAGCGATGTAAATAGAACTCTCCCTTAAGTAGTATTCTTAGAGTTCAAGTGAAAAATAGCCACTTCTATTTTTGGGTGCATGCATGAAGAGAGAAAGAGAATCCCAAAATCACGTCTTCGCACGCACTGCACTTTTTCAACAAGAATCAGCTTATGGGGAGGCTTCACGAGGATACGAGCGCTCCAAAAGCATCTTGACTATGTGACCTAGTGTTTTACCCCCCTTTCACAGCCAACGGAGCCATCAAAATCTCCATCAGAGAAAAGCTTTTATCCTCCTTTATGCCAATTTTCTCTCTTAATTGTGGCATACACTCTCTTGTTGATATATTTATCTTATTCTAATTTATGCTCCATGAGTTGAATAAAGAGGCGAAAGACAAATAACCATATTGATTGAGGGGATGTTTGGCATCCAGTATGGTGTCGTGTTTTGATTCTTATTTATGTTCTCTTTGTATGTTGTGATTATTTGATCAATTTTTTTGTTGAATTTATTTTGATTTAATAAATCAAAGCTGTGTTGAGAGTGTTGAAAATATATCAAGAGGCCAATAGTGGTATCAGAGCTTTGAAAATGCTCCAGACAGTGTGGAGAAGCAAAGAGTGCCTCTTATGGACAAGTCAAATAAATTTTGGCATAAAAACTCTCAAGAATATCTCTTTGGGAAGGTTCTCTCTTTGCTAAAGATGCAAGAACAACAAGCTTCCTTATCTCAATAGTTTCAATCACAACTACGAGCAACCTACTTCGAAGAAAACAATGCAAGCAATCTAAGAAAAGGAAGAAAGACAATTCATGCATCGCTTACACTATTTGCTAAAGATGCAAGAACACAAATATTTCTCATCTCAATAGTTTAAATCACAACTATAAGCAACCTACTTTGAAGAAAACAATGCAAGCAATTGAAGAAAAGCAACAAAGATAATTCATGTATCGCTTACACTCTCAAAAAACAGCCACAAAGTGTTAAAAATCAGCTTCAAAGTCGATCAAAGTGCCTACAATCATCACCGAAACAAGAAGACACTCTTTGGACTACTTCTATCCATCGTTTTGATTGTTAAAAGGCTTTGCATATTCAATGGAGGTTTTTTTCCTTTTTGAAATTTAACTCTTGCATATAATTTGGATTTACATCTATATTTTAACTTTTCTTTTGCTTGAGTTAACTAACTATGACCATCCAAAATTCTCTTGTTATGGATCAAAAGATTGATGTTCTTTTTGAAGAGCTAAAAGAAGCGCATTGCATGCACTCTCCTTCAAAAAAATCTTGAGAAGTTATAAAATTAGAGTTCCCACAAACGCATTCATGAAGATGACAATGAAAACAAGTGGTTTATCAAAGTAATTAAGCATACTTTGAATGCTCAAGCCAAGATAACACAAAACAAGATCTCTAAAAAGGCATTTACTTTTATGAAGTATGATGGAAGAAAGAATGCATGTATGCTTCCCTCTTGGTTATTATTCTTGGATGACTACTTTCAAGGAGAAAAGTTCAACGAGCAAGAAAAAATTAAGTGTGCAACAAACCAAATGACAGAACGTGATTCTCTTTGGTGAAATGTGACTTGCAAACGGGATAAATGACCACAAACTTGGAATAAATTTCAAAGAATGGTAATGAAGTACTTCCTCCCTTCTCAATACAAAAATAAAGCTAAACATTTCTAAGATACTCTTCAATTTAGGACATGAAAAACTATCACATAGTAAAACAGATTATGGCAAATTCTACTTGCTCTTCAAAATGCAAAAAAAGTTTCTTGCTCTACTTTCAAATGAAAAATATATTGCCGGCTTGTAGTATACTTGCATGCCGAGGTCAATAAATTTTGTCCTTATATATTGGAAAGAGCTATTTCTTTAGCTCATGATGTTGAAGCTGCGAAAGGTGAAAATCCAACTCCAAAAGAGAAATCAATCACACTGCTGCTAACAAAAATCTATAACCTATCTCCCACTGTCGATAAATTGTCTCTTTGTCTTGCTTTGTACAATGCTAGCAGAGAGCATGTGAAATTCTATAGTGGATGTCACTCCTCTATGAAAGAGGCACCTAACCTATGCATGTCGGTGTCGAGAAAGAAGTTGATGTCGCAAGTCAGAAAGATAAGTCATCGATGCTAGGAAAGCTGGGTGTCAATGTCGAAGGAGAACCGATGTACTCTCTCTCTCTCTCCCTCTCTATGTGATGATATTGAGAAGAGAAGTATGTGTCTTGAGGCCTTTGATGCTGAAGTTGAGATGAATCTATCTCTCTCTCTATGTTTACACACTCTCCCCCTCTCACTCAACTCGAATGCATAATCTATCCCGAGAAAACAACCTTTGTGCTTTTGATTTTAACATACTTGTACTCTAAACATGCTAGCAAGTTCTTCTACAAAGTCATAAATTTCAAAGTGATCTTCATTTTTATAAAGAAGTTTTTAAATTCCAGTTCTGTAGCTCAAGTTATGAGCAAAATTGTGACCTGTTGTCAAGATGCCTTAAGCTGAGCAACTTGCTTCTCTCTCTCTCTCTCTCTCTCTCTCTCTCTCTCTCTCTCTCTCCCTTTTGGTTTGTGGAATTCAACCCCTTGTCACCTTGATACGTGAGCTCTATGTGCCAAGCTCATAATCCCTCCATATCCATGGAAGCTTCAAACTTCAATCCGTGTTGATGTGAAGCTCACCGGGAAGAGGGAAGCGCCGAGAGAGTACTAGCATTGCAAGCTTTGGATTTGATACCATTTAAAGAGTGCATGGTGCATGCAGAGTGAGAGGAAGAAGAAGAGAAAACACTAAATGTTGTTGGAGCTCTTAGTGAGAATTGGAATTGCTCACTACTTCTAATTGTTCTATTATATGATCAAAAGAATAGATGAGGTTAGTACAGTTTGTGTGATGGGTGTCCGACCGGTTGGCACGAATCCTAACAAGTGTAATCTATTAACTATTCATTTTTTAGGCAACATGTGAATTTTAAAAGAATTTTGAATTAATTTAACTCTCTTTCACGTGTATGCAGTGTGATTGGGATGAACGTGGCTCCAAACGGCTTGGAGCATGAGCGATGGCTCAAGGACAAGCTTTGTTGCCCTTGTGTCAAGTGCAAAGGTGAAATTATTTGCTTGCCTTGAAGCATGTGAAGAACAAAGGGCTTTGGATCCCTTGAAAAAGCACTCAATTTGATAGGAGCACCATTCCCCTCTCGCTTGACGATGCTCCCCATTGGTCTATTATCTTTAGAGGTGGGAGGGCCAAAGTGAGATAACCAATCTTACGATTCTTGATCTACTAATGACCTATGTTACAGAAGTAGATCAACGCTCACAATGGGAAAAGTACTTACCTCTTGTAGAGTATGTGTATAATAATACTATCCATACTTCTACGAGAAAAGCACCTTTTGAAATCATAGAGGGAAGACCTAAAAGTACCTTGCTACTTAAAGTACATGGGAAGATCTTCGCTGCCGATGAGTATAGCCGTGACCTGCAAGCATCTTTTCAAAAGGTTAAGGATGATATATCCATCTCCCAACTAAGGCAAAAAGCTACTGCTAACAAGCACAGAAGGGCCTTAAAATTCAAAGAAAATGATTGGCTCTTACTTAAGTTTCCTAAGGCTCGATTGAGGCAAACGACGGGCAAAAATCCTACGGGCCATCATAATGATTATGCTAAACTAGCAAAAAGATACTATGGTCCTTTTCAAATTTTGAAGCCAATCAATGAGGTGGATTATCAACTCAAGTTGACTAACCATTGGCTCATACACAATGCTTTTCATGTGAGCCTACTTAAGCCCTACAAAGGAGAGCCTCTAAATGAACCAATTATTGAAGTCCCTCCCGAAATCAAAGACCAAGAAGAGGTGCTACAACCCGAAGCTATCCTTCGGCATGAAGAAAAGGTACTACGACATGGTAAGATTATCCGATGGTATCTTATTAAGTTCAAAAATTTTCCTTTTGAAGATGCTAGATGGATACAAGGAATCCAACTTAAGGATAGTATGAACCTTGTCAACGCTTACAATGCTACATTAGAGTAAGCAAATGTACACGTTTCTTTTAAATGATCAATGTTTTTGTCTTATAAGACTAATTATCTCTTTATTGTGCACAAATTTAAGTAGTATGCATACTAAGGATCATGTTTGGGATGACGACGTCTCTCAAACACCATGTAGAATTTGTCACTCTACTTAGGAGGATGAAATGGACTAAAGAGTAGACATGCTTGCGACAGCTATGTCTCCCAAGCACCAAATGGATTAGTCATCCATCTTGGAATGATGTTGTAGGGTAAAAAGGGATCCTCCACCCGCTAAGACAAATGGACTAATGACTATGGATTTATCTCTTTTACCTCATAATCGAGGACGACTATGATTTCAAGAGAGAGGTTAACCCATAGTCCTTCTCCTTGTCACTCCAAAAGGGAAGAGAGGAAACCAAGGAAGAAAAGGGAAAGAAAGAGGTCACCCTCTTCTCCTTCTTCTTCACCTTCATCCTCTATCGATGAAAGCTATGGCTATTCTCCTAGAGAATACAAGAGGGGAGGACATCACAAATCTTACCCTGCATGACGAAGGTCACAAAAGCTCAAGAAGTTTAAAGAGGGAGGAAAGAGTATCTCTTTTCTCACCTATGATGGCACCTTTGGTGCTACTGACAAAGTATTGGCCTTCATCTAACAATTTGATGCGGCCTTTGGAGACGAGGGCTTCACGGAGTCCTTCAAGCTACACCATGTAGCTATGCACTTCCAAAAATCAGCTCGTCTATGGTGGGCTAGCCTTTGTGGCAATTGCGAAGCCCCAAAAACATGCAAAACTCTACGAGTTTCCATCATGAAGCAATTCCTTGCAAGAAATGCAAAGGACAAAGTGCTCACTGAATGGCGGAGTTTGAGGCTTCTCTCTCATGAGTCTATCCACAAATATGTGGACAAGTTTTTGGATTTGCATCTCAAGGCTATTGTCTTTCAAAAGATAGACTTTGCTGAGCAAAAGCAACAATTCTATGTGGGATTACCTGAAGAGATGGCCGAGTATGTCAACTCTCAACGGCTTGGTTCTATCAACAAAGTAATCCACCATACCATGGTTGCTTCACGCATCAATTTCCAGCAAGGGGTTAGATGGAATGTCAAGCCCATGGAAAATAAAGACAAAAGTGATGCATATGAAAAAATTAATGCCCAAAATTTTTTCCAAGGCCATTCCAATAAGAACAACAACAATCGGTCCAAGGAGAAAGGAGTTTACAAAGGTAAAAATAAACTCTCTCCTGAAGAGCTTGAAACTTTTCGCAAGGATCACAAATGTTTTAAGTGTGGGGAGCAAGGACATGGTTATCGTTCTTGCCCCAAAAGAAATGCTCACAATGAGACTCCTAGAGCTTTCACTATCGAAGCTCCAAAAGAGGATGCTCATTGTAAAGGATCACCTCTCTTCTATGCTTGGGGAAAGGTAAGGGAGCATGGTGCCTTCATCTTGTTTGACCTTGGTTCTACTCACAACCTCATATCAATGGAGTTGGTCACCAAGTTGGGCATTCAAGCTTTTGAGATGGGAGATGCTGTAACTGCCGATGCCTCTTTCAAGGGATAGCAAGCCTCCGTTACTCCCTTGATTGGGAAGTTGAGGCTTCATGTCCAAAGCTATGTCAACAAAGAAGACTTCTTTATCTCTCCTCTCCAACATGAGGACGCTATTCTAAGGGTACCACGGTTCAACCGCATGGCTGAAGTTCCCTAAAAGGAGAATCTACTTCACCTACAGGGGAAAGCATATGTATATAGATGCTACTGAGTTTGGTCGTACTATACCACTTGTAAATCCTCTTGCTCTTGATAAATCAATGAAGAGCTCAGTTTCCGCGTACATGATTTTTGTCAAAGAGTCCCTACAAGGCCCTAATGTTTCATCAAAGGTGAATGGTAGGAATCAAGAAGAGTTAGACTTGTCTAACTTTCTAAAACCATTCCAAGATGTGTTCATTGATGATATCCCTATGGACTTATTTCCAAAACGAGGGGATGATGACCATCGAATTGAGCTCCTATCAGGAAGCTCACCGCCTAATAAACCTCCTTATCGAGTTTCACAAGCTCAACAAGAGGAGATCATGTGGCAAGTACAAGTATTGGTAGACAAAGGGATGGTGAGGCCTAGCTCCTCTCCCTTTTGTTCTCTAGTCCTTTTAGTGCAAAATAAAAATGGTACATACCGCATGTGTGTGGACTATCACGCACTAAAACATATCACTATCAAAAATAAATTTCATATACCTCGGGTAGAAGATCTGTTTGATAAGCTACAAGGCTCTACCTACTTCAGTAGGATTGACCTTAAAAGTGGCTACTATCAAATAACGATAGTGAATGAAGATATCCTAAAGACCGCGTTTCGTACACGTTTGGCCTTTATGAATGATCTAGTCATGCCTTTCGGCTTGACTAATGCACCAGCTACATTCAATCGAATAATGGAGAAAATTTTTAGACCCTACCGCAAATTCACTGGAGTGTTCTTTATGATGTCATCATCTACTCCAATTCCTTGGAGGAACACAAGCAACATCTCCAAGTGATTTTTCAAGCATTAAGGGAGAATAAGCTTTTTCTCAATCAAAAGAAAAGTGAATTTTTCCTTCAAGAGATTCAATACTTAGGTCATATTATCTCTTGAGATGGTATCCGTATGGATCCATCAAAGTTGGAGGTCATAAAAGCATGGCCTAATCCAAGGAATCTACATGAGCTAAGAAGCTTTATTGGTATGTGTGCATACTATAGACACTTCATAGCAAAATTCTCTCAAATAGCAGGACCATTACATGACTTAACAAAGAAAAACGTTAAGTATTCATGGACTGCTAAGGAGCAAAGTGCTTTTGACAAGCTCAAAGAGAAGCTTACCTCTTAACCAGTCCTTATGCTTTCGGATCTCTCAAAGCCATTTGAGGTCCAATGTGATGCTTGTGGTGATTGCCTTGGAGCAGTCTTGCTTCAAGAAGGGCATGCCATAGAATATGAGAGACAAAGGCTCAACACGGATGAACGAGTCTTAGGAATTTACGAGAAAGAGCTGTTAGCTGTTCTTCATGCACTAGACACATGGAAGCACTACCTATTGGGGACTCCATTCATTTTACGAACAGACCATCAAAGTCTCGTACTTCATGAAGCAAACAAAGCTTTCTGACTAACAAATGAGGTGGGAAAATTTTCTTTCGCAATTTAATTTCCACATTGCTCACATTGCTGGTAAGCACAATCAAGTGGCTGATGCACTTGCACGACGACCAAAAGTTAATGCTGTGTCAATAGCAACTCACAATGATCTATCTTCTATGATAGATGAGTATGCTACTGACCCTGACTTTAAAGACATAATGTCAGCCCTTGCTTTGGGGAAGAAAGAGGAACCATTCACCTTGTAGGATGGTTATCTTCTCCATGGCAATAGGCTATGTGTTACCCACTCTCTTCATGATAAAGTCATGTATGAATCCCATGCTCCTCCCTATGCGGGGCATAAAGGCATTCAACCTACTCTTCGAGGAGTAGAGACGTACTTTTATTGGCCTACCATGAAAGTGGACATACAAGAGTATGATTCAAAATGTGTGGTATGCCAAAAGTCCAAGTATGATAGAGGGAAGCAACCTGGATTACTCCAGCTGTTGCCAATTCCTAATTCACCATGGGAGAGTATATCCATGGATTTTATCTTTGGATTACCCAAGTCTATCCATGGGAATATGGGAATATGGACAACAGTCGACAGGTTTAGCAAGCAAGCACACTTTATCCCTATCAAGAAGACTATTAAGGCACACCAAATGGCAACTCTCTTCATATCACAGATTTTCAAACACCATGGATTGCCAACATTCATCGTGTCAGATAGAGATCCTAGAATGACCAGTAATTTTTGGAAAGGTCTCTTCAAAAATCTAGGTACAAGATTGAATTTCTCTTCGGCCTATCACCCACAAACGGATGGCCAAAGTGAGATAGCCAATCTTATGATTCTTGATCTACTAAAGACCTATGTTATAGAACGCTCACAATGGGAAAAGTACTTACCTCTTGTAGAGTATGCGTATAATAATACTATCCATACTTCTACGGGAAAAGCACCTTTTGAAATCATAGAGGGAAGACCTAAAAATCCCTTGCTACTTAAAGTACATGGGAAGATCTTCGCTACCGATGAGTATAGCCATGACCTGCAAGCATCTTTTCAAAAGCTTAAGGAGGCTATATCCATCTCTCAACTAAGGCAAAAAGCTACTACTAACAAGCACAGAAGAGCCTTAACATTCAAAGAAAATTATTGGGTCTTACTTAAGTTTCTAAGGCTCGATTGAAGCAAAAAACGGGCAAAAATCCTACGGGCCATCAAAAGTATTATGCTAAACTAGCAAAAAGATACTATGGTCCTTTTCAAATTTTGAAGCCAATCAATGAGGTGGATTATCGACTCAAGTTGCCTAACCATTGGCTCATACACAATGATTTTCATGTGTTGCACATAGAAGTCCGTGCATGTCTTCTTTTTGCTGCATTGCGGGGGCGCCTGCAGATCGTGGGGAAAGAGATGCGCATTGCATGCACATGCAACCATCTTTTTTCCTTTCCCAAGAATAGCTCTGATACCAATGAAAGGACGAGAGTAATGCATGTGCTAATCTCCACCCAACCGTGCTATCTTATAGCCTTGCCCTAGTGTACACACTATCCGGCCGTGCTGATGGCCTTGCCTGTAGGACCCATGTCCTTCCATGTGGACTCATATTTGTGCACATTTTGGATGCAATGTTGGTGTCCATTTGACCTAATTTTAATAATATTTTTTGTAGCAATGTGCACGATATTAGTATTCTCTACACACATACATACATCATTGTTTATTTTTGAAAAAAAACACACACACACACATCGTTGTTGCGCTTTTGGAAACACACACACACACACACACACGGTTTTGCTTTTAATCTCGGCTCTTGACATCGATGATATAACCTTTTTGAATTGCAACATTGGCGACGAATCTTCAGGGCTTTGACAACTTTGCATAGCAAGTGATTAAGCCCTACAAAGGAGAGCCTCCAAATGAACCAATTATTGAAGTTCCTCTCCAAATCGAAGACCAAGAAGAGGTACTACAACCCGAAGCTATCCTTCGGCATGAAGACAAGGTACTACGACATGGTAAGATTATCCGACGATATCTTATTAAGTTCAAAAATTATCCTTTTGAAGATGCTAAATGGATGCAAGGAATCCAACTTAAGGATAGTATGATTCTTGTCATTGCTTACAATGCTACATTAGAGTAAGCAAATGTACATGTTTCTTTTAAATGATCAATTTTTTTGTCCTATAAGACTAATTCTCTCTTTACTGTGCACAAATTTAAGTAGCATGCATACTAAGAATCATGTTTGGGATGACGACGTCTCTCAAACACCATGTAGAATTTGTCACTCTACTTGGGAGGATGAAATGGACTAAAGAGCAGACATGCCTGTGGCAGCTATGTCTCCCAAGCACCAAATGGATTAGTCATCCATCTTGGAATGATGTCGTAGGGTAAAAAGGGATCCTCTACCCGCTAACAAATTGACTAATGACTTTGGCTTTATCTCTCTTACCTCATAGTCGAGGACGACTATGATTTCAAGAGAGAGGTAATGTCATTAAATCTAATATCTAACCAACCCAAATGATTTTCTCATATTAAACTGATCATTTAATGTGGGATAATGAACGGGAACAAGGGTTAGAATATAGATATGTGCTTACGGATCTATCTCAACACGGGGCCAATGGTAAAGGGGTCCAAAAGAGAGATGGTCTGTCAAAGAGCAAGGTTAACTAATGAAGCTTAAAATACCTTAGGGTTAGATTTAAAGACCTCCAATGGTTAGTGTTAAAAGTCCTTTGACCTTAGGCAAGCTAGGGCTGAGCTTGAGGTAGGAACCCGACCTAAACTTACCTTTGACCTTAGGCAAGCTAGGACTGAGCTTGAGGTGGTAGGACTGAGCTTGAGGTGGGAACCCGCCGACCTAAACTTGCCTTTGACCTTAGGCAAGCTAGGGCTGAGCTTGAGGTGGGAACTCCACCTAAGGTGCTTGTCATACTTGATGACTAACGTACTTGAGGTACTTGTCATACTTAATGAGGAAGGTGCTTGAGAAGTTTCCTATGCATGGGGGTAAGGTGCTTGAGTCAAAAAGAGACCCTACAAACTTAATGAGGAAGTTTCTTGAGAATATTCCTATGCATGAAATTCCCAAAGTTAGGGGAATCTTTGACCTAACCTTCCACTCATCTGTCCTTTTCTTAAAGGGCACATGGGACACATGTCAGACTCTCACTAAGTTTGACCACATGGTGTGCTTGAATGCAATTGGTTGGGCTAAAGAGGGGTCCAATGAGCTTCTAGTTCCATCCAACAAATATCTAGATATTTTCAAGCTCTCTCTCTCTCTCTAAGGGATAAGGAGGAGACTTGTCAAAAGACTACCCATGTACTTGACTGCATGCTATGTGATTGTCTAGAGGGAGAGGGGTCCAATAAGCTTGAAGCATGTGGAAAACAACAAATCACCCCAAGCAAGCAAGGGGGGTGCTAGGGGGATATACACCACACACACACACTCATTTTGTGGAACCATTCTCACTTGGTGAAAGTTGAGGAACTCCACCTCCTTCTCCAAGCTTGTGAGAAGTGAGAGCCTACACCAACACTCTTGGCTATGGAATGCAAATCCAATCAAGAGCCATGCTTCAATGCTTAAGCTTGACATTTTCTCCATCTTTATTACTATGGTATTATGTATGCTAGCAAGAAGAGTGATGATAAGTGAGGAACTATTTATTTCTCCTATGGAATGTTTCTACTTCCTCTTCCCTATCCTCATTCCCCGCTAGCCCTTTCCACCTTCGAAGGTGTTTGAGGCCTTGGGACTGAGGCTTGGGATAGTTAATGCTTTCTACAAAGTTTATGTTATGCTTGTGATGCATGAAGCTTTCCATCTTCATTGCATCACCTAGGTCACTAGGAACACAAAGATTGTATTGTACCAAGTCTCTCTTGATGGGAGAAACTATAATACAAATGCCTATTGGAGGGGGGACCGGCTCCGTATGAATCCGATCCTCAACTATTGTCATGTTCTCTAAACTCTCTCTCTTGCAAAAGTAATGTTCATGCCAAGTTAACTAAGTACCATGTTTATGTTGCTACCATCAATTAAGTTCACCCGCTATGCTCACAAATTAATCTCACAAAAGTGCTTCACCTAATTTCCTAATTCCGCTACTCTCAAAGTTCATAGGCCATTTCCATTACAATGCATGACTTTCCTGGCCTTGGAGAGATTTATGGCATGTTATTCATTCTTCTCGCTCTTTATTATTTGCAAAGTTGTCCACATCAGGCCACAATGGTGAAAAAGCATCCATATGCTTTTGTACAAGGTAATATATCCAAACCACCCTCTTTTCTTGCCTCAAAGTCATAGCAAATACAATGCTCCAACAAATGGGAATAAGGCTCTAAAGTGCACAATGGTAGAATGGACAAGCATTTGGGAAGAGCACTACAATAGTGATCCACCCCCATCTACTCCACCAAAACATATGTCAAGGTACTCCATATTTTTAAGGCTTCCATATTGGAAGATTAGAAATTCAGCACCTCTTGAATCCCATGCACATATTCAAGCATGTTGCCCATACCCTTTTGGACCATATTATGAGCAAAAGAGACTCATTGATGACGAGGGAGAATTCAAGGGACTTGAAAAGTCTCCCCAGATCAGTCACTCCATACCGAGGCCCCAATAAAAAGATTGTGCTTCCTAAAGCTCCATGGATTCTAACCAAAGATGCACTTGATCGTGAAGTGTTCCATTGCCTCTATTGGCACACCAAAAGGATACATGAGATCTCTAAAGGGAGCTTGCACAAGCCTTGTCAGTGATCTTATAGTTTCTCTCAGTTGATTTAGGAGCTGTGGGTTTAGATCTAGATGATGCCACTTGTACATATATTTTTGAAGATAATTCATAACCATTTTGTATATTTGATTCTATGATTTTTATTTTTGCCATGTTGCCTCTCTCTCTCTCTCTCATTAATTCATTTGATCAAGCATTCTAATTTATGTTAATCAAATATGTGTGATTAATTTAATAATCAAATATCTATCATTTTTTGTCCAATTTTTCATGAAAATATCAAATACTTTGTAATTTTTTTGGTAAAATAGAAAGTACTCAAAGTTGAATATTTTTTCTCCAAAACATTAAGCATGCCAAGTTATGTTAACCATGTGTATGTGATTAATTTTAGTAATCAAATGTTTATCATTTCTTCTGCTCAATTTTTATGAAAAATGTCATGTTCTATAATTTTTTTTTGTAAAATATAAATAAGTATCCATATTTAAATTTTTTGGCCCAGCATTGTGTTATCAATAATATATACGGTAATATTAAATTTACAAAAAAAACTCCTCCCCCTCCTTCGCTCTCCTCTTTGGCCACTCCATTTTCCACTCTCTCATTATAAAACACGGTAAACCATGGCTGCAATAATTTTATAGTGTTAGAAGCTTTGTGATGCCCTAGTCTTGATAATAAATTTTTTTCTTCACAACATAATGTAAACAAGCATAAGAAATGTTAAAACTTTTAAGATGGTGTAATGGAAATGGCCTATGAACTTTGAGAGTAGCAAAAATTAGAGAATCTACTTTTGTGGAATTACTTTGTGAGCATAGAGGGTGAACTTAATTGATGGTAGCAACATAAACATAGCATTTAGTTAACTTGGCATGAAAAATACTTTTGCAAGAGAGAGAGTTTAGAGAACATGACAACAGTTGAGGACAGGATTCATGTGGAGCCGGTCCCCCCTACAATAGGTATTTTTATTATAGTTTCTCCCATCAAGAGAGACTTGGTACAATACAATCTTTGTGTTCCTTGTGACCTAAGTGATGCAATGAAGATGGAAAGATTCATGCATCACAAGGATAACATAAACTTTGTGTAAATCATTAACTATCCCAAGCCTCAGTCCCAAGGCCTCAAACACCTTCGAAGATGGAGAGAGCTAGCGGGAATGAGGGTAGGGAAGAGGAACAAGAAACATTTCATAGGAGAAAGAATTAGTTCCTCGCTTATCATCACTCTTCTTGCTAGCATACATAATAGCATAGTAATGAAGATGGAGAAGATGGCAAGCTTAATCATTGAAGCATGGCTCTTGGTTGGATTTGCATTCCATAGCCAAGAGTGTTGGTGTAGGCTCTCGACTTCTCTACTAGCTTGGAGAAGATGGAGCTCTTGCACTTTGCACTTCACACAATGAGTGTGTGTGTGTGTGGGAGAGTATACCCCCAAGCATGCCCCTATCTTCCTTGGCCAAACCCCCCTTGTAGCTCACGCTTGAAGCTCATTGGACCCCTGCAAGACTGACCAATCACATGCAGGATGCATTACAAGCAACAAGGGTAGTCTTGGAACAAGTGTCCCCCTTTCCCATTTGAGAGAGAGGATCACTTGATAAATGCAAAAACATTTAATTAAATCCATCTAAATTATCATTGGACCCCTTGGAAGGCCAGCTAATAGGATTTAGACACACCATGAGGGCAACATGAGGAGGAGCTTGACAAGTGTCCCTTTTTCTTTCTTTGTACCAAGCTTGCCTTGGGTGAGGGTGTGTGTGTTCTCTCTCATCCCCCTAGCTTTAGGGATCACCTCCTATCTTGTAGGGATGGGATTTGACTTTTAGGACACCTTACCCCCAAGCACCTTAGTCAGCAAGCATGACAAAGAACCTCAAGCCTGGGTAGTGTTCCCACAAGCACCTCGGGCTCCCTAGTCGGCAAGCATAGAAAGGACCTTAAGCATCTTAGTCATCAAGCATGACAAACACCTCAAGCACATTAGTCATCAAGCACGACAAGCAACTCAAGAACCTTAGTCAAACATCAAGCAGGACAAGCACCTCAAGCTTGGACCGGGTTCCCACCTCAAGCTAAGCCCTAGCTTCCTAAGGTCAAAGGACTTTTTAACACTAACCTTTGGAGGTCTTTAATGAAGCTAACCCTAGGGTCTTTAAGCTTCGTTAGCATTGCTCTTTGATAGACCATCTCCCATTTGGACCCATTACCTTTGGTCCCGTGCTGAGATGCATCTAAATCACGTACCTATATTCTAACCCTTGTTCCCGTTTATTCTCCCACATTTAATGATCAATTTAATATGAGAAAATCATTTGGGTTGGTTAGATATTATTTTTTATGACATTACCTCTCTCTTGAAATCATAGTCGTCCTCGACAATGAGGTAGAAGAGATAAAGCCTTAGTCATTAGTCAACCTTTCTTAGCGTTTAGAGGATCCCTTTTTACCCTAGGATATCTTTCCAAGATGGATGATTAATCCATTTGGTGCTTGGGAGACATAGCTACCACAAGCATGTCTGCTCTTTTGTCCATTTCATTCTCCCAAGTAGAGTGACAAATTCTACTTGGTGTTTGAGAGATGTCGTCATCACAAACATGATTCTAAGCATGCATACTATTTAAATGTGTGCACAATAAAAAGAGAATTAGTCTTATAAGACAAAAACATTGATCATTTGAAAGAAATTTGTACATTTTCTTACTCTAGAGTAACATTGTAAGCATTGACAAGGTTCATAGTATCCTTAAGCTGTATTCCTTGCATCCATCTAGCATCTTCAAAAGAATAATTTTTGAACTTAATAAGATATCGTTGGATAATCTTATCATGTCGTAGTACCTTGTCTTCATGGCAAAGAATAGCTTCGGGTTGTAGCACCTCTTCTTGGTTTTTGATTTCGGGAGGGTCTTCAATAATTGGTTCACTTGGTGGCTCTCCTTTGTAGGGCTTAAGTAGGCTCACATGAAAATCATTGTTTATGAGCGAATGGTTGGGAAACTTGAGTTGATAAGCCATCTCATTGATGGGCTTCAAGATTTGGAAAGGACCATAGTATCTTTTTGCTAGCTTAGCATAATACTTTTGATGGCTCGTAGGATTTTTGCCCATTGTTTTCCTCAATCGAGCCTTACGAAACTTAAGTAAGACCCAATCACTTTTTTATAATGTTAAGGCCCTTCTGTGCTTGTCAGCAGCAGCCTTTTGCCTTTGTTGAGAGATAGATATAGACTCCTTAATCTTTTGAAAAGATTCTTGTAGGTCACGGCTATACTCATCAGCAGCAAAGATCTTCCCATGCACTTTAAGTAGCAAGGGACTTTTAGGTCTTCCCTCAATTATTTTAAAAAGGTGCTTTTCCCATAGAAGTATGCACAACATTATTGTACGCATACTCTACAAGAGGTAAGTACTTTTCCCATTGTGAGGATTTATCTACTTCGGTCACATAAGTCTTTAGTAGATCGAGTATCGTAAGATTGGCTATCTCACTTTGGCCATCCGTTTGTGGGTGATAGGCCGAAGAGAAATTCAATCTTGTTCCTAGATTTTCAAAGAGACGTTTCCAAAAATTACTGGTCATTCTAGGATGTCTATCTGACATGATGGATGTTGGCAATCCATGGTGTTTGAAAATCTGTGATATGAAGAGAGTTGCCATTTGGTGTACCTTAATAGTCTTTTTGATAGGAATAAAGTGTGCTTGCTTGCTAAACCTGTCGACTATTTTCCATATTCCCGTATTCCCATGGATAGACTTGGGTAATCCAAAGATGAAATCCATGAATATACTCTCCCATGGTGAATTTAGGATAGGCAATGGCTGGAGTAATCAAGGTTGCTTCCCTCTATCATACTTGGTCTTTTGGCATACCATACATTTTGAAACATACTCTTGTATGTCCACTTTCATGGGAGTCCAATAGAAATACATCTTTACTCTTGGGAGAGTAGTTTGAATGTCTCTATGCCCCGCATAGGGAGGAGCGTGGGATTTATACATGACTTTCTCAACGAAGGGAGTGGGTAACACATAGCCTATTACCGTGGAGAAGATAACATCCTGCAAGGTGAATGGTTCCTCTTTCTTCCCCAAAGCAAGGGATGACATTATGTCTCTATAGTTAGGGTCAATAGCATACTCATCTATCATAGAAGATAGATCATTGTGAGTAGCTAGAGACACCGCATTAACTTTTGGTCGTGTGAAAGTGCATCGGCCACTTGATTGTGCTTACCCGCAATGTGAGCAATATGAAAATTATATTGCGAAAGAAAATTTTCCCACCTCATTTGTTAGTCGGAAAGCTTGGTTTGTATCATGGAGTAGTTAAGACTTTGGTGGTCTGTGGAGTCCCCAATAAATAGTGCTTCCATGTGTCTAGAGCATGTAGAACAGCTAAAAGATCTTTCTCATAAATGCCCAAGACTCGTTCATCCGTATTGAGCCTTCGGTTCTCATATGCTATGGCATGCCCTTCTTGAAGCAAGAAGGCTCCAAGGAAATCACCACAAGCATCACATTGGACCTTAAATGGCTTTGAGAGATCCGGAAGCGTGAGGACTGTTTGGGAGGTAAGCTGCTCTTTGAGGTTGTCAAAAGAATTTTTCTCCTTAGCATTCCATAAATACTTAATGTTCTTCTTGGTTAAGTTATGTAATGGTCCTGCTATTTGAGAGAATTTTTCTATGAGGCGTCTATAGTATGCACACATACCAATAAAGCTTCTTAGCTCATGTAGATTCCTTGGATTAGGCCATGCTTTTATTACCTCTAACTTCAATGGATCCATCCAGATACCATCTTGAGAGATAATATGACCTAAGTATTGAATCTCTTGGAGGAAAAATTCACCTTTCTTTTGATTGAGAAAAAGCTTGTTCTCCCTCAATGCTTGAAAAATCACTTGAAGATGTTGCTTATGTTCCTCCAAGGACTTGGAGTAGATGATGATATCATCAAAGAACACAGTGAATTTGCGATAGGGTCTCAAGATTTTTTCCATTAATAAATTGAATGTGGCCAGTGCATTAGTCAATCCAAAAGGCATGACTAGATATTCATAAAGACATCCACTATCCTTATTTGATGATAGCCACTTTTAAGGTCAATCCTACTGAAGTAGGTAGCACCTTGTAGCAAACAGATCTTCTACCCGAGGCACGGGAAATTTGTTTTTGATAGTGATATGATTTAGTGCTCTATAGTCCACACACATATGGTATGTACCATCTTTCTTTTGCATTAAAAGAACTGGAGAACAAAAGGGAGAGGAGCTAGGTCTCACCATCCCTTTGTCAACCAATTCTTGTACTTGCCTCATGTTCTCCTCTTGTTGAGCTTGAGAAACTCAATAAGGAGGCTTGTTAGGTGGTGAGCTTCCTGGTAGGATCTCAATATGATGGTCATCATCCCCTCATTTTGGAGGTAAGTCAATAGGGATATTAGCGATGAACACATCTTGGAATCCTTTTAGAAAATTAGACAAGTCTAACTCTTCTTGATTCCTACCATTTACATTTGAGGAAACATTAGGATCTTTTAGGGACTCTTTTACAAAATCATCTATGAAGAAAAACTAAGCTCTTCATTGATTTATCAAAAGCAAGAGGATTTACAAGTTGTGTAGTACGACCAAACTCACTAGCATCTATATACATGTTCTTTTCCCTATAGGTGAAGTAGATTCTCCTTTCAAGGAACTTCATGCTGGCAGCCATGCGGTTGAGCCATCGTGCCCCTAGGATAGCATCCTCATGTTGGAGTGGAGAGATGAAAATTTCTTCTTTGTCCATATAGCTTTGGACATGGAGCCTCAACTTCCCAATCAAGGGAGTAACAGAGGCTCGCTGTCCCTTGCAAGCAGTGTCGGCCGTTATAGTTCTCCCATCTCGAAAGCTTGAATGCCCAACTTGGTGGCCAAGGCATCATGCTCCCTTACCTTTCTCCAAGCATAGGAGAGAGGTGCACCTTTGTAATCAGCATACTCTTTTGGAGCTTCGATGGTGGAAGCTCTAGGAGTCTCATTGTGAGCATTTCTCTTGGGGCAATAAAGATAGCCATGTCCTTGGAGCTTCGATGGTTGAAGCTCTAGGAGTCTCATTGCGAGCATTTCTCCTGGGGCAATAACAATAGCTATATCCTTGCTCCCCACACTTAAAACATTTATGGTCCTTGCAAAAAGCTTCAAGCTCTTTAGGAGAGACTTTGTTTTTACCTTAGTAAACTCCCTTCTCCTTGGACCAATTGTTGTTGTTGTTGTTGTTGGAATTGCCTTGGGAAGAATTTTGGGCATTAGTTTTTCCCTTTGCATCATTTTTGTCTTTATTTTTCATGGGCTTGACATTCCGTCTAGCCCCTTGTTGAAAATTGATGAACAAAGCAAGCATGGTGTGGTGGATTACTTCGGTAATAGAACCAGGCCATTGGGAGTTGACATACTCGGCCGTCTCTTCACACAAAACTGTTACTTTTTCTCGGCAACTCTATCTTTTGGAAGACAGTAGCCTTGAGATGTAAGTCCCAAAACTTGTCCACATATTTTTGAATAGACTCGTGGGAGAGAAGCTTCAAACTGCACCATTTGGTGAGCACTTTGTCCTTTGCATCGCCTGCAAGGAATTTCTTCATGATGGAAACTCGTAGAGTTTTCCATGTCTTTGGGGCTTTGCCATTGCCACGAAGGCGAGCCCACCATTGACGAGCCAATTTCTGAAAGTGCATAGCTACGTGGTGTAGGTTGGAGGACTCCGTGAAGCCCTCGTCTCCAAAGGCCGCATCAAATTGCTGGATGAAGGCCAATACTTTGTTGGTGGCACCAAGGGTGCCATCATAGGTGAGAGAAGAGATCTCTTTTCTCCCTCTTTGAACTTCTTGAGCTTTTGTGACCTTCACCATGCATGGTATGTTTTGCGATCTCCTCCCCTGTTGTATTCTCTAGGAGAATAGCCATAGCTTTTGTTGGAAGAGGAGGAAGGTGAAGAAGAAGCAGAAGAGGGTGATATTTTTCTTGACCTTTTCTTCCTTTGTTTCCTCTCTTCCCATTTGGAGTAATGAGGATAAGGAGTGTGGGTTGAACGTTTCCTCTTGAGAGCAGTCGGAGATCATCTAGACCGCTGTCTTCTTGGAGCCTTTAAGTTTCATTACTTTCTTGCTCTTTGGATTCTTCCTCTTGTATGGGAGAGAGTCTTCTTTTGGGGGTCTCTTCAAGAGGCCTCCTAAGCTATCTCTCCTCTTGGAGAGGAAGGGAAATCCCATAAGCACGAATTTGTTGAGCTGCAACCTAGTAACAAGATGATGCAATGAAGATGGAAAGATTCATGCATCGCAAGCATAACATAAACATTGTGGAAAGCATTAACTATCCCAAGCCTCAGTCCCAAGGCCTCAAACACCTTCGAAGGTGGAGAGAGCTAGTAGGGAATGAGGGTAGGGAAGAGGAAGAAGACACATTTCATAGGAGAAAGAATTAGTTCCTCACTTATCATACATAACAGCATAGTAATAAAGATGGAGAAGATGGCAAGCTTAAGCATTGAAGCATGGCTCTTGGTTGGATTTTCATTCCATAGCCAAGAGTGTTGGTGTAGGCTCTCAACTTCTCTACTAGCTTGGAGAAGAAGATGGAGCTCTTGCACTTTTCATGTAATGTACCCAACATTTATCCATATAAGTCATTTCAATTATTTTGCAAAGTAATTGAGATTCTCAATTTTCTGAGTCATCATGAGTTTATCAGAGCAATCGGATTGAAATCGGGTTCACAATCTATTTATTTATGATCTTTCTTTATGTGGAACAATACATTTATGTGGGAACCTAATCTATGTGTGAAGAAAAAGCTTACAAATAGTATTTTTAAGAAAGAAAGAGAGGTGATTCAAAATTAGGATACTTCTTTCTTTCTCCCACTCAAGATAGAATGGGAACTTGTAAGTATAGAGCTTTTTAAAAATCGCGCATAGGATTCGCGAACGTCAATATATATATATATATATATATATATATATATATATATATATATATATATATATATATATATATATGTATGTATATATGTATATGTATATATTTTAGAGCCGCTACGACGCGCGAGCTTTTTCTTCTCCTATTTTTGAAACCCTCTCAGTATTCTTAGCACCCCCCTAGGGCCTATATAAAGGACCCTTCTCCTCTCACTTTGAACACACACATCGACGGAAGCGGAAGCTCTCTTGCAACGGTGCGCCAGAGGGAGGCTCTCTCCCTTAATCTCTCACCTTCAAGCCATCTCCATCTCCAATCGTCAACGTACGGTCTCCCGGTTTGTGAACACACACACTCTCTCTCTCTCTCTCTCTCTCTCTCTCTCTCTCTCTCTCTCTCCCCAACAACCCGCTTTTCTTTTCTCTATTCCGAAGCGTGTAACGCGAAGTTCTAAGGACGCCCATGCCATTGCACCACCAAGGAAGTTGGGAAGAAAGGTGTCTACTCCGAGTATCTCATGCGGAAGCATCAACCGAAGAAGAAGTCGAAGCCGTCCAACCTCTAGCACAGGAGTTAGCCGCACGTGCTCCAAATCCGGTAAGACAAATTTATAATTCTACATTGCTATTCATGATGACTTGGGAAGCTAAGCATAGTGAACCCTTAAACTGTCCGAGAACGTGATTCTATCACAAGAAAAAAGCATATGTTTTTATAGATTAGTGAAAGAACTGTTTGATAAATTATTATTGTTTGTTGAATTGTTATTGCTTAATAAATTGTTATTGTTTGATAAGTGGATTCTGATTGATATGAAGAATTGGTTGACCATGTTTGAAGAATCATTTAAATAGAAGAATTAATGAAATAATACCTTTTGTTCCTCGCGGGTAACGAGATGATTCCGCGGTTAGCGGAGATTACGCTGAGGTTGTCGGCTCTCTTTTGTTCCTTGCGGTTAGCGGGATGCCTCGCGGGTAGCGGGACGCCTGGCGGTTAGCAAGATGCCTCGGGGTTAGCGGGATGCCTTGCGGGTAGCGGGATGCCTGGCGGTTAGCAAGATGCCTCGCCGTTAGTGGGATGCCTCGGGGGTAGCGGGATGCCTGGCGGTTAGCAAGATGCCTTGCGGGTAGCAGGATGCCTCGCGGTTAGCAAGATGGGAAGGTTACGCTAGTCGTGGTTAGCGAATAAATCCTTTGCAAAGGCTCTGTTTGTTAGATAGAGGAAGTCCGCGGGTAGCGGCAAACTCATGAGCAATTGGAAAAGTTATTTTTATTGAATAATAGGGATGTCTTCATTAGAACTTGTTTGAATTGTTTTGGTATTGTTTGAAGGGCTGTATAAAAAAACCTGTGTTTGAAATTAATTAACGAACACTGTTTATATATGTAAAACAGTGTGGTAAAAAGTGTGTGTGTGGGGTGGAAAGTGGGGGCTGGCTCAGGTTGCCAGTCAAGGATGGGTGGTTTCGATTAGTCGAGAAACTCTCCACTCCCTCTTATTAAGAGAAGTGAAATTAGAGACTCATTGTGCCATGAGTCGAGATGGCCCAAATCTACGTGACACAAGATTACTAGTTACTTTAAACTAAGTCTCATATCATATTTATGGCTTATGGATGACGGCCGTGCCTCTTAAACGTGGGGAAAAAGGCGTTGTTTGGATTCTAAATATGTCAATGAGATTTCATATTTATGTTAGAAAATAGCTTTATTAGAATCCTAGATTTATCGACCTGGCTTGTGGCGTATGACCCTTATAACCACGTAAACGATGGATAGAGGACTTCCTCTCTTCTGTTGTTCGTATCTCTACTTTGTGGAAACAGAGTAGGGTGTTGTTAATGGAAAAGGAGAATAAAAGAAGGTCATCTATCAAGTCGCCCCAATCTTCTCGGGTTGGGGACCTCACAATTGGTATCAGAGCCTAGGTTAAAGAGATTAAATTGACTACTTCAAGATTCCTCATGTGTATGGTTTTCTATACCTATTACTGGACTCGTAGAGATATTACGCTATGTCGATTGACGTGTACCATAGTTATGGTTGAAACCTCTACTATGTTTTTCCATGGAGAGATCTTTTGGAGACCCCTATATGACATTTTGATGATTGAGTTGTTTTTCTACAAAGAAATTGTTTGACTGGTTAAGTCATGAAAGTGAGTTTTTTTTTGGAGGATTGAATGAGCCATGATTGGTTAAGTCATGTGATTGGATGACCCATGACTGGTTAAGTCATGTGATTGAGATAATCAGACTGGTTAAGTCATATGATTGAGTTTTGATGGATTGGAAAGTCATGACTGGTTAAGTCATATGATTAAGTTTTGATGGACTGGTTATATCAAGATTGTTTTAGTCATGTGATTGAGTTTTAATGAATCGGATAAGTAAGGATTGATTAAATCATACGATTGAGCTTTTAGTGGACTAGATAAGTCTAAGTTTGAAAAGTACCCTATTGATTTGAATGTGGAGAGTTGGGACATTATCGGAACACTTGTCCATGGCTGACTAATGGAGTAGCAGTAGCAAGGGAAACAGAGTAAAGACATCACCCTTTTTGACATAATGATGGTCGCTAGTAATTAGAGTAGGAGTATCCTCACTTTTTCTCGAGATGAGGACATCTCGAATCCCTAAGTTGGGGAGATTGTAATGTACACAACATTTATCCATATAATTCATTTCAGTTATTTTGCAAAGTAATTGAGATTCTCAATTTTGTGAGTCATCATGAGTTTATCAGAGCAATCGGATTGAAATCAGGTTCAGAATCTATTTATTTATGATCTTCCTTTATGTGGAACAATAGGTTTATGTGGGAACTTAATCTATGTGTGAAGAAAAAGCTTAGAGATAGTATTTTTAAGAAAGAAAAAGAGGTGAGTCAAAATTAGGATACTTCTTTCTTTCTCCCTCTCAAGATAGAATGGGTGCTTGTAAGTATAGAGCTTTTTAAAAATCGCGCATAGGATTCACGAACGTCAAAAAAACATATATATATATATATATATATATATATATATATATATATATATATATATATATATATGTATATATTTTAGAGCCGCTACGACGCGCGAGCTTTTCCTTCTCCTATTCTTGAAAACCTCTCAGTATTCTTACCCCCCTAGGGCCTATATAAAGGACCCTTCTCCTCTCACTTTGAACATACACATCTACAGACGCGAAAGCTCTCTTGTAACGACGCGCCGGAGAGAGGCTCTCTCCCTTAACCTCTCACCTTCAAGCCATCTCCATCTCCAATCGTCAATGTACCGTCTCCCGGTTTGTGAACACACATGCTCGCTCTCTCTCTCTCTCTCTCTCTCTCTCTCTCTCTCTCTCTCTCTCTCTCTCTCTCCAACAACGCGCTTTTCTTTTCTCTATTCCGAAGCTGCTCCGAAGCGTGTAACGCGAAGTTCTAAGGATGTCCATGCTGTTGCACCACCAAGGAAGGTGGGAAAAAAGGTGTCTACTCCGAACGTATCTCATGCGGAAGCATCAACCGAAGAAGAAGTCGAAGCCGTCCAACCTCCAACACAGGAGTTAGCCGCACGCGCTGTAAATCCAGTAAGGCAAATTTATAATTCTGCATTGCTATTCATGATGAATTGGGAAGCTAAGCATAGGGAACCCTTAAACTGTCCGAGAACATGATTCTATCACACGAAACAAGCATATGTTTTTATAGATTAGTGAAAGAACTGTTTGATAAATTATTATTGTTTGTTGAATTGTTATTGCTTAATAAATTGTTATTGTTTGATAAGTGGATTTTGATTGGTATGAAGAATTGGTTGACCATGTTTGAAGAATCATTTAAAGAGAAGAATTGTTGAAAGAATATCTTTTGTTCCTCGCAGGTAGCAAGTTGATTCCGCGGTTAGCGGAGCTTAAGTTGAGGTTATCGGCTCTCTTTTGTTCCTTGCGATTAGCGGGATGCCTGGCGGGTAGCGGGATGCCTGGCGGTTAGCAAGATCATGCCTCAGGGTTAGCGGGATGTCTCGCAGGTAGCGGGATGCCTGGCGGTTAGCAAGATGCCTCGTGGGTAGCGGGATGCCTGACGATTAGCAAGATGCCTCGCAAGTAGAGGGATGCCTCGCGGTTAGCGAGATGGGAAGGTTGCACAATTCGCGGTTAGCGAATAAATCCTTTGCAAAGGCTCTGCTGGTTAGACAGAGGAAGTCCGCGGGTAGCGGCAAACTCATGAGCAATTGGAAAAGTTATTTTTGTTGAATAATAGGGCTATCTTCATTAGACCTTGTTTGAATTGTTTTGGTATTGTTTGAAGGGCTGTATTAAAAAACCTGTGTTTGAAATTAATTAAGGAATACTGTTTGTATATATAAAACAGTGTGGTAAAAAGTGTGCGTGTGGGGTGGAAAGTGGAGGCTGGCTCAGGTTGCCAGTCAAGGATGGGTGGTCTCGATTAGTCGAGAAACTCTCCACTCCCTCTTATTAAGAGAAGTGAAATTAGAGACTCATTGTGCCATGAGTTGAGATGGCCCAAATCTACGTGACACAAGATTACTAGTTACTTTAAACTAAGTCTCATATCATATTTATGGCTTATGGATGACAGTCGTGCCTCTTAAACGTGGGGAAAAAGGCGTTGTTTATGGATTCTAAATATGTCAATGAGATTTCATATTTATGTTAGAAAATAGCTTTATTAGAATCCTAGATTTATCGACCTGGCTTGTGGCGTATGACCCTTATAACCACGTAAATGATGGATAGAGGACTTCCTCTCTTTTGTTGTTCGTATCTCTACTTTTTGAAAACAGAGTAGGGTGTCGTCAATGGAAAAGGAGAATAAAAGAAGGTCATCTATCAAGTCGCCCCAATCTTCTCGGGGTTGGGGACCTCACATTTCACTTCACACAATGAGTGTGTGTGTGTGTGTGTGTGTGTGTATGAGTGTGTGTGGGAGAGTATACCCTCCAAGCATGCCCCTAGCTTCCTTGGTCGACCCCCCTTGTAGCTCATGCTTGAAGCTCATTGGACCCCTGCAATACTGACCAATCATATGCAAGATGCATTACAAGAAACGAGGGTAGTCTTGGGACAAGTGTCCCCCTTTCCCCTTTGAGAGAGAGGACTTGATAAATACAAAAACATTTAATTAAATCCACTAAATTATCATTGGACCCCTTAGAAGGCTAACCAATAGGCTTTAGGCACACCACGAGGGCAACATGAGGAGGAGCTTGACAAGTGTCCCTTTTGCATTCTTTGCACCAATCTTGCCTTGGGTGAGGGTGTGTGTGTTCTCTCTCATCCCCCTAGCTTTAGGGCTCGCCCCCTCTCTTGTAGGGATGGGATTTGACTTTCTGGACACCTTACCCCCAAGCACCTTAGTCAGCAAGTATGGCAAAGCACCTCAAGCCTGGGTAGTGTTCCCACAAGCACCTCATGCTCCCTAGTCAGCAAGCACGACAAGCACCTCAAGCACCTTAGTCATCAAGCACGACAAACACCTCAAGCACCTTAGTCATCAAGCACGACAAGCACCTCAAGCACCTTAGTCATCAAGCACGACAAGCACCTCAAGCTTGGGCCGGGCTCCCGCCCTAGCTCAGCCCTAGCTTACCTAAGGTCAAAGGAATTTTTAACACTAACCTTTGGAGGTCTTTAATGAAGCTAAACCTAGGGTCTTTAAGCTCCATTAGCATTTCTCTTTGATAGACCCACTACAAGAGGTTGTGTGCACTTGTGACTTTTTTAGTGACGGAAATACATTGGGTTTTAATACTCCCCGACGTCGCTAAGAGCGTCCCTAATAGCGTCGATACGAGAACGTCGCTATGAGCATCACTATATTCGTTGCTATATGTGTTGCTATATAGCGACACATATGGAAACGCTAATAGCAACGCTTATAGGATACCTATAGCGACGCTTATAGCGGCATTGTAGAGCCTTATATAGCGACGCTTATAGCGACGCGCGAGAGTAAAAAATTTTGGTGGCAGGGCATTCCATCAACCATATTGAATGTTTCGATAATAGAGTAAACCTAAATGAATCCAAGATAAGCCCAGATTCACCTTTGAAAGAAAGTGAAAGCTTAGGTATAGACCCAATGTAGTCACCCACAAGACAATATAACCATTAACTCCATCGTCCATAGTATTGTTTGCAGAATAAAGCTACAAAATTGACAAAAGTAAATTGATAAAAGTAAATCAATAACAATTGTATACATCATAGGCAAAATCACTCGATTGTTAAGCTTTGCAAATGTAATAGTTACAACACCATTGTCATTATTGAGAAAATATACATGGTTTTTCAATAGTTACAAAAAGACGAATACACGTCATCTCATGATACATATGCTATGACAAAAGAAAACTAATGCTATCTAGCTATGGCTAGATGGACATCGTCTAATCAGACGTCTCATCACGTCCAAGCGGCGTATCTGTCAGATTCTGCAAAAAAAACAATAAGACAGCTTTTTATAAGTATAAACTAATTTACAAAACAATACAACAAATAGAAAAGAGTAAACCCTAATACTAACCATGCCGCCATGGGAACTCAGAATGTCCATCAGGGCGTTTAAGCCCTTCCTGCCTGTGTACTCGCGCTCCTACAGTGTGGGGTCACGTCTTGTCATCGACCATTGTTCAAAACATACAAAGAATCCATTATGTTAGAATTTAAAAACCCCTAAACTCTAAACTATCAAACCTAAAAAGAAATACAAAAACAATTACAAAATCGGCCTCAAATGATGCCCACCCGCCGCTCCCCAAGTGGTGCGAGCTCCCTGCCTCTACTCGCGCTTTGGCTACCTCCTTTTGTTGCTTCCACTTGTCAGGATTCTCGCGTGCTGCTTTCTTCGCATTCTTCCAATCTTCTTTGCCCAGCCAATCTGGTTTGTTCCACCCATGCTTTATTGCTTTTTGCACTTCAAAACGCTTGTGCTTGCAGTTCTTCATTGAAGCGGTCATCCCGTGTTGACACGGGAAACTCGTCATGCAGCATGTTGATGACTCTGTCTTTTAATTCACTTGGTACTTCACTCTAGGTGTTTAGTATGTAGTGTCTAAACACCTGAGAGCAAAGACTGCGTATGTGCAAGATCACCTTCTTGCCTTCATCATCCAAGATGATGCCGCCGCTGAAGTCGATGGAGTAAGGCAAGCCCTCTTGCCTGTGATGTGTGAACCTGAGTGTCCCAGGAGGGGTCTATAGCGGTGTGTTGATGGGGGTACGGACGTCAGGTGTCTCCACTGGAGTCTGGGCCCCGAAGCGAGGAGTGTCGACTGGGGTGACTCTCGAAGGAGTAGGTAGTGGTGTGTAGCCAGGAACGGCCATCCGCCGTGCAAAACCTGGCGTAGATGGCGATGCCGTGGCTGGTGTGGGGGCGGGCTAAGAAGGGGAAGGTAAAGAGCCTTGTCGAACACGAGGCGGTGTTGAGGCATGAGCAGCGGCATCCCCACAACAACCGCCGTCGTCACCACTAGAGCATCGGTGCCTAGATGAGTGTGAAAACTGTCTCGACGACACTGAAGCTTTGGAGTGCGCTGAATGCTTCGAAACAGAGGGAGATGCTGAAGGAGTAGAACGACGTGATGGTGCTCCAGAGCGATGACGCTCCTCGTACCACCTCCGCTTCTGGGGTGACAAAGAAGAAATAAACTCATCATCATCCATACCTGCATTAAACACACGAACATTTAATCTTAATATTGAATGAATGGAGAAGAAAACATGGACAAGTAGAGAGAGCGAGAGAGAGAGAGAGAGAGAGAGAGAGAGAGGACTCATAAAGGGGAAGGGATTCCTGTGTAAAAATATTTTGTTGAAGTTCTTGTGAATTTGTAAAAGCACTGCGCTCCGGGTGCAATGGAGACTGAAGCTGCAATCATGAAGGTGATCCGTCTCTGCTCATAGACGCTACTCGTCCCACCACTAGATCTAGTTGATCGGGTGAAAGAGACGCTAAGAAGCAGTAGTAGTGCTTCTTAGCGTCTCTTTTACCCGATCAACTAGATCTAGTGGTGGGACAAGCATCATCTATGAGTAGAGACATATCACTTCCTTTGTGATTGCAGCTTCTGTCTCCATCACACTCGGAGCGCAGTGCTCGTCGTTCCTGCTTGTGAGAGCATACCTGGAGCATACATACCTGGAGTGGACACAATGATGATTAAATACAATGACGTAATGACACATATAGACAGGAATGGACAAAAATCCATGTGAATACAATATATATTATAAAATGGAGAAAAATTGTTCAAATACAATATTTATGGCTTTAAGAGGTCTCTCTCTCATCCTTGCGTAGCTCAGCATAACTTCCTATATCTATATAGAGCTCTCCGTTTAGATAGATGTCCTCCATTTCATTTCGTAGATCCTCTGCATGCACCCCATAGAGAGTAGCATCTTGATGCTCGTCTGGCACCACCTCAGTGACTTCTAACTGAGCATCTTCTCCGATCTCCTCCATTGATGCCGTTGTGATTGGCACATGGTAGCCCTCATATGTCCGTGCACTACGAGGGGCTACCTCTATGATGTACCACCAGTTTGATGCAGACTTTGTAGGATGAAATATCACCTACCACAGCCAAATAACTTACACGAGAGCTTCCAAGCACATAACTTCTAAAATTGGATGTTAACTATTTACATACTTACTTGTTCACAATTCTCGGGTAGTACGAAAGTGTCTCTTAGGTCAGTCCATTTCTTAGTTGAATCCACCTCAAGGAAACCAGACTCTCCTCTATGCACAGTAGCGTTGCCACGCTCCATGATTATCTTGAACCATTGCACGTCGAACAAGTCGACAAAAAATACTCTATAATTGATCCTCAAAATCTCTTGTAGCGTGCCGAAGTAAGTGAGTTCCGCCACCATAGGATCTGCCTCAGAGGACCGTCGTCGACTAGACTGTTCAGATTTTGCCATGATTCCACAATCTTGAGTAAAACGCTTTTGGTCGATCTATTCCACCGTAAAATGTTGACCTTTACACCATGCTGCTGTGTATGACTTATACTACAGCCAGAAAAGATTATGAGTGGACGTTCAAACATCTAAAAAGTCACTAGTCATACATTGCAAACTTACCTTGGTCGCACAACCCCGAGAGTACTCCCACTCCTCCTCAGTCACTTCTATACCGCACTGTTGTGCGCTTTTCAATTGGTTGTGCAACCATCTTAAGCTCATGAATGTTAGTATGCTCTCTAGACCCGCCGGATAATGCATCGGTGGTCGTCTTCCCCGTCTCCACTCGATCCGTGCCCTTTGTCGCTCTTGTTTTGCATCCTCGTATTGTGAAATTCACTTTTGCATCACTGGATTGTGAAGCATGCAAAATCAATTGACTATAGCCTCTAGATCTTCCATCATCTTCTTCTCAACACCAAGATTGCACATGAGAATCCCAGATATGCGCTCATCATCTATGGTTCACCATAGCGTGTCCTTGGCTTTAACAAATCCGTCTAGCCACTCTCCAATGTAAATTAGGGACTCTGATACCAGCCAACCTTTTGCCATGCTACCCTCTGGACGTGCCTTCTGACGCACATATCCCTTAAGTGTTTTCATGAAAAATTATAAAAAGAACATCCATCTGGAATGTACTGTGCCAGTTATTTCCACCTCATCAACTATGTGAACAAGAAGATGCACCTGAATGGTTAGCATGGTAGTAGGAAAGTGTTTCTCAAATATACACAACCTCCGCAGCGTTTAGTTTGGCGAATGGTATGGAGTCTACATTGATCTCCTTTTGTGAGATCCATTGCACCAACTTCGCAAGTTTGTAGATTGTATTACGGACATCAAGAGACAAACATCCCTCAATGGCCACTGGTAAAATAAACTGCAAAACACATCTAGCAATGATATTAAAGCCCATACATGAATTTGTTACACAATTCCCACTATGATATATTCCACTTCAAACATACCTGACACGTTTTATGTCAGTCGTGTGACTTCAAACCGGTAAGCTTTCCTTCATTAGTAAAACACGTTCAAAGCAAGTGCATTACGCCAGTGGGGGTCTGCATAGATCAAATGGTCTCTTTTACTTTGCCTTCTTGGGCTCCTGGTGAAAATCCATGGCGCTTTAGGGAGTTTTATTGATCCATCGGATGCTGTCTGTGGCCAATATTTCTCCATACAATCCACATTTCTAAGGTCAAACCTTGGCTCCCAAAGTATCTTTCTTATCGGTCAAATGGTCCCATAGCAGATTACCCACATTCTTGAATATGTGCATTGGATCGAGCAAGTGATTGATCATGAGTTGGGGCCAATATGGTAAATTGTACCATAGAGAGAGTCTTTTCATCCCTGGGGGCAAACCGTCATCACCCATCTCCTTCTGATCTAACCATGCTTGTGCAAACATCCTCAGTGGCTCACTTCCCAAAAAGCCATCACATAACACATGATTCTCTGGAAGATACGCTTGATGACCTTCATAGATTTGCTTCTTCAATGAGGGCGTCCGACGTGCATTCAGTCTAGGTCCACATGTAACACATGCTCTGTATCCGCTTGTTTGGAGCCCTGCATGTATACACATGACAATAGATAAGCTTGAGAAAAAGCAAGATTTACAGTGTTTGAGTTTGAGTGTAAATCACTTGAGCATTCTGTTAGTCTGGGATAGTCATGCATGATCCACATTAGAATGCCTCTGATCAAAGCATTCCGTCGACCTGTGTGTCGGCTCATATCCACCACTTTTATGCCAATCCACAATTTTTGTAGCTCTTCCAATAGTGGACAAAGATACACATCCATATTCTTCACTTTATACTATCCCGGCACAATCAAGCTTAGCCACAGGTGCCTCTTCTTGGTAGTCGACCACGGGGGAATGCTATAGTTGACGATGACAAAGGGCCATACAATGTAAGATGTTGATCTTTGACCAAATGGATTTACGCCATCCATAGCCAGGCATAGGTGCAAATTTTCAGCTTCCCTGAAAAAATCCAGCCATGTTTCGTCTATATGTTTCCAAGCTGCACAATCTCTAGGAATCCGTAGCACACCATCCGAAGATTTATTCTTCTCATGCCATGATGCTAGGGAGGCCATGGACTTACATTCGAAGAAATTCTTGCTGCGAGGAAGCAGAGTAAAATGTCGCAGAACCTTTGTGGAATTTTTGTTCCGTGGAGATCTACTCGATATCTCTCGGAATCACATTTCGGACACTTCTCCATGTCTATGTATTCCCCTCTAAAAAGAATGCAGTCGTTAGGACAAGCGTGAATCAAATTGTAATCCATCCCCAAGTTTTTTTCTCTGGAATCTGGCATCACATTATCAGCTGGTAGTATGTGCTCTTTGAGCAATCTACACAGTGAAAAAAATATGGTACACTTGTGTAAGTAATCTATCAGATTATTATACATCTAGAGTTTTTTATTAAAGTAAACACATTGTAATAGATCACCTAAAAAGCGTTGTGACGCTAGTGTCACTCCATCCAAACTTTGCTTGCATGTTGAGAAGAACCAAGAGCGCCTTCAATCTAAACACACGTGCTCCGTCATACAATGGCGTATTGGATTCACTTTTCATATCATCATAGATAAGCCTTTTTGAATCCATGATCGTCTCGATCATTTCATCGATCTCGGCCTCAAACATTGCCTCGTTGGGAATGTGGTCTGCATGATCATCCTCTGAGCTGTCAGAGGCTACATCTTGTGGCCTCACGTATGCTGCTTGGCCAAAGCGCCTGCAAACACGTCTATTGGGTTACAAGATTGCTGCATGTTGGCCAGCGTCAGAGTCCGACGAGTTATAATTGGCAACAACTCGATCTATAATAGATGGATCGAACTCACCAAATTCACGAACTTACTGCAAAGAAACGGGTCTTGTCCGTCGTACAACATGCTTGCATTGATTACAAGGACATAAGATCCTTTTTGAGAGAAATGTGTTTCGGTTGGACGGCCCCACATCCTCATCACTACTCATAATGAGGGTAAAAACCTTATAACCTGAATATAAATTTAATCTTCTATTGGCATCCTCCGCTTTATCTCTCTCTCTCTCTCTCTCTCTCTTTCTCTGTCTCTTTTTCTCTATTCACATTGTAAACTACCTCACATTCTCTAGTCATGTCCAATCCCCGCACACCTCGGTCTAGAGGTGCACGGAGATCAGAACCATCGGGTTATAATCTCGTCTTTATTGGTCAATGCCTATATTTGTGGGTACGAGAAATCTACACACCCACGTCTACATGATAGTGCATGTAGTGGACAAAACCTCTTTGCCTCTTCTCTAGCTGTAGCATTTCACAGCATCTTAACATCTCTTCACAGTAGATCTTTGTTCAAGGGATTACTTAGCACATTACATGTTGGCCTCCAATCTGAGTATCATGCCGTTGAAAGCTTTCCAACTTAGAGAGGAAGAGAGGGATCATCGTTCGTCTAACTCTAATTTTTTTATCGTAACTTCGAAGGTAGACTCTAATATAAAAACTCAATCCAAAATCTAATCTCAAATCTAACTTAATTGAACATGTGGTGATTCGCGGCTAATTGAATATTGTTAGTGTGTGAGTTAATAGGTGTCAGATTCTGATGGGAATATACATATTGTTTTGTAACTAGTGTTTGCTCTTTGGGCAAAGCGCGCCTTCATTGACATGCACTAAAATCTAACCTAAATCTAATCTAATCTTAAATCGAACATAAATCTAGATCTAATCTAATCTTAAACTCAAAATAAACATAAATCTAATCTAATCTTAAATCTAACCTAAACCTAAATGTAATCTAACTTTAATCTAAATTTAATTTAATTAATCTTAAATCTAAATCGAACTTAATATTAAACTCAACATAAACCTAAATCTAATCCAATCTTAAATCCTAAACCTAAATGTAATCTAACATAGCTTAATCTAACATAAATCTAAATCTAACTTAAATCTCCTAATTTTAAACTAAATGTAATCTAACCTAATTAAGTTAACTTAACTTAGATTAATCCTAATTTTAAATCTAACATAATCTTAATCTAACATAAATCTAAATCTAACCTAATTTTAAACTCAACATAAACATAAATCTAAATGTAATTTAACCTAACCTAATTTAAATCTTAACCTAATATATCTCTCTCTCTCTCTCTCTCTCTCTCTCTCTCTCTCTCCCCTTACCTCTCTCTTTTGTCTTCTCCCCCTCTCTCTCTCTCTCTTTGGGTTTTTATTCTCTTTCTCTTTGTTTCCTCTCTCTCTCTCTCTCTCTCTCTCTCTCTCTCTCTCTCAATGTGTGTGTGTATGCATTCTTTGTTTATGCATGTGTGTGTGTATCTATTTTTTGTTTATGCATGTGCTCTCTCTTTCTCTCTCTCTCTCTCTCTCTCTCTCTCTCTCTCTCTCAAAGACACAATGTGTGTGTGTGTGTGTGTGTTGGTGTTGGTGTGTGTGTGTGTGTGTGTATGTCTGTGTGGAAGAAAGAGAGAGAGAGGGAGAGCGCGGGTTACCTCTTTGCTTGAGCGTCGAAAACTCAGATATGAGATCTGAGTTTTCGGATGCTCTCGGTGCTATAGGCGTCACTACGTAACAAATAAAATAGCGACGCTCATAGCGACGCCGTGGATTTTCACTTTTGAGCGTCGCACAAGGTGCGTCGCTAATGTGAAATACCTCTTGTAGTGATCATTTCCCGTTTAAACCCATTACCTTTGGTCCCGTGCTGAGATGCATCTAAAGCATATACATACCTATATTCTAACCCTTGTTCTCGTTTATTCTCCCATATTATTCTCCCACATTAAATGATCAGTTTAATATAGAAAAATCATTTGCCGTATTAAATCATTTGGGTTGGTTAGATAATAGTTTTTCTGACAAATGGCATACCCAAAAACATAGAATGGTATTGTTAAGGGTGTGCATGTGAATTTGAATGTTTGGAATGGAAGCTCTAGGAATGAGTGCAAAAGCAAAGAGAATAATCTTGATTTTTTCAATCTCATAATTTAGCGGTGAAAAAAATAATGATTTAGAAATATTTATTGACAACCATCATTGTCTTATTTAATTTTCAAAGCTTTAAAAAATCAACCAAACACTAAAACCTATATATCAATGGCAAACCAAAAAGATTAACACTAGATTCAGAATGGGACACTTTTGTGACTTGAGACACTTTTATGTCATATTAAGTGGCCAAATTCCTTGAATCATTTCAAGAGCTACAAAATGAGTTTTTGAGTGTTCTATATCCACAAAATTATCTCATACGCTAAAAAAACCTTGGCATTTTTTTGGGCCATCAATTCCACCATTAGTCTTATTCTTGTAAATGGTTTCTCAATCTAACCTTAGCATTTTTTTGGGCCATCAATTCCACCATTAGTCTTATTCTTGTAAATGGTTTCTCAATCTCAACTGTGCCAAAAAAAAAAAAACGTGTGTTACTTTTTACCATTTTTCAAGTTTTTTGCAACTATACCAACCTAAAAGTCATTCTAGATGAGTGAATAGCCTTAGAAGTCCTCAACCCGGTTTTATCCTTTAGAGAGAATAAAAGGTTCACATTAAAAGTACTGCATATTTATGAAAATTCATCGATACTTTTTTTGGGTAATATATGTCTTTTCATTATTTCTTTGGTCATTTTAAAAGAATCCAAAGGCATATTTGATTGTGTAAATGAATTCCATACCATGAAACTCTTATTTCTAGAGCTTAATATCCCATATATATAGATAGCAATATAATCATGGTCGAGTCTTTTGATGACCTTGAATAAGAGTCATTTTGAGTTGGAAACGAGAGTTTCCTTTGGATTGCTATTTTGATAGGAAAATCACACTTTGGATTGCTATTTTGATAAGGAAAATCATATTAATGTTGTACCTTATATATATATATATATGTTTAATCATACCTTTTAACTTTACCTTTATATTGGGGATTTTCTAAGGGATTGTAAAGGCCATGATGTGGAAGCTGCTAGTTTTTTCATGTGTGTTCATGTGTGTTGTTTTAGTACTTTCTTATTATATCCACCATTCTCGTATATGAAAGATTTTTAATGCTTTTGACATTCTCAATTGCTATCTATGAATGTAAAGACACAAAGAAATCTATGAAAATATACATTTAGTGGCAATAATGAGCTTGACTATATAAAGTTTGATGATAAGTCAATAGATTAAAAAACGTTAACGTGACTTTTTTATGCCTTATATCATTTCCAAATAGAAAAAGAGTGGGGCTAAAAAAATCATACAGCATGATGGACAACCCATGAATTTTTTTGGAAAAAATGATATCGTGGTCTTGAAAATTTTCTAGTGTTTGTAATATGCATTTGACCTCAAGAAATTGATGTTTTCGATAAAATGCAAGGGTTCATCAACTTCTAAAGTTTATCATAACCAGGTGGTGAGGAATTTGATAGGTTATATATTGTTTCCTTAAGTAGTGGTCTCTTAACTGCACACTCTTAAAAGAATAGATTGTTTAAAGAGAACAAGAACTTTTTTTAAAACCTCTGAAAAGACACTTTTATGTCAAGTTAGGTTATCGGTCCAGTGTTGAATGCTCATTCGCAAGTGCTTACCGAAAGACTTGATTGCAAAATTAGGTCATTCATGTACAATGCACTTTCATTGCATGCCATGGTGCCATAGGCATGCATGAGAAATTGAGAATAGATGCTTTTTGAGACTACACTCAAGAATAACTTTGTATTGTATTACAAGACATCAATTGCATAAAAGTTTGAAGATTTCGTTGTCTAATAGTCTATCCATAGTCTTAGTCTTTTGGCCTCCAATATAACTTGGTGTGCTTGTATACAAAGTTATCTTCTCGTTTAATAATTTAGCTTTACCAATGTAATCACGAATCGTTCCCGGCTCTGCGCCTCTCCCCATCTCTCTCTCTCTCTCTCTCTCTCTCTCTCTCTCTCTGTGTGTGCCTGCCTGCCTGCGTACGACGTGCAGAAACCTCAGTAGCCGCCTCCGCCCCCCCGCGCCGGTCCTTCCCGCTCTCGCCATAGCCACTCATCCTTTCTATGACTTGCCTCCCTCTCTTGCAACCTGCTTCTACCTTCATTCTCCTGTTCCTCATGAATCGCCCACCACTGCAGTCACCCACAAAATGGCGCCTCTCTGCCTTCAGCAGCAAGATGCGCGATATGGAGACGATCACGCTTGCGACATTCGCCATTGCTGATCAGGACACATAGTCGATTGAGAGCGCTGGCTATGGTGAGTGCGAGGCTCGCCGTGCTGCTGTTGCTTCTCATAATCACTTCCATGTATCTGCTGCCTGCATTCAAAGCGGAGGCGGCGAGCGAGGATTTCTCGAAGAAGGCGGCAGGCGGCGCGACGGCGTCCATATTCCTATTTCTACTGCCCAAGGTGGCGGAGGATTCGGCGAAAGCTGTGGGGAAGACCGCGAGCGATGAAGCAGCGTTAAGGGAAAGCTCCGGCCGGTCGAGAGCGAGGTCAGCAGCAATGCAAGCGGCGGCGAGTCTGTACAACGAGAGTAAGGAGGCCATGGCGTGCTTGTACAACGAGACAAAGCAGGCGGTGGCGTGCTTATACAACGAGACAATAATGCATGCGGTGGCGTTTCTGTATAATGAGAGCAAGCAGGCCGGCCGGACGACGTGCCCGCCCAGTTGCTTCCGGCCGAACCCGGTTTGTGGAACGGATGGAGTGACGTACTGGTGTGGCCTTGCTGATGCAGAATGCGCTGGGGTTGAGGTGGCCCACATCGGCTACTGTGACTTCGGCAGCCGCGACACCGGAAGCAAAGGCGTTCTGGCCGTCCAGTCGCTGCTCCTCGTTCACATGATTTGGTTGATGCTTGCTGCATTCCTGGTTTTGTTGGGCGGTCCTTAGCTGGGGGCCATTCATCCGCTCCATTTTTGAATCTCTCTTTTTGCATCTCCCTTCTCCAAGAGAATGTAACTTATGTAATGATCAGGCTCAGCTTTTGTGCACTGCTAAAGTCTCTCTCTCTCTCTCTCTCTCTCTCTCTCTCTCTCTCACACACACACACACACACACGTACGCGCGCCCGTGCACACTAGTAAGTATCCAAGAAACATCATATTCATTCATCCCATCACCACCAAGGAAGGAAGTAGGGAGCTTATACATGTCCATGTATTTACAACTGTACATTGCTCTAAGCCACTCCCACAAGGGGCCATCAGCACCGAAAAAGGAAGTAGGGAGCTTATACATGTCCATGTATTTACAATTGTACATTGCTCTATGTCCCACCCACATGGGCCAATACCGTAGTAAACAACTTCCGCAGTGGGAAAGTCAGTGGCCCCCATTGAATGCAACCCATGAGCCTCAAACCATCTACCTTATGGTTACATCACGAAGGCTCAACCAGGTGAGCTATGCTCTTTGGGTACCACTCAACACACATTCACTTTAAGGCTTCTCCTAATAAGACATTTTCTTGTGTTTTAACATAATTTTTTCCAAGTTTGTACTATTCTTCGACAAATTTAGAGAGGCATTGTTCCTTCTTGCTTTGCTCCCGTTTGTTGGCAATTTTGGGTATCCATATGGCAAAATTGTAAACTAGGTTCCCTTTTTGACATACTCTCTCTCTCTATCTATATATATATATATGTGTGTGTGTGTGTGTGTGTGTGTGTGTGTGTGTGTGTGTGTGTGTGTGTACATACATACATACATACATATATATATAGACAAGACATTTCCCTTCATTCTACCTAGTTCCAATTTTCGTTCAAACTAAACAATTACTTCCATCACTTTGGACATTTGTGAACTAAATGTGAGAGTGTGCCCAGGCTGTGTGTGTGTGTGTGTGTGTGTTTTTGAGAGAGAGAGAGAGAGAGAGAGAGAGAGAGAGAGAGAGAGAGAATATAGAACTAAATGTGTGTGTGTGTGTGTGTGTGTGTGTGTGTGTGTGTGTGTGTGTGGGAGAGAAAGAGAGATAGAGGGAGAATAGAACTAAATGTGTAAGAGTCTATGTTTATATGTGTATGCCTAAGCATGAAGACTTTAAGTGAGTTCAAGACCCTATGCATCACCTTACAATCCTATGGTAGTATATTTGTAATTAATTCTTAAGACTTTAGGTACTTTAAAACCAACCAAGCCAAACTAACATAACCTGATGGCAGGCATCAGTGCGTGTATATGTAAATTACGTGAATATCCAAGCATGTGTGTGTATTCATGAGAGTTCAAAACAATTATCAATATCAAAACAACCAAAAGACTTGATAGTATTCATCCTAGTCATCCTCTTGTACGTAGCTTAACATTAAAACTCGGCATAAATGCTACATTCATCAATACGTAGAAATATAATTACTCATGACATGATATGTAGTGCCAACCTGTGAAGGTGAAGAAAAAATTGATACAGTGGTCGCTTAATGAAAGTATACATCTTAATTAAGTCCATCAATTATCTGCTTACATTCTTCTTGCACCCGGAGTCTTCACAAAGGGTATGCCAAACTCCTCATATAAACTCTGCATAGAACCACTGTTATCGCCATCATCATAACCAACACTCAATTTTGGCAACTTAGGAGCATCATCAACTTTTTCCTTTCCTTTCCTTGATACATTTGAAGAGTTTGCAAGACTCACTTTTTCATGTAACCTGCCACTCCATGGATTGTCACCATGACTTGTAGTAGAGGACCCTTGTGGCCCACTTAAAACTTGTGACTACACACCTGTATTTTTTGCAACCACATTCTCTCTTACATCAGCCCAAATCATATTTTGCATCAGCATACCAACTTTCCATTTCATAAAAAATGGCATCATTACTCACCCTCACTATACCTGTAACAGGATTGTAACACTTGTACCCTTTCTGCTCAAAGAAAATAGCCAACAGACACGCATTTTTTTGCTTTTGGATCAAGCTTACTTCTTAGCTCATCTGACACATGCACATAAGCAATACATTCGAACACCTTAAAATTTGATACATCTGATTTTTCACCATTGAACTTTTCTTCAGGTGTCCTGTACTGTAGTAGTAGGGGTCTTGTTCATAATGTAGACACCTGTAGCAATAGCCTCAGCCCAATAACAATGAGGCATATTCTTCTCATTCATCAATGCTCTAGTCAATTCTGCAATGTGCATGTTCTTCTACTCAGCAACACCATTTTGGTGTGGAGTATACCTACATGAAAACTGCCTCTGAATTCCATGCTTTTTCAAAAAACCATTGAATCCATTGGAGAAGTATTCGCCCCCTCAATCTGACCTCGGGCACTTTACATGTTTTCCAATCTGCTTTTCAACCATAGCTTTGAAATTTTGAAAATGCATAAACACGTCATTTTTTTGCTTCATGAAGTAGACCCATACCTTCCTCGTATGGTCATCAATGAAACTCACATAGTATCTACATCCACCCATAGATGTAGTCTTTGTCGGACCCCATACATCTATATTCACTAAATCCAATGCATTCCTGCTTACATGTTTATCATGATGAAAGGATGCTTTTGCCTGCTTTGCAAATTGACAAGCTTCACATACTTTCTGCATTTTAGCAGCTCAAAACATAGGTAAACCTATAACCATCTCTTTGGTTTGCATCATTTCCAGCCTCTACAAATTTACTCGACTAATACCTTTGTGGAAAATCTCTATATCTGGAACAACACCTCCACCTCGTGCAAACATGGCAACATTCACTTCGGGCACATTTACATCCAAAGTGAACATTCTGCCCACTTTATTTCTTTGTGCAATCAGCCTTCTATCTTTCTTATGCTCTTCAACAAAGAGACCATCGAAGTTAAACATGACTTGTAAACCTTGCTCAACCATTTGCCCAATAGAAACCAAGTTTTTTGTAATGTTAAGTACATGTAGTACATCAGCAAGGTACATCACTTTATCATATGTCATAGACAATGGCACATTTCATGTATGCATAATAGGATGTGCAGTATCATCCTCAGTTTCTACATTACCAGGACTTTATCATATGTCATAGACATTATCATTGGATTTTGCCACATTTGTAGACATAGTATTCAACATGTACTACACCACAAATAGCCTCTTGAACTCATCTGCATTCTTGCTAGTGGTTGCATAATTGTTTTGCTACCTCATGTCTGAATAGTCACGTTCAAAGTGACCATGTATTCAATAGCCCCAACATACTACATTTTCGTGTTGACCTGCATTATTGCGATGCACATTTCGTGACGACCTCTTGAACTCCCCCTGCCTCAAGAGTTTCCTCGACCACCACCTGTGTTATGACCCCGAATGTCGTTCTACTGTTGTGCTTGGTGGTTTCCTCTTCCTCGGCCTCGTCCATGACATGTACCATGTCCTCTTCCTCTTCCTCTGTTGTTGAAAAGGACTCGTTCAAAATTATTTCCACCCTGCATAGAGGAGTCTTCCTCAAGTTCCTTCTCTTCCGCAAGCAATAAGGACACCAAATCTATAAACGAAGGAATGCTCTCTCGAAGATGGATGCCAGTTTTAAACTATTTGTACTCAACACCAACCCTCGAACACAGACTTCTACTTTATCATCATCATCGACTGTAACATCAATCGATGCAAGTGACTCACATATGTTCTTTATCTTCAGTAAATAGTCATTGATAAACAGGCTTTTCTTCTGAACAGTATTCAGCTCATCAGACTTCAATTGTAGCTTCCTTGCCTTTGTGTTAGTCACATCCAATGATAGCAAAGTTCCCCAAGCCTCCTTAGGAGATTGAGAATCATGTATATGTCCAATCATAGTGTCATGTACATTGATAGTGAAATGCCCATGCTAGGGAACTGCCTTGATCCGGATTCACCGCCCAACCCCCCTTATATAGCCCTTGGCCCTCAAACCCCCTGTTCCACATTGGCAACTAGCCACTTGGCCGGGGTTCGTGACCCCCCCTGGGTATGGCCTTGCTATGACATTACTCCCCCCTTGGTTCGTTCTCAAAAAAAAAAGTGGGAAATTTATTCTTAAGAACACTAATATTTTTTGGGTTGCGTAATTCGGTATTCGACATTTGTTTTATTTGTGAATAATGGTCGATTAATACATTCTAAAGATTTATTCGTGCGTATTATTCGCTGTCACGTCAGCTTTTTTCAAAAAAACATTGTATGCTTACATATCGATCGATAGTTTATCGATCGATTAAATATCGATGAATAGACTTTCGATCGATAGTGTAAATTGATCTATATGTTTTCAATCGATATAGTAGTAGTATATAAAGGCCAAATTTGCATGTTTTAGCTACAATTCCCTTCACCAAAGTGTCATGTTACCTCCGACATAGAAAGGTTGAGTTGTCAACTTTAAAAAAAATTGATTTTTTAAGAAAATTTTATTTTTAATGTTTTATACATTAAAAATAAAATAGTTATATAGATTTGAATCACCTATAATTCTTAACAATAGAAGTTATTCTTTAACTCTACTGCTAAGCTTAAATAAATTACTCTAAACAATAGAGACTATACTTTTAGCTCTACTTGTTTAAGAATAGATAAATAAATAATTGTACGCATTAGAGGCTACTTTTCTAGCTAGTGCAAATGTATAATTCTAAACATTAGAAGCTATACTCTTAGCTCTCTTTGATGGTTAAAATCTATCATAGCTATAATATGTGCACAAATAATAGTGTTAGTTCATACATTTTGGAACATATACACATACATATAAGGTCTTTTGGTTGTCATGAACAAATGTTCTTACCTCCATATAGACATAGAATAGGTCCACTTAGTGCCTCTTGGTTGTTATGAGATGATTCTCTTACTTCCAAGTGAGGTTTAAAATATGAAGTAGGATTCACTTGGTTGCAAAGAATAGGTCCACTTAGTGCCTCTTGATTGTTATGAGATGATTCTCTTACTTCCAAGTGAGGTGTAAGTTATGAAGTAGGATTCACTTGGTTGTTATTGAGTTTATGCTCTTACCTCTAAGTGAATATGGTGGATTACCTATAGAATTCCCTAGTGTAAGACAAGGGAAGCTAGAGCCTGAGAGTCCACCACCCAACCACCCATTACATAGAAAATCCCCTGGCCCTTTGCCCTAGTTGGACTCCCTTTCCACACCGCCTAGCCCGGCCCTACCCTTGTCTAGTCCAGCATTGCCGGTGTTCTGGCATTACTCCCCCCTTAAGAAGAGTTTTCGTCCTCGAAAACAAAAGTGGGAAACTTCTTCTTAACAACACTAATGTTTTCCCAAGTGGCACCTTCCTCAGGTCGGTCTTTCCACTTGATTAAGGCTTGTTGACGTACGTGATGACGTGTACGCAACTCATGATAATCAAGAACACGTTCAGGTTCATGCGGTAAGGTAGGAGGTTCAATGAAATCAACCAAAACATGTTGGTCAATGACATTGTCGTCCCCATGTAACCGCTTATGTAAATGGCTTACATGAAACACCGGATGAATGCAAGAATGTGAAGGTAATAATAACTTGTAGGCACGATCACCTACTCGCTTGAGTATCTTGAAAGGCCCACAATATCCGGGAGATAATTTAGGTGTCGGCCCAGTTTTCACACTTTCTGAATGTTCTGGCACACGTAAAAATAGTTCCTCCCCTTCTTCGAAGGTAACCGATCTTGGAGCGTACTTCTTATACCGATCCTATGCTTGTCGGACATTCTGACGAGCAAGTGTCAGCATATCCATGTGATCTTGGAGAAAATCCTTAATCTGTTGGAGTTTTTCGATTGCCAACCCCACCGTAACTGGTGACCTAGGTTGAAACCCGTACATGAGCACGAAAGGACTAAAGCCTGTTGTGACATACTTAGCACTGTTGTAGGCAAACTCAAGAATAGGTAAGTATTATTCCCAGTGTGACTGTTTTTTGCTGACGTATTCTCTTAGCATAACCTCTAGCACCTAGTTAACCCGTTCCGTCTGACCATCTGTTTTTGGATGATCAGTTGTACTGAGGTTCAATTGTGTACCCAATCGTTTAACTACAGCTCTTCAAAAGTGGCTATTAAACTTGGGATCACGGTCACTAACAATGTTACTTGGCAAATCATATAATTTATATAGATTGTCCACAAATAACTTGGCTAGTTCTGGTGTCTTAACCGTTGATTTGGTCGGAATAAACTTACATATTTTAGTCAACCTGTCTACGACCACCCATACTGAGTCATGACCTCATACAGTGGTTGGTAAACCTACAATAAAATCCATAGAGATGCTTTTCCATTTTCCATTGGGAATCTCCAAAGGATGTAAGAGTTCTCCTGCTTTCAAGCGCTCTGCTTTTTTAACTTGACATTTTTGGCAATGCAAGACATAAGCTTGAACAAAGCCATGTATAACTGGCCAGTAAAATTGTCGTTGTACGAGAGCATAAGTTTTTCTAATCCCCGGGTTCCCTACACTTGGACTATCATGACATTCATAAAAAATTTGGCACCGAATGCCTGTGTCCCTCGGTACACAAACTCTCCATTGTCGATGGTGAAATGCTTCCATCGCTGTAGTTCATCACTTGATAAAGGAGAACTAGGTGTGGAGGTTAACTGTACACTACGTACCGTCATTGGAGTGAGAAGGATCCCTCTTTTGAACATGGCTCCACACTTTGGAATATGCTTCATCATGCTGAGAGAATCTAAAAATTCACTGTAAGTTCCGTGAACAAGAGCGAATTGATCTCTGGCATTCGACTTAGAGCGTCCGCCACGACATTGTACCGGACTTTGCGATACCTTAGCTTGGCATCATATTCCTGAAGAATCTTGGCCCACCTGTCTTTTCGACCCTTCAAATCCGTTTGTTGTGTAAACCATTTGATGCTTTCATGGTCAAACACAATCTCAAACTGAGCACCATACAGATAATGCCGCCATGTTTTTAATGTAGACACTATTGCATAGAGTTCGCATTCGTAAGCAAAATAGTTCTGATGAGCTGCATCAAGCTTCTTGCTTTCAAATGCAATCGGTCGTCCGTCTTGCAACAGGACTGCTCCAATAGCACGGTCACTGGCATCTGTTTCCAAAACAAATGGTTTCAAAGGATCTACAATAGCCAGTATAGGAGCTGTAGCTAATGCATCCTTGAGCGTATCGAAACTGTGATGTTGAGTGGATCCCCACTGAAAAGCTTTACCTTTACCTTTTAGTTGATCCATCATAGGAACAACAATTTGAGCATAGTGTTTAACGAACCTTCGGTAAAAACCTGCAAATCCTAAAAATATCTGTAATTCTTCCAGATTTTTAGGAGAAGGCCATTTCCGGATGGTATCCACTTTGGATTGATCCATATATAGCCCGCTAGCTGAATAACATGCCCTAAATAATGAATTTCATCTTTTAGAAAATCACATCTAGATTCCTTGGCATATAATTTGTTTGTGCGTAACAACTCAAACACCTGCCTGAGATGTTGTAAGTGTTCTTCTTCAGAAGCACTATAGACTAGGATGTCATCGAGAAAAACAATGACAAATTTGCCCAAATATGGCTTCAAGACACTATCCATAAGTGTCATGAATGCTGCGGGCGCATTGGTTAACCCAAAGGGCATCACCAAGAACTCGTAGTGTCCAAACCGTGTTCGGAATGCAGTTTTGGGTATATCGGCAAGTCGAATATGGACTTGGTGATATCCTGACCGCAAGTCTATTTTCGTAAAAAATGCGAGCATGAGTGAGCTTATCAAACAACTCATCTACTCTGGGCAATGGGTATTTGTTCTTAACTGTAACCGCATTTAAGCTACGGTAATCTACGCACATGCGTATACTGCCTTCTTTTTTCTTCACTAAGAGGATAGGCAAAGCCCATGGTGAAGAACTGGGTTGTATAAACCCTCTGCTAAGGTAGTCAGCAAGCTGACGTTCCACCTCAGTAGCTTCTGAATAACTCATACGGTAAGGTGGTTTACTAACATGTTTACAGCTTGCAGCCACGTCAATGCTATGTTGTATTGATCGTGTCGGCGGTAATCCTGATGGAAAATCATTAGGAAATACATCTTGAAATTCCTTTAATAATTTTTGTAATTGACTAGCAACATTTGCTTGTGTAGAATTAGCAATTGGTGGAATAGAGGAGAGAGAAGCATGCGGCGTTGAGGAATGTTCAACAAACTCAATGTTAGAAAGAAAATGAGACAGTGAGTAACACAAGAAAACCTTATCTATTTCATTATCAGAAACGACCTGCATAAGCTCAGCGGTACAAATTAGTGGTGATGAAGGTATATCTTTTTCTCCTAACAACAACACATGTGCGCCATGGGATTCAAACATCAAGCTGTTGTGCTCATAGCTACACTTCAGTGATGGTCCTAGGCTATGCAACCACTCCCTACCAAGAACCACATCAGCCCTTTCCATATTCATAACCTGAAAATTTAAACATGTGGAGTACCTTTGTACTTCCAATGGAACAGCTCGGCATTGAGTATCCCATATTTCAGTATCATGTCCATTCATCATTGCTACCTTGTAGTGGTGGGTACTCGGAGTTTGAGGCAGTTTGAGTTTTTTCACCAATTTGTAATTGATGAAATTGTGAGTAGCACTGTCATCTACCAAGATGCACACCTTGTGCCCTTGCAGATATCCATGCATACGTACTAACTCATGTGGTTCAAAGATTGGTTGCCACATGGAAGCTACGAGACAGAATTCATGCACCACCTCAGTGTGTGTTACTTCCACTGTAGAGAATCGTGAGGAAGACTCAAGAGGCCGCAGTTGCACCGTATGCACTACTTTCTCCTTGCTATGAGCAACAGATTTTCCCTTGGGACAATCCTTTTTTCCATGACCTCTTCCTAAACATTGAAAACATAATTTTTCTTTCTTGGCTTTATCAAAGTTCTCAGGAGAGAGAGGACCCCTAGACCCTTTGGGTTTTTTAGATGCATCTAAATTGCAACTAGAAATTTTCTTTTATTATGCCCATACTGAGTGCGTGTATTACCATTTAGATTAGCAGGCACGTGACTATTATGTGTTTTCTTTTCATCAGGATCATCATGAATATGTGCTTTCACTATGACTTCCTCAAGTGTTTTAGGGTCTTGGGTCTTGACATACTTCTTAAGCTCGGGTGTCAGACCTCGTATGAACCCCCGTACTTGTTGAAAGGTATCTAAGCCTTCCAACTTGAGGATAAAGTCCCGATACTGAGAGATATATTCAAGTAGTGATGGGTATTGGCTCATGGAACATGTGTCCCAAGCCATCCAATTTCGATCGGCCTCGTTTGTAGGCAAAAATTCCTTGCTAAACATTACTTCAAAATCTTCCCAACTCTGTGGTATGATGTTCTTGTCCTTGAGAGACATCCACCATTTGTAGGCCTTGCCTTCTAGAGTTAAGCTCGTTTGCAAAGCTCTGACTGCGTCCGGAGTACGCCGTAAGGCGTGAATTCCATCCCACTTGTTGAGAAAGATATTCACTGCATCCTTATTGCGGTCTCGATCTTCTCCCTTAAAATCGGTGGTTTGGTGTTTTTTAACAGGTCATCCACCTCTTTTGCAGTGAGAGTATGCAACGTATCAGCATTTCGGCCTTGCCCTAAATTACACGTTCCTTGCCCTTGTGTAACAACGTGCTCATGCATGTGCATGTCAGCAGGACTCTTGGACTACTGTTGCATTAATTGAATTACTAATATGGATAGTTTAGTAACATTTTCATTTAAAGATTTAAAATTTTCATCCATGACTGTCATGCGTGTCTGAAGTGCACGAAATTCTTGAATTTTCATCCATGACTGTCATGCGTGTCTGAAGTGCACGAAATTCTTGAATATCGAGCAATTCGTAAGTATCTTCACCTGCCATAGCGTCGTGGTTACTCTCCTTCAGAGGATCCGGCCGCGGGCCATCATTGGCAGGATCAGGCGTACTTTGCTCAAAATCGCATGTCACATTGATATCCAAATCCATGGGACATAGTGTAGTGAAAGGAATAGCAAGAAAAAATACATGTAGATGTTGAAGGAGTACGAGCGGAAGTGCGACGCGAGAGAGAGTGCGAGAAGAAGAGCACGACGATATGGTGAACTCGCTCTACTGTAATGTGTAGAGCATAGTGAGTTCTTATTAGGTTTTTACAAAAGAATATGTGTACATACCTGGTGGCCCGCCCACTTACCTGGGCGACCACATTGGGCTTTATACCCCAACAACCTCCCACTTAAAGTCCAATGTGGTACTTTAAGTGTGAGAGAAGCTACTATACAAGCTAATATACAAGAGATGTAGAGAAGTGATGTACTACCCTACACCTAACTGCTTGCGAAAATGCGCAAAGCTCTCTGAGGGAAGTCCTTTTGTAAGTAGATCAGCAGGATTTTCTGTGGTGTGAACTTTGACAAGCTGAAGTTGCTTATCCTCGAGCATTTCCCTGATGAAATGATACTTCACATCCACATGCTTTGTCTTTGAGTGATAAAATGGATTGTGAGCCGATTGTATAGCACTTTGACTATCACAATATAACACGGGCATCTCTTCTTTGATTCCCAAATCTGTTACTAGTCGATTAAGCCAAATTTATTCTTTGCATGCCTCTGATGCTGCAACATATTCAGCCTCTGTAGTAGACTGAGTAACACAATCTTGTAATCTAGAACGCCATGATACTTCTCCACCAGCCAATGTAAAGACATACCCTGACGTAGACCTTCGGTTGTCTAAGTCACCTACATAATCTGAGTCTATAAAACCCTTTACACTTAGCTCCTGACTCCCATAGCATATACGCATACTCTTTGTAGCTTTCAGGTATCTCAATATTCCTTTCACTGCCTCCCAATGTTTCTTGCCTGGGTTTGACATGTATCGACTTACTACTCCCACTGCAAATGCAATGTCTGGGCGAGTAGCAATCATTGCATACATCAAACTACCCACTGCAGATGCATATGGAATCTTATCCATTTCAGCCTTTTCTTCCTCAGACACAGGACAATCTTGTTCGCTAAGTTTCACATATGGTGGAAATGGAACACTCAATGCCTTTCCCTTCTCCATATTGAAACGTTGCAAAACCTTGTCAATATACTATGTTTGAGATAACCAAATCAACTTCTTTGATCTCTCTCTCAATGCGCATACCAAGTATATGACATGCCTCACCCATGTCTTTCATGTCAAACGATTTTGCCATCTTTGACTTCAAAGCTGAAATCTCTTCCAAGTGCTTGCCAGCAATCAACATGTCATCCACATACAAAATAAGGATCAGCCAACTACCATCCTTAGCCTTCTTTGTACATAGACAGTGATCGAACTCACTACGTTTGTAGCCTTGAGAAAGCATAAACTTGTGGAATTTATGGTACCATGCCCTCGGTGATTGTTTTAAGCCATAAAGACTCTTTAACAACTGGCATACCCAATCTTCCTTGCCTTTCTCAACAAACCCTTCTGGCTGCTGCATGTAAATTTCCACATCTAAATCACCATGCAAGAACGCTGTCTTGACATCCATTTGGTGCAACACCAAATCTAATATGGCAACCAATGCAAGAAAGCATCTCAATGTAGTCATCTTGACCACCGGAGAGAAGACTTCATCAAAGTCAATGCCTTGTTCTTGCTTAAAGCCCTTGGCAACAAGCCTTGCTTTGTACTTTGGCTGACTATCATGAGCGGTGATCTTATACCTGTAAACCCATTTACAAGGTAGAGCCTTTTTGCCCCGTGGTAATTTAACTACCTTCCATGTCTGGTTTTTATGCAGAGCTGTCATCTCTGACTTCATGGCCAATTCCCAATTCCCGGAGTCCTTCATTTGCACTGCTTCCTTGTAACATGAAGGCTCATTGCAATCAGTCAACATGACATAGTTCATAGATGGAACAAACCTATCAGGAGGTCGCGTGACACGTCCAGATCTACGCACAATAGGTGGCTCAGGCTCAGGCTCAGCCACAACCTGTGGTTCCAATCTATCCTGTCCTTGCTCCTCTTGAGCCCTGACATTTTGTCTTGCACGTGCAGGTCCATCTTCTTGGAAGACAACTCTTCTAATCTCCTCAACCCTCTCTGGTTTAGAATGATATTTGGATTCATTAAAGTGAACATCATTGCTGCGGACAACCTTTCTGGATTCGGGATCCCAAAGTCTGTACCCCATCTCACCAGAATTACCATAGCCTAGAAAGATGCACTTTCTACTCTTTGGCTCAAGTTTGTTCCTAAATTCCTTTGGAACATGAGTATATGCCTCACAGCCAAAGACTCTGAGATGCTTGTATGAGGGCATTTTGCCTGACCATACCATCTCTGGCACTGAATCCTTCTGCAAAACCTTGCTAGGAGATCTATTTACAAGATGAACAGTTGTTGATACAGCTTCAGCCCAAAACCCATTTGGCAGTTGTGCATTAGACAACATACTTCTGACCTTCTCTTGTATGGTCCTATTCATCCTCTCAGCAACACCATTTTGAGGAGGATTGTAAGGAGCAGTAAGTTCACGTTTTATACCTTTTGACTCACAAAAGTCCTGAAAGGCCTTTGAAACATACTCTCCACCATTGTCAGTGCGTAAGCATTTAAGCTTCTTGCCACTCTGATTCTCCACAAGTGTCACAAACGTTTTGAAAACACTAAACGCTTCATCCTTGTGCTTGAGAAAGTAAACCCATACTTTCCTCGAGTAATCATCTATAAATGTCATAAAGTAAGAAGCTCCCCCTAGAGATAGGTTAGGCATAGGTCCACACAAATCACTATGAACAAGTGCCAACTGTGTATCTCTTCTATTGCTTCTATGCTTATGTGGCTGCTGTGTTTGCTTACCATACAGACAATGTTCACAGAATTCAAAATCATTAAATGAAAAGCTAGGCAAATAACCAGAATGAGACAATATTTCCATTCCCTTCTTGGACATATGTCCTAACCCGCTATGCCACAAAGAAACGTTCGGCTGCTCGGTTACATTGATTACATTTTTAGAGACATTTGATACATAAATCATGTAAAGTCCTCCAGACTTTACTCCATGTGCTACTGTCATAGAACCCTTGGATATCTTCCACATGTTCTGTCCAAAAGTGGTGACGTACCCAGCATCATCAAGTAAACCTGTGCTGATCAAGCTCTTTGTAATTGCGGGAACATGTCTCACATTCTTCAGCGTGAAAGAAGAGCCATTCTGAAACTTCAATTGAACATCTCCAACACCTAAGATCTCACATGTCTGCCCATTGCCTAGCCGAACATGATCTTTAGTGGTCACATAAGAGGTAAACCACTCCTTTTTTGGAGACACATGAAGTGATGCTCCTGAGTCTATAATCCAGTCACTCAGTGCATTTCCATCAGATGCTGTAAGAAGAGCTGAGTCCATTGTATTCTTCAAGAAGTAGATGTCTCCTGACACTAGACTGTCATCCTCTGCAACAGTGTTTGTCATATTTATTTCTTGAATCTTCACTGAGGACTTGTTCTTCTCACCATGGTCTTCAGCTTTCTCTTTGCCTTTTTTTGCTTTCCATTCTCTACAGTCTCTTTTCATGTGACCCTTCTTGCCACAATGGTAGCATTCTATGTCACTCTTGCCTTTAGCACTGCGGGACTTGCTACGAGACTGATTCCTCTTTCCACCTTTGTACTTTTCTTTGGTCCTTCCCCTGAGAACTAAGGCTGTTCCTTTGCCTTTGTCCATTGTCTTTCTATTGGTTTCTTCAGTAAGCAAACTTCCTTCTACACCTGCTATGTTCAAACCATCTGGAGGTGCAGAATTACTCAAAGTTGTGCGAAAAGTGTCCCAACTTTCCGGTAATGTGATCAACAAGAACATAGCTCTAACAGGTTCATCAAACTTGACACCTTGAGCTGACAACTGACTGTAGATTGTGTTGAATTCATTCAGATGATTGGACATAGGTGTCCCTTCTTTCATCTTCAAGTCAACAAGCTTCTTAAGCCAGTATACCTGTGAAGCTGCACTCTGCTTCTCATAAAGATCACTCAGCTTTAACCATGCTTGATAAGCCGAAATCTCATCTGCTACATTGAAGTAAACGCTTTCTGCCAAATTCAACATAATGGTAAAAAGTGCCAATTCATCCATTTCGCTCCATTCATCTTCGTCCATATCTTCTGGTTTTATCCCCTTGAGCTTTATAGGTTTTATCTGCTTCTTTTGTACCAACATGTGCCAAATCTGCTTCTTCCACAATGGGAAATTGGTTCCATCCAGCTTCTTGATATTGTAAAGAGCAGTGTCCAATGATCCAGCCATAGCTACGCTTCACAGTGGTTTACTTTCCTGGGAAAAATTCGCAGAGTTTCCCCTGTAAACTGACCTCTGAACCAATATCAACCTGTCAAATGAACCAAAAAAGCTTCAGATTCTGCATAAATTCCGGCAGAGTCTCCTTTGTAAAATGGCTCTGGTGTACTCAAAATCAGACCAAAAAACAGCTCAAAAAACAGTCACTCTGACACTGTAAGCTGCGGGTAAACCTGTCCTGCACCTGTACTGTCTCTCACTGTCCTGTCACTGTCCTGTAAGCATAGACTGTGACAATGCCTCAACGGCAGTAAAGCAAAGATGCAATCCCAATTGTCTAACTCACAGTCAATACATCCTAGCTGCCTATCTAAGGGTGCTTGAGGGATCGCTCCAAGACCTGTATCACCGAAAGGATCTCAACATTCGAGAATCCCCCAGCTCAATAAAACCTCACTCGACCCTCAACAAAGGCTGCAGTAAATCTGACAGTACATAGACTTCCCACAAAGTCATACATCCACAAATTTCCCACTGTATGCTGTAACCGCTGGGCGGTTGTTTGCTGCGTGACTCACAGCCAGCAAACCCTCAACAGACATACATCATCTCTGACAATACATCCCATGTGGAAGTACCTGCAATGTCAGGATGAAATCTGGAATATCAAGCAGCAAACACAAGCTACCTGATGAACCAGTGGATGTCGCCTACAGTCTGTGTGTAGATGCGCCCGTGTCGTATGTGACACGCCTCCAAGAACTGTGAGCCATCCTTTGTTGTGTAGACAGCCACAAATCAACACTCTGGGAGTGTCGATATCCTCAGCACCTGCAGTCGTAGGCCGAAAACCCCAAATTTGCAGAGTCGGATCTGCACCCGTCGAGACCACGTAGTCGAAAATGGCATGCGCAGACCTTTGTCGAAGTCGAACAGTGGCCGAGATGACCTCAGAATGAAATTCTGAGAACACCAAGCCCTTTGGGCTTACCCACAGGATTTGGGGCCGTGTCTTCGCCTGTCAAATCTCACTCCAATCTGAGCAGGTGACTCTGGCTACCTACAAGTGCTGCCCCAATCCTCGATCTGAGCTCTGATACCAGTTGACGGAGTACGAGCGGAAGTGCGACGCGAGAGAGAGTGCGAGAAGAAGAGCACGACGATATGGTGAACTCGCTCTACTGTAATGTGTAGAGCATAGTGAGTTCTTATTAGGTTTTTACAAAAGAATATGTGTACATACCTGGCGGCCCACCCACTTACCTGGGCGACCACATTGGGCTTTATACCCCAACAGATGTAGGATGCACCACCAAGGCTAATTAAGATCAATTAGCCTTGCTAATTACATCGATTGTCCAAATAAAAAACGATGCAAAATTTCAACCATGCAAGTACTTGTCTTGAACACGTTGTAGCCGGATTGAGTGTGAGTGGTATTGCTTTTGACCGCAATCAATTTGAGAACCACTGTCGCCAACAATGAATCCACTTATGAAGCTTTTATCGGCGTGCTGAATTTTTGCAGCTAGCACACAAGGAACTTTTGAAAACTGTGTACTTGCCGGCCTCATCTTGATTCCACTCGGATATGCTCGGGTTTGTTGCTTGTGGCGGGGGTGTGTATCCCTTGCAGGGGTGTGTATCACCCCTAAGCTTTTAATTTGAAGTCCTAAGGCCAAGGGCCTTAGGCACTTTAGTGTGAACTTGAAGCTTCAAAGAGAGAGAGAGAGAGAGAGAGAGAGAGAGAGAGAAGAGAGAGAGATATGGGTCGACCTAGCTAGAATACTCTAGTTGCAAGTTCATTGGCCCAAGCTTAGGGCTAGCCAATGAAAGGCCTTGGTAAAATCAATCAAGGGGTGTAGCATTTAGACAAGTTTCCTTCTTTCCCCCTTTGAGAGAGAGCTTGATTTATTAAATAATTGAAGCTAAATTCTTCTTGGCTCTCTAGGTCAACTGGCCACTAATAAGAATTAATCTTGCACATGGTTTGCTCAATTCTCATTGGACCCCTTAATAGACTACACAATAGGAATGAAAGGGAGTTGTAATCTTATTGGTCCCTTTTATGGGCTTTTCCATAAAGTTTAATCTTAATTTAATTAAGCATAATTCTCATTGGTCATTTGCATAGGCCATCCAATAGCATTCAGGCTTAATTGGGGGTAACTTGGCTAGGGGCCTGACATGTGTCCTTTATACTTCTTGTGGAAGGGTGACTCTTGGGATGTGTGTGTGTGTGTGTGTGTGTGCTCTCTCTTATGCTCCTACATGAAGAGCTCGCCCCCTCCTTTGTAGGACTTATGTTGACTTTTGGGTTCAAGCACCTCAAGCATCTCAAGTTGGCCAAAGTCTTACATAAAGGTTCTAGGTCTAAGAACTTTTAACACTAACCTTTGGAGGTTTTAATGAAGCTTAACCTAAGGCCTTTTTAAAGCTCCATTAGGTGCACATTTCTCCTTGGTAGACCTCTCTCCATTTGGACCCTTATTGAGATGAGCTTATCTCTCCTCTTGGTCCCCTATTGAGAATGGGTCTAGCATCACACTTCAACATGAAGACAAGGTGCTAAGACATGGTAAGATTATGCGATGATATCTTATTAAATTCAAGAATTATCTTTTTGAAGATGCTAGATGGATGCAAGGAACACAACTTAAGGATAATATGAACCTTGTCAATGCTTACAACGCTACAGTAGAGTAAGCAAATGTAAATGCATTCTAAATGAACAATGTTTCTGTCTTATAAGACTCTCTCTTTTTCTTTTATTGTGCAAAAGTTTAACAAGTATGCATGCTTAGGATCAAGTTTGTGGTGACCACGCCTCCCAAACACCAAGTAGAATTTATCACTTTACTTTGGAAATATGATATGGACTAAAGAGCAAACATGCTTGCGGGGCAGCTAGGTCTCTCAAGCACCAAATGGATTATTCATCCATTCTGGGTAGAAAGGGATCCTTTACCCACTAGGAAACCATGGACTAATGACTAGGCTTTACCTTTTCTACCTCATAGTCGAGGACGACTATGATTTCAAGCGAGAAATAATTTCATAAAATCTATTATCTCCCTATCCTAAATGATTTTCTCATATTGAACGGATCATTTATTATGGGAAGATAAATGGGAACAAGAGTTAGGATATGGATATGTCCTGCTCGACCCATTCTTGGTAGGGGACCAAGAGGAGAGATAAGATCATCTCAATAAGGGTCCAAATGGAGAGAGGTCTACCAAGGAGCAATGTGAACCTAATGGAGCTTTTAAAAGACCTTAGGTTAAGCTTCATTAAAACCTCCAAAGGTTAGTAATAAAAGTCCTTAGGCCTAGAACCTTTAGGTAAGACTTTGGCCAACTTGAGGTGCTTGAGGTGCTTGAACCCAAAAGGAGGGGGCAAGTCCTATATGTAGGAGCATGAGAGAGAACACACACACACATCCCAAGAGTCACCCTTCCACAAGAGGTATAAAGGACACATGTTAGGCCCCTAGCCAAGTTACCCCCAATTAAGCATGAATGCTATTGGATGGCCTATAGAAAGGACCAATGAGAATTAATCTTAATTAAATTAAGCTTAAACTTTATGAAAAAGCCCATAAAAGGGACCAATAAGATTACAAATCCCTTTCATTCCTATTGGGCAGTCTATTAAGGGGTTCAATGAGAATTGAGCAAACCATGTGCAAGCTTAATTCCTATTGGCCAGTTGATCGAGAGAGCCAATAAGAATTTAGCTTCAATTATTTAATAAATCAAGCTCTCTCTTAAAGGGGGGAAAGAAGGAAACTTGTCTAAATGCTACACCCCATGCTTGATTTTACCAAGGCCTTTCATCAGCTAGCCCTATGCTTGGACCAATGAGCTTGCAGCTAGAGTATTCTAGCTAGGTCGACCCATCTCTCTCTCTCTCTCTCTCTCTCTCTCTCTCTCTCTCTCTCTCTCTCTCTCTCTCTCTCTCTCTCTCTCTCTCTCATTTTTGGAACCCATGAGACCACACACAGATACACTCATTGTATGTTAAGCAAGAGACGTCTCCTTCTCTAAGCTTGAGAAGTAGAGAGCCTACACCAACACCTCTTGGTTATGGAATGAAAATCCAAGAAAGATTCAAGCTTCAAAGCATGCTCATCATCTTCTCAAATATTTATTACTATGCTAAGCTATGCTCTAAGAGTCATGATATGTGAGGAAAATAATTCTTTCTTGTATGTCACATCTTTTTCCTCTTCACTTTCCTCACTCCCTACCAACTCTCTTCATCTTTGAAGGTATTTGAGGTCTTGGGATTGAGGCCGGGGACAAGTTTATGTTTATTGCAAGTAAGTTTAATTGTTGTTTTGGGCATAAGATTGGTGCATGAAGCTTTCCATCTTCATGGCATCAACAATGTCTCAAGGAGCACAAAGAATGTATTGTACCAAGTATCTCTTTATGGGAGAATATATAATACAAAAGCCTTTTGGAGGAGGGGTCAGCTCCAAGTAAATTCGGTCCTCAACTGTTGTCAATTTCTCTAATTCTCTCTCTTTTACAAGTATTGTTTATGCCAAGCTAACTAGGTGTAATGTTTATATTTCCATGTTTAATCAAACGCTCCCTCTCTATCCTCATTTGGAATTCTATTAATAAAATTCTCACTATACTGTCATTTTAATTTTGCTACAATCAATGTTATTAACCTAATTCTAGTACACCCCACTTCATGATACACTTCCCCGGCTTCAAATGTATAATCACTTCAGGCAATAGATTAGTGGAAGTGAGGGAAAAAAATCAAACAATAGGTACACTAAAATTTCATCATACAATCACTAAATTCATCACCCATTGCTTAGCCTTGGTATAGGCCATTTCCCTAGGACTTATTACCATGATGTCAAAGTAGGTCAGCTTGTAGTACTTACCCACTTTCTCTTGTAAAACAGCTCCAATGGAAACAATACCCACCGTCATAGCAGCATAGAAATCATCCTCTTGGTTTGGAGGACAAAACAATGGCAACTGAGAGAATCTATGTAGTAAAACAGCTCCAATGGAAACAATACCCACCGTCATAGCATCATAGAAATCATCCTCTTGGTTTGGAGGACAAAACAATGGCAACTGAGAGAATCTCTTTTAACCTTGTCAAAAGGTTCGCGTGTGTCTTTAGTCAACTAAAAACCATGAACATGCTATCCAATCTTTTGAAGAGAATATACATATTGTGAAATCATCCAAAAAAACCTTGATAAACACTTTAGTTTATTCGTAAACAAAGCAAAACCTTGAGCATTTGATGGAGGTTCCATCAACATAAGAGCCTTCACCTTCTCAGTTTCAGACTCTTTCCCATTCTATGAGACCACATGCCCTAGGAGATGAACTTGAGGTTGTACCAACTTATATTTCTTTGGATTCAATTGGCCGCCCTCTTCATCTAGCCTATGAAAATAGAGCTTTAACTTCATCAAATGCTCCAATGTGGAAGAATTGTAACATCCAATGTCACCAAAAACACTATGATATAAACCTACCTATATATAAGGACCAAATATCCTATTCATCCAGTCTTGGAAAGTAGCATAAGAATTAACCAATCCGAAAGGAATCCTGTGATAGTCAAAACACCCCCAAGGAGTGATAAGAGTAGTCTTCAATTGATCTTCCAATGCTATGCCAATTTGGAAATACCCTAAAAAGCCATCCATAATCGAGTACCTCTCATGACTTGCAACCTGGTTTGAAACTTTATCTTGAAACGGCAAAGGATAGTGATTCCACTGTGTAGCAACATTAAGTAGCTTGTAATCAATACACACCCTCCAGTTACCATTCTTCTTGCAAGTACCTCTCATGACTTGCAACCTGGTTTGAAATTTTATCTTGAAATGGCAAAGGATAGTGATTCCACTGTGTAGAGCAACATTAAGTAGCTTGTAATCAATACACACCCTCCAGTTACCATTCTTCTTGCAAGTAATGACAACTATGGAACCCACTCCGATTCATACACAAGATAAATAAAACCTGCTTCAAGTAGCTTTTTTATCTTTTGCCATAAGGCCTCTTGCCAAATCTCTCCCAATCTTTGTAGCTTATTTTCCTTTGGTCTCTCTTTGGTCTACACTCTTCTTTGAGATAAATCTTGTGCTCCGTCCCCTTTGCTCCTCGAAGGTTTGTGTTCTTTGTGGAAAATAACTCGGGCTAGGATGCACACAATTGCACATAGCTCGCCTTTTTTTCCTCAGCCAAATCTTCACCCAACATACTAGCCACCTCTACTACATCTACACCATGAACTTGAGACGGTGTACCTTTCTTTATAAGGGGTATGTCTATGGAGACACCAAACAAGTCTGTATCAATCTTTAAAATTCCCTCATCCCTCTCTTCTTCAGTACCTATGTAGACCTCATAATAGGCCGTTTCTATTTTATACCCATAGCTCATTGTTAAATCTCCCTCGTCTTCATTTGCCAATAGATGATGAAAGTGGCTTTCTTTAGTCTTCAAATCCAATACTACCTATCTTCCATTCTCTTTATCAAGAAAAATAAACATGCCACTACCCCAATCTTGCTTAGCTCCTATGGCAAGTAGTAGCCATGGCCTTTCCAAAATGATCAGAAAATCATTATCACCTACTTTCATCACAAATAAATTGATGAGGCATTTAGTACCCATAACATTTACCTTCACATCCTAAGCTACGTCCGAGCATCTTACCTTAGTATGATTTGCCATCCTCATGTGAAAATTTGAATTGGAAACCACCTTAACGTTTGCATCTCTCAAGGTAGCCTCTATCATGACACGACCTAAGCACCACCATCTATGTAGGCTTGTACTTGCATCTTCTTTTCAATGAGATCATCAATAAGAGGAAGCCCATCAATGGGATTTTCCATCCTTAATGCCATATATTTGCAAAGCATGCACAACTTCCTTGGCCCATGGAAGTCTGGTACTAACATTGGTAGACCATTGTCTCCTCAATCTAGGATTTAGTGCAAACAATTAATCCTTCATCACCTTCTTCTTTTGCTAGTTTGTGCCTTCTCCCTTCTTGCATTGTCTACCTTCTCTTTCCCTTTGTGACAACAAGTCTTGTGCTATGTTTTTGTTTCTCTTTCTCCACGAGTACTTTTATTTGGCCAACACATCCACACCCTACTTGTCAATGCCAATGATGTTAACACAAGAAATTCCTTTGTTACCTGGAGGGGATGACAATGCCAAATTATGAGTTAGGTGCTCTCTTGGAGCATTGAGCAGCCCTTGCCCTCTACCTATGCCAAACAATGGATACATACCTCCTCTTTCACTAGGTGGGTGCGGAAAATTAGAAGCATAGTGCCCTTCTTCCTCACAGTTTTAGCACCAACTAGGCAGGCCTAGCTCTACCTCTTTCGCCTCTTAGTTTTCCTTTTTCCATGAAACTAATTGTCCATCATTTTCTCTAACAAATCTTGAACAATACGCACTCATTTTTGTGGAATAGCTACCCATAAAGTGAGCAAAACCAACCTTTCAAAGGAAACAAATTACATACCATTAGCAACTTTGTACACATTTTGGTGACACTTAATGTCACATGACAATTCTAAAGGTAGGAAATAACTTTAAATCTTCCATCTAAATGTTTGTATAATTCTAGAGACATCTCCATTTATATGGGAAAATTTGTTTTTCCTTATACCTTTGCACATTAGATGATTCTCTCAACTCACTCTCTCTCTCTCTCCCTCTCTCTCTCTCTCTCTCTCTAGTTTCCTTACACACACACACACACACAACACAACACAACACATACAATGTCACTTTGAACATTTTCCCTTACATGATATTTTTAATTATCATACTTAAGGAAGCCAACAAATAAAAGAGTATCCTTATTTCCTATGATCATAGACATTACCAAACTCTAAAAAGGTTGATGATGGTGGTAGGTCAGGGTAATGGATGCACATGGCCTTGATAGAAAGATTTTTATATTATCTAAAGTGTTGCTTTAGGACCACATCCCCCTACATTAAGCTAAACGGTGATGGATTTTGATTGAGTAGTGAATTGATGATGCAGCACAAAATGGACTAGTCTATCCTATAAAAGGAGAACGTCTATTGCATGATTTTATGCTTGCACGTAAAGTTGTCAAATACATCCATCCTCACATGCATAAGGTGTCAATGGGGCAATTCTATTTAGATTGGGTTTACACGAGGTAGCGACACAGATAAGAGAAAAGGCATGACTTGAACTTGGAAGAAGCTAATTTTCCAAATAGCACAACACTTGCTTCCCAACCCATCTTGAAATGACTGACACCCCCCCCCCCCAAAGAGAAAACAAAAAAAAAACCAAAACACACAAAAAGGCCTTTCTTCTATGTGATATACAGTGTGAATTGCAAAGGGAGCTTGCACAAGGTGACTCTTGACCAATGAGAGCACACATAGCATGGAACAATGGGTAAGTGTCTCCATCTACAATATGCCCTCAATAAAGCCACACCTCTTGATCGCTTCCATGGCTCTTCCTCCTCTCAGTATATCACAGTATGCTTTAATAACATCTAAGCTTTCTTGTGCATCTCCATCAGCTATAATATCAGCTCAGCTTTGCCAAAAATCTTACATCTTTGCTTGACCTTGCAAACATGTTACGCTTCTCTCTCTCTCTCTCTCTCTCTCTCTCTCTCTCTCTCTCTCTCTCTCTCTCTCTCTCTCTCTCTCTCTCTCTCTCTCTCTCTCTCTCTCTCTCTCTCTCAAAGCTCTTAACACTTTGTACTTCTGTCCCTCTCTTTATCGCTCTCTCATGCATGAGGTCTAAATTTTTGAAGGACCCTAAATCAATCTGCGGCGCCACGCCCTGATTTTGAGGGGTTTCAGAATTAGAGCAAATGGGTGTCGACTCATGCATGAGGTTTGAAGTTTTGAACTTCTGAAGGACCCCAAATCAATCTGCGGCACCACGCCTTGATTTCGAGGGGTTTCAAATCTAGAGCAAATGGATGTCGACTCGGCCACAAGGTGTTAAAACATATTGTATTGGCTATATAGGGTAGAGGACGTTACGGGTGTAGGATCTCACAGCAAAAGCGACGACGTTGACAATGGAGTGCAAAGGACACGCGAGCGTTACAAATATTTTTAATGTAACAAAAGATGGGGGCAATGAGTAGCTAGTACACCCATGGAGGTTTAGCAAGTTGCGTGAGAGAGCAGGTATTGAACCTATAATCCAAACAATCTTTGACAGACACTTTGCTTATCACTTCTCTTGAGCGCCTGTGTTGCTTCTATCTTGCAACCATCTTTTTTTTTAGGGGGTAATCCATCGTAGTTCAAGGGCCGTTCAATTATTGGCCCCTCTACCCTAATGGTGATGTGGCAATTTGTAAAATTTTGGTCTGATCGTTCAAGATTTTCAGATCTTTATTCCTTTGATACAATTGAGATCCGTGTTTGAGAGAATGTAATTTGTCACAATTTACCTCCTTAAACAAAGTCGATTATGTCTAAAAATAATGAAGCGATTCATCTCCAAAGCCTACATAACCAACTTAAATTCTAGTTTTAGCATCTTGTATTGATAGACAAACACTCTTCTTATCAAAAGCTACAAATTTTTTTATCTTTGGAGAAATTTAATCTCACAACCAGGGGTATTTTGGAAATTTTGAAGGGCATTTTGGGAATTTATGTCAAAATATTGGTGGTATTTTGAGAATTTTCAAAATTTGAGGGGTATTTTGCGAATTTCCACAGATTAGAGGTGTGTTTTGGTAGTTTTCCCTTAAAAATTTTGGCTAGATGATGACTTGACCAGTAGCATTAGATATTTTAGATATAAACTCTTAAGGGAATGGCATTGGCGTGGCTTTCCCTAAACCAGCTCAGCCACAAGGTGACACTTGCTTGACATTGAGGAAGGATAGGGTGGGAGGAGTCACGTGCTGCGCATGTGAGAAAATTAGAGCAGCATCATTGCCTCTACATCCCCCCCTGCCGAAACTTTGTCAATGAGAGAGAGAGAGAGAGAGAGAGAGAGAGAGAGAGAGAGAGAGAGAGAGAGAGAGAGAGAGAGAGATGACCATTATTTGGGCATTTTAAAATGTGGCACCTTGATGTAGTCTATTGGGATATTTTCAATGAGGGTGGATTCACACAAGAGAAGTTTCACTTTTTGTTTTTTCTTCCAGTTACTATGTTCGGATGTGACGGAGTCTTCAATAAAAAAGATGGGTCTCTTCAACATCCAATTGGGATAATGCCCGTGTTTGACACTGCATCCTCGTCCTGTGATATGGGGTTCAAACTCTGATTCTTACAAATTACGTTGATAAATTGCATTGAAGATTTTTCTTCAGGGGGTGGGGGGCCTTGCCCAAAGTTTGGTGGGTCCGAAAATTCGCAAAATCATTCTAATTCAATGAGCATGCTCCACAAGGTATGCATGCCCCTCTGTGCTTCTTTGTTGGCGAGCTGTCTAAACCCAGCATGAGCATCAACCTATATCATTCAGTGGTGAGCAAGGAATGATCATCAAGAGAAACCCTTGTAAGGGTTGTTCATGTTGCATCTCTTAGAGAGGCATCTTTGCCTTTCTATAGGTTTCATACATGCATTTATCTTTACACCTATCTTGATCTAAATCAAGGTATTATCAACATCATTCTCCTCGCCCTCTTTGACATCGTTAGCCGCCTTTCGTGGTCAATTTTTTGGTTTCATATTTTGCATTTGGAGAGTGTGATGATAAATAATAGAGTTAAACAATTTTAAATATTTACTCACATATAATGCACCAATAAGATGGATTACACAATACCTATCTACATCGAGCTAAAACTAGCCTGCTAGCGGACATAGTCTAAGCGACTTGCATTACATATACATGTGTATTTTTAAAAGAGTGCAAATATTGTAACATTGTAATTGTGGGTGTTCTTTATATGTAACCTTTGGTTGTCCTTTTGTATGCAACACGAGGCTAGATATTCAGTTTGCCTCACATGTCAGCAAATTCATGCATAGCCTAGGGTCTAGGCATTGGCAAGCTGTCAAGAGGATTTTTTGCTACTGAGGTGGCACTTTACATCTTAGCTTGTTTTATCCCAAGAGGGGATCATTGCCGCCAGATTTACATGCATTTTTGGACTCAGATTGAGCTGGTTTTTTTGACATGCGAGTGTCCACGAGTGGTTTTCGTTTCATGCTTGGCAGTTCATTCATATCATGGTTGAGCAAGAAGAAACCTACTGTGGACACTTCCAGTTGTGAGGCTGAGTATAAGGCAATCATCATAGTTGTGGTTGGTGTGTATGGCTCAGACACCTTATGGCTGATTTGGGAGTTGGACAGGACACTGCCAACACTATTTACACTGACAATCAGAGCGCATTGGCAGTTGCAAGGAGCCCAGTTTTTCATGCTCGCACGAAGAACATTGAGGTGCATTACCACTATGTCAAGGAGAGGCTCTCAGTAGGAGAGATCAACTTGGCTTATGTGCCAACACCAAACGACAACCTTGCATACCTTTTCACAAAGGCATTTTCTCGTGAGAAGTTTGAAGCTTTCTGCAAAGCTTTGGGCTTACTTCCCTTTGTGGACTAATCATGTCCTTAGGGCATGGCACTTCCCTATACTCTAGGTGCCAGCTCTTGTTCATCGCATCACTCCCACGTAGGATTTGTTGCCATATACATGTGGTAGTGATGTGTGAAAACACACTTAGGACCGTCAGGGCATTTTTTCCCTCACTAGGATTTTTTTCCTCCCGTGCATTGTATATACGCCCATCACTCTAGGGATATCTAATATTTCCATTGCACACTAAGTAATATACTCTCTGTTGTGTGCCTTGAGCTTCCTTCGTCTTCTCCAAGCTGTGTGTGTTTTTCTACAACCCTAATTACAACATTCCCTAGCTTTTGAAGCTTGGAAGCCATGAGAGATAGATGGCAAGGGCCTTCTAAAGGCATCCAAAGATGATAAGCAAGTCAAATAATTTTGAAACTTTTAAATTTTTCAATTTTTTTTCAATTCAAGCATGGTGAGATGTTGTTTGATCATCCGCTTAAAGCAAATCATAGATTTGATTCAAGACCACCACTCCACCTACAAGGACAAGTGTGGCCATAAAGGATGTGCAGGCTAATGAAAGCAATGGATTGCATGATGACCACAGGTTCATAGATCTTTAGGAAATTAATGCTCTCTTTATTGCACAAATCAAATGAAAAGAATCTAGTTGTCATCGATGCCAACTTAACTATATGCACACAGCTAGTTAATAGCTTCATAATGAAGATGGTCAAGGATCAGTCACAAAATCCCATTGTGGCCACTCAAGGGGTTGATGGCAGACCAACACCATGTGAATCTCTTCCAAGAGGGCAAAAGATCCAAAAGTCTTCATCTTGGATGAAGGACTTAAGATTATCGGTGTATAGGGGAGAAGAGAAGGAGAGGAACAAAGATGTGATAAATACTTTTTTGCACAAGTGGGATGATGTCCATCATCTACATGCAGCTCCATATGTATTCTACTCTCTCAAAGCAAGTTTATCACTTGAAGGCAAGGCCTACAAGTGGTGGATGTCCTCAAACAAAAAACTACAACCTGGTTGTTGTTGGGGTCAGCCCAACTTGGGCAGCCACCTTGTGTGTGGACACCATGTGCTAGCCTTTATATGACTGAAAAACATGATGATGAATCTCTCTCTCTTATTTTGGTGCACGCTCATCTTATCTCTTGCTTGTGAGCTTCTATTGTGTGGTGGCTACATCTATTAGGGAAGCCTTGGGCTACCCCTAAAGTAGCAACTCCAATTTATATTCCAAAAGGAGTTCCTTCCAAGCAATCATGGTGACATAAATTGGCAAAATTGTGATGAGTACTTCATGCTATATGACATCTTTGACCAACTATAGTTCTCATTATCTTGAATTGATACTCAAATTGGATAACCTCAACAAATTTCACAAAGTTTAGGGATTCCTACAAGGATTGCAATTGTCAGTTAAAGCAAAAATAACTCACTTGCATCATCAAACTTTGGAAGATGCAATTTTTTAAGTAATAGCGTATGATATGGATGAGAAGGGGCTACAAGCTAGGTGACCTACAGTAGATACTTGCACTTCTTCTCACAAAAATCATAGCTATAAAAAATGGTGTCTTCTCATGATTAAGAAACTATAAAGAGGGCTAAGGGCCCTCAAGTTTCTTTCTCTACAACACATTTTACCAAGGAAAAAAAGGATAATATGTGCTTTAAGTGTCTCTCACACAAGCATACCAAGTAGGATTTCCCCTTGAGAAAAAGCACAGAGTAGGAAAACGCCAAGGGAAATGACAAAGATGCAGGTAAAGGTGAGTACAAGGCCCTACAAACTGTCCAGTTACTACAATTAAATCCATATTTTTAGTTTTCTCAGGTGGAAGTCTCTCACTCTAGAGAAGCACATGAGTGCTTTCATATAGCTTCAATGTGGTAGCAGCCATTGGGTCCACATGATTTATTTTGCCTTCATGGATACATTAATGGTCACAAGGTGCACATACTCATTGTTGACAATGGGGCAACTCAGAACTTTCTGAATTATGCTTTGGTGAAGTGATTGAAGCTTTGATTGTTACCATATACATGTGATAGTGATGTGTGTGAACACGCTGCCGGGGAGGTTTTTAACCCCGTGCATTGTACATACGCCCATCATTCTAGGGCTATCTATCTTTCCATTGAACACTAAGTAAAACACTCTCTGTTGTGTGCCTTGAGCTTCCTTCATCTTCCCCAGGCTATGTGTGTTTTCCTACAACCCTAATTCCAAAAATTGGTATCAGAGTAGGTTGCATCCTCTCGGGCTTAGCTGCTAGAAGCTCCAGCACACGCCTCCTCACTTTCTCCGATTTTTCTGAGCTTTGGAAAGTGTTTGTAGGCCGACAAAAATTTTGGGAAAACTTGAAGATCTTATTCTGCTTAGATTTCTTATTCAGGCTCATTTCTACCTCTGTTTCTACTACATGCAGTACTGCACAGGCTATTTCATCCTTTTTTGCAAATTTTTTGCTAGTGCCGTTTTTTGCATAACAGGTCTCTTACAGTCTACTATGGTTTGTGCTATATAGCATGTGTTGTTCTTGCTTCGTTTCTCCTCTTTTTGGGTAGTTTTCATATCAGGTGGAAGCATTCGCCATGGCCGACAATAACACAGATGTGTTCAAGATGTTTGCTACTGAGAAAAGATTCGATGGGAACAATTATCCTATGTGGGCTTACATGATGCAGCATGTTCTTGTGTCAAAGGGTGTTTGGAATATTGTGCAAGGCATTGATGTACGTCCTGGTTCTGAGAATGTAGGCGATGTTGAGGATGTTACAGGTCTTCCCGCAAGAATTGTTGTTGTTAGAGATGTTTTACCTACAACAGAACAAGCTCGTTGGGATGTAAAAGATGCGCAGGCTCATGCATTGATTGTGTTGTCTGAGAAGTGCACTATTACTCCTCACGTTCATTCAGTGAAATCTGCAAAACATGCTTGGGATATTCTGGCTGGTCTTTATGCAAGTCACAATGAGGCAAAACTTGCATTGCTGCGTAAAGAGCTGGCATTGAAGATTATGCATGAGGAAGATCATATGCACACTTTCCTTTTTGGTATCAAGGATATCAACGAGAAACTTATTTTTGCAGGTGAAGTCATTTCAAACAGTTTCCTTGTGCAAACTGTTCTTGATGCCTTGCCAGATTCTTACCAGACTTTTGCTAGTACTTGGAGACTTATGACCCAAGGAAATCATGAAGTTGTGAACTTTGATGCATTATTCACATTGTTGTTGCAAGAGTTGCTTTTGCCAAAAAAAAACAAGACTGGACAGCGTGCAATTGAATGGGCCTTTATTGTTGCTCAAAGAAAATTTGGTAACAGTAATGCAATCACTTCTCATGGTTCTTCTACGAGTGGAAAATCACCCGTTCCTAATGCTTCTGTTGGCATCAATCCATCTGGAAATTTTGGTGATAAGGGCAAAAAGAAGATGCGTTGCCATTATTGTAAAGCTAATGATCACTTGATCAAGTAGTGTCCTAAGTTGAAGGCCAAAGAGGCTAAGAAGAAAGAGGGTGGTTCCACTACAAATGTTGGTTCCACTACAAATGCAGCTATTGTTGAGTCTTCTGTGAAAGGAGACTAAGATGTTGATGTTGATGCAGAATGGGCTTTTAGTGCAGAGTGTACCTATAATCCTATTGTTCATGATGCACGCATGTCAATTGCTGCAGATTCACATGTATAATATTTTGACAGTGGTGCTACAAAGCACATTATCTCACATCGTGATTTGTTCACCTCTCTTGAGTTTGTCCCTCATGGGAATTCAATTAACTTTGCCAACAATGCCTCTTATCCAGTTCAGGTTTTGTTTGTATTTGCACTTGCTACACTTGTTCTTGTAGTCAAATTTGTGGATGACAGATGTACAGTACATGATCTCGATTTTGGCGATAAAATTGTTGCATCTGACATTTTATGTCGTGGGCTATATAAGTTCACTTTGTATGACAAGTGTGGACAGAGTTTTGCAAATGCAATTGTGGATTCAAAGGCTATTTCAGATGTAAAACTTTGGCATGCACGTTTTGGTCATCTAAATTTTGCCAGTTTGCTGCGTTTGCAAAAATCTGATATTGTTGCTTCTTTGCTGCCTCTTGAAGCATCTGTCAAACATGTTTGTGAAGGCTGTATTTTGGGTACGATGCAACGTTCAAAATTTCCAAAGGATGTTTCAGTTAGGACCACATGCAGGTTGTAGCGTGTGCATAGTTATGTTTGTGGGTCCATGCAAACTCCATCCTGTTGGGGTTAAGGCCTATGTGCCTTGACCGGTCGCCCAGGTCATGGGCGCCCGCCCACTGTTACCCTATACTTATAGTGAGTATACTGTATAGGGGGAGCTACTACTTCACAGTCTCCCCACCCACATCGTGTGTGTCTCCTTCTCTCTCTCTCACTCTCCATCTGTGGTGCTCCCCAATCCCCTTCAATTGGTATCAGAGCGTAGGTGCGGAGGGAGCGCGTGTGTGCACAGTCACGACGACAGCGGAGAGCCAGTTTCATTCCCGAAATCGCATCCACATGTGCGCGCACTTTCTAGAGTGCAAACAGGGTTTCGACTTTGGTATCGGCAAATTCAGCTTTCCGAGAGCGTTTCCACTAGATGTCCTGGCGTTTTACCCCCCTTTCGAAGCCATTCGAGCCATCAGAAACCTCATTCGAGCTACGGTTGAGGAGCTGCATTTTTTAGCCCTCTTTTGGCAGTTTATGCTGCGTTTTTGGGTCGAAACGGAGGTTTTTTGGCATAGCTTTCACACCCGGACTCGGATACATGTGATCTAGGAGTCTACCATGGGGTTTTGGCACGCTCCGGACGCGCTCGTTTTATCAGAATTTTAAAATTCTGAATGCTGAATTTTTTGCAGCAGCAGTTGTTTATTGTGTGTCGAGGATTCCACACATGGTTTGCTCTCAGATGTGAGAGTGATATTTGCTGCAAGTTTCCTCACAGGTGGGAGGATACGATGTATGCCTTATGTGGTTTGATGCTCAGGGAGACTAATGTGATTGCATTTTGAGCTCGGCAATGTATGCCTCGAGCATGTTTTTGGCAGTCACAGGTAGAGCAGATATTTGTGTACTAGATTTGCAGGTGTTTGCAATGATGTATGCAAAGTGTGGAGATTGGTGCATGCATTTGGAGTGCGGTTTGATGCGCTTTGGTCGCTCATGGTTTTGAGCGTGCAGTCAGTTTGGTTGCTGGTTTTGTGGTCATTTTATTGACGAAACTCTTGCGAAATTTTCCCAAGAGTTTTATGCGCATCATTTCTGCGATCTAGGTAGAGATTGCGGGTTGCACTCAGCATTTGCATGCGGTGTTCTTTGCAAGTGGGAGATTTGTGCGTGTGTATGCATCGATACTGCACAGTGTGGGCTTGGTGATTAGTTCACAGATTGTAGTGTGATACTAGAGCAGGAGAGGCTTGTATTGACATTGCGGGAGCTCTATTTTGGAGTGTGTCTCACAGGTTTTATTTTGTGTTTCTGGCCATATTTGTAGACAGTTTCCAGGTGTTGTTGGTGAGGTGGTTTTGCTATCTAGCTTGCTACTTGTGCTCATGGCAGAGACAGGTGATCGATCAGATTGTGACCTCTCACAGATGCGCGTGTTTGATGGGTCAGACTTTGCGGCATGGAGAGATTGTATGCTTGATGCACTGACACAGCGAGGGTTGCATCGACCATTGAGTGGTGATGCAGGTAGACCTTCAAACATGTCTGACGATCAGTGGAAGGGGCTAGAGAAGATGGCATTATCTATGCTCTCTTTGTACCTTGCAGAATCTGTATATGCTCTTGTTATGTATGAGACTATTTCAAGAGCACTTTGGCGTAGATTACATCATATGTATGATAGATCTGAGTCATCAAGGACTCGTGTGAGACATGTACATTCACGAGTACGCCGACAGGTGACATGTTGGTATTGTGGTCATTCTGGACATGTTAGACGGCGCTGTTTTCGTCGTATGCGGCATCGTAGGAGACATGGCAGTCTCAGAGATGTATGTAGTGATGCCATGGACTCAATTGCTTTGACAGTTGAGGCAGATGTAGTGTTGGAGTATACTAGTGACAAGGATGTCACTTTTACCTCGAGCTATGCACGAGATGCTATACATGTGGATAGTTCACTCCCTTTGCAGTGGTTGCTAGACGCAGATGCTATGTTTCATGTCACGTTGCATCATGAATGGTTTTGTAGCTATTCTAGCGGGAAGCTTGGCAGTGTACGTTTGACCGATGGATCGGTGCATGCGATAGCAGGTGCAGGAGATGTGAGACTGTCATTACCGAGTGGTGCATCTTACTTGTTACGACATGTGCACTATGTACCAGATTTGACAGTGAGTTTGATCTCGATTGGTCAGCTTAGAGATTGTGGATGTCAGATTTCGCTACGAGAGCGAGATTTTGTGATGCATTTGGGTTCGCTAGTGATTGCGAGAGGTGCCAGGAGTGGTACAGGTTACCCATTGCATGTGGATCACGGGAGAGATGGTGTTGTCTCTGTGATCATGCAGCCAGGTAGAGAGCGAGAGAGCAAGCGAGTCTCTTTTGCTTGTGGGTTGCAGGATGCTTTGCATGGAGTGCAGAGCAGTGACCTTGTTGTGCAGGTTGCGTCTATGGATGCACAGGTAGAGTGGGACAGCTCTAGTGAGTCACAGCAGGATGAGTCATCAGAGGTGATGACAGAGATGACTCACATGGATACTGAGATGTCGGCTATTGTGCAGTCATTTCTTGATATTCTTATGCCAGAGCTTGATGCAGATTCAGGACAGATGGATACTCTTGGTACACATGTGATATGTGGTGGGCACGAGGAGTCACTCCAGAGCTCGGAGTCAGAGTGCCATGGTCTCTATGATAGGGGACAGGATTGCCATGATTTGAGTTCTGAGTTGGAGGTGGCAGAGATTGCCAGGGTTGCATCAACGTTCGGTGTCCTCATGTACGAGATGCTGATCTTGAGGCCCGACATAGCAGCTGCAGTGGGAGCATTTGCAGCAGGGTTGATTAGTTGTTCGATGACTGATCTCTGCATAGAGCATAGGGGAGGTTTGCAGGTATTGGATCGATACTTGCAGGAGTGCATGAGCTCTTGTAGACTATTTGCAGAGCTTGGAGCTAGCTCTGTGTGGCTTCCGCAGCGGGATGTTTGTCTATCAGTAGAGCCGGATGCACTAGCTCATCGAGAGTCAGTGGGCATAGGTTGAGAGAATATATCACCTTCTATTAGTTGTACACAAGTAGATCTTGCTTAAAGGCACATTGGCCTTTAAGTGGGAGGTTGTTGGGGTTAAGGCCTATGTGCCTTGACCGGTCGCCCAGGTCATGGACGCCCGCCCACTGTTACCCTATACTTATAGTGAGTATAATGTATAGGAGGAGCTACCACTTCACAGTCTCCCCACCCACATCGTGTGTGTGTCTCCTTCCAAGCAACAAAATCTGCACCATCAAACTATGTCAGACCATAACGCTGGAAGTCAAATGAAAAATCAACCATAATGCTCGCAAAAGAGCAACCAACAATGAGTAGCAAATGTCAACCAAATCATCCCTAAACTGGCTCGAATCGCATCAACAAAAGTCTGCAAATATGGCTGTAAATCAGCCCCAAAACAACCCCAAAATTCAGCTCTTAAACAGCTACATAAACAAGTCACAAATGTGTCCCAAATCAGCCTACAACTGAGCCATACATGGACACCTACAAAGAGGAAACAATGGCTGAAAATTCAGCGCCCAAATAAGCCCTCAAACCTGCCTGTAAACTTGTAAACCTGTAGCTGAAACCTGCTCAAAAACCTCAAGCCATTAGTGCTCGAATCCGGCTACCTAGCTCGTAGCCACACAAGCATACATCACAATACTCACTCCTGTGAGTGTGCCAAGATAACTGTACGCCTGTCAAACCGTGAGCAAATCACCAAGCCCACACTGTGCGGTATCGATGTGCCTTGACCGATCGCCCAGGTTATGGGCGCCCGTCCACTGTTACCCTATACTTATAGTGAGTATACTGTATAGGGGGAGCTGCCACTTCACAATCTCCCCACCCACATCGTGTGTGTGTCTCCTTCTCTCTCTCTCTCACTCTCCGTCTGTGGTGCTCCCCGATCCCCTTCACATCCTTGGGCAATTACCTTTACTTTGTGACTTTCATTGATGATTACTCCAGGAATGCATGGGTATTTCCGCTTAAAGCGAAGTTCGAAGTATTTATGTGCTTCAAACAATTTATGGCTATGGCTGAAAAGGTCTCAAAATGTACTATGGGCACCCTCCGTTCCGATCGAGGGGGGAGTATATGTCTCATGAATTCAATGCATTTCTGGCTAGTCGTGGGATAAAACACCAATGTACAGTGCCTTATACGCGTCAACAAAATGGTATTGCTAAGAGGAAAAACAAGTCACTTATGGAAATGGCACGATGTATGGTCAAAAGTCAAGCTTTGTCACATTCATTTTGGCTTGAGGCCATCATGTGTGCCACTTATGTACTAAACATGTGTCCTACGAAATCTTTGTAGTCTATTACTCCATATGAAGCATGGCATGATAGAAAGCCTTCTATTGAGCACATGCATGTTTGTGGTTGTTTGGCATATGCTTTAGTGCCAAAAACACAACACAAAAAGTTGGATGATAAGGATGTCAAATGTTTTTTTTTTTGTTATAATGTTGAAAGCAAAGGTTACAGGTTGTATCATCCTCAAAAAAAGCATATTCTAGTTTCACGGGATGTTGTGTTTGTGGAAGATTTTGTTCAGCCCTTGCTGTCATGTACTAGAGACAGTAATGTAAGCTCACATGACATTTATGACACTTTGTTGCCTCTTTTCAGTGGTGGAAGTTCAAATGTAAATTCCAATGAGGCAAATGTATAGCCTATGGGGATTTCTGAAAATGTTACACATCAGCCTATTACTGATGCAGATGTACATGATGTACTTGATGAGAAAAGGGTTGAGAATGAGCAGGCTAGAGGTATGCCTAAATGGCTGTTGCATACTTTTCGTGACAGTAAATTGGATGCACCTTTGTCTAGTCTCACTCATTTAGGCTCTCACCGTGCATCTTATGCGTTAGATTGTTATGCTTTGGCTATGTCTAGCTTACATGATGTTGAAGAACCTTTGTCTTTTGATGAAGCACAAAATTCAAAAAACTGGATGGCTGCCATGCAATCAAAATATGATGCACTTATAGAAAATGACACATGGACTTTAGGTGATTTGCCTCTGGAAAAAAGGCCATTGGTACGAAGTGGGTTTACAACTTGAAACGCAAACCAGATGGTGAGATTGATCGCTATAAGGCTCAACTTGCTGCAAAGGGTTATGCACAACAAAAAGGCATAGATTATGAAGCGACTTTTGCTCCCACTTTTTGTATGACTACTATGCATTGGTAGCTCATTTTGGTTGGAATGTACATCAATCAGACACTGTTACAACTTTCTTGAATGGTGACATATTTGAGGAACTTTATGTAACGTAGACTCGCATTTTTGTCAAGAAAGGACAAGAGGATAAGGTGTGCAAATGTAACAAAGGTTTGTATGGGTTGAAGCAATCTGCTCATGCTTGGTATGAGAAGGTTGACACTCATTTGTTCAAACAAGGCTTTTGTAACATTCCAAGAGAAAGCACATTGTATGTAAAGCGTGAGGGTGATGTACTTCTCATTGTGGTTCTTTATGTGGATGATTTGCTGATCACTGGACCAAATGAGAGACATATTGCTGAATTTAAGACTGATTTGAATGCTACTTTCAAGATGAAAGATTTGGGGTTGTTGCATCACTACTTGGGTATACAATTTAAGCAATGTGATGGTGGTATTGCCTTGTGTCAAAAAAGTTACATAGAGACATTGCTATGTAAGTTTGGACTTGAGGATTGCAAACCTATTGCCACTCTCATGGAAACCGGTTTGAAATTGATTCTTCATGATGCTGGTGATCCTGCAGATGTCACTCTTTACCAAACTGTTGTTGGATGCCTCATTTATGTATGCAACACGAGGCCGGATATTCAATTTGCAGTCTCACAAGTCAACAAATTTAGGCATAGCCCAGGGTCTAATAATTGGCATGTTGTCAAGAGGATTTTCTACTACTTGATTGGCACTTTACATCTTGGCTTGTTTTATCCCAAGGGGGGATCATTGCCACTAGACTTACATGCTTTTTTGGACTCAAATTGGGCTGCTTTTTTTGACACGCGAGTGTCCAGAAGTGGTTTTTGTTTCATTCTTATCAATTCATGTATATCATGGTTGACCAAGAAGCAACCTACTGTGGCCACTTCTAGTTGTGAGGTTGAGTACAGGGTAGTCTTCACAGCTACGGTTGAGTGTGTATGGCTCAGATGCCTTATGGATGATTTGGGTGTTGGATAGGACACTGCCAGCACTATATACACTAATAGTCAGAGCGCATATTGAGGTGCATTACCACTATGTCAGGGAGAGACTCTCAATAGGAGAGATCAGTTTGGCTTATGTGACAACACAGGACAACCTGGTAGATCTTTTCACAAAGGCATTGTCTCGTGCGAAGTTTGAGGCTTTCTGCAAAGCTTTGGGCTTACTCCCCTTTGTGGACTGATCATGTCCTTAGGGCATGGCACTTCCCTTTACTTTATGTGCCAGCTCTTGTTCACCGCATCACTCAAGGAGGGATTTGTTACCATATACATGTGGTAGTGATGTGTGTGCACTTAGGACCGTCGGGGCATTTTTTTCCTCTTTAGGAGATTTTTTCCCCCGTGCATTGTATATACGCCCATCATTCTAGGGCTATCTATCTTTCCATTGCACACTAAGTAAACACTCTTTATTATGTGCCTTGAACTTCCTTCGTCTTCTCCAGGCTGTGTGTGTTTTCCTTCAACCTTAATTCCAACATTTTGATAGATAGATAATACACAGAGTTACTTAGTTTCTCTAATGTAAGGGCAAGGCTCAAATGTTTGGGACACTCTAGTAAAGGAGGTGCCATTAGAAGTTCAAACCTATCCAATGAACATCAACTTTTAGGCTATGAACATGTCAAGAGCTGAGGCCTCACAGGAATTCTCTCTTCTTGGGTACTTGGGGGAACTTGGTCTTGAAGAGCTTGAATTTGGTTTATAACCTCTACTTGCAAAATAGGGTTTCCCATTGCTTCTTGTAACTTGTCAACAAGGTAGTTGACAACTCTGCAACTTTTAGGTTATGAACATGTCAAGAGTTGAGGCCTCACATTAATTCTCTCTTCTTGGGTACTTGGGGGAACTTGGGCTTGAAGAGCTTGAATTTGGTTCATAACCTCTGCTTGCAAAATAGGGTTTCCCATTGCTTCTTGTAACTTGTCAACAAGCTGGTTGACAACTCTGCAACCATCATCAAAGGTTATAATACCATGAGCCAACTCTAAGGTGTCAAGATTCGTTACATTCTCTTGATTATGTCGTGCCACAATTAAATTTTCTTTTATGTGTATGCTAACTCTTTCCTTGGCACTTCCAAAACTTTGTCTATCACTCCTCTTATCCTTTGAAAATTAGCACTCGAGTAACTACACTTGTGGTTTAGAATATTGTTAATTACAAAGAGTAGTGGAGTGGGTTAAAGAGATTAAGGTTGGAACCAGGTCCTATTGAGCTTGCTAACAGCTCAATAATTGTTAAGCCATAGGAAAGTCTCAAAAGACTCCATTATTAAGACCTTAATTCCCGATGGTGTCCCCCGTACCATGTAAACATGCATACCAACCAAGTGAATAAATCCCAATCCCACTTACCCTATTGCAATGAACAACTCCAACCTTTCATAGATTACTTAAAGGTCTCTCTTCTTAGGCAAGAAAAGAGAAACCTCGGCTCTGGTTTAGATTCAACGAAATTTAACTATGAAATGAGAGAGTTGTCCTTTAAGAGAGAGAGAGAGAGAGAGAGAGAGAGCAAGGAGAACATAGGTTATGCCGGGCTGAATTATTTACACAAACACACATTAAAAACACTTGAACCATGCACATAATTCAAAGAGAATAATTTATTAAGATTGACAACTCGATGAAGATCGGATTTTCTTGGAGCCAGTCCCCCCTCCAAAAGGACTTGTATTCTAATCCTCTCAAAAGAGAGCTTTGTTACAATACATTTTTGTGCTCTTATGGAGCCTCGCTTGAATTAAGAAGATGGTGTCTTCAAGATTTCATGGTATAATCCTCCTTCCCAAACCCTAAACACCCCACCACGGAGAAAAGAACTTCAGGAAAGAGGAAGACAATTGCTTATAGTCAAGCTCTTAGCAATAGTAGAGATGGAGAAGAAGAAACTTTCATTGGCTTGGATTTGTATCCATAGCCAAGAGCTTGAACATAGAGTTCGTCTCTAGAACTCCCATGAGAGAGAGAGAGAGAGAGAGAGAGAGAGAGACAGAGAGAGAGAGGAAGAAGAAGAAGAGAGTTTTAACGTCATAGGAAACTATCCCAAGAGACCTTAAAGATCTAGCCGGACGAGGAGAGTTGAACTCAAGACCAGTTATTCAAGAGGGAAATGGCATAACCAATCTACCACAATTGGGTGATAGAAAGAGAGAGAGAGATTGCTTTGCTAATCTTGGGCACTTGAGAGTGTGTGTGAGAAGAGCAAGGAGAGGCCCAAAATCCCCACAAGCCCCCCCTTTTATGATTATGCTAGTGTGCAACTAGACTTGAATTAAAATGCTTCACTCTTGACCAATTAGGTGGGAACACCACCTAGTGCAACTCAAGCATGCCCAACACTTGTCCCCTCTTTCCTTGCATGCTAGAACTCACCCCCACTTCTCTTGGACTCTTCTTGGCAAGTGCACACACCACGCACACTCACACACACTTGTTAAGTTTACACAAAGCAAGTGTGTGCTACTTTAGACTTGTGGCCTAGCTAAGCTTAGTAAACAAAGACTAGAGTCAACTTGCTAAATGAGGAAGAACTGGTCTAACCTTAGTTTTTAGCTTTTCCCTTTCATTTAATAAAAACCATAAACTTACCTTTTAATCAATTAGCTCAGGTGCACGACCTTTGCACAAACCTTGGAGGCTTATGAAGCTGATCCGGGGCTACAACCTATTTGCTAATTTAGGACTTTCTAAATTAGGATAAACTTTGCCAAAAAGAAAACTCACCCTTTGGGCTTTAAAACTTTCAACTCCTGTGCAAAACCTTAGCACAATGCTTTGGAGGTGCCGCCAAGTTGCTTCCAAAACCGGCTAAATTTAGACATTTTGTGGCAAGTTAGAATTTCACCCTAAGGCTTCCCAGACTTCATACTTAGAATCTAAATAATTATTGTAATGACTTGAGCTTAGCACAATCACTATCTATTTTTAGACTCCTATAATTGATCTCGCTCATCTCCTTTGTCGTGTACCTGTGATCAAGGTTTCCCGGGATACATTTATCCTTCCTTGACTTGTACCTATGATTGAGATAACTAGTTAGCAATTACCCTTGCTCTTTTATGGACTTTTCTCTTTTGGTCCCAAGCCTTGACGGGGTTGGTCCATTAGCACTTAATCAATTTCACTTGTTCTATTTTTATTTTCCCAAGACTTAAGTGGCCAATTTAAGTTGGAAAATACTTTTAGAAGGTTAGAAATTAATATTCATGAGAGACATAGACTCAATGAGTAGGTTGGGGACCATCCATATCCTGTATCATATGTCACTAAAACCAGTGTAAGGGGTAGGTATAATACAGACATGAATACATCTCTCCTCTTCCTTGTCTTTGTCTTCATCCTCATCCTCTACTACATTGACTCTCTCTTTGTCCTTATTGTTGCTACTATTATTGTGATGCTTTTACGGTGGATGACCTTTGATGTTGCAATTACTTCTTGGAGAAGTGTTTCGAAAAATTTTCATGCTTGCCACACTTATAACACTTGTTTTTATTGTTATTAGACCTTGATGATGAGGCCTAGATGATGATGGTAGATATGTTCCTCCATTGGTTGTAGTTTTCTTTGTTTACCTCTTCTCTTCTTTGTGGATTGCACTTATTGTAAAGTGTGAGATTTGTCCTAAAGTGTGACTCAAGGAGAGGAGAGTGGTTATCCCACATGCTATGGAGCAAGGCTGTAGAGCTACTTAAAGCTCATTTCTTGAATGAATAAACAACAACTCCATTTTGCACTACATGCTTGTATATGGTGAGCTTGTGCTAAGCTAAGTCAATACTCAAGATTGTGTTTATGAGTCCAAGCTAATTCTATCTTAAAACCTAATTCACTTGAGTGATAATCTTGCTTACACAGACGCTTGCACTATGTTTCCCTTTCATCCACCCTAGCTAGCTCGATCCGATTCCTAACATATGGTATAAGATCTTGGGTATGCTAGCTAGGCTTGCTATTATGCATTGGCATGTTTGTACAATTAGCATTCATTGATCATCATTAGATAGATCCATTAGGTTTTCTCTTCTATTGCATAATGCATACCTAATTAGTATTCCATTGGCTAGCATGAGCATGTTCTTGAGCTAAAGACTCTTGAGCCACTACTCACTTGCTTATTGGAAGCTTAATTAGTGTCAAATTTCATTAATTTGCCATTAGGAACTTGCATTTTGCATCCAAAACCTGCTCCTTGTTTTAGTAAAATTGGCATTTACGATTGGTGTGTGTGCGTAGCCTGTCGCGCAAGAGCTCTCTACCGACTATCTCCTTGCTCAAATCGGGCTCCGTTAGAGCACTTAATCATTTAATCAACTTTTCACTCAAAGTGCATTCTCAGTCTCTCTAATCCCTGTAGCAGTTCATAATTTTATGTGTGTATGTGTGTGTGGTGCATTTAATGCCAAAGAGGGATTTCCTTTTTTCTCTTTGTCTTGAGAAGGAAAATCTGCCTACAAGTCGTGTGAATCTCCTATTTTTAGGAGTCAAACACCTTTTTTTATCCCCACTGCCCGGCCGCCCACTGGCGGATGTGAATTGCTGCGGTAAGCGGTATTGAAATCCGTTGTCGGGTCCGGACGAACTGATAGGCGCCGACTCCGACTGCTCCGTCCGGCAGCCCTTGACCCGCTGCCAAGCGGCTACTCTGCCCGACTATCGGAACCCGCCTGGCCTGACTTCGTCTGTCCGGTGTGTCGCGCTTACCCCACGCGCTCAATCCTTTTTAAAGGGATTTTCGGGTCCGCCCTTGTTGGGCCCCCCTTCCCACACCTGCTGAGGCCCGCCCTTGACCAAGCTCCCGAGCCTGTAAGAGCTCCTTCCCACGGCCAACATTTCGGCTCACAAAATTTATGTTCATTAAAGGCACTGCATGCCAACTTGATTCACTATTGACTCTCACTAAGTTAGAGTTGTTATATGCAAACTCAAAGGATTGCAATTGATTGTTGAAGCCTATATTGTAAGCACACAACCCTTGTATCCATTTGCAAAGATTGGGTAGACACTGCCTTGAAGAGAGTCTCTTCAACTGGAAAGACCCCCAATTGCACCCATTGCACTAGCATCCATGCATTGACATCCAATAAATCAACCAAAGGTGACTTTTGTGAAGAGGGGCTTCACCGACGGCGGTGAAGAGGAGCTTCACAAAATTCAAAGGAATTTTCTCTTACTCTCTTTCTCATTAAAATCTTTTCAAATTTTGCAGCCAAGCACAATAACTTGCAAATAAACAATCATCTTTTTTTTTATTTGTGCACCGTGTAAAGAGGCAGACACTGGCTAGGAGAGTCTCCTAAGCTAAGACCCCTCTATCAGCACAAATGGGGGACAAGGGAATAGAAAAATTCAATGGGGAAGGATTTCACACTTGGAAAATGAAGTTAAGAGGCTACCTTATGAAAAAATGTTTGTGGTATGTCATCAGCACTGCCTTAGAGCAACAAGCCAAACCCGATGGAGTGCACACTAGGGCATCTACACTCATAGCAAGTGCACAGAATTTGGCCAAAGACGAACAAGCATTGGGAATCATCATCACCTCTTTGCATGGCAACTATGTGCATTTCATAGATGAATGTAAGCATGCACATGATGCCTGGCATGTCCTAGAAAGTAATTTTGGAGCTAGGGCCAAAAGAAGCAAAGTTAGTCTTAAAAGACAACTTTACAAAGTTACTATGATTGAAGGGGAGGACATTGCTAGCCTAGTGAATAGGCTCAAGAGCATTGTCACGCAGCTCACTTACATCCAGGTTGAAGTACCAGAAGATGACAAAGTGGCCATACTATTAAGTGCACTCCACCTTCTTATGACCACTTAGTCACAATTCTTGAAGAAAAAGAACCAATACCACCATTTCAAGATGTCATCAACTCAGTCCAAGCCAAAGAAAGAAAGCAAAGAGGTTCACTCACCTCATCAGGAGGAGTTTTTATCGCAACATCTTCAAGGGGAAGATATTCACCATCGACATCAACAAACGGAAGAAAATGTTATGAATGTGGAAGAATGGGACATGTAGCGAAAGATTGCTACACAAATAAACCTTGCATCAAATGTGGTAAGAAGGGACACCCTCCTTCTCGGTGCTACTCAAATGGAGGCAGTAGCAGTGGAGAAAGCAGTAGCAGTGGAGAAAGCAGTAGAAGCAACAGCAGAAGCAACGAAGGCAAGAGACCTGACAGAGGATCAGCTCACATAGTAGAAGACAAAAAGGATGAAGACGAGAGCAATGTTGTCTTTTATGAAGACCCATTTTGAAGATGCAGATTCTCTACTTGTAGGGGAGGACTTTTTCCTATGTGGATCTTATCATCCTGTGTGGACATCACCATCCTTTGTGGATTTTTCTTGTGTGGATTTTACCATCCTGTGTGGATATCACCATCCTTTGTGGACTTTATTTTCCTGTGTGGATATCACCATCCTTTCTGGACTTTATTTTCCTGTGTGGATATCACCATCCTATGCGGATTTTGTTAGCCTGTGTGGATCATGCATCTTCAGTATCTTGTCTTAGTCTAAACCTCAAGGGGAGGATTGTAAAGTGTGAGCTTTGTCCTAAAGTGTGAGTCAAGGAGAGGAGAGTGGATTTATCCCACATGCTGTGGAGCAAGGCTGTAGAGCTACTTAAAGCTTATTTCTTGAATGAATAAACAACAACTCCATTTTGCACTACATGCTTGTCTATGGTGAGCTTGTGCTAAGCTAAGTCAATACTCAAGATTGTGTTTATGAATCCAAGCTAATTCTATCTTGGAACCTAATTCACTTGAGTGATAATCTTACTTACACACACGCTTGCACTATGTTTCCCTTGCATCCACCCTAGCTAGCTCGATCCAATTCCTAACACTTATGACTTTAGTGAAGGTAGGTGTCGGGTAGAGCACTCAAAAGCGTGGCTACTTTGTCTTCTTTAGGAATCGACACTCAATGTAAATGAGTTTCATGATTATGCTCATTAGCCTACTTTGTCTTCTTCAGGGATTGGACACTCAATGTAAATGAGCTGCATTATTATGCTCGTTAGCCTATTTACTATGCTAGATATGTCTTCCCCTTTTAGCCTAGTTAGCTTATTGAGACTTTTCTTTAAGATTATTTTAGATTCCTTTTTATTTTCACCATAGTTTTCCTCTAGAACTGTCAATGCTTGAAGTGTTTTGGTGCAGTCATTTATGAAGTGCATGTAATTATCATGTAAGGACTTGATAATTATACCTACATCTTGTTCATCTTTTGCATGTGCCTGTGCAAGTGGGGCTTTATTGAGTGTGCCTTCAGAGATGGATGGCTTGGTTGCCCTAAGCTTGACAACAACCCGTAGTTGTTTCCTCATTAGCAATCCTGTAGCTTTGTCTGCCACGTGTGAATACCCTCCCCGTTGAACTTGTCGACTGCTTTGTCCCCCATAGTGCAAAATAGAGGGATCTTAATGCTAAGTGGTGTGCCAAGGTTAATGTCTACCTCTCTTCAAGAGCACTATAAAAGCGTCATCTTCGTAAATGAGAACTATGAAATACATTTTGGATTTTGGTGCCTTGATGTATAAATTTTAGCCTTTAAATTTTAAGGGGGGGGGAGAGAACATGTGTGAGAGAGAGGGTGATTTCCTTTGGTGTTCAATCCTTGAATCCTTTGAAGCTTTGAAGGTAGAATCTTTTAGCTCCTCTTTGTGGTTCCTTGAAAGCCTTTGAATTTACCTTGAAGCCAAAGGATTTGAGAGAACTTTGAACCCTTTGGCTGTGGGGAATGCCCCTTAGTGGGCTAGTGATATTGGATGGTTGTGGAAGTCAGGCTGCCTGCAGGAAACGGGTCTTGAAGGCCTTTGGGTGGACTTGGAGCTTAAGCTCGTGGGAATGCTCCTTTGAGGGCCTTGGTGGCTTACAATAGCCATGGAGGGTGAAGCACGTGAGGATGCCACCTCACAGAGTTGCGAGAGTCAAAAAAGGGAGCACGTACTACACACGTGAAGAAGCCCTTGTAGACCAGCCCATGCAGTTCAGCCAAATTTGGTGCAAGTTTGAAATCCGTCCATGGGGCCATGTCAAAAAGGTGCATTGAACCCACACCCTCCCACACACACACACTTTTTAAATTTTTTTGTGCTAAGTCAAGCCCCCAAATGAGCCTTTCACATAAGGAGAATCTGGAAATTGTGAATATAGGCTTGGATGTGGTAGTGGCTCACACAAAAGACTCTCTCTCTCTCTCTCTCTCTCTCTCTCTCTCTCTCTCTCTCTCTCTCTCTCTCTCTCTCTCTCTCTCTCTCTCTCTCACACACACACACACACACACACACACACACACACACACAAAATTAGGTGAAATTTGGTAATGGTGAGTAAGATGTTCCCAAGCTTTGAATGCAAAGATTGAGAGCTTGTCAGAGAACACTTGAGAAGTATTTCCTCGACACAAACAATTAAGCAAAGGATTGGCGAGGTGAAATTAATTGTAGGATCAATGTTGCAAAAATTGATGCAATGCATACCTAAATGAGGGTGAATTTGAATTGGTGATTGATTGGGGAGTAGAGCCGATTTTTTTTTAATCAATCTACATTTGTAGGGAATGTGTTATGCATACTCTAATTGCGATGCAAACAAGACCTAGAACCCTAAATCAACCATGGCCTAGCTATGGAAGGTAGTGGCTAAATGGACTTGCACCACAAACTTGCCCACACATAGCTTGAATCAATGAATTGACTAAAGAGAAGACAAACTTTATGGATCTAATGTGATTAGGAAGGTGTTAACCACTAATCATATTTTATACAACTTGTTATAGTAAGGGTTAAGGGGGCATAATTAGGTAGCATTCATAATGAGAGATTAGAGATAGCAATTTGACAAGGCACAAACTGTAAAATCTAATAACAAAACTTGATTATGCGATGAACGAGCAACAATATTAGAGTGTGTGCAAGAGGTGGCTACTGATATAGAAGTAGCATGCCAAGTTATTTAAGTATAATGGTTATGTTGCTACCTCCTGTCAAGGTCACCCTCTATTTTCTCAAAGTATTCTCATAAAAATGCTCACTACAGTTTTCTCAATTCCGCTTTTCTCAATGTTCATAGTCCATTTCCATTACATCTTCTTTCACACTATTCAAGATGACCATTCTTTTCACAAAATGTGCAATGGCAAGGTTCTAGGGAATCTTTGGTGGGTATGGAAGCTTGATTGGTTCCAGAGTTCTTCGAGAGTTTTCCTTTGCCCTTATTATTCGAGTTGTTCTTAGCTACAATAGCATCAGTTTAAGTTGTTCTTTCTCTTAGTCGAACATTTGTCATTTAAATGAGAGAAAGGGTTTTCAGAGAGTGATAGTGTCATTGCAAAATTTCTCAAATGATGGAAGATTACCAAGAAACTTGAGGACAGTATAGTATCACACTCCTCCAATTGTTGCTTGATCCTAAAAAACTCCCCAATCTTTTCAATGTTGTTGTCACTTTGTGTAATAGTTGAATCATCCAATATCTTCTCAAGTTGTGTAAGCTTGGTGGTAGAAATAGGTCCATCGAAAGCCTATAATTTTGCAAAGTTGATGAGCAATTGTGGAAAGGGAGAGAAATTGAGAGGAGACATATGGAGGTAGACTATGAACCATAAGTGTGATAGCTCAAGCCTCTATACTCTATATAAGGTGCCAAAATCATGTGTAGCTACTCGATGGTAGGCCACACTTATGCACTACATAAGAGGCACCGTGTAAAATTAGACCAATACAAATAACTATGAGATGTCAACTTTTGAGCATCAAAGGAAGTTGGAAGATTGAGAGATTGGATGAATGAACTCACCATTGAAAAGTTAATTGTAGGAAAACCACCACCAAGAGGTGTTTGAATGAAAATACATTTGTAGGAGACCATAGTCTTTGGCAAAATTGTCATAAGAATTGTAGTGAGAGGCACCATAGACAATGGCATGGGAATAGTTCTCGAAAAAGTAGTAAACTATTACCATATTATGGTAATAATGTCTGTGAACACACTAAGGACCGTTGGGGCACTTTTTTCCCTTGTAAAGAGGTTTTTCCCCAGCTTGTATATATGTCCATCATTGTCGGTTATACCTTATCTTTGAATTAATGCAATCAGTAATACTATTTTGAGCTTCTCCTTCATCTTCCCAACCTTTGCATGCAATCCTACATCTTCCCAACCTTTGCATGCAATCCTACAGATTGTATATATGTCCATCATTGTCGGTTATACCTTATCTTTGAATCAATGCAATCAGTAATACTATTTTGAGCTTCTCCTTCATCTTCCCAACCTTTGCATGTAATCCTACAGATTTACTTCCAACAATTTATATCCAAATACACTTTGATATCTCAAGGAACATTGTTAGCACAATTTTGGCCCATGTTCTATGATGAGGCAATTTTTGGCAAGTCAATTTTAATTCGAGCTCATTTTGACCTCCATGTTAACTATTAGGATTACCAAGCACCCTATCCATTCTTGCAAGTGTTTTTTATAGTACATTTTTTTGCAAAACAAACGCTTTCTAGGTTATTGTGGGTTGTGATATATAGCCCAAGTTGGTTTTGTGAAATTTTACTTCTATACCGACTTTTTTTGCATGAGTTGTAGTCATCGGACATGGCTGACAACAGTGATGTGTTCTGCATGCTATCTGCTGAGGGAAAACTGCCTGCTATAGGCATCCACAATGCAACATGTCTATGTTGCAAAGGGCATTTGGAAGATTGTGTTCGATAATGATGTAAGACCATGCTCTATGAATACAAGTTTTGGGATATCACCATCCAGCCGATGACATCTCCAGCTCTCTTGCTTTGATCTTTCAATACTCGATATGAACTATTAGAAAATTGATCGGGAGGGATTCACTATGTATAATCTGTCAACTTTGAAACATTTGAGGAAGCGATTCAGTCATGTTTTCAATCCATCAGCACCAAGCTTCACTATGACACTGAAGCTTACATATGTCCATCATGTTGCCAACCTTTCTAACTACAAAATGATGTGAGAAACGCTAGTGATGTAAGTTTATCACCCGTCTTAGCTCAAAGGCTTCCCTCAGGACCATTATCAAGACATATTGGTTCCTCACAAACCTATCACCATATCATCACTCAAACCATTTGCTATAGCTTAAGCCTTCTCAATCCAATACAGCCCTGAGTTCTACCCGACTCTTTGGCTTATTCTTCCCCCTTTCTTGAGAAAAATCCATCTCTTTCTGTGATACAAATTTGGGAGGCCAAAGGATTCAGAAAACTTTTTGGCAGACTCAAAACCTCCACTTCCTACTGGCTCACATAAATAAAAAGCATTACTTTCTTTTCGAGATTCTCTCCTCCCCTAAGTCTCGCTAAGGCCCTCACCATCCTCCCAGGCCAACACTGCTGCACCTCAGCCCCGCCGTCTGCCCCCTCCTACCTCCTCCTCTCCTCACCCTTTAATCCCTCCTTCGACCTGCAGTTTCCTGCGCAAATACTCTCGACCTCAGCCCCGCCGTCTGCCCCCTCCTACCTCCTCTCCTCAAACTTTCCTCCCTCCTTCGACCTGCACCTCCCCACCCTGCGAAAATACTCTTGACGAACTTCTTAGCCCCTGACGCGTGCAAGTCTGAGAGAGAGAGAGAGAGAGAGAGAGAGAGCTCTAGAGTCTCGGCAAGAGGGGGAGAGAAAATGGAAAGGAAGGGGCATGGCCTCCACCTGGATTGCCCCCCTCCTCTTCGCTCGCATCTGAAGGCTCCAAGTCAGACAGACCCAAGCATATTCGCTTTTAAGGGGATCTTTTCTCATTTTTACAGCTGGGTACCCCATACTACTGCCACCTATCCAGAAAAACGCAGTTAAAAGACTAGTAGTGGCCTTCCAAAAATAAGGCTTTGCTATGAGTAAAAGAAACTACTAAAAGTTGCTCTTACAAATTCCATGACAATAAACCCGCCTCATTATAGAAAAATCTGAATCTTATACTCAAGAGCGAAGCATGCATCTGAAACCTTTATACGGTGTTTTCAAGAGAATCTCTACTCAAAATTTGGCTTTTCTGGATATTTGCATCCAGATTCCTGTATGATCACACTGGCAGCATAGTGGCCAGCTCTTACACACTCCCTTATGTCCTTGCATTGAACCAGTCTGGACAAGAAGCCGCCAACAAAAGCATCGCCTGTAAAAACGCATTTCAGGGCATTAAAATTAGTGCACCCTCGCTAAAAACAAGTAGCAGCACCAACTTCAAAGAAACAAAGGCACTCAAGACAACACAAAGGATAGAGTATGCAAGAAAATCAGAATCTTTGATAATCAACCCCATTCTGTTGAAGTGCTGGTGAACTACCATCCCACACCCCAGAAAGGGAAAGAGACACACACCAAACAGACCGAAAGGGAAGGGAGTTGAGTGGGTGGGTGGGTTGAAGGGAAGGGGGGGGGGGGGTGCTCACCAGCTCCATTGGTATCTACTAGCTTCTCTTTTGGAATCTTCACCACTGGAAACTCTGAAGTCTGAAACACAATTAACCATGTTAAACCAAAGCAGCACCATCTTTCAAGGAAGATTTTACCTTGACACAATTACCTTGCCATCTTCAGCAACAACAGTTGGATCAGATCCTTGTGTAACGACAACTATACGCTTGTGTGTCCCACATGCTTTAGGCCAAGCAGCAATCTTAAGAGCTATCTCTTTGACATCGTCTGTCTGCACAATGAGAAAAGCATTTAAGTGTATAGTAAAACTGCAAAACAAATACAGACAATGACATCCTGTCCCTGCTGATTACCTCCCATCCCTGCACTTTAGCAAAAGTCCTGGCTTCAGTCTCATTTCCAAAAAGGTAGTCCACATACCTGAACCACCGAAGAAAACCGATCATAGCAAGTGGTTCACTACCTGCTTACAATGTTAACAAAGAAGCCCAACGAACAAACAAAACAACATACGCTAGAGCCTCCAACTGTGGATCCTTGAAAAACTCAGAAATAAACGGAGCAGATAAATTCATGCAAAACACCTGCAAATGGCCAAAAAGAAAAGCATCAAATAAAAGCTACCAGAACATAGTACAAAATAGTTGTAACATAGAATCAGTACATACTTTTCCTTTTTCAGCAGCATGACGAGCTACGAACGTTATTGATTCAGGCGAAACCGTCAAGAAGAAACCGGCTATGTATATGAACTTGGCCTTCTCGACTGCAACAGGTGTAGAACTGAAAGAGTTAAATAGGACAGAAAAAATGGAAACAGGCAAAGTGTCAGGCAAGCCATCAAAGTACACAAAACACGCAGCTTACCTAAGGCCCAATTCTCAGGCTTCCTCAAATGATCAGACTTGTAACAATTAGCTGCCGAGAGATTAGCCACAAGCGACCTAAATGTTGCCACAAACAAACAGTCGATACTAAATCAACAAAATCACAAAGCTGATGAATCCATCAACCGATCAACCCAAAGAACACACTAAACAAGAGGACCTGCTTGAGAAAGGTCCAAATTTGCAAGACTAGAGGGACCATTTTGACAAAGAGCGAAAACTTTTCAGTATGCATACGATTCATAACATAATGTCATCCAAAAGCAGTAAAACCAAATGGCCACATATCCATCCATCCCATTCCTGCCAAGCAGACCTGATGCACACCTTCTGTTAACTTTATTGGCAACAACCGCAATTATCAAAATAGTGAAGGATGTCCTTAGCCTAGTCCTTCCCTATTGACCATTTGAGCATATAAGCATTCCGGTCCAAACGTTTTAAAGCTCAGATTACGGAGAACAAAAGTTCTCATCGATCGGTATCATTATTGAGCTACTTTTAAACCAGTTGCAGCAGTAAAAATGATGCAGGTGAGCCAATCAAGAGATCCAAACACCACAGTCAAATTAACACCAGAACCTTACCTTTCTCCACCATGGACGAGAACAGCACATGTTCCAGTAGGTGCAGAATCCTGCTCATAGTATTGCACCTGCCAACAAGGACCAACATATCAGTTTCAAGGAAATAAGCCAAAAGCATCAGTCATACTGGGGTAAACCTTACATTAACGCCAGAAGCTGTTGAACTCTTATACATCTCCTGCCCAAACTTGTCCTTGCCAATGCAGCCAATGTAACCTGTAGCACCAGGAATTTGCAACATCCACTGCCCCAATGCCACAATGTGAGACTAGTTTCTAATCGTCCCATGGTTTAATTTGTACAAGAGCAAGACATACCTGGGCAACTCTGATCGAATTCTGTGTAGCACCTGCAATGCATGCAATACAATCAGGCACATCCATCAAAACTGATGTCTGTCTTTAAAGCAAGGAAAAGAGGCATAAGATTTCTCAGACCTACCCCCAGCAATATATTCCACCTGGTACTTCTCGGCAAGTTCCTTGTACCTGCATAGCATGAGGAAGTAAGTCAACAGGTAACCCATTCTGTGTCCTAAACCTACACATTTAACCCCACCACCTCATTGTGGCCAACCACTTTCTGAATTGAGATCATCATAAACTGTGTGTATCTCCTTTGCACGGCATCTTCTAGGTTCACGTCATTAGAAATACTGACCCAATACTTAGAGCACAGCAGTATACAAGTTGCTTACTTCATCACTATAGCAAAGGAACCTTCTTCATGTATCACAAGATCTGAAAATTAATATACAGCAAATACCACCTCAACAATTTCTGCATACTTTTGACTAACATCACTCAACATAAGAAGTTCTGCATGATTGCTAGAGACAAATCCAAACTTGAAAAGACGACGAGAATGAATTCTACTCTTGCCCATACCCCAACACAGCACCTAAAGTCCAGACACCAGAAACTTAGCATTACTTATCCCCCAATCAGCAAGGCCACTGATTTCTATTCCCCCCATTAGTGCTTCATATCTAAAACTAAACTGAAACTTTGCACCATCATGACAAGAAACAGACATAATGAAAACGTACTAAAAGAGATCAAAAAACATGTTTAAGTCTTGATTGGCACATACATTGGCACATGCTTTTCTTCAGCTAGGATGGCATTATTCAGCTTCACACCATATCTGCAAACAAATTCCAGAAGAAAAACGCAAATTGAGCAACATGATGTTTGGATCTACGACCAAAATGCAGGTCAAAAGAAAAGTCATCTCGGCCGCTGCAACAAATAAATCCAATCTAAATCAAAGTTGTTTGTCTAACATCGATATTGCATTGTTGATGAACTAAATGAGCATGAACATCCATTTTCATTACTGCAGCCTCCATTTCATGGTGAATCCACAACCCAGCCGAAACAGATCTAGGAGGATCAATCATGGCAAAGCAAGATATCAACAATGTGGTGCAGAAAAGTTCCAGTTGGGTTGAATTTGATGGACTTACTTGTCTAAAAACGCTTCATCGACCACCGCAGAGATGTCGAGGAGAGGGTTGCCCATGCCCAACAGGACTCCTTCGAGCTCGGAAGAGGGCGCCATTGCTGCAGCGTCGGCTGCAGGACGTCACGCACCGGTCGTCTCTATCGGCAGGGTAAATGATCGCAAGCCCAAAACCCCGCTCTCAGGGAAGCTGTATTCACCTGCCTTTATGGAAATCCAAGGCCTTTACACTTTGATCCACCTACTTGGTTGCTTACACCTTTGCCAATCCAACCACGCATAGCTATGCCTGATAGTAGTTGAAATGTGGACGTGCACACATTATTCTTTAATATCTCCATTCATGTTCTTCTTTTTGGCAATATTATTCAATCTGCCGCTCACATTTGTGAGTTTGGCCCAAAAAAAAACAAGGTGAAGACTTCACGATGGCCTTAAGAAGGCAACAATTTTGGCTATAATAAATTGAGCGATTATTAGAACACATTTGACATGTTAATGGAGAGAGATTATAAAAAGAGAGAGAGAGATGCATATGATTGTCATCACATTTGTAAAGTTCTTTTTCGTGTGTGTGTGTGTGTGTGTGTGTGTGTGTGTGTGCGCGCGCGCACGTGAAATAGCATTCAACACTACATACCAACAATTCAACTTTTTCATATATCTACTAGTATAATATGGCGGAGTACATAACCTTTTACACATGTCTCTCTCTGTGAGATGAAAGCTAAACGCCAAGTGAGATAAAGGGGAGTGGAAGAGAGAGAAAGAGGCCGCTAAAGGCGGCCGGCAGTACTCGTATATATGTGTGTGTGTGTGTGTGTGTGTGTGTGTGTGTGTGTGTGTGTGTGTGTCAAATAGCATTTAACAATTCATATCAGCAATTCAAAAAAAAATTCTTGGTGTGAATTTTTGGCTTTCTAAAAGAAGTCTTAGTTGTAATGGAATTTGCCTATTCAATTTGAGAATAGCGGAATTTAATGAGAGTACTTTCAAGAAATGATTTTGTGAGCATAGCGGGTAGACATAATTGAAGATAGCAACATAATCATAGCAATTAGTTAACTTGGCATAGACAATACTTTTGCAAGAGAGAGAGTTTAGAGAACATGACAACAATTGAGGACCGGATTTATGTGGAGCCGGTCCCCCTCCAATAGGCATTTGTATTATGATTTCTCCCATAAAGAGAGACTTGTTACAATACAGTCTTTGTGTTCCTTGTGACCTAGGTGATGCCATGAAGATGGAAGGCTTCATGCACCACAAACATAACATAAACTTGAAGAAAGCTTTAACTATCCCAAGCCTCAGTCCCAAGACCTCAAACACCTTCGAAGGTGGAGAGAGCTAGCAGGGAATGAGGGTAGGGAAGAGGAAGAAGAAACATTTCGTAGGAGAAAGAATTAGTTCCTCACTTATCATACTCTTGTTGCTAGCATACATAATAGCATAGTAATGAAGAAGAAGGAGATGGCAAGCTTAAACATTGAAGCATGGCTCTTGGTTGGATTTGCACTCCATAGCCAAGAGTGTTGGTGTAGGCTCTCAACCTCTACTTGCTTCGAGAGGGAGCTCTTGCACTTTGCATAGCACACAATGAGAGTGATTGTGAGTGTGTGTGGGTGAGTATACCCCCTAGGCACCCCCCTAGCTTGCTTGGGTCGACCCCCCCTTGTAGCTCATGCCTGAAGCTCATTGGACCCCTCCAGGCCTAGCCAATCACAAGCAGGAGCCATTACAAGCAACATGGGTAGCCTTGGGACAAGTGTCCCCCTTTCCCCTTTGAGAGAGAGGACTTGATAAATGCTAAAACAATTAGATAATTCATGTAATTTATCATTGGACCCCTTTGAAGCTTAGCCAATAGGCTTCAAGCAACACATGAAGGTAACATGGGTAGGGGCCTGACATGTGTCCTTGCTGCCTCTTCAAGTTGGGGCTTCCCTTGTGTGTGTGAGTGGGTGTTCTCTCTCTAGCTCCTAGGAAAAGGGCTCGCCCCCCCTCTTGTAGGAATGATTTTGACTTTAGGTGATCAAGCACCTTACTCATCAAGCATGACAAAGCACTTGAACTAGGGGGTGTTCCCACAAGCATCTCAGGCAAGCTTCTCAAGGCACCTCAAGTACCTTAATCATGCAGCAAGTCAAGCACCTCAAGCATGGAGCCAGTCAAGCACCTCAAGCATCTTAATCAAGCACCTCAAGCATGAAAAACACCTCAAGCATGACAAGCACCTCAAGCAGGACAAGCACCTCGAGCTTGGGCCGGGTTCCCACCTCAAGCTCAGCCCTAGCTTGCTTAAGGTCAAAAGGACTTTTACACACATTTATTGGAGGTCTTCAATGAAGCTAACCCTAAGGTCTTATGCTCCATTGGTTAGCCTTGCTCTTTGATAGACCATCTCCCTTTTGGGCCCCTTTACATTGGCCCTGTGTTGAGATAGATCTAAAAGCACATACCTATATCTTAACACTTGTTCCCGTTTATTCTCCCACATTAAGTGATCAATTCAATATGAGAAAATCATTTGGGTTAGTTAGATATTAGATTTTATGACATAGTGTAGAATTGGGTTAGGCATACTTCGATTGTTTTCAATGCCATGATGAAAACTTACCTTAAATATTATTTCCATTTTAAAATATTAAATGAATCTTTCTATTTCATCTTTCATTTCACATCCTTACACGGCTTGACTTCACTTGCATTCTATTCTTTTAGAACACTAAAGTGAAGCTTCACCTTGCATAATTCTAGTAAATTCTACACATATACATACATAACATCTATACATATACATACATACACACATACATATATTTACTTATTTTACACATACACACACATACATACACACACACACACACACACACACACACACACATACACATATATATATATATATATATATATATATATATATACTAAATAAGCAAACCACAGTAAAGGGAAGAAAAAATGGTGAAATATGTGAGAACTTAGTTCGAAAATCTTGCAGATTCAAAAATTCGACTATTATTTCTAGTTTGCTTCTTTGCAAAGAGGAAACTCAATCCCTTAATAAAAGAGATATTCTTGAACAATGCTTTACCTAATATAATTCTAGTTGAACTCAACCTAATGATTTTATCATTTTCTTATTGTTATAGAAAGCCACCATGACCCTTTCACTTTTTTTTCAAATGACTTAAAATGTCAACAATCAATCAACTTCTGAAATTATATGGTGTGATTTTTGGCTTTCTAAATGAAGCCTGAGAGGAGAGTTGAGTTAGACATATTTTCAATGTTTTCGGTGATGTGATTGAGACTTGACTTAAATGTTATTTTTATTTTAAAATATCAAATGGATCTTTCTATTTCACCTTTCATTTCACATCCTCTCATGGCTTCACTTTTCTTGCATTCTATTCTTTTAGAATGCTAAAGTGAAGCTTCACCTTGGATAATTCTAGTAGATTTATGCATACATATACATACTTACACACACACACATATATATTTTCATTTATTTTACACACACACACACACACACATATATTAATGAGCAAACCATGATAAAGGGATGAAAAACCGGTGAAATATGTGAGAACATACTTCAAAAATCTTGTAAATTTTAGTATTTTTGGTTTGCTTCTTTGCAAGGAGGAAACTCAATCGCTTAATGAAAGAGACATTCTCGAACAATGCTTCATCTTATATAATTCTAGTTAAGCTCAACCTAATGATTTTATCACTTATTATAGATTTAGAAAGCCATTGTGACAACTTCACCTTTTTTTTTCCAAAACTCACAATAGTGAGTATAATGTATTAATCGAAACCAAAAAAATACATTAACAACCCTCCTCCTCATTTCGAGATAGGGCATCCAGCCATACAACAACCACAACCCACCAACAGAAGCTGAGCCATGTCCAGAAATACACACCACAAACCAATAGTTACATCAAAAAGGGACATATAAAAATCGATTGACAAGGGATCCATCCTACACATCTATTTGAAGAGAGAAGCTAACCCCGGCTACCACAGAAGTACCTCCATCTGCCACTTTAAAGCACTTCTCCCGATGAGAGCCACCACATGGAGAGGAGAACGAGAAGACATTAAAGCCAATAGGGCGGGGCCCAAAGTCCCCATCCTTGGGAAGGTCACCCAAGGAGCCACCACTAAGATGCCATTGCCACCAACATCCACACGTCCCAAGTGAGCCAACGAACTCCGCCAAGAAGAATATTATCCCCATGCAAAAGACAACAAACCACCACGGTTGAGAGACCCCACACCTAAACAGGTTGTCATAAGGATCCACACCCTAGCATATGTCGCCTCCTGCTGCTGCTGCCACAAAGAACGTCACCAACTGCCACTTGAAGAATCCCCGACAATGTTCGGGAAAGTCTTTTTTCCCAAGCGGCCGAGCCTCTTGCATGTAAAGATGCAAATCGGAACTACTATTAGAAATTTTCAAACATGTAGGATTTTGAACTATTTTCTCGTATATTTTGCTAAAATTTTTTCCTTACCATTGCTTGTAATTGGCTAATCTCCATTTTTAGTCGGCTCAAGGCTAAGTTGAGGCACACCTGTCCTAAACACTGGTGGCCAATATTCCTCCTTACAAAGAAGCAAACTGGAAATACTAGCAATTTTGAAATTTGGAGGATTTTTAAACTATTTTCTCACATATTTCACCGATTTTTCTTCCCTTTACCATGGTTTGTAACCAACTAGTCTCAATTTTCAACCAACTCAAGGCTAAGCTGAGGCAATCCTTTCCTGAACACTGATTCCACTTAAACTCAACCTAATGATTTTATCACTTTCCTATTGTTTTAGAAAGCCATCGTGACCCTTTCACTTGTTTTTTTAAATGTCTTGAAATGTCAACAGTAAGTTAATGTGATGGCGACCATTGGATGGTGAGAGGTGCAAAGAGGAATTGTGCGTTTTCTCTACCACTCCCCTATGACCTTCTTGGCCAAAAAGATTTCCTATTAGTAGTTGAAATGTGGACATGCGTTTTCCTTTAAGATCTCCTATTAGTATATGATGGATTTCCCGTGCAAAGGATATGCGAGGGTTCTCATGTTAACTCTAATCAAGCTCAAATGAGCATTTCAAAAAAAAAAAATTATCCTAATAGTAGTTGAAATGTGGACATCCCGATGTGGGTGTGTGGGCGCAATCCCATAAAACTAGCTAGATTACAACACAGAAAAAGGATCTCCATCTTAAGCTTTGTTGGCACTAGTTTTTCCTTTGAATCCTTTAAATAAGCTACAGATGATTGCATCGAGCTCGTGGCAACGGCAATTTACATCTAGAATCGAAAACCAATTGCAAAATTTTGGAAGTTTCGAAACTTGCAAAATTGTAATCCAGGGATTGAAAATTGTGTGCAAGTTTAGAAACATGCAAAATTGCAAATCACTTGGCTTGATGTTTTGGTCCAAATAGCCATGTAGATCTGTCGTGATTGATTGCAGTAGGGGACTTGTCAAGGTCGAATTGGCTTGTTGTTGACTTAGTGCAAATGGCCATGTGCTCTTGCTTAGTTGATTACACCATTGGACTTGCCATAATATGGCCAAATCAGTTCTTGCATTTATAGAGTGCTTGATTCAAATACACACAATGTTCTACATAGCGGCATCATACATCATGGAGTTGTCTTTTTCTTTTATGGGTATTCATTGCATTGTAGGCATCCCACCTTTCACCAATTTGGATCCTAAAAAGAAGCTAAATAGTTGGTGGTGTACAACCAAATCAATAAAATAGTGAGTTGAATATTTCTTTGATAGTACCATAGTGTAGAAGGTGGAAGCAAGACCGAGAGACAAGAGAGTAGCGTACAACTACACAAACAATTGAATCATTATTTAACAAGAATGCATGCAATTTCTCTTTTTCTTTCCAATTTGAGAGTTTGATTTTTGAGGTCATGCAAACCACTCAAAACCATTAGCAAAATAGAGCAACTTAAATTCTTTACCCTTCCCACCATCTTGGATCTACCCACTAGAGGAGGACCTCTATGCTCACTCACGCTTGATTAGATTAGATTTCTAAGCTTGAGTGAACTGACTCAAGAATACCCAACATCATGTGTTATCCTTAAGTAGAAATATGAGGTAGCAAGCAAGAGAGAAGAAGATATGGCACCCGGGGCGGTCACTTTTTAGAATGTGTATGATATCACGTGAGTTAACCGGAGAGGATTATTAAAAGATCAAAATATATAAAAATGTATACATACAGAGGGGGGTGGGGGTTTTTTAAATAGGCTCACAATGTAAAAATAGTATATATATTGGGGTATTATTAATTACCTCTTGAACGCACATGATATAGGGGTCTTTTGATAAGTGACTGCCCTGGGATATGGCACAAGTATGATGAGAAAATGACAAATGACCCCCTTATTTGAGACAAAAAACTTTTGAATACTCTCAACTTAGAAAAATAAGCTCAAGAGGATATTTTTTAAGCATATAAAATTGCACCTGCTCATGTAATGGAGCTTTGCAACATTTAAGGATCAACCAAGCCACCCATTAAACCCGCTCCCCTATAGACAAGAAGAATCCCACTTTATTGGGAACGATCTAGCACACTGCCTATCCCAACCTAGGTAAAAGAGGCTGCTTTGCCTCCCTCCATGAGCCCAAGACTTGAAAGGGTGCCACATAGAGATTAATGGGAGGAATCAACACCAAGTAATGACTTTAGGCATCATCTTCTTTTGAAATCACCTTGGGTGTAACCAACATTAGTCCACAACATGAGTCGCAAGGATCATTTTTTTTATCGTCTTCTTAACTCAGTCGCATGATACCTCTAGATCACTAGTTGGCAATCATGGACCCACCTCAGAGAGAAAAGTTTTCATATTCCAAAAACTATGAGTAGCAGATATTAGCCCAAACAATTTTTCATATATACCTAGAAATGTAAAAAAATATAACCCTATCATCCAATCTAAGCTCAATCGTAATACATCATCTGCAATTGGTAGCATAACAACCAATCCAAAAGTGTCAAGGCAAAAGGTCCTAGCAAGTGGGCACGGTCACACACTGATAAGCGCATGGGGGCTCTCCCTAGGCCGCCAAGGGCTATAAAGCTTGGGGGGCGGGGGTGTTGTTAGTCATCACCCAAGAAGGCCTTTGGGCCTTTCAATGGTATCAAAGGAAATTCAACAAGGGATGTGGCTTTTGCATGTTCATGCAAAACGGGCGTGAAGCAACTCTTATACACAAGGGGAGGACGAAGTCCCTTGCATAGAATTGAGCGGGGCTAGCTCCAACATGGAGCACCTTGGTGAGCTTGTCATCTTCCTCTTCTTTGGTAGGTGCAACTAAGAATTAGAGTGATCGTTGTGAGCATTTCATCTCTCTCTTGCGTTGTCGTGAGCAATTTGCACGCCATAGCTTCCTTTATCAATCTTGTACATACTTGAGCGCTACCCCCTTAGGGGTTGATTAAAAAGGCACATTCTTGGCCATCCCCTCCAAGGAGGTTTTCCTACATAGCATGGTATTCCCTATTACCATATACATGTGGTAGTGATGTGTATGAACACACTTAGGACCATCGGGGCATTTTTTTCCTCACTAAGAGGTTTTTCCCCAGTGCATTGTATATACGCCCATCACTCTAGGGCTATCTAATCTTTGCATTGCACACTAAGTAATATACTCTTTGTTGTGTGCCTTGAGCTTCCTTCATCTTCTCCAAGCTGTCTGTGTTTTCCTTCAACCCTAATCCCAACAATTGGTATCAGAGCAGGTTGTGTCCTCTCGAGCTTAGTTATCAACAGCTCCAGCACACGCCTGCTCACTTTCATGAGCTTTGGCAAGCGATCGCAGGTCGAAAAATAGTTTGGGGCAGCTCGATGAGCTAGGGCTGCTCAAATTTTTTATTTGGGCTCATTTCGGCCTCCATTTCCACTACAAGTGGTACTACACGGGCTATTTTGTCATTTTGTGTTAATTTTTTGTCAATGTCGTTTTTTTCATAACAGGTCCCTTATAATCTTCTATGGTTTGTGCTAAATAGCACATGTTGTTCTCGCTTCGTTTCTCCTCTTTTCGAGCAGTTTTCACATCAGGTGCACCATTTACCATGGCTGACAACAACACATATGTGTTCAAGATGTTTGTCGATCATGATAGATTGGATGGGGACAAATACCCTATGTGGGCTTTTGATGCAACATGTTCTAGCATCAAAGGGAATTTGGAACATAATGCAGGGCATTCATGTATGTCCTGGTTCTGAGGATGTAGGCTATGTTGAGGATGTTGCAGGTTTTGGTGGCAGGATTGCTGCTGCCAGAGCTGTTTTGCTTACGACAAAGCAAGCTTGTTGGGATGTAAAAGATGTGCTAGCTCGTACATTGATTGCATTGTTTATGAAGTGCACTATTACTCTTGACATTCATTCAAAAAATTATGCAAAACAGGCTTGGGATATTTTAGCTGGTCTTTATGCAAGTCGCAATGAGGCTAAAATTGCACTGCTACGTGTCATAAAATCTAATATCTAACCAATCCAAATGATTTTCTCATATTAAACTGATCATTTAATGTGGGAGAATAAACGGGAACAAGGGTTAGAATATAGACATGTGCTTATGGATCTGTCTCAACACGGGGCCAAGGTTAAAGGGTCCAAATGAGAGATGGTCTGTTAAAGAGCAATGCTACCTAATGGAGCTTAAAGACATCTTCATTAAAGAACTCCAAAAGTTAGTGTTAAAAAGTCCTTTGACCTTAGGCAAGCTAGGGCTGACCTTGAGGTGGGGATCCTACCCAAGCATGAGGTGCTTGCCGGCTTGATAAGTGTTAGTGGGAACCTCGCCCAAAAGCTTGAGGTGCTTCTTACATGCTTAAATGACTAAGGTTCTTGAAGTGTCCAATTCAAAAGATAAAATTGTTACCATATACATGTGGTAGTGATGTGTGTGAACACACTAGGACCGCCCATCACTCTAGGGCTATCTATCTTTCCATTGCACACTAAGTAATACACTCTCTATTGTGTGCCTTGAGCTTCCTTCGTCTTCTCCAAGCTGTGTGTGTTTCTCTGCAACCCTAATTCCAACAATTGGTATCAGAGCAGGTTGCGTCCTCACGGGCTTAGTCACCAGCTGCTCCAGCACACACTTGCTCACTTTCTCCGATTTCAGTGAGCTTTGGCGAGCGTTCCGCAGGTCGACAAATATTTCGGGGCGGCTCAGATTTTTGATTTGGGCTCATTTCGGCCTCCGTTTCCACTACAGGCAGTACTGCACAGGCTATTTCGTCATTTTGTGCAGAATTTCTATCAGTTCCGTTTTCTGCATAACAGGTGCCTTATAGTCTTCTACGGTTTGTGCTATATAGCACGTGTTGTTCTCGCTCCGTTTCTCCTATTTTCGGGCAATTTTCACATCAGGTGCAACATTTACCATGGCTGACAACAACAACACAGATGTGTTCAAGATGTTTGCTGCTGAGGACAGGTTGGATGGGGACAATTACCCTATGTGGGCTTATATGATGCAACATGTTCTTGTGTCAAAGGGCGTTTGGAACATTGTGCAGGGCATTGATGTACGTCCTAGTTCTGAGGATGTAGGCGATGTTGAGGATGTTGTAGGTCTTGCTGCAAGGATTGCTGCTGTTAGAGTTGTTTTGCCTACGGCAGAACAAGCTCGTTGGGATGTAAAGGATGCGCAAGCTCATGCATTGATTGCGTTGTCTGTGAAGCGCACCATTGTTCCTCACATCCGTTCAGCAAAATCTGCAAAACACGCTTGGGATATTTTGGCTAGTCTTTATGCAAGTCGCAACGAGGCTAAAATTGCTTTGCTGCGTAAAGAGATGGAGTCGAAGATTATGCATGAGGAAGATGATATGGACACTTTTATTGCTAGTGTCAAAGATATCAATGAGCAACTTATTTCTACAGGTGAAGTCATTTCAGACAGTTCCCTTGTGCAGACTGTTCTTGATGCCTTACCAGAGTCCTACCAGACTTTTGCTAGTACTTGGAGACTGATGACCCAAGGAAATCCAGAAGTTGTCAAGTTTGATGCATTATGCACATTGCTATTGCAAGAGTCACTTTCCAGAAAAAACAGGACTAGGCAGCGTGCAGTTGAACAGGCTTTTATTGCTTCTCAAAGAAAGGGTGGTAACAACAATGCGGCCACTTCTTATGGTTCTGTTGTGAGTGGCAAAACTTCTGTTCCTAATGCTTCTGCTGGCAGCAATTTGTCTGGAAATTCTAGTGATAAGGGCAAAAAGAAGATGCGTTGCCATTATTGTAAAGCTAATGATCACCTGATCAAGTCGTGTCCTAAGTTGAAGGCCAAAGAGGCTAAGAAGAAAGAGGGTGGTTCCACTGCAAATGCTGGTTCACTACAAATGCAACCATTGTTGAGTCTTCTGTGAAAGGAGACTGTGTTGTTGATGTTGATGCAGAATGGGCTTTTAGCACAGAGTGCACTTACAATCCTGCTGTCCATGATGCATGCTTGTCAGTTGCTGCAGATTAACATTTGTGGTATTTTGACAGTGGTGCTAGGAAGTACATTACCTCACATCGTGAATTATTTACCTCTCTCGAGTCTGTCCCTCATGGAAATTCAGTCACTTGTGCCAACAATGCCTCTTATCCGGTTCAGGGAGTTGGAAAGATTGTGCTTACTGCTCAAATGGCAGTTCTTTCACACTTGTTGATGCACTTTATGTACTTGGGATCAAGAAGAATCTCTTGTCTGTATCCGCACTTGCTAGACTTGGACTTGTAGTCAAATTTGTGGATGACAGATGTACAGTTCATGATCTCAGTTTTGGTGATGAAATTGTTGCATCTGGCCTTTTGTGTCGTGGGCTGTATAAGCTCACTTTGTATGACAAGTGTGGACAAAATTTTGCAAATGCTGTTGTAGATTCAAGGGCTATTTCAGATGCAAAACTTTGGCATACATGTTTGGTTATCTGAATTTTGCAAGTTTGCTGCGTTTGCAGAAATCTGATATGGTTGCTTCTTTGCCACCTCTTGAAGCACCTGTCAAACATGTTTGTGAAGGCTGTATTTTGGGTAAGATGCAGCGTTTTAAGTTTCCAAAGGATGGTTCAGTTTGGGCCACATGTAGGTTGCAGCTTGTGCATAGTGATGTTTGTGGGCCCATGCAAACTCCGCCCCTTGGGCAATTACCTGTACTTCGTGACTTTCATTGATGATTAATCCAGGCATGCATGGGTATTTCCGCTTAAAGCGAACTCCAAAGTTTTATGTGCTTCAAACAATTTCTGGCTATGGCTGAAAATGTCTCGAAATGTACTATGGGCACCCTCCGTTCCGATCGAGGGGGGGAGTATATGTCTCATGAATTTAATGCATTTCTGGCTAGTCATGGGATAAAACACCAATGTATAGTGCCTTATACACCTCAGCAAAATGGTGTTGCTGAGAGAAAAAACAGGTCACTTACGGAAATGGCACGATGTATGGTCAAAAGTCAAGCTTTGCTGCATTCCTTTTGGCTTGAGGCCATCATGTGTGCCACTTATGTACTTAATAGGCGTCCTACAAAAGCTTTGCAGTCTATTACTCCATATGAAGCATGGCATGATAGAAAGCCTTCTATTGAGCACATGCGTGTTTTTGGTTGTTTGGCATATGCTTTGGTGCCACAAACACAGCGCAGAAAATTGGATGATAAGGTTGTCAAATGTATTTTTGTTGGTTATAGTGCTGAAAGCAAAGGTTACAAGTTGTATCATCCGTAAACAAAACTTATTCTGGTTTCACGGGATGTAGTGTTTGTGGAAGATTCTGTTCAGCCCTTGCTGTCATGTACTAGAGACAGTACTGTAAGCTCACATGACATTTATGACACTTTGTTGCCTCTTTTCAGTGGTGGAAATACGAATGTAAATACTAATGAGGCAAATGTACAGCCTATGGGGGTTTCTGAAAATGTTACAGATCAGCCTATTACTGATGGAGATGTACATGATGTACTTGATGAGGAAAGGGCTGAAAATGAGCAGGCTAGAGGTATGCCAAAATGACTGGTGCACACTTTGCGTGACAATAAATTGGATGCACCTTTGTCTAGTCGTACTCGTTTAGGCTCTCGCCATGCATCTTATGCATTAGATTGTTATGCTTTGGCTGTGTCTAGCTTTTATGATGTTGAGGAGCCTCTATCTTTTTATGAAGTACAAGAGTCAGAAAATTGGATGGCTGCCATGCAATCAGAATATGATGCACTTATAGAAAATGACACATGGACTTTATGCGATTTGCCTCCTGGCAAAAACACCATTGGTACGAAGTGGGTTTACAAGTTGAAACGCAAGCCGGATGGTGAGATCGATCACCATAAGGCTCGACTTGTTGCAAAGGGTTATGCACAGCAAAAAGGCATAGATTATGAAGATACTTTTGCTCCCACTTGTCGTATGACTACTATGCGTTTTCTATGTGCATTGGCAGCTCATTTTGGTTGGGATGTACATCAATCAGACATTGTTACTGCTTTCTTGAATAGTGACATATTTGAGGAAGTTTATGTAACGCAGCCTCGCGGTTTTGTCATAAAAGGACAAGAAGACAGTGTGCAAATGTAAGAAGGCTTTGTATGGGTTGAAGCAATCTCCTCGTGCTTGGTATGAGAAAGCTAACACTCATTTGGTCAAACGAGGCTTTCATAATAGTCCAACAGAAAGCACATTGTATGTAAAGCGTGAGGGTGATGTACTTCTCATTGTGGTTCTTTATGTCGATGATTTGTTGATCACTGGACCAAATCAGAGACATATTGCTGAATTGAATGCTACTTTCAAAATGAAAGATTTGGGGCTGTTGCATCATTACTTGGGTATACAGTTTAAGCAGTATGATGGTGGTATTGCCTTGTGTCAAAAAAGTTACATAGAGACATTGCTATGTAAGTTTGTACTTGAGGATTGCATACCTATTGCCACTCCCATGGAAACATGTTTGAAGTTGATTCTACATGATGTTGGTGATCCTGCTGGTGTCACTCTTTACCAAACTACTGTTGGCTGCCTCATTTATGTATGCAACACAAGGCCAGATATTCAGTTTGCAATCTCACAGGTCAGCAGATTTATGCATAGCCCAGGGTCTAAGCATTGGCAGGCTGTCAAGAGGATTTTTCGCTACCTTAGTGGCACTTTACATCTTGGCTTGTTTTATCCCAAGGGGGGATCATTGCCGCCAGACTTACATGCTTTTTTGGACTCAGATTGGGCTGGTTGTTTTGACATGAGAGTGTCCACAAGTGGTTTTTGTTTCATGCTTGGCAGTTCATGTATATCATTGTTGAGCAAGAAGGAACCTACTGTGGCCACTTCGAGTTGTGAGGCTGAGTACAGGGCAGTCTTCATAGCTACGGTTGAGTGTGTATGGCTCAAACACCTTATGGTTGATTTGGGTGTTGGACAGGACACTACCAACACTATCTACACTGACAGTCAGAGCGCATTGGCAGTTGCGAGGAACCCAGTTTTTAATGCTCGCACAAAGCACATTGAGCTGCATTACCATTATGTCAGGGAGAGGCTCTCAGCAGGAGAGATCAGCTTGGCTTATGTGCCAACACAGGACAACCTTGTAGATCTTTTCACAAAGGCATTGTCTCGTGAGAAGCTTGAAGCTTTCAGCAAAGCTTTGGGCTTACTCCCCTTTGTGGACTGATCATGGCACTTCCCTGTACTCATGTGCCAGCTCTCGTTCACCGTATCACTCCAGGGGGATTACCATATACCTGTGGTAGTGATGTGTGTGAACACACTAGGACCACCGGGGCATTTTTTCCCTCTTTAGGAGGTTTTTCCCCCCATGCATGTATATACACCCATCACTCTAGGGCTATCTATCTTTCATTGCACACTAAGTAATACACTCTCTATTGTGTGCCTTGAGCTTCCTTCGTCTTCTCCAAGCTGTGTGTGTTTCTCTGCAACCCTAATTCCAACAAAAATCTCAAGAGGCATCATGTTTCCATGCTTGATTGACTAAGTGCTTGAAGTATTCAATTCAAACCTAATGACTTAATAAGCATAAAAGACACATGTTCAAATGATCCTCCACATGTGGCCCTCATGATGTGCTTGAATCTTATTGGATAGGTTTTAAAGGGGTCCAATGAGAATTTAGATACATAAAATAGATAATTAAGCTCTTTCTCTCAAAGAGAAAAAAGAGGACACATGTCCAAATGACATAATTAAATAATATGAGAGAGAGAGAGAGAGAGAGAGAGAGAGAGAGAGAGGTTGACCAAACATGAGAGGGGGGCATACTCTCCCACACACACACACACACATTCTCTCATTGTGTGGAATGCAAAGTGCAAGAGATCCATCTCCTTCTCCAAGCTTGTTGAGAAGTAGAGAGTCTACACCAACACTCTTGGCTATGAAATGCAAATCCAACCAAGAGCCATGCTTCAATGCTTAAGCTTGCCATCTTCTTCATCTTCATTACTATGCTATTATGCTATGCTAAGCAAGAAGAGTGATGATAAGTGAGGAGCTATTTCTTTCTCCTATGGATGATTCTTCTTCCTCTTCCCTACCCTCATTCCGCGCTAGCTCTCTCCACCTTCGAAGGTGTTTGAAGCCTTGGGATTGATACTTGGGATAGTTAATGCTTTTTGCAAAGTTTTATGTTATGCTTGTGATGCATGAAGCTTTCCATCTTCATAGCATCACCAATGTCACAAGGAACACAAAGACTGTATTGTAACAAATCTTGATAGGAGAATCTATAATACAAACGCCTTTTGGAGGGAGGCCGGCTACAAGTAAATCCGGTCCTCAACTATTATCATGTTCTCTATTACTCTCTCTCTTGGAAAAGTATTGTTCATGCCAAGTTAATTAAGTATTATGTTCATGTTGCTACCATCAATTAAGTTCACCCTTTATGTTCTCAAAGTAATCTCACAAAAATGCTCACTCTAATTCTCTTAATTTCACTATTTTCAAAGTTCATAGGCCATTTCCATTACATTGGTATTAGAGCATTTGGTTTCTCTTTTCTTGCTTAAGAAGAGAGGTCTTTAAGTAGCCGATTAATAGTTGATTTTGTTAATTATATTAGGGCAAGTGGCACTGTGATCTATTATCGGTTTTGTTGAGCCCACTATGTGGGATATTGTGCACACCTCGGGAGCTTTGGTCTTAATAATGGGGTCTTTTTAGACTTGCCTATGGCTTTACCATTATTGAGCCATAAGAAGTCCGAAAGGAGCTATCCCTTGTCAATTTTGCTATGTTAGACCCACCCCACTACTCTCTATAATTAACCAATTCGAGCCGTGGGTGTAGATAAGTGCTTATTTTCAAAGGCTAAGAGGAGTAGCAACTAAGGTTTTGAATTGCCAAAGAATACACTAAGTAAACACATAAGTATAATTAACATGGTTGACAATAACCAAGAGAGTAGAATGAACATTGATAACTTTGATTTTGCACATGAAGGTGCTATGACGATGCCCCCATGTTTATCAATTGTCTTGTTACTAGGTTGCATCAAGATATGGGCAACCCTTGTAATGGGAATGGCCTATGAACTTTGAGGATAGCGGAATTAAGAGAATTAAGGTGAGCATTTTTGTGAAATCACTTTGAGAACATAGAGGGTGAACTTAATTGATGGTAGCAACATAAACATAGTACTTAATTAACTTGGCATGAACAATAGTTTTGCAAGAGAGAGAGTATTAGAGAACATGATAATAGTTGAGGACCGGATTTACTTGGAGCGGGTTCCCTCTCCAAAAGAGACATTGTTACAATACAATCTCCCATCAAGATTCTCCCATCAAGAGAGACTTTGTTACAATACAATCTTTGTGTTCTTTGTGACCTTGGTGATGCTATGAAGATGGAAAGCTTGATGCATCACGAGCTTAACATAAACTTTGCAAAAAGCATTAACTATCCCAAGCCTCAGTCCCAAGGCCTCAAACACCTTCAAAGGTGGAGAGAGCTAGTGGGGAATGAGGGTAGGGAAGAGGAAGAAGAAACATTCCATAGGAGAAAGAAATAGTTCCTCACTTATCATCACTCTTCTTGCTTAGCATAGCATAATAGCATAGTAATGAGATAAAGAAGATGACAAGCTTAAGCATTGAAGTATGGCTCTCGGTTGGATTTGCATTCCATAACCAAGAGTGTTGGTGTAGGCTCTCCACTTCTCCACAAGCTTGGAGAAGGAGATGGAGCTCTTACACTTTGCACTCCACACAATGAGAGAATATGTGTGTGTGTGTGTATGTGTGTGTGGGAGAGTATACCCCCCCTCTCATGCTTGGTCCACCTCTCTCTCTCTCTCTCTCTCTCTCTCGTATTATTATATTATTGCATTTGGACATGTGTCCTCTTTTTCCTCTTTGAGAGAAAGAACTTAATCATTTATTTTTATGTATCTAAATTCTCATTGGACCCCTTTAAAACTTAAACAATAGAATTCAAGCACATCACGAGGGCCACATATGGAGGATCATTTGAACATGTGTCTTTTTATGCTTATTAAGTCATTTGGTTGAGTTGAATACTTCAAGGACTTATTCAATCAAGCAAGCATGTGTCTTTTATGCTTCTTACGTTATTTGTTTTGAATTGAATACTTCAAGCCTTAGTCAATCAAGCATGGACTTTCATGCCTCTTGAGAATTTATCTTTGAATTTAACATTTCAAAAACCTTAATCATTTAAGCATAAAAATCACCTCAAGCTTTGGACAAGGTTCCCACAACCACTTTAAGCGGCTTAGCACCTCATCCTTGGGTACGATTCCCACCTCGAGGCTAGCCCTAGCTTGCGTAAGGTCAAAGGACTTTTTAACACACACTAACTTTTGGAGGTCTTTAATGAAGCTAACCCTAAGGTCTTTTAAGCTCCATTAGATGCACATTGCTCTTTGATAGACTACCTCCCCCTTTTGAGATGTAGCCATCTCTCCTCTTTCCCTTGCTGAGGTAAATCTAGAAGCACTTAATGCACATTGCTCTTTGGTAGACCGTCTCCTTTTGGACCCCTATTGAGATGCAACCATTTCTCCTTTCGGTCCCCTGTTGAGATAGGTCTAGAAGCACACACACACACACACACACACACACACACACACACACACACACACACATATATATATATATATATATATATATACACTAACTCTTGTTCCCCTTTTATCTTCCCATATTATGTGATCAGTTGAATATGAGAAAATCATTTGGTAAAGTTAGATATTATATTTTATGACATTACCTCTCTCTTGAAATCATAGTCGTCGTTGTCTATGAGGTAGAGAAGATAAAGCCTAGTCATTAGTCTATGTTTCTTAGCGGATAAAGGATCCCTTTTTACCCTAAGACATCATTCCAGAATGGATGACTAATCCATTTGGTGCTTGGGAGACTTAGCTGCCGCAAGCATGTCTACTCTTTAGTCCATATCATACTTCCAAAGTAGAGTGACAATTTCTACTTGGTGTTTGGGAGACATCGTCACCACGAACATGATCCTAAGCATGCATACTTCTTAAATTTTGTGCAAAATAAAAGAAAGAGAATGAGTCTTATAAGACAAAAACATTGTTTATTTAAAATGCATTTTCATTTGCTTACTCTAGTGTAGCATTGTAAGCATCGACAAGGTTCATACTATCCTTAAGCTAGGTTCCTTGCATCCATCTAGCATCTTTAAAAGGATAATTCTTAAACTTAACAAGATATCATTGGATAATCTTATCATTTCTTAGTACCTTGTCTTTGTGTGTCGAAGAATCGATTCGGGCTACAACACCTCTTCTTGATCTTTGATCTCTAGCGCACCCTCCATTATTGGTTCTTTTTGTGGCTCTCCTTTGTAAGGCTTGAGTAGGCTCACATGGTTAACATTGTGAATGAGCCAATGGTTGGGAAACTTAAATCGATAAGCCATCTCATCGAGTGATTGGCTTAAGAATTTAAAAAGGACTATAACATCTTTTTGCTAGTTTAGCATAATACTCTTGGTGGTCCGTAGGAATCTTGCCCGTAGTATGCCCTATATGAGCCTTGAGAAACTTTAGCAAGACCCATCATTTTCCTTAAAGACTAAGGCTCTTCTGTGCTTATTAGCAGCATCCATTTTTGCCTTTGCTTTGAGCTGGATATAACCTTTTTAATCTTTGGAAAAGATTCTTTTGAGTCTTGGCTATATTCATCAGCAGCGAAGATCTTCCCGTATACTTTAAGTAGTAAGGGACTTTTGGATCTTCCCTCTTTAACCTCGAAAGGTGCTTTCCCCATAGAAGTATGTACAATGTCATTATATGCATACTCTATAAGAGGTAGGTACTTCTCTCATTGAGAACGTTGATCTACTTCACTGACATAGGCTTTTAGTAGATTCAAGAATCATTAGATTAGATATTTCACTTTGGTCATCTGTTTGTGGATGATAGGCCGAAAGAGAGATTTAATCTACTTCCTAGATTCTCAAAGAGACCCTTCTAGAAATTACTGGTCATTCTAGGAACTTTGTCCGACACTATGGATGTTGGTAAGCCATGAAACTTGAAAATTTGAGATATAAAGAGGGTTTCCATTTGATGCGCCTTAATAGTCTTTTTGGCATGCATAGAGTGTGTTTTCTTTGCTAAGCCTGTTGACTGAAACAATCCAAGTTGCTTCCTTTGATCAAATTTTAATTTTTGGTATACCACGCATTTTGAAACATACTCTTGTATGTTTACTTTTCATGGTAGACCAATGGAAATACATTTCTACTCCTTGAAGAGTAGATTATGGAATCCCTCTTTGCTCCACATAATGTCATAAAATCTAATATCTAACTAACCCAAATGATTTTCTCATATTAAATTGATCACTTAATGTGGGAGAATAAACGGGAACAAGTGTTAAGATATAGGTATGTGCTTTTAGATCTATCTCAACACGGGGCCAATGTAAAGGGGCCCAAAAGGGAGATGGTCTATCAAAGAGCAAGGCTAACCAATGGAGCATAAGACCTTAGGGTTAGCTTCATTGAAGACCTCCATTAAATGTGTGTAAAAGTCCTTTTGACCTTAAGTAAGCTAGGGCTGAGCTTGAGGTGGGAACCCGGCCCAAGCTCGAGCCGGCCCAAGCTCGAGGTGCTTGTCATGCTTGAGGTGTTTTTCATGCTTGAGGTGCTTGATTAAGATGCTTGAGGTGCTTGACTGGCTCCATGCTTGAGGTGCTTGACTTGCTGCATGATTAAAGTACTTGAGGTGCCTTGAGAAGCTTGCCTGAGATGCTTGTGGGAACCCCCCCTAGTTCAAGTGCTTTGTCATGCTTGGTGAGTAAGGTGCTTGATCACCTAAAAGTCAAAAGCATTCCTACAAGAGGGGGGGCGAGCCCTTTTCCTAGGGCGTAGAGAGAGAACACCCACTCACACACACAAGGGAAGCCCATCTTGAAGAGGCAGCAAGGACACATGTCAGGCCCCTACCCATGTTACCTTCATGTGTTGCTTGAAGCCTATTGGCTAGGCTTCAAAGGGGTCCAATGATAAATTACATGAATTATCTAATTGTTTTAGCATTTATCAAGTCCTCTCTCTCAAAGGGGAAAGGGGGACACTTGTCCCAAGGCTACCCATGTTGCTTGTAATGGCTCCTGCTTGTGATTGGCTAGGCCTGGAGGGGTCCAATGAGCTTCAGGCATGAGCTACAAGGGGGGGTCGACCCAAGCAAGCTAGGGGGGTGCCTAGGGGGTATACTCACCCACACACACTCACAAGCACTCTCATTGTGTGATATGCAAAGTGCAAGAGCTCCCTCTCCAAGCAAGTAGAGGTTGAGAGCCTACACCAACACTCTTGGCTATGGAGTGCAAATCCAACCAAGAGCCATGCTTCAATGCTTAGGCTTGCCATCTCCTTCTTCTTCATTACTATGCTATTATGTATGCTAGCAACAAGAGTATGATAAGTGAGGAACTAATTCTTTCTCCTACGAAATGTTTCTTCTTCCTCTTCCCTACCCTCATTCCCTGCTAGCTCTCTCCACCTTCGAAGGTGTTTGAGGTCTTGGGACTGAGGCTTGGGATAGTTAAAGCTTTCTTCAAGTTTATGTTATGTTTGTGGTGCATGAAGCCTTCCATCTTCATGGCATCACCTAGGTCACAAGGAACACAAAGACTGTATTGTAACAAGTCTCTCTTTATGGGAGAAATCATAATACAAATGCCTATTGGAGGGGGGACCGGCTCCACATAAATCCGGTCCTCAATTGTTGTCATGTTCTCTAAACTCTCTCTCTTGCAAAAGTATTGTCTATGCCAAGTTAACTAATTGCTATGATTATGTTGCTATCTTCAATTATGTCTACCCGCTATGCTCACAAAATCATTTCTTGAAAGTACTCTCATTAAATTCCGCTATTCTCAAATTGAATAGGCAAATTCCATTACACATAAGGAGAAGCATAGGATTCATACATGACTTTCTTATTTTATTGGTGAGTAACACATAGCCTATTGTCGTTTGGAAGATAACCATCCTTCAAGGTGAATGGTTCCTTTTTTTTTCTTCCCTAATGCAAAGGTTGTAATTACCTACTTAAAGTCTTGATCATTAGCATACTCATCTATCATAAAAGATAGATCATTGTGAGTTGCTAAAGACACCACATTTACCCTTGGCCGTTGTGAAAGTGCATTGACCACTTGATCGTGCTTGCCAGCAAAGTGAGTGATATAAAATTTAAATTGTGAAAGAAAATTTGCCCACCTCATTTGTTTGTTGAAGAGCTTGGTTTGCGTCATGAATTTCTTGAGGCTTTGTGATCCATTCGTAGGATGAATGGAGCCCCCAAGAGATAGTGCTTCCATGTGTCTAGGGCATGTAGAGTAGCTAAAAGCTCTTTTTCGTATATGCCCAAGACCCATTCATCAGCATTGAGCCTTCAGTCTCATATGCTATGGCACGCCCTTCTTGAAGCAAGACTGCTCCAAGGCAATCACCACAAGCATCACATTGGACCCCCAATGGCTTTGAGAGATCTGGAAACATAAGGACTAGTTGAGAGGTAAGCTTCTCTTTGAGCTTGTCAGAAGCATTTTGTTCTTTAGAAATCCATGAGTACTTAATGTTCTTCCTTGTTAAATCATGCAATGGTCCTGGTATTTGAGAGAATTTTGCTATGAAGCGTCTATTGTATGCACACATACCAATAAAGCTTCTTAGCTCATGTAGATTCCTTGGATATAAACCATGCTTTTATTACCTCCAACTTTGATGGATCCATATGGATACCATCTTGAGAGATAATGTGACATAAATATTGAATCTCTTGTAGGAAAAATTCACTTTTCTTTTGATTGATGAAAAGCTTATTCTCTCCCACAACTTGAAAGATTACCTGGAGGTGTCACTTGTACTCCTCAAGAGAATTTGAGTGGCATGAATATTTTTGTCCATAGTGATTTTGAATGCGGCTGGAGCATTTTTGAGGCCAAAACTTGTAACTTATCAAATAGATCTTCTACCTTAGGCAGGGGAAACCTTTTTTTTTGTAGTGATCCTATTTAGTGCTCTATAGTCGACACACATGTGATATGTGTCATCTTTCTTCTGCACTAAAAATATTGGTGAAATGAATGGAGAGGAGTTAGATCTCGCCATCCCTTTTTCCACGAATTCATGCACTTGCCTCATGATCTCCTCTTGTTGAGCTTGTGAAACTCAATAAGGAGGTTTATTATGCGGTGAGCTTTCTAATAGAAGCTCTATTGCATGGTCATCATCCCCTCATTTTGGAGGTAGCTCACTAGGGATGTCATCAATGAAAACATCTTGGAATCCATTTAGAAATTTAGACAACTCTAATTCCTCTTGATTCCCTTTATTGCTTCTTGTGAAAAAATTAGAATCATTTACAGATTCTCTAACAAAAATCATATACGCAAAAATAGAGCTTTTCATTGACTTATCAAAAGTACACACTCTTGCTTTGTGACAATTGCGTACTCGATGCCCACCATTGCTGCCAAGATGTTATTGTAAATGGACCTTCCTTTGATGAACCCATGTTGATGGGGAGAGATGATCTTGGTTAGTAAGGGGGCTAGTCTGAGGACTACAACTTTCGCAATAATTTTGTAGGCCACCGACATCATCGTTATAGGGCGCCAGTGTTTCAGTTGAGAACAACAGATTTGTTTGGGGATGGGTTTGATAAGCCCTCTCTTTACACTTATCTCCAACGACCCTCAGTTGGACCTGGATAAGGCTCATGACAGAATAACATGGACATATATAGAAGCCGTCATGGAAGTTTTGGGCTTTGGGCTGCGGCTATGTCGTCTGGTAAGTGTATTGGGACCTGGAAGCCAGTCAGAGCTCCTATTCAACGATAGAGTTGTGGGCTCTTTTGAGGTCAAAAGGTCTATTAAGCAAGGATGCCCTCTGGTCCCCCTACTTTTTTCCATAGGATCACATCCTTTAATCACGAAGCTCGAAGCTAGTGCGGAACGAGGGGAGTTGCAAGGCCTGGCTTTGCCAGGAAATAGCCAACTCCTAGCAAAGCTTTTTGCAGACGATTCTCTCCTCTTCTTGAAGGCGCGCCCTTAGGTCATTAGGAAAGCTTTGGTGATTGTACAAATATTCTCAGTAGCTTTGGGGTCCCAGTGTAATATAGAGAAGCGGCAAGGCTGATCTCCCTATCGAAAAATGACTCCTTTGACCCTTCTGATTGGTTCGGGGAGATTGTTACAAAAGGGAATATCTTCAGACATCTGGGGGCCCCCTTGGGGATGGACGTAACTAAAAAGCAAAGATTTGAGTGGGTGCTTGAAAAAATCAAAACAAAAATGAGTAGGTGGGAGTATGCTCTTCTCCCATTCCCAAGTCGGATAAAAGTGACAAATGCCTTTATGATTCCTTATATTGCCTTTACTAGCCTGCTTCTCAAGATGGCTGAGTGTCACTGGAAAGAGTTCTTAGAACCAGTGAAAAGGTTTTTATGGAAAAACAACACAAAATCCTCCAAGCCATGGCAATGGGCCCGTTGGGAATCAGTTGGTCTGACGGTGAATCAAGGAGGCCTCGGAATTCTCAACCCTGTGGCCCATGCAGAAGCTTGTTGCGGAAAATTTGTTGTTTGCTTGGCTAAACAGGATCAAGTTTGGGATGTCATGATCAAAGATATGATAGAAGCAACTAAACTTGGCTCGAAAGGTGGAAAGTGGAGAGGGGTGGAGGTTCATGACAAGCTATTAGCCCTGACGTGGACTACCCTAAGACTGGGCAGCAGTGCAAGAGAATTGGTAAGAAAATGCAATAGAGAAGCAGGAGTCTTAAAGTGGGGGGGAAAAACCAGAGACTTCAAGAACTCCATTTTGCATTGGTCCCCCTAGCTTTCCAAAGTTGTAGATCCGCCACAAATTCCCTATTGGATAGAGACAACCAGGAAGCTAAATAGTAAGGGTCTGAATCGACTGGGCACTTCTGGGACAGTGACAAAAAGAGTTGGAAAACCATTGACCTTCTGGTTACCTAGAACCAACTGAATAGCTTGGAGGTCTTGCTGGTCCACAAAGTGAGGAAAGAGCTTGACAGTATAGTGATGCCTATCTGTGATTCGGAGTTTGACTGGAATGCCTGGAAATGGCTCGGAAGCAGTCTCTAATGGAACCCCAACCTAAAGACATTCACCAGACAATGATGCATAAGAAGAATTGGTCTAGGCCCCTTAACAAGATATGGAAAAAACAATGACCGGAGGAAAGGTGGGAGCAAGTAATGGAGAATATCTGGAAGCCAAAGGTTCCGCAGAGCAGATGAAGGTATTTTTGTGGAAGGTAATTTGGGGTGCTCTACCGACGGGGGTGAAGATTCAGGAAAGAGGGATTGGGTTAGATTGATGCTTGGGGTGCAGGTTGGCTAGTGAAGATCTGACCCACCTCTTCATGGATTGCCCAACTATCAAAGGCCTCGCAGGGAAAATATGCAAGTGGTTCCAAAGAACATGGCAAATTGGTTTTTACAAGACTAATCTATGCCTTGGAGGGAAGAATTCAAGTGGAGGTCTTGAGGTGGCAAGCTTCGCAGAAATTATACAAGAAAACAAAGTGCTAATATGGACGCTCGGACGCAAGCAACACTCGGAGGATTGGTCTAGGACTACTTGTGCCTTGTTGTCAGCAGAGGGCATGCCTAGGATGGGGGAAAATCTTGGCTATCGGTTATTTAAAAGATCTCAGAAGAACATGATAATGGATCCTAGGTATCAAGGATAAGGGGGCGAGTTGCTTGGGTTGGCTGCCCTGATAGCTGATGTAATTATGGTCCCTGGATGATGTCATGGCTCAACACGAGCATGACAAGACCTTGTAATTATTTGGGTTGATCAATATAATTCAATCACAATTGTGAGTTTTGCTATAAAAAAAAAGAAGTTTTGGACAAATTCTCACAATAATTCCCACATCGTGACTTACCTCAACATCATGAGCTTTGTGAGGGAGGCGTTGCATACCTAGTTAGGTACGATTGGAAGTAGGGGACCATCGGCCCGGTGGGGGGGCCGGTGGTCCACTACCCCCAATCGTACCTAGCTAGGTATGCGGTGCCCCTTGAGCAGAAGCTCATGATGTCATTCATTGTAAGATAAACACTGGAAAAGACTTCGTTTTCCTACATGATAAAATTTCTAAATCTTCTTGTGTGGGGGGGGGGGGGGGGGGGGGGGATGAAAGGAAGATAGAGATGCAAATGGTGTTGATCTGGGGATTGCAAGGGAGACTGTATGGCACAGGAGTGGATGGGGAATCGGCTCTCAATAGCGGGGAATCCTTGGCGAGGGCATGCACGAACAGGACCATTCCTGATCAGCATTCCTTTCTGAGAAGGGGAGCCAACAAGAAACGCGCAAGGATCGAAAAAAATTGGTAGGGATGATGAACACTAGCACCTCCTACAATTTTTGCCCCTACATGACTCCTCTAGGCTCCAACGATAATTGGAGTCCAACATTGCTGCATGTTGCCCTTATACTGTGTGCCCTAGTGGCCATACCTACTTTGCCACTCTATGCAACAACTAGTGTCTTGTGCATGCTATGTCTTGTATTTATGGTGGTGTGAACTTGCTTTAAACTCGATGTGAACTTAGTGTGAGCTACTATTGTGACGGGAAAAACTACACAATATAATGCTACCATTTCCCTTGCATATAGAACGGGTGCACAAGTGCAGTGGTAAAACATTCGCCTTGTGAGACAGGGAGATCGTGAGGTCAACTGCTGCCCAATTTGTAATTTTTTCTCCACATGGATCGAACGGCCCATGATCAACAATGATCTGGATCCATAGATCCCCTCCTAAAAAGGAGGCGTCAAATAGTACCAAGGCTTGCCCTCCAATTCCACAACATACAGCTCATCATGGCCACTTTCTTCTAGAATGTTGAATGTGTCAAATGTTTGCTATTGACATGCATGACCCTCTCAAAAATTTTGATGCTAGAAAATACGACTAAATCAAAAGATCTCTCAGGGGACTTATTTGTCCACCTTCACGGCAATGAAGGCAGAGTTTTTCAAAATGCTATTGCTAATGAAGGAAAGTAAAATACTATTGATCATGAAGGAAATCACTACATAAAGCCTATTCCCTTGGCTTGGTTTTTCCTTGTGGAAACAGAATGACAACTTGTACCATCGGTTCTCCAGTGTCCCTCGGCTACTTTGACACTTAGTCGTACCTTTTTGTTCTAGTTGACACTAGGTTGCACCATGTTGGGGTAGATAATGGTCCTCCAATGGCCGTTCCTTGTAAAATGGGTGATCCTTTGGTGCCCGATGGAGACTGAGAGCCAGCTTGGAAACAGATTTTACGAGAGCAGTCACACTGAATGACCATTCCTGGCCTTCAAAGTCAGGGGGCCAAGAGTTGCAGGTGATAGCATTGACACTGCATGGCAAGAATTGGATAGCTATAGGTGATAATGATTCCAACTATTAACTTGGCAGATTATGATTGTCGCATGCTACAAAAAATCTTGATCCTCCAATGGCCATTCCCTGTAAAATGGGTGATCCTTTGGCGCCCGATGGAGACTAAGAGCCAGCTTGGAAACACATTTTACGAGAGCAGAATGACCATTCCTGGCCTTCAAAGTCAGGGGGCCAAGAGTTGCAGGTGATACCATTGACACTGCATGGCAAGAATTGGATAGCTATAGGTGATAATGATTCCAACTATTAACTTGGCAGATTATGATTGTCGCATGCTACAAAAAATCTTGATCCTCCGATGGCCGTTCCCTGTAAAATGGGTGATCCTTTGGCACCTGATGAAAACTGAGAGCCAGCTTAGAAACACATTTTATGAGAGCAGTCACACTGAATGACCATTCCTAGCCTTCAAAGTCAGGGGGCCAAGAGTTGCAGGTGATAGCATTGACACTGCATGGCAAGAATTGGATAGCTATAGGTGATAATGATTCCAACTATTAACTTGGCAGATTATGACTGTTGCATGCTACAAAAAATCTTGATCCTCTGATGGCCATTCCCTGTAAAATGGGTGATCCTTTGGTACCCGATGGAGACTCAGAGCCAGCTTGGAAACACATTTTACAAGAGCAGTCATTGAATGACCATTCCTAGCCTTCAAAGTCAGGGGGCCAAGAGTTGCAGGTGATAGCATTGACACTGCATGGCAAGAATTGGATAGCTATAGGTGATAATAATTCCAATTATTAACTTGGCAGATTATGATTGTCGCATGCTACAAAAAATCTTGATTTTTGACATGGTGAAGATCAAGCAGCTTGTGAATTCTGGCTGCTGACTTGGCAAGGATCAGATAGGCTTGATGCTCACTGAGATCACAATGTTTGGTTGGAAAGTGCTATAAAAGATTACATTGGCTAACCTATCAGACATCCAACGATTGAACGGGAGGATTATGGTAAAGAACTCAAACCTATTGTACGGCCCAAATTGGCGCCCCCCCCCCCCCCCCCCCCCCCCCCCCCCCCCCCCCCCCTTTGACCCTTGGCTTTGAAGATCCAATCCATAATTTTTACTACGTAGGCCTTGACGATTCATTTTCAAACTACATTTTTCCTATTGGAATAATTATTTAATGTTGTATATCTTGTTGACTTTGCCTTTTTCCTGCTATGTTAGGTGCTATTGACGATTGTGTGTAACTTTTGTGCTTTCTGATCCTCCAAAGTCACACATGAGTTTGTTGGCAAGTTTGTAGTGTCCATTTTTTGAATGCACAAATGGTTGCTTACCTTTTTCCAAGACAAATACTAGGATGAAGCACTTATACTTAAAATTGATCAGCTAGCAAGCAATGACAGTGGAGTGGATGTTGCAATACAATGCACATGAAGGCAAGACGAAACGATGTACTATGTGACCGTTGGATATCCGCGTGTAAAATAGTGAGGATGGGCTTGTATGCATCTTCAAAGCAATTTCAAAGCAAGGCACTTTTTTTGTTATTTTTCAAAATACATATTGATTTCCATAGCACAACTCGTTACAAGCTTGTGACTTCATCAAATTTTATACTAGAGTAGCTGCGAGTGGCATCGTATCGAGAACACCTTATATTGTGCCTTCAATTCTTAGTAGCTTGTATTTTTTGTGCCCCTTTGTATTTATTTAATTATGAAATTGCATGTTATACACAATTGATATAACCTTGTAGAAGGAGGCCTCGTGATTCGATCATTTTCCCCCCCTTCTTTTTGTGTGCAAAACTCACAATTGTGAGTGATCGTATTATAAAGTCACCAATTGATTAGAAATTAGCCTCAAGCTCAATCCGAATATTGAGGGACATAGGGTTACAATTGGGCTTAGTCATCCGATCGTGCACTTTTTTTCCTTCTTGAGAGATGTATATTTAAGGCATTCTGTAGTTGTAGACCATTGAAATTGTTGTTTAGGCAATCATATTTGTTTAGCTAAACTCATCTTTTTTTTTTGGATCTTTTTTGTTTCATGGATAGATCTAATGGCAATCCTTGTGATTTTATCACTTGTTCAAATTAGATGAACCTAAGCATCTCCTCTTATTCCAAACTTACTGGTCCAACCTTTATTATATTCAATACTTCATGGGATACCTCCTCGGAACCCATCCTCAAGCTCCAATGCTATGCTAGGATTCATCTCTAGTAAAAGGCGGATGGGAGATTTGAACTCACAACATTCGCGTGAACTCCTGAAGTTTAACTCACCTAGCTAACCCGACATTCAGCATTTGATGCTGCCTCAAGTGATTCACAAGATGGAAACAAACAATTTTACCTGCTCTATGCCCATAGCCCCCATCAATCGCCCTCTCATCTCCCTCCCTCCCTCTCTCTCTCTCTCTCTCTCTCTCTCTCTCTCTCTCTGCGCCTGCATCTGCCAAGATTCACCAATATTGGCTTTTTCCTGAATCGTGGGCACATACTCCTCTAAAAGAAATGAAAAAATACCACCTTCTTGCACTCCAATGTAACAACTTTGCTACATTATCGTCCTTCTCCGTTCCTTTCTATAGTACACTTGATGAACTCGAAGAACTCATCTTCACGTAACCTACCACTCCATGCCTTCTTGATACCTTGCGGTCCACTCAAAACTGGAGACTTTGTAGCTACATTCTCACCCTCCGTTCATTTTCTCAACTAAAGGTTTGAAAATTTGAAAGTGAGTGAGTAGCTCACTCTTTCTCCTCCATGAAGTATGCTATAGTAAGTGCTCCATGAAGTATGCTATAGTCAGTGAGCACCTAAAGTTTCCTTGTGTGATCAATGAATATAGCATAAAACCCACTTCCTCCCATAGATATTGTATCTACTAGACCAAGTGTTGATTCCTCTTATATTCTTTTTTTTTGGCATTTCCAAAGGGCAAAGGCCATAGAGATGACTGTTCTTTTTGACTGGCTAAAAATATGAGTAATTTTTTTGGATTTTTTAAAAAATTTGTGAGTGCTGTAGTGAGCACTCAAGAGAAAGTTATGAGTGGTAGTGATGGGCTGTGAGGATCTCATCTTTTCTCTCAAAAGATACCGAGATAAGATTTTTTTGTACTTCTATTATTCAATGTTCTAAAAAATAGAGTCCTCTTTTTTTGTGCACCGATGCAATCTCCAAGACCAAATGTCGGGTGTGTAAATCCAAAGGTTTTCAGTGAGGCTATGGTCACATGAGGCTTAGTTATCAATTATCTGAATTGATAACTAAGCCTCATTCTTGGTCAAATGCAAAGAAGAGCATTAAATGAATAACTATGCCTACCCTTTGTAACTATGCTGATTTTGGCATAGTCGTGAAGTTCAAGGCATAGTTGGGAGGTTGAATGAATAAGAGTGCATCCGCACGTAGAGCTGGAGGGACTAAAGTGTCAGGACACCGGCAAGGCCGGACTATACAAGGGCAGGGCCGGGCTAGGCGATGTGGAACGGGGAGTCCAACTAGGGCAAAGGGCCAGGGGCTTTGCTATATAATGGGTGGTTGGGTGGTGGACTCTCACGCTTAGCTTCCCTTGTTTTACACTGGTATCAGAGCTAAGTGCCTATTTTGGGAAAGGAGAAGGCGTGGTGATTTCTAGCCACACAAAGCCTTGCATGTCGTGGTCCAATACTGTGGGGATCACCCCTTGCCAAGGAAGTCGACGAAGAGAAGCTCCGTGGGCACGCGAGCTTGGCAAGGAGAGCCGCAGGGTGCAGGAGCACCAAACCGACGGCGCGCGGGCTCATCATAGGCGCAAAGGCTTGTTGGTCATTTCTCGACACACACAGGGCCGAAGCCCCTCGTGCATTGCATCGTCCGCCCCCGGCGCTCCAAGCACCTGCGTGCTACCTGCTCACGGCCATAGCCAACTGTTCGTTTTATTTTCCCACTTGAAGGCGCCCAACCCCCTTAGGGGTAATGGCCATACACAAAACTTAAGCATAAGGGGTGGTACCCACAGTGGGTACCCCACCCCCCCCCTACTCCACTCCACGTGCGAGTACGGAAAGGCCGGAAAAGACGGCATCGACAGAGCCGGCACACATTTAGACACAAATTTTCTGTGTATTACGCAGAAACTCAGAGATTTCAAGACCACCAATTTGGCGGAGTTGCAGTACAAGTTTTTGGTGAAATCAATTACCGCTTTCAAGCCTAATTGATTTGGTTATCAAGAACTTGTGCAATTCCATATACGGCGGACAATTCAAATCACTCTCCACCGGACTACTCTCGATTTTGATAGAGTTAGCAAGGCTCATTATACTTGCGAGTGCTCTCAATATCAGGTATTTTTTCTGAGTACTCCTTGCACCGCATTATGTAGCCATGGATTCAGATATCAATATGACATTCAATTTTGAGCAAAGTACTCCTGATCCTGCCAATGATGGCCCGCGGCCAGATCCTCTCAAGAAGAGTACCCGCGATGCTACGACAAGTGAAGATACTTATGAATTGCTCGATATTCAAGAATTTCATGCACTTCAGACACGCATGACAGTCATGGATGAAAATTATAAAGCTTTAAATAAGAATGTTACTAAACTATCCACATTAGTAATTCAATTAATGCATCAGCAGTCTAAGAGTCTTGCTGACACGCACATGCATGAGCACGTTGCCACACAAGGGCACGGCATTTCTAATCTAGGGCAAGGCCCAAATGCTGATACGTTGCATACTCTCACTGCAAAAGAGGTGGATGAAATGTTAAAGAACACCAAACCACCGATTTTTAAGTGAGAAGACCGAGACCGCAATAAGGATGCAGTGAATATCTTTCTCAGCAAGTGGGATGGAATTCACGCCTTACGGCGTACTCCGGATGCAGTCAGAGCTCTGCAAACGAGCTTAACTCTGGAAGGCAAGGCCTACAAATGGTGGATGTCTCTCAAGGAGAAGAACATCATACCATAGAGTTGGGCAGCTTTTGAAGCAATGCAAGGAATGTTTGCCTACAAACGAGGCCAATCAGAATTGGACAGCTTGGGACACATGTCCCATACGCCAATACCCATCACTCCTTGAATATAGCTCTCACTATCGGGATGTTATACTCAAGTTGGAAGGCTTAGATACCTTTCAACAAGTACGGGGGTTCATACGAGGTCTGACACCCGAGCTTAAGAAGTATGTCAAGGCCCAAGACCCTAAAACACTTGAGGAAGCCACAGTGAAAGCACATATTCATGATGATCCTGATGAAAAGAAAACACATAATAGTAACGTGCCTGCTAATCTACATGGTAATACACGCACTCAGTATGGGCATAATAAAAGAAAATTTCTAGTTGCAATTCAGATGCATCTAAAAAACCCAAGGGGTCCACAGGTCCTCTCTCTCCTGAGAACTTTGATAAAGCAAAGAAAAAAATTATGTTTTCAATGTTTAGGAAGAGGTCATGGAAAAAAGGATTGTCCCAAGGTGAAATCTGCTGATCAGAGCAAGGAGAAAGCAGTGCATACGGTGCAACTACGGTCTCTTGAGTCTTCCTCACGATTCTCTATAGTGGAAGTAACGCACACTGAGGTGGTGCATGAATGCTGTCTCACAGCCTCCATGTGGCAACCAACCTTTGGACCACATGAGTTAGTACGTATCCACGAATATCTGCAAGGGCACAAGGTGCGCATCTTGGTAGATGACGGTGCTACTCACAATTTCATCAATTACGGACTGGTGAAAAAACTCAAACTGCCTCAAACTCCGAGTACCCACCGCTACAAGGTAGCAATGATGAATGGACATGATACTGAAATATGGGATACTCAATGCCGAGCTGTTCCATTGGAAGTACAAGGGTACTCCACATGTTTGGATTTTCAGGTTATGAACATGGAAAGGGCGATGTGGTTCTTGGTAGGGAGTGGTTGCATAGCCTAGGACCATCACTGAAGCGTAGCTATGAGCACAACAACTTGATGTTTGAATCCCATGGCTCACATGTGTTGTTGTCAGGAGAAAAAGATATACCTTCATCACCACTAATTTGTACCGCTGAGCTTATGCAGCTCGTTTCTGACAATGAAATAGATCAGATTTTCTTGTGTTACTCACTGTCTCATTTTCTTTCTAACATTGAGTCTGTTGAACATTCCTCAACGCCGCATGCTTCTCTCTCCTCTATTCCACCAATTGCTAATTCTAAACAAGCAAACGTTGTTAGTCAATTACAAGAATTATTAAAGGAATTTCAAGATGTATTTCCTAAGGATTTTCCATCAGGATTACCGCCGACACAATCAATACAACATAGCATTGACGTGGCTGCAGGCTGTAAACCTGTTAGTAAACCACCTTACCGTATGAGTTATTCAGAAGCTGCTGAGGTGGAATGTCAGCTTGCTGACTACCTTAGAAGAGGGTTTATACAACCTAGTTCTTCACCATGGGCTTCGCCTATCCTCTTAGTGAAGAAAAAGGACGGCAATATGCGCATGTGCGTAGACTACTGTGTCTTAAACGCGGTTACAGTTAAGAACAAATACCTATTGCCCAGAGTAGATGATTTGTTTGATAAGCTCACTCATGCTCGCATTTTTACGAAAATAGACTTGCGGTTAGGATATCACCAAGTCCGTATTCGACTGCCGATATACCTAAAACTGCATTTCGAACACGGTTTGGACATTACGAGTTTTTGGTGATGCCCTTTGGGTTAACCAATGCGCCCGCAACATTCATCACACTTATGGATAGTGTCTTGAAGCCCTATTTGGGCAAATTTGTCATTGTTTTCCTCGATGACATCCTAGTCTATAGTGCTTTTGAAGAAGAACACTTACAACATCTTAGGCAGGTGTTTGAGTTGTTACGCACAAACAAATTATATGCCAAGGAATCTAAATGTGATTTTTGAAAAGATGAAATTCATTATTCAGGGCATGTTATTTCAGCTAACGGGCTATACATGGATCAATCCAAAGTGGATACGATCCAGAAATGGCCTCCTCCTAAAAATCTGGAAGAATTATAGATATTTTTAGGATTTGCAGGTTTTTATCGAAGGTTCGTTCAAAACTATGCTCAAATTGCTGTTCCTATGACGGATCAACTAAAAGGCAAAGGTAAAGCTTTTAAGTGGGGATCCGCTCAACATCACAGTTTCGATACGCTCAAGGATGCATTAGCTACAGCTCCTATACTAGCTATTGTAGATCCTTTGAAACCATTTGTTTTGGAAACAGAGGTCAGTGACTGTGCTATTAGACCAGTCCTGTTACAAGATGGACGGTCGATTGCATTTGAAAGCAAGAAGCTTGATGCAACTTAGCAGAACTATTCTGCTTACGAATGTGAACTCTATGCAATAGTGTCTGCCTTAAAAACATGGCAGCATTATCTGTATGGTGCTGAGTTTGAGATTGTGTTTGACCATGAAAGCATCAAATGGTTTACACAACAAATGGATTTGAAGGGTCAAAAAGCTAGGTGGGCCGAGATTCTTTAGGAATATGACGCCAAACTAAGGTATCACAAAGGCCGATACAATGTAGTGGCAGACGCTCTAAGTCGAATGCCAGAGATCAATTCGCTATTGTTCACGGAACGTAGTGAATATTTAGATTCTCTCAAAGGCAAATATGAGCATGATGAAGCATATTCCAAAGTGTGGAGCCATGTTCAAAAGAGGGATCCTTCTCACTCCAATGACGGTAGTGTACAGTTAACCTCCACACCTAGTTCTCCTTTATCAAGTGATGAACTACAGCGATGGAAGCATTTTACCATTGACAATGGGTACCTACTCCATAAGGGGAGAGTTTGTGTACCGACGGAAATAGACATTCGGCGCCAAATTCTTTATGAATGTCATGATAATCCAAGTGCAGGGCACCCGGGGATTAGAAAAACTTATGCTCTCGTACGACGACAGTTTTACTGGCCAGGTCTACATGGCTTTGTTCAAGCTTACATCTTGCATCGCCAAAAATGTCAAGTTAACAAAGCAGAGCGCCTGAAAACAGGAGGACTCTTACATCCTTTGGAGATTCCCAATGGAAAATGGGAAAGCATCTCTATGGATTTTATTGTAGGTTACCAACCACTGTACGAGGTCATGACTCAGTATGGGTGGTCGTAGACATGTTGACTAAACTATGTAAGTTTATTCCGACCAAATCAATGGTTAAGACACCAGAACTAGCCAAGTTATTTGTGGACAATCTATACAAATTGTATGGTTTGCCAAGTAACATTGTTAGTGACCGTGATCCCAAGTTTAATAGGCACTTTTGGAGAGCTGTATTTAAACGATTGGGTACACAACTAAACCTTAGTATAGCCGATCATCCAGAAATGGATGGTCAGACAGAATGGGTTAACTAGGTGCTAGAGGATATGCTAAGAGCATACGTCAGCAAAAAACAGTCAGACTGGAAAGAATACTTACCTATTCTCGAGTTTTCCTACAACAGTGCTAAGCATGTCACAACAGGTTTTAGTCCTTTCATGCTCATGTACGGGTTTCAACCTAGGTCCCCAATTACGGTGGGGTTGGCAACCGAAAAACTCCAACAGGTTAAGGATTTTCTCCAAGACCACATGGATATGTTGAAACTTGCTCGTCAAAATGTCCGGCAAGCACATGATCGGTGTAAGAAGTACGCTAATGAGAAACGTTGGCAAGTTACCTTCGAAGAAGGGGAGGAAGTATTTTTACGTGTGCCAGAACATTCAGAAAGTCTGAAAACTGGGCCGGCACCTAAATTATCTCCTCGATATTGTGGGCCTTTCAAAATACTCAAGCGAGTAGGTGATCGTGCCTACAAATAATTACTACCTTCACATTCTTGCATTCATCCACTGTTTCATGTAAGCCGTTTACGTAAGCGGTTACATGGGGATGACAATGTCATTGACCAATAGGTTTTGGTTGATTTCATTGAACCTCCTACCTTATCGCATGAACCTGAACGTGTTCTTGATTATCATGAGTTGCGTACACGTCATCTCGTACGTCAACAAGCCTTAATCAAGTGGAAAGACCGACCTGAAGAAGGTGCCACTTGGGAAAACATTAGTGTTCTTAAGAAGAAGTTCCCCACTTTTGTTTTCGAGGACGAAAACTCCTCTTAAGGGGGGAGCAATGTCAGGACACCGGCAAGGCCGGACTAGACAAGGGCAGGGCCGGGCTAGGCGGTGTGGAACGGGGAGTCCAACTAGGGCAAAGGGCCAGGGGCTTTGCTATATAATGGGTGGTGGACTCTCAGGCTCTAGCTTCCCTTGTCTTACATAAAGCATGCATCACTTTATTTGTATCAGTTTGTCTGCAAGAAGCATGCTGTGGTGTCACATAGCTTGGAAATGAAGAATGCTTAGGCTAACTCTACCAAATACGACAAAGGTAGACTTGCGAAGGCTTCATTAAATGAATCCTTACAAAATACCTGATCGCAAAAGTACCCAGTCTTCCTCTCCATGCGAATGCGCTCTAACTAAGCCTTGTGTGACCATGCAAGAAGTTTAGTTATTCATATAATGCTCTGTCTGGGCATAGTTGGTATATTTATCTATTTCTGATAACTAAGCCTCGCGTGACCATAGCCTACTAATTGGTTCCTTAATTTCATGTACACTTGGAGAAGATGTCGAGCGTCCTCAACTATATCTAACACGGGCATGTGAGATGGGATCAAAGGCTTCCATCACTTTTGGGCCTCGACATTAGGCGAACGCCGTAGATGTTGTCGCAAAAGTAAACTTGGATACCCGAGTTTACAAAAATACCCGAGTTTACTTTTTGCTGCCTCGATACTTTTGCACATCAAAACTCCATGGAAATGTGTACGTTCCACAGGTGACATGCGCGGGCGAGGTGGATAGGCCACATGGTCCTCAAACCCCACTTTGAAGGTTCAATCCCTTGGGTTGGGGGGAAGGGGCAAAGCAAACTCGGGTACCCGAGTTTACATTGTCCACGAAAGCCCGAGATCTACAGTCCTCAATCATCCCACCGTAGATCCCATCTCCTCCCATGCCCATGTGAGATATAGGCGAGGAATGTGGAGGGAATGATGGAGGGATTTTTTATTGAGTGCGTTATGTCGCTATAATCATTAATTGACAAAATGATAAGAGAGACCAAATCCATTAAGCGGACGAGCTCCATTGGCAGCCACTCTAGAGTCACTACGGCATTCGGGGCTCCACCTCCATGCAGTGCTTGTGTCCTCTAGTACCTCCTAAATCGAGGACTAATGCAAACTTTCACGGATCCACCTCCATGTAGAGCTCCTGCGAGTCTTTTCCTTTTGCATCATCTCAGATGCTTCGTTATCTGATGAGTAAAAAAGCCAAAGCAACACAACAATCTCTCTCTCTCTCTCAAAAGCTCCTAGCTTGTCTCTCACAATAGATTAAAGATAAGAAGAACAATGATTCAAGCCTATGAAAGCGACGATTGGAGGAGAGAAACCATGTCTTTTTTCAGTATTTGAGCTTGATCTAATGCTTTTGCACGTTTGGAGAGTGGGGTGCATGCAGGGTAATGTTGCTATCTACATGGTCGACCAACGATTGAGGTGAAGGAAGGTTTCTCATGGTTAGCCTCTCTCTCTCTCTCTCTCTCTCACTCTCTCTCTCTCTCATGGCTTGTGCACATGTTGCTATGGTGTTTGTGCTATCTGTGTGTGTGTGAAATGATAGAGAGAGAAATCTGCATTTATGGTAAAGATGCAAATAGACATTCAGATGGGTTTCTCTACGAGTTACGTAAAATGGATGTGGCCTTGCATAAATGAGAGATGAAAGATCAAGAAGTTAGAACTAGGCAAAGTAAGTGTAAGCTCAAAGATTGAGGGATGCAAACAAAGTGTGAATCAGCACAAAGGAGAAGCAACAACAACACCAACAACCACAACAAGAGCATCCAAATTTGGTAAATAATCCATTGTCCACATGAGCTATTAGCTATGTAGAAACATTGAGTAGCAAAAGGTTCGAGCATCAAGCACGCAATACATGGATTAATGCATCCAATACTTAATGTATATGCGCGTATGTCGCACGTGTCAATGCAAGGAACTTGCCGATACACCGTGTGCGAGCCACAAATGGCTCCAAGCACACAACAAGCCTAAACTAGTAAGCTCAAAGATGGCGTTGGTGTGTCACTCACCGCTCTACGCTTCCTGTCGTGGAGGATTCCTTGCCGCGAAGAAGAGGGAGACGCCACTACGCCGCGCTCAACCGCCTCACCGCTGTCATGCCACCGCAATGCTTGATCGCACACACTCTCTCTCTCTCTCACGCATACACACACACAAGGAGATGAAGAAGAAGAAGATGGAGATGGAGCAAGAGCACTCTTCAATTGCACAAATGAGAGAATAAGTGAATTTTAGGTTTAGTTGACTTTTATATGAGCTCACCCCATTCACACTTGGGCGCCCATGCTTAGCCAACTAATCCCTTGAATGTTCCAGTTAGAGTGTGCCTCTCATCGGCGATCACTCTTACCCTTTTCCTATTGGACCGACAAGCCCGATACCTGACTCTACCAAATAAATAATACAATGTCCGTCGTAGGTGATAGGAATGTGCGTGAGGGTTAACATGCCCCCCTTCCTGATGTAGATTCCGTCCTCGGAAGCTATTGAGTTGAAGCTCGTTCGTCGAAGTGGAAGAGCTTTTGAGATGAATGTCCTTAGCTTCCTTCAATCACTGCAAAATCAAACAACATTGGCACAATAATTGCATTCTCATAAGCAATTAAAAAGCATATGCAGTTGTAGGCAGACAATTTGATTGGTAACAGAATTTTAAACCATTTGTCAGCAATAAACATTAAATTTCAAATATAATCAAACGCATAAACAACTGAAAAGGTAAAAAATTAAACAAGTCTGGGGTCGCTAATTTAACGGTCGAAAGACACTAAAGATTGACTATTAATACCATGGGTAAGCTTCTCAATTTGCTCTGGTTAATTAAGTTGTTTAATCGCGAGAGCCAAGTATTTCATGTTCGAGGGCTGACTAGAGGCTATACCTAGAAGACCTTGTAGTTAAGCTACGATAAAAAGAATTTCTCATGAAATCATCGCCTGACTAATTACCTTTTCTTTGACCCCCCAAAGTCTTTTCACATTGTTTCAATTTTGATGTGTGTGCTTATTTTGTATGCCTTGGGTTTTTTGCTTTTCAAGGTAAAGCGCCCACACTGGGAACCTCTAGGGCTCTAGTACCATAGGCAATACATGTGAGTGAAGTATCAAACAAGTTGAGATTTCTCTTCCAGCTGAAGATTTTACATTGTGGCATTTTGATTTTTTGTTTGTTCGTTTGCAGCATTTTAATTTTGTAACTTTGGGGGGTCATATATCACTGTTACACCTCCCCAGGCTCATCACACTAGTAAACTCCCTTTATAATACTTAAGCTAAAGGTCAATAGGGACTAAGCCCACTAGAAAGACCTAGTACATTTCACACAATGCTGCATAAATTGGATTAAGAACCTAAGTAACCATTAATTATTAGGAAGGCATTCCCCATGCTATTAAGAGAAGATCTCTAACACCTAACTTGGTCAAACTAGCTTAGTCGGACTGCTTGATTTTTAAACCTAGACAAGTGATTATGACAAAATTACATTGAATTTAATGTTTGATACTAAACAAAGGCACTGAATATTATGCTACCAATCACAATCAAAGCAGACAAACATGGATGCAAAAAGATAAGGGGCAATGCTAATGGATAAGAAACACCTGTTTGTGTCGATGGTCGCGCTTGATTTGAAGTGTGAATGAGAGAAAGATCCCATGAAGGTCCAAATCCTAACAATAGCAACACGTTCCTGTACACACTAAGAAACATAAAGAATACCTCTAGGAGGCACATCAGTGGGAAAAGGTACCAACACTTATTGAATACAATTAGAAAACATAAGGAACCCTAACCTAATTATTTGCACTCCCCCTAGAGAGTCAAGGGAATAGGATATTGTAGAGATTGGGAGGAAACACTAAGGCTAAACCCCTATCCTCGTCATCGAGATAAACAAAGTCATCATCCATGAGACCATTTGTGCCATCCGTGTAGTCATGTAAATCTTCTTGTTCATCATAGGTACCCATGTTTACTAAGAAGGTCACTAGACGCCTATAGTCATCTTGGCCAGAAGGGTAGGCTTGTGCAATGGGAGAAATGCTCTCTACTAAGTATGGATCAGTCGTGGTCAAGAGACGTATCAGCCATTCTAACTCCTCGAAATTTCTCTCACATGCTAGCGTACCTACCAAATCCCATTCACATGAAAGCACCGGAAAGACCATGTGAAACATTTCTGAAAAGTAATGAGGGTACCTCTCACCCAAGGCAGGAGTGGATGACTCTAGCGTAATAGCCATATCTGTACACACAATTAGATGATGGTTAAAGTGCAAATATTACAAGGGTCGTGTTCTTGTGCATAATGTGTTTTTATGATTTTGTGTTATGGCTCTTTCTCTTTTACTTTTTTATCTTGTTTTTGTGAGTATAAGGCTTTATATATACATTCCCTAAGATTGGGGATTAAGAGGTCAGGGAGGAAGGTTGAGAGGGAAGCAAGTGAATGATGGATGTCATCAAACACTCCCCCCTTCCTTGGGTAGATCATACCTTTTGGAATGATGTCGTCACCTTTTGAAACTAATTGTTCCAAGTTGTTATGGATGAAGGCTTTAACCAATAGTTTCGACCGTCATATGCATTTCATCTAGTTGCAAGGGTGGTAAGGTACTCTCCCATGATTTTATTTGCAACACTGTTGTAGGTGGTGAACTTACAACGGGAGGTGCAAACTCTTTCTTGCTTGTATGGATATGTACAATGGTAGGTGGAGGTTGTGTCGAAGCTTCTATTTCCGTATAGGAACTAATTGAAGAGCAAGAAGCTTCATTTGATTTCCCTGTTCCTGAGCTAGGTGGAACAAATCGTTCTTTCTTTGGTACCCAAACTAGCTCTGGAGCAGGTGTGTAACATTCCGTGATTTTTTCCTTTCCGCGATCTTCAATTTGTTTTGGAGCCACAGGATTGAGTTCACATGGGCCGGTGACAAGTAAGAGCACAATTTACGTTTTGGCACCCAAATTTGATCATTTCCTTCATAGTAGCCTTGGGCTTCCAATAGCTTTTTAGGATTCCAACGCAACATTTCTTTACATTTCTTGGGGCGAATGGGACGTCTCTTACTAGGCTCTTGCCTTTTAGCACTGGCTATGGTCGCTAAAGAAGCTTTAGGGACCCACTTGTATGTTTTGTTTGTTATATTGGGATGGGTCTTGTGTGTCTCAAGCTTTATTTCAGCTACATCAGTTGAAGCTCTAGAGACTTGGGCTATGGGGACATATGGTTCAACCTCTTGGACATGTAATGTTTTGGGTTTTATTTCCTTAAGAGGCAATATCTCAGGGACTATGGCTTGAGTGGCAAGGCTAAGAGTTGGTTTCTGTGTTGTGACACCCCCTGTCCCCCAATCAATAGTGCATTTGGTGGCTATCATCCACGTGCGTCCTAGGTTTATATTACCCTCCATAGTTCCAACACGCATGACCAAAAAGTCTTGAGCTACAACCCCATTGTCATAACTGAGAGAAGTGTGCTAGATTCCAAAAACCGGAGTTTTTTTCTTGTTGACACCCTTGACTTGGATAATACTCTCAGATAGAGGTGGCTTCCCTAACTGACACCACACCCCATATGATAGCAGATTATATTTAGCACCCGTGTCCAATAAGGCGTTATATAGCACTTTTCCATAGGTGCTGTTTAGCTCAATAGGGTATCGTAGAGGTGTGTCAGAGTCCAACCAATCCTCGTCGATTTCAATGTGGAATGCATGTGTGACTCCAAGGTTAGCCTCTCGTTTTTGTCTTATACGTTGTTGTCGCTCCTTAGCCTCAGCTTGAGCTTGTATCTTCTTCAATTCTATTTGTGCCTTGGCTGCCTTTTTTGTATGGATGGCACATAGATCCTCTTGGCTTAAAGGATCATAGTATCTTTTAAATTTGATCCCATTGAGGAATCCAATGGTTTCAACTCCATCAAGAGTCTCCACACGAATGGTTCCTTGTGGGGTGATCTCACATACTCTATATGGTCCTTTTCCCGCATATTTCAACTTTTTCTTTTTGTTACGCACTCCATACATAAGGACTTTATCACCAACATTGATATCTTTGTTCTTTAGATGACGGTCAAACAATTTCTTCCTCCTATCTTTCTCCACAAGTGCATTTTGCACAGCTAATTGCCTCTCTTCATCTAGCCTTTCAAGGATATATAATCGCTCAACTAAGGGGTTACCATCCCAACCTTCTTGAGAAGCTACTCGAAGACTAGGAACGACAAACTCCCATGGCATAACCGCTTCTTGGCCATACACCATCTTAAACGGTGTGCAGTTAATGGCAACTTTGTATGCAGTACGATAAGCCCATAGAGTTGATGTAAGCTTTAAATCCCAATCTGTGCGATGAGCTTCCACTGTTTTGGTCAAGATAGAGATTAAGGTCTTATTGGTGCTCTCAGGTTGGCCATTTGCTTGTGGATAATAAGGTGTGGACTTATGGTCAGCTATCATAAAGTTGGTAGTGAGTTCTTTTATTACTCCATTTATAAAATGAGTACCATTGTCACTCACAATCTCAAAGGGACAACCAAATCTTGTAATAATGTTCTCAAAGAGAAACTTGGCGGTTGACCTTGCATCGGCCTTACGTGTCGCCTTGGCTTCCGCCCACTTTGTCACATAGTCAGTGGCAACGATAATATATCGAGATTGAGTGCTACGAGCTGCCAAACTAATTGGGCCTACAAAGTCCAAACCCCATTTTTCAAATGGTTGAGTCACTTTAACAGGATGTAAGGGCATCCTATCCTTTCGTTGTGTGATCTTGTAACGTTGGCATTCATCACATCCTTTGGCAAAAAGTGATGCATCCTTAAATAAGGTTGGCCACCAATAACCTAATTGCAACACCTTTCTAGCTGTTAGTTCGCCTGAGAAATGTCCCGACTATACCCATGTGGGATTCTTGCAGTATGTATAAATACTCATCCTCACAGGCACAATGTCTAAGAATATCATCCTTCCCTAGCATGTAGAGAGTTCCTGCAATGAGAGAGTAAGGTTCACATTCTTTTAATAGTTTTTGAGCTATGTCTTTATGAAGCTCTTTGGCGGGAAAACCATTAACTAGAAAGTTCACAATCTTCTCACTCCATTCAGGTATGGTTTCGACTAGGAATAGAGAAGTATCGGGCAACTCATCATCGACTCCAGTAGGGGCTTCACCATTGGGTATGCGAGACAAATGATCCGCCATGATATGTCTTTTACCAAGTCTCACCACAACGATAAAATCAAACTCAAGGAGAATTAACAACCATCGTGTAATTCTTCAAGTGGAACAAGGTTTATTTACTAGATACAACAAGGCTTGATGATCAACATAGAACACAAACTTGTTGGCCAGAAGGTAGTAGCGAAATTTCTTCATTGCATAAATCATACCTAAACCTTCTCGCTCTGTAGTGGTGTAGTTTCTCTCGGCATCATTCAATTGATGACTTGCAAAGCTAATGGGGTAGTCCAGTTTATGTTCTCCTGGTTGAGCTAGAACACACCCAATAGCAAAGTTTGATGCATCAATATGCACATGGAAAATTACATTCCAATCGGGCACTCATAGAATAGGAGCGCTAGTCAAGGTCTTTTTCAATGACTCATAAGCATGGTCACACTCCGCAGTCCATTGAAACTCAATAAGAAGCTTGTACAAAGGACGAGCTATCTCGGCAAAGTATAAAATAAACCATTGGTAATAACCAACATGGCCCATGAAACTTTGAACTCCTTTATAGTTTGTAGGTGGTGGCAATTCAGCAATAGCTTTAATTTTGCTCTCATATGTGGAAATCCCATTTTTGGACACTATATGCCCTAAAATGACTCCATGTTTAACCCAAAATTGGCATTTGAAAGGGTTTAAGGAGATGCGATACAATCTACACTTCTCAAACACTTTTCGTAAGCATGATATATGTTCTTTCCAAGAGGAATAAACACAAAGGTCATCTAAGAAAGCTTCACAAAACTCCCTCAAATATTCTCTAAAAGCAGTGTTTATTAATCTTTGAAAGGTAGCAGGGGCATTGGTTAAGCCAAAAGCCATAACACGAAATGTGAACACTCCAAATTCGGTTATAAAGGCTGTTTTAGCTTGGTCCTCCAGCACAATTGTGATTTGATTGTAGCCAGAGTACCCATCTAAAAAGCTATAAGCTTCCTTCCCTGCAACTCTTTCAAGCATGTGTTCTGAATATGGCAAGGGGTAATGGTCCCTCCTAGTGGTGGCATTGACCTTCTTGAGATCCACGCACACTCTGAGTTTCCCATTCTTTTTTGGCACAATCACTATTGGAGACACCCATTCTGAGTGCTCAATAGGGTATATGAATCCGTATTCCACAAGCTTTTCAATCTCTTCTTGAATGATTTTTGCATATTTAGGATTCATTGGGTAGGGTCGTTGCTGAACTGGTTTAGCCATGCTATTCATGGGGATTGTGTGTTGCACCACGAAAGGTGGAACACCTTTTATATCATGATATGTCCAGGCAAATATATCCCTGAATTCCTTGAGAAGTTCTTTAAGTCCACACTCCTCAGTCTCGGTCAGATCTTGGGCAATGAAAACAGGTTTAAACTCTTCTCTTGGGTCTGCTAACTCTATTTCCTTAACTATCACTGGACCATCATAGACTCCATTGCTCCCATCGATAGGTTTTCTTTGAGCCTTTGTATACACAACCTTACGTTTGTCTGTGGTATAGGATTTGAAATGTTCAGGTGCACGGTGTAAGTCTGTGGGGTCCTGTTGTTCTGTGGACTGTGATTTAACTTCTGATTCCTTTTGTTGTTGAGCTAACTCTCGATTTTGTCGTCTCCTTACGGTACGGCTCAACTTTGGCTTCTTTGTAGCCTCTAGTTTTGTGATGTCAATGGGTTGTGGACTACACCACATAACTCTTTGAAGGTATTCACCCCAGTTATCTACCAACTTCCGATGAGCATCACATGCCCCTATATAATTAATCCATTCTGCGGTAGATTTCTTTTCATTTATTCTAGCACGCATATTTGCTCGATATCGTCGCCTCTTATATCTCTTACTCTTCTTGTTTAATTTTTGATTACAACAGATCTCTAGTGAAGAGTCACTAGATGAATCACTACTTGTGTCTTCTGCTCCCTTGGATAGATTGTCATCTAGGGTATGTTGGGGTATAGGCGCCTGTGCCTTGCCCGGCCGCCTAGAGTCTGGGCGCCCACTGACTTGTATACCTTATACATAGCATAAGTGTATAGGGGGCTGCTCACTCTTTGAGTCTCCCCACCCATATCTGTGTGTCGTGTGTCTCCTTCTCTCTCTCTCACTCTCCGTCTGTGGTGCTTCCCGATCCCCTTCAATTGGTATTAGAGAGTAGGTGCGGAGGGAGCGTGTGTGTGCACAGTCACGACGACAGCGGAGAGCCAGTTTCATTCCCGAAATCGTGGGAGATTTGTGCGTGTGTATGCATCGATACCGCACAGTGTGGGCTTGGTGATTAGCTCACGGGTTTGACATGCGTACAGTTATCTTGGCACACTCACAGGAGTGAGTATTGTGATGTATGCTTGTGTGGCTACGAGCTAGGTGGCCGGATTCGAGCACTAATGGCTTGAGGTTTTTCAGCAGGTTTTAAAGGTTTACAAGTTTACAGGCAGGTTTGAGGGCTTATTTGGGCGCTGAATTTTCAGCCATTGTTTCCTCTTTGCAGGTGTCCATGTATGGCTCAGTTGTAGGCTGATTTGGGACACATTTGTGACTTGTTTATGCAACTCTTTAAGAGCTGAATTTTGGGGCTGTTTTGGGACTGATTTGCAGTCATATTTTACAGCCATATTTGCAGACTTTTGTTGATGCGAATCGAGCAAGTTTAGGGCTGATTTGGTTGATGTTTGCTACTCATTGTTGGTTGCTCTTTTGCGAGCATTATGGCTGATTTTTCATTTGACTTCCAGCATTATGGTCTGACACAGTTTGATGGTGCAGATTTTGTTGCTTGGAAGGAGCATATGCTTGTTGCATTGGCGGATTCGGGGCAGGATAAATCCTTGCGTGGTTTATCGGTGAAGCCCAATTCTATGCGTGATGATGATTGGCAGGATCTTGATGAGTTAGCAATGTCTACGATTCGTTTGCATCTGGTTGAGTCTGTTGACTGGCAGGTCTCGAGGGAGACTACAACTCATGCTTTATGGCAGAGTTTACATGCTATGTACGCGACATCCATGTCTACAGGGGAGTCTAGTCCCACTTCTATGTCCATGGGAGAGATTGGTCCCACACGTAAGTCTCGACGGCATAGAGACTTGACATGTTGGCATTGTGGACATAGAGGGCACATTAGGCGTCGATGTTTCAGGCGTTTGAGACAACGGAGGCGACAGATGCGTGATGCAGATTTGGTCATGACAGATGCTAGTGAGATCAGTACGGTGGTTACTGAGTATGCTTGTGACGGCGATGTCACATTTACATCTAGCTTGTCTTTAGACGATCTTATGTCTACGGATTGCATATCGGATTGCACATTGTCTTCACATTGGTTACTAGATTCAGATGCTACTTTCCATGTCACATCGCATCGTGAGTGGTTTAGCACGTTTTCTAGTGGGAGACTTGGTTGTGTGCACATGGCTGATGGTGCTGTGTATGACATTGAGGGTGCAGGAGACGTATGTTTGTCCTTGCCCAGTGGTATGAGATTTACCGTACGTTATGTGCGTTATGTGCCAGATCTGAGACGGGATTTGATCTCAGTCAGACAGTTACGGGATAGTGGATGTCAGATTTCTCTACGAGAGCGAGATTTTGTGATGCATTTGGGTTCGCTAGTGATTGCAAGAGGTGCCATGAGTGGTACAGGTTACCCATTGCATGTGGATCACGGGAGAGACGGTGTTGTCTCTGTGATCATGCAGCCAGGTAGAGAGCGAGAGAGCAGGTGAGTCTCTTTTGCTTGTGGGTTGCAGGATGCTTTGCATGGAGTGTAGATGAGTGACCTTGTTGTGCAGGTTGCGTCTACGGATGCACAGGTAGAGCGGGACAGCTCTAGTGAGTCACAGCAGGATGAGTCATCAGAGGTGATGACAGAGATGACTCACATGGATGCTGAGATGTCGGCTATTGTGGAGTCATTTCTTGATATGCTTATGCCAGAGCTTGATGCAGATTCAGGACATATGGATACACTTGGTACACATGTGATATGTGGTGGGCACGAGGAGTCACTCCAGAGCTCGGAGTCAGAGTGCCATGGTCTCTATGATAGGGGACAGGATTGCCATGAGTTGAGTTCTGAGTTGGAGGTGTCAGAGGTTGCCAGGGTTGCATCAACATTCGGTGTCCTCATGTACGAGATGCTGATCTCGAGGCCCGACATAGCACCTGCAGTGGGAGCATTTGCAGCAGGGTTGATTAGTTGTTCGATGACTGATCTTGGCATAGAGCATAGGGGAGGTTTGCAGGTATTGGACCGATACTTGCAGGAGTGCATGAGCTCTTATAGACTATTTGCAGAGCTTGGAGCTAGCTCTGTGTGGCTTCCGCAGCGGGATGTTTGTCTATCAGTAGAGCCGGATGCACACGATCACAGCCAGCCAGTGGGCATCGGTTGAGAGCGGTTTTCTCTCACCTTTTGTAGTCTTTAGACTAGGTTCCCTTGCTTAAAGGCACAATCGCCTTTAAGTGGGAGGTTGTTGGGGTATAGGCGCCTGTGCCTTGCCCGGCCGCCCAGAGTCTGGGCGCCCACTGACTTGTATACCTTATACATAGCATAAGCGTATAGGGGGCTGCTCACTCTTTGAGTCTCCCCACCCATATTTGTGTGTCGTGTGTCTCCTTCTCTCTCTCACTCTCCGTCTGTGGTGCTCCTCGATCCCCTTCAGGGTACCACTGGGCCCTGAAAGGTTTGTCCCCACATTTGCACTAAGATTTAACTCAGATTCTTCATCCTCAGAGTCAATTTCAATTGATGATTCTGACCCCAAATCGTGTGGGCCAGTCAAACCTTCATCTTGTAGGTTATCAAAAGCTATATGCATTGCTTCTAGCATATTTAAGGGTACACGTCGTGGTATTTCATCCCCCTCAGGTGTTACCCAGGTCGTCCCCTTATTTCCCCAAGTGTCTATGGTTGTTACTATGTGGACCCAATCCACATTGTCCGACTTAGTCATCCCAAGTAGTAGTCCATATAAGGAGAATCTTCCCCAACATCAATGTCCGCTTTACACATGTAACACTACTGCAATGGGGCCGAGTGAACTGTTGTGTCAGATCTATGATCAATTATAAACCTGTTTCCTAGAGGATGTGCTTGACCAGTAACAAGATCCACTTGAATGACAGAATCTTGGAACTGCAAGTAGACATGGTTTTTAGACTAGTCATGCACCATTTTTGCTTCCCTCATGAAAGGACATCCTAAGATCATTTCCGATGCCATAGTGTGTGTGGAGAAATCCATAACAATGAAGGTAATCCTTATTTTATGTCCAAAGACCTTGATCTTGAGATCTTCTAGCATCCCAATAGGTTTAACAATAGACCCATTGGCCATCTTCACTACTATGGTTGTGGTCGCAAGGTGAGGTCTTCCAATAGTTTTCTAGCAATTTTAAGTCACAATGCTAACCCCAACGCCACCATCAAGGATTACCTTCACAGTTAATCCCTTAGTAGTGATTGGTATGGTCGCATTGGATTCATCACCCTCAAAGTATTGTCCCAACTTGTTAACATGTATTTCTATAACAAGGTTCTCATCTAGGTTGGGTTGTGGATCTAAGTGTTCCTCCTCTGTTGGCATCTCCCTAGCTCCATCCATCTGTGAAAATTGTGGTAGCCCAAACTTTAGTTCTCCATTGAGGAAGGCTTTAAGAGCTGGGACTAGCTCAGGGTCTTTATATAGTTTGGACATGATGGTGGTTCTAACTTCTCAAGACATGAAATCCATCAATTTGGAAATGTTTAACGGCACCTTTTGGCCCTGAGTCCCTTGACGTGGGAAAGATGGGATCTCCATTTCTTTGATAGGATCAAGTAGTCCCTCTGTAAACATTATTTCCATCAAGAAGTGAGTACGCCCACTTTCCCATGACTTTAAGTCACTTTCTTCTTGGATGACACTAGGTATGGCTAAGGGTCTATGGACTTGGTGAGGTTGTTGTTGCGTAGGGAACATGGTGTCTGTAATCTCGATCTGCCTAGGTGCTGGTTCTAGATCCCTTTGGGTATCTTATACCAAACTCCTTAATTGCTTGACTCGCTCAATCTCCTCTGTAGGGTTTGGATAAGTTCTTATCTTCTTCTTGGAGCTTGGCCATTGTGGCTTATGAAGATCCTCCTTGTTGGTTTCTATCTTAGTGGTTGTTTTGGTCTCCATGGTTTCTCCTGAATCAGAATCCTCTTCAGCGTCGTTCATATATACAGGGTCGTCACCAGTCCCTATGTTGGTCTTTGAACTGGGGTCTGACTTCGCTGCTTTTTGCGATCTCTTTCTTCGTGGTTTCTTCTTTTTCTCAGATTGGGCAATTGATGCCGTGTCTCTTTCCTCAAGAATATAATTTTGTTTTTGGAGCATCGATTGTGTGAGTACGTTTACTGGTACCACAGGTGTACTTTGTGATGGCTCCTCGGTAACTTCAATCAAGTTTAATGGCGTGATCTTCGGTGCATTTGGATTATTTGGACATTGGGCAATCAAATGATCTATGCCACATCGATTACACATGAGTATTGGCATTGTAGATGTGCTCGCTTGATTGGTTTGCATTAGTGTGGCGTTCTTTTGTAGCCTAATAGGACACTCGGCTACACGACGTGGACCTCCACACTCATAGCATTGAAGAGGTGGTCTCTTAGCAGTGTAATTGATATTTTGGCCTCTTGCCGCAAGAGTAGCTACTTGATATACAGGTTTGACTTGCCCCCAATAGTCCTCCATGTAGTATTGTGGACTTTCTTCAAGCACATCCATCCCATAAGCAATTTTAGGATCTATATCTTCCTCACAGCCTTCCAAACAAGCAAAAGATGACTCACAACCCACTTGATTCACAGAAGTGATTCTCGGATGTGGTGGTTGCAGTCCTAGTACTGGAGGTGGTAAGGGTGTTGTTTGAGCAACATTTTGGGCCCTAGGGACCATGTGTTGTGATGTTTATTCAAGAGGTGCGGCCAACATCAATGCAGGCACTCGAGGTGTGTCTGTCCATGCTAAGGTTGGTCTATTGGCCATCGCGCGCTTAAATAGTATGCAATCCTTAGCTTGATGACTATACCTCCCACAGGCATTGCAGTTCCCATTGAATTCTACTCTAAAAGTAGGCAATTCACTGGTACTATGCGGTCCATAGCATACTGAGCACCATTGTTGCTCCCTCCTTGGATACATATGATTGTTTTGCGGAGCACGATTGTCTCTAAGACTCTCTTGAATAGCCTTGGTGAGATCTGCTAAAGTCATCTCAGATATCTTTGGCTCCTTAGCACTAGGCTTTAGGGTCATTGGTTGATGCCCTGATGCTTGCGGGCTACTAGATTTAGGCTCAATAGACACTCTTTCTCCTTGAATCATTAAATTATCCTCCAATTGGATCGCATTGGTGGTGACTGCTTCCCAAGTGGTGATACCTCTAATGACTAGGCCATTGTAGATATCCTCATGTCGTAATCCCCTAATGAATCTATCAAGCAATTGATTATTATTGAAGCGCTCATTTGCATTACAACGAGAATTTAAATGCTTCAAGCGACTAATAAAGTCTCTCACCGACTCTCCTTCCTCTCGTTGGGCTTTTTGGAGCTGGGAGGCTACACCCCAAAGCACTCCCTCTCGTTTGTATTCTTTCAAGGACAGTCTCCTAAAAATAGGGTAAATCCTTTTTTCTTCCACCCTTAGGGTTCTATACCAATCCCCTCCTTCCCACTTAAGGTGAGGCTTAAAGCATTGCTCTTATGTAGGTCATTGTGTCCTGCTAGAGAATCGCATATTTGTTCAAACACTTCGATATGCTTTCTCACATCCCCGTCTCCACTAAATTTTTGTGTGAGCTTGGATATTTGTACTGCCTTACTTCTAGGCTCTCTATCAGGTGCATTACGCATATTCTCAGCAATAGATCGACCAATAGCTTGAGCAAATGTTGCCAAGTCACCTAAGTGAGCAGGCACCGTGGGTGAAGGTGCTCCAGAAACTACATGTGGAGTAGGTATTGGCATTGGGCTTGGCACATAGGAAGCCCTTGGGTTCCACGTTGGGTACGATGTTGTGCCATGTGGTGGCCCAAAGTTCATATGTGTGGCCCTAGGCATAGCAGACGTCGGATGTGACATGCTAATGCTAGCCGGTATAGTCCCATGGAAATAAGAACTTGGGTGTTGTGGTTGTGGTTGTGGTTGTGGAGCATAGGTTGTTGAAACAATGGGAGGAGTAGGGACTACATGAGTACGAGGACCCATGGGTGTATACGATTGGTACACACTTGTAGGTACTATTGCTGGCATTGAGCTACCATGTAGCGGTGCTTTAATCCAGCTCCATCCCAAATTTGAAGCGGTGGCTAAAGAAGAAAATGTGGACCAAGAGCTGATTAACCACTTCAAAAAATTTGGTGATTTTTGGAGAAACCACCGGTGAGCTAGGATTTTTTGAGTGGACCTCAGTCTGCCCACTTTTTTCACAAGTAGCCCATAGTCTTCTCTCACCTCTTTCCACACTTCTACACACACACACACACACACACTCATTCCTTTCAATCCCTCACCCCAATTTGCACCTTCCATGGTTTTTCTCACCTTCTTCACCATTAACCTCCCCTCTTACTTCCATAGCTCTCATATGAGCTCTCCATGTACATACACCATCTCTATGCCTCTCTCTATTACTTTCAAAGTACAATTCCATCTTACCCCTTCTCTATATACATAAAGTCCAGCATGTAAACCATGCTTAACCTCTGCAAATTAAGAGATCTCATCAACCAAATTTTCATTTTCATCGCGATAATAAACCTTGGCGGCGGTGGTGTAAAGAAGAGAAGACGAAGAAGAGGATCAATAGTCATTTTGAGAACCTACACAAGTAAGTCAAAAACTTCTTCAAGCTTCACCATCACAAGGATTTCCTCACTTCATTCAATCACCCACCCCATTCTACCCATTCTAACACTAACCACTAACATACTAACACAAAATATCCATTGACCTAACCATAAAAGACACCTCACCTCAAGACATGTGCATAGTAACTCTCTCTCTCTCTCTCTCTCTCTCTCTCTCTCCTTCCTTAAAGCTCTACTTTCACCTTATCTACCATCAATAGTGCTCTCTTTTGAGCCCACATCCATGACTCAAGCAGACAAAGAAGGCCCACAATGTTTTGATATTCAGAAAAAATCATAATCCTGATTTGTTAGCTTGTAAATTAGGATTTCCAATAATCTTAATGAGGGGTCTCCAACCTATAAATAGGCCCCTCTCCTTCTTGTAAAACAACCTGCAAGATCTCACATAGCACCCCAACATTCTATGCGTGAGGAGAGACTTAGGTGTAGCAACCACTTTGTGAGCTTCACTTTTGGTGTGAGAGAAGCTTTCAAGCTACACATTGCAAGTGAGAGAGCGGAGTTCAAAAATCTCAAAACCACTATTGTATATATTCCTCCATCATCAATAAATTGAGGTTTGTTGCATCAAAGGTGTGATTCGACGTTCAAATCTTCGTCCTTCCACTTGTGCGATATGGTTTAGTGAATTCAAGGTGACTTGTATATTTGGAGTTTCTATCATTTGATCTTGTTTTAGAAAGTGTTTTAGTGTGTTTTCATTGCCAAATTTGTGTCCATTGTAAGAGGGTATTGTGGTGAGAGGTCTCCCACACCCTAAGACAGTGTGTGTGTGTGTTGGCAATGTTCAACATTCTGTAAGCATTGAGTGAGTTTTGTACAAGATCCACAATAGCATCATAATGAACCATCTCCATTTGCAAGTCACAAATAAGGTATTACGCAAGATCCATTCCTCTCTCTCTTCCCTTTGCTCTAGCTCTCTCTAGTCCATTTTGGGTGTATCTTGGTGTGAGGTTGCTTGTGTGTGTTTTTGTGGCGCATCTTCTTGGTTGTGACAAAATCTCTCTTGTGTCCTAGTTCGCATACCATAAGTAGGTGGTGCCCCTATCTTGTTTGGGTTTGGTTGTGGGTTTGTTGTTGTGTTGTGCTTGTGGTTGCCCCAGCCCCAATTGAGCAGCACGGGAGCCTTGAGGGGTGTTTAGAGGTTGCCTCTCTTGTTGCCCACCCGGGACCGCCTCAACACGATGGCAGATTGGGCAGCTATTTGGGATGAGCACTACAACAAAGATCGGACCCCGGCTACTCCACCAAAAGGTATGTCAAGGTATTCCATATTTTTAAGGCTTCCATATTGGAAGGACTGAAAAATACAACACCTCTTGGATTCCATGCACATATTCAAGAATGTAGTTCACACCTTGTGGGACCACATTATTGGCAAAAAGTACTCATTGGGGTGAGGGAGGATTTGAGGGCCTTGAAACGTCTCCTCGCCTCCACCACTCCACGTCAAGCTCTCAATGGGAAGATTGTGTAAAGCACCATGGATGCTAACCAAAGAAGAGCTAGATCAAGTGAAGGGTGCCATTGCGTTTATTTGCATAACAACAAGATACATGAGGTCACTAAAGGGACCTTTCACAAAAGCAAAGAAAGATGGAAGCGTTCAAGCATGGGTTGAAGTCCCATGATTGACATAAAGATGCCATAGGTAATTTTTTCTCTCAATTCTCTCCCTGTCCCTCATTTTTCCTAGATATTGATTTGTGTGTATGACTTTCTCTCACTTTCTCTCACTTCAAGCATGGGTTGAAGTCCCATGATTGACATAAAGATGCCATAGGTAATTTTTTCTCTCAATTCTCTCCCTGTCCCTCATTTTTCCTAGATATTGATTTGTGTGTATGACTTTCTCTCACTTTCTCGTTTACTATTTTGACATTGTAGTTCATTTTGTCAGTGAGTATGTGCATATGCAGGGACAAGAAAGTGAGGGAAGCTATTTTCAAACTCGGAGATTTAGTAAGGTACACCACATCTCCACTCAACTTAAATTTTCTATGTACACAATACCCTCAACAAGCACTTAGTGTACTCTTGTGTGTTTTCTTGTAGATTTGTAAGCTCCAAATAAACTGAAATAGATGCCATCCCTGCTGCTCAAACAATTGCAGTGGAAAGCGTGTGTGCCAGTGAGGATGCATTTCCTCGATCACTTCTTCTTAGCCGAATCCATCTCTTGGTTCACGTGGTTGAGGAGATCCCTATATGTGGATGCACGATGGATGTTCTTTTTAGAGAGGGTTTTAAAGACTCTCAAATATTTTGTGCAGCTACGGTCCCAGCCAAAGGCACATATAGACAAAGGGTGTATCGTGCAAGAGGCATTTGTTTATATTTCAGAGTATTTGACACAAGTTGATCCCTCAATGCCTTGCATGTGGTCAGATGAGGAGGATGCAAGGATGACTTCACACTTTTCAAGTAGAAAGGGAAAATTATTTAACATGGATATTGTCAATAACTTTTGTATCCTCAATACAAAGGTTATGAGCAAGTAGGTGGACTTGTGGACAATGGAAAAGGCAAGGAATTTGTAGGAGAGAGGAGCATGGAAGCAAGTGCATGGAGGCAAGAGGGCACCTCCAATGCCTCGACACCTTACATGTTTCCCATATCTCATTAGTGTGAGTGCATTTATGAGAGAATGACCGAAGAAAAGCACGTGGAGAACACATCACCGACCAAGAATGGGAGTATGCACGAGGTTGCGTACCAAAGGTAGAGTAGTCATATACTTAAACCATATTGTATGATATTTTCTTGATTTTATCTTTGTAGTTGATAAAATATATTTTCTTATTTTGTAGTGCCTTTTCTTGAACTCTATGTGGTCAAAGGGTTGACACTTTTGTACACGCCACATTGACAAGCGTCAAACCACCATGGTTTGTGGCATCATGGGAATGTAGATTTCTTCTTTGATGAGCAAATAAGAACTACCACAACAATGTTCATTTGCAAGTATGAGAGCTGTTTGGACTTTTTAGATGATAATTGGGATAGGAAACAATCATAGGGCAAAATCTGTATTTTGCAAAAGAAGTCCATAATTTGCAAGTATATTATATGCTCTCAAAATTTCATAGTGTCATTTTACTATTTTAGATATCATCTTCTTAGTGGGCAACTTATTTCACTTGACCAAGATATAGAGTATAACTATGAGAACAAACCTTTAGCAATGGAGATCTACTTTCGAGAGACCCTACTTATTGTAATGGAGACAATGTCAAGTACAACTCTTGCACAGCTCAGGGTAAATCTTACATATGAAGACCTTTCACTTCTGCCAGAAGTGCATACATTCAGTCTCAACAATAGAAAGCTACTTACTAAATGGATAAATTTCATTTGTCTTTAATGCATTAAGATATAGATACTAACTCTTTCTTTTTCGCAGATTCCAAGATGCAAGGAGAAAACAACATTGTGCAAGGAGTCCCTCTCAAATAAACTTTACTTGATTGCTTTCACCAGAAGCTAGGTCACGTACATTGTGTACACAATGAGTTTTAATGCCATGCAATCCAAGATGTACACTCCAAAATGACTAATACAAAGACATTTTGTGCCGTTTAAACAATGTTTCAAAAATGTACACTTCTCATTGTTTCAACTTAACATATTGTATTGTTTCTTTCAAAATACTGCTACCGCTTTCATGTCCCCTCCCCGCTTGCTGCCACTTCTCCCTTGCCCTCTCCCCCGATTGCTGTCATTGTTCCCTTGCCCTCTCCCTTGATTGCTGTTCCTTCTCTCTCGGGGGACATTGGTCTCAGGTACCCTTTTTCATTGTTCAAATGCATGGACCTCCTCCATTAATTCCCATGCATTTTTCACCTGTGAAGCTTCCCTCTCTTCGCGCTCTTGCCGTTGACAGTAACCCAATCCTATACATCTGCATGTTTACATAATATAGATTGATTGCTTCTTGCATGTTTCGAACCTCGTCTTGAGTCTGCTGGTGCCGTTGCATCATTTCGTCAATGCTTGCCTGTTCGAACTCCTCAGCTCGAGCGCTTTCCTCTCTTGACCATCTGCGCATCGAGTTTATAATATAATGAATGGCCATTACAAAAAAATTACGCACATCCTAGGGGCTATAGTTATGTAATTGAAGGTCCTGTAGAAGATTGATAATAAGAAAGTTTGTAAAGAAGTTACTTCTTTCAATATAAACGTTATAGCAATACAAGCATTGAAACAACACGCATACTTACATTTGGTACATTCAAAATTTGGCTAAGAAGGAGCATAGCATTCATACACGTACACCATCCACAACTATAGTTATCAACCTTCGTGGGAACACTGACCCGTTGGTGCTCAGGGGCAGTTCCTAGGTCAGGTTCTAACAAAATGTGCTCTACACAACATACAAAGTTTTTTTTGTCGGCACTACATACATAAGTACTTGCTTCAGTAAGGCATTACAAACATATACTACTAGCAAATGCATAAAGATATGCCTTACGTCTTTACATGTTGCTATAAATTTTTTAAATGAGCATAAAGTCAGTAGATCATGTGAAAAAGCTTGCTAACTAGCCTCATGTATATATGTGTACATAGTGCTTCAAGTCTTGGGAGTGACCATGTCAAAAATTATGTAAAAAGGTCTGGTTTTTCCGGGCTTAGGTACTAGTGTTTGGGGTTTGTTGAGTCCCCAAAACATGGTTTCCATTAGGTATTTTGAGCCGTGCTTTATAGCTTGTGAATTGGACTTGTACATCATGAGTTATGTGCATCCGAAGTGGGTGGTTTCGACTTAGAAAGTGGTTGCAGATGCATGTGACAAAGGCAACTGGGCCAACTTGATGATCTAAAATTAGAAATGTTGAGATTTTCAATTTTTGGAGAGCGCCAAAATAAATGGGCTTTGAGCCGTGCTTTACGGCGTCGCATTTGGTAGCCGGAGCGGTGCACTATGCTCCTGGGGAAGTTGGTCCTGAGAAGGGGTCAAGCTGGAAATTTTCTGTGGGAAGGAGGGAGTTGGAGAAGTGTGGGAGGAATGTGCCATGTGGCAAAGAAATAATCCCACATAGGGGAGCTTGCGCTCAAGGCAAGGGGTATAAGAGGGGGAATGGGTGCCCATTTGGGGTGTATCAAAGGAGAGAGGAGCTTGGCTATGGGGGCTCGTGGACACTTGGGAGAGAAGGAGGTTCCATTTTGTGTTCCCACTACCCGTCCAGGAACCTGACTCCCTTTTTGATCCCTTGGACACTTGCCACACCCCCCTCCCTTGGGTCAAAAGTCACCGACACCCCATTTCCTACCCAAAAAAGGCCAAAAATGGACCAATTGAAAGGAGCATACAAGGAGAGTCTTGTTGGCTAAGAAGAGAGAGAAAATCTTTGGGGATAAGACATAAAAAGAGGCCCCATTTTATAGCGGCAATTCTCTACAACACCTGCAAAACTTTCCAGAGAGCTCATTTTTTAGCAAGAGAGTACACCCTCGAGTTTGCGTGGCCATATCTCTCTCATCTTTTATCTGTTTTTAGCCTATGGATGCTCTATGAACATCTAATCAACACAAGCTATGCCTTTATGTCCTTGGTTTCTCCTAATTACAAGTGTGATTCATGCTAGAAGGGTTCTTCAGAAATCTTTACATGTGCTTATCACAGGTGGTTTCGGTGGTGCAATAATTATTCCTTCCGACGGTGTGACTCGTGCAAGGCTATAGAGGCACTCGTTTTCCTTGTTGTTTGCACCATAATATCATTTTGGTGCTCCCACCCAAGGATCAAGTGCTCATGTGCTCCAATTCTTGTGAAATACGTCTATTCTGCATGCAGAGAATGTAAAGGGGATGTGGGTCCTTATGGACAACCGCCTATGTATGTGCAAATTGTGGACATCCCTTGAGGCGGTCGTGTAATTGGATTGCAACCTTTGGAGGGTCATGAGGTTTTGTGAAGCCAAACACTGGGGGCCGGGTTACCTAGTGTGAGGTGGATTAGGTACTAGAGCGATCCATCAACATCCCTTGAACTTTCAATGTCACATGTAAGTGTTTTTGTGGCAATCAAACATGGCGGACGAGTTTACATAGTTTCATGGATTTCCTAAAGAGATTGCATGGACTTTTATTAATAAATTGGAAGGTAATTGCTTACTGCAAAATATACTAAAACAAGTTATATTATTGCGGTTGCTGCAATATAGTTTATAGGATGAGGCAAAAGTTTTATTACAAAATTATGAAGAGGTGGTACATGCACAAATTCCAGGGGTGGTTTTGGACTAGAATCTTGTGAAGCAAGCTTTTTTGGCATAGTACAGATCCATTGAAGAACCTGATGAAGTTTGGCATGAAATTTTGGGGTAAACTTAGAAGTCTAATCAAAGTGTTGATGATTTTGTCATGCAGTTCACCCATTTATGGGATAAATGGGCCCGAGCTTTAGGAAATGAAATCCCTCCAGCCATGTTAAAGAAGGACCACTTTTTAGCAAACTCAAAGGAAAGTCTGAAGGTCAAACTTGAGCTAAAAAGGCCCGCTACCTTTGAGGAAGTAGTTATTATTGCCAAGGAGAAGGAATGGAAAGCTCAAAGACTCAATGAGTATGGGAAAATGGTCCATGTGCAAGTTAATGGTGGCCAAAATGAGTGAAATCAGGCAGAGGCTAAAGACCAACCTGCTCAAAGGCTTGCGAACACTGATTAGTTATGACAAAATATGCAAGACATGATGACCATGATGCAGGAATTGCGGCTCAGTGTTGTTGGAAGACATGATGACCATGATGCAGGAATTGTGGTTCAGTGTTGTTGGAGGTGGTCATGGTCGTGGTAGAGGAATGGCCCCGTCATATGAAGCTTAGCTTAATGCTAATGTGGGTCGTGGACAAGGTGTCTTTGATCCACAAATGAGGTTCATCCCTACCTATTATAATTGTGGTGAACTTGGTGATATCCGTACTTATTGTCCAAAACGCACAAGGATGAGAGGTGATATGTTTCCACTTCCTCAGCAGATTCCTAACAAGGCTAATGATTATGCAGTGGATATACCAGGCGATCAAGTTGTTGAACAGGAAAATTAGGCCTCAACCTCTGGTGGTCATGTGGGTATTGTGCGGGTTGAAAAGAAAGAAGCAGATATGATGCCTGTACGCAAAAGAGAGAGGGAAGGCTATGCTACTCTAGGTCCCAATAAGAAGAAAGGGAAACAGAAAGAGGGGGAAGATGCGAAAGTTAAGAGGAAGAGAAGACCTTGTAGATGGTTTGAAGTAGCAGATTTACCTTTCAGAGAATTCCAAACAACTTACAGTTTAAAGGAAGACCTGATTGGGAGGAAAGTAGATTGTACTTCTGGACAGTTGATGAATGTGGTGCCCAAACTTAAGAGGCGTGGAGAGTTAGTGGGAGAGTTACTCGACATTTTTCTTGTGGTGAAGGGTTGGCACAAAGGTGTGGGCATGGGAAAGGCCTACATTGATGGAGGTGCTCAAGTTTGTGTGATTACACAATCATGTGTCAAGAGACTGGGTCTCATTACATGCGGAAGCTTTGGGTTTAGGATTGACTAGCAAACCATACCAAAGTCAAGTGTTTGGGGTTGATTAAGAATTTGGAAGTTGAAGTCTTTAACGTGAAGGTTATAATAAAATTTCATGTTATGCCAGCTGGCTTGGGAGTTTTTCCTCTCATTTTGGGGCGACCTTGGTTGAGAATTATTGGTGTTGAGAAAGATTGGGGCAAGGGTACAATCTGTGTGTATGGCAAGAAGGGTGAAAAGAGGGTGTTTGATATGACTACCAAGCAACCTTTGGCACTAGAAGATGTGAGCAAAAATTATGAATCCGGTCACTAGTGAAGACAAGTCTGAAGATTCAGAAGTAGCACTACTTCTAGTTCCAGTGATGAGGGTGAAGTTTCATTCTTGCTGTCTGCTGGACGAGATGAAGAGAGAAATTGGTGAAGTATTGCAAGTGTCAGGGGATATAAATGCTTTGAGCCATTTAGAGCAACTTGAGGAGTTGATGCAGCATAAAAAGGAATTTCTAGTGAAGAAGGGTTGATTCAAAACATGTTGAGTACTGATTTGACACAAGGAGAAATAAGAGAGTACTTAACAATGCTGGACAAGTTTCCAAATCTTTTCATCACTTTATATCAAGAAATAAGGGTTTTTTTGGAGATCCTATGAAAATTGAACTAGTTGAAGGGGCCAAGCCAATAAGACATAAATTAAGAAGGATGGGTAAGGATCAAATGAATGCTTTAAAGGAAGAAGTGGATAAAATTTTGGATGCAGGGTTCATTATGCTAGTTGATAATGCTGAGTGGGTGAACCCTGTAGGTGGTCACTCCAAAGAAAGATGGGCGTTGGAGAGTTTGTGTTGATTATAAGCCATTAAATGCAGTGACTAAAAAAGATCCTTATCCCTTGTCTTTTATTGATCAACTCTTGGATGCAGTGGCTGGCTTTGAAAGATACAGTGTCTGTGATGGTTATTTAGGGTATTTTCAACTTATCCTTGCTCTTGAAGACTGAAAAAAGACTACTTTTATCACTCCATGGATGTTTCTGCTTTTGATGCCTTCCTTTTGGGTTGACAAATGGACCTGGAGATTTTCAAAGAAAAGTGGATTGGGTCCTTACCCCGTTGCTTGGGAAGTTTGTCAAAGGGTTCATAGATGATTTCTGTGCATACAGTTCAAGGAAAGAGCACCTTCAGAAGCTTGAAATGGTTTTCGCAAGGTATGATAAATGCGGGGATCAGTTGAACCCTAAGAAGTGTCATTTGGCACAGCCAAGAGTGAAGCTCCTTGGACATGTAATTTTAGAAAATGGGATTGAGACAGATCCAGAGAAAGTAGAAGCGTTGTTATTGTGGTCATCTCCAAAGGATACAAGACAGTTGGCCACTTTGATACAGGAGGTTAAATATCTGTCTCGATTCATACCTTTGGCATCATAATTATTGTATCCATTGTAGCAAGTGGTTAAGAATGATCCATTGGAGTGGACACGTGATTGTGAAGATGTCTTTGACAAAGTCAAAGAAATTTTGAGTACACTACTCATTATGCAAGTTCGTACCCGGGAAAAGGAGTTCTATGTTAACCCATCAGTGAGAGATGATGCCATTAGGGCCATGTTGTTGCAAAGGGGGAAGGAATCTCAATATATGAAGCCTGTTCATTATTCTAGTAGAGTGAAGACTCCTCATGAAAGAGATTATTCATAAATCAAATTGGTGATGACCAGTATGGTTTATGCTTGCAAATAATTCACACATTACTTGTTGCAAAAGTTGTTCACTTTTCTCACGAGTTATTCATTGCCTCCTCAACTGTTTAATAACTCAAATATATCAAAGACAGTGATGAAGTGGGTTATTGAACTTCGGGAGTTTCAACTCATTTTTTTAGTGGAAGAGAGTACTCGGGCTACCTTGGCATATTTACTCACTTATAAGGAGACTCCTACTTTGGTTAAGGAAGAGGCGGTGCAAAGGAAGAAGGTCGAAACTCTTGCCATATCCAATGCTTCACTGTTATATTTTGATGGCTCTTATTGAAGAAGTCATGATGCTGCATCGAGAGGAATTGTCATTTATGATGCACACGGAAAATTTATAAGAAAACAAGGGCTGAAACTTGATGCAAAAAGTAATGAAGCAGAGTACATGGCTCCTGAAGGTGGCTTGCACATCTGTTTATAGTTGGGAATTACAAATCAAAGGAGATGTCTTGCTGGTTGTGAAGCAAGTATTGGGAGTATGGAAGAATAAGAATTCTAAATTGAAAAATTTATGCTTCAAGGTGAAATCATTACTCAAAAAGTTTGAATCATATTGAAAGGTCTCAAAATGAAGAAGCTCATGATGCTGCCCAGAAATGATCACCTGTGTGTTTGTGCTGAAGGCTAATGCCCCTTTATATCATGGAAGGAAAGTGTTATCAAAGGAGATGGATTTCTATTGACAGGCGGTGTTTTACTTGAAGGTTTACCATCATCCAAAAAGTATGCTTTTATAAGAAAAGCTAGAAAGTACAAAATGATTGATGATGTGCTTTACATGAAAGGAAGTGATTTAGTATTTCTTCGTGTGCCCTGGAATGGGGAAATCTACAAGATTTTGAAAGAAAATCATGGGGCATCTTGTGGAGGCCATTTTTCCATGAAGATTACGTTACATAAGATTCTGCAAGAAGGCTATGTATGGCCAAGTATCCAGTGGGATGTTAACCATTGGTGCAAGTCTTGTTTATCTTGTCAAAAAATGGGGAAGAGAATTTTAAAGCCTGAATTACGGAAGATAGTTCTAACTTTTGATGTGTTTGAAAAATGGGGTCTTGATGCTATTGGACCCCTACCCATGACTAGTAAAAGGAATGCTTACATCTTGACAACAATGGATTATTGTCACATTGGGCAAAAGCTAAAGCTGTCAAACAAATTATCATTAAGGAAATGGGAAAGTTTGTGTATGAGCATATACTCTGCAAATTTGGTGTGCCACTAGAACTACTTTCTGATAGAGGACCGGGATTTAGAGGAGAGCTGTTTGATTTCCTATGCAAAAAGCTCAACATACAACACATGTACAATTCTCCTTATTATCCACAAGGAACTGGTGTCAATGAAAGGTTCAATGGAGAGTTGTTTGGTTTTTCCGGGCTTACGTACTAGTGTTTTGGGTTTGTTGAGAGTCCCCAAAACATGGGTTTCAATAAGTATTTTCAGCCGTGCTTTATAGCTTGTGAATCGGACTTGTAATCATGAGTTATGTGCGTCTGAAGTGGGTGGTCTTGACTTAGAAAGTGGTTGTAGATGCATGCGACAAAGGCAACTGGGCCAACTTGATGATCTAAAATTTTAAATGTTGAGATTTTCAATTTTTGGAGAGAGACAAAATAAATGGGCTCCGAGCCGTGCTTTACGTCATCGCATTTGGTAGCCGGAGCGGTGCACTATGCTCCTGGGAAGTTGGTCCTGAGAAGGGGTCAAGCTGGAAATTTTCTATGGGAAGGAGGGAGTTAGAGAAGTGAATGAGGAATGTGCCATGTGGCAAGGAAATAATCCCACATATGGGAGCTTGGGCTCAAGGCAAGGGGTATAAGAGGGGGAATGGGGCCCATTTGGGGTGTATCAAAGGAGAGAGGAGCTTGGCTATGGGGGCTCGTGGACACTTGGGAGAGAAGGAGGTGCCATTTTGTGTTCCCACTGCCTGCCCAGGCACCTGGCTCCCTTTTTGGTCCCTTGGACACTTGCCACACCCCTCTCCCTTGGGTCAAAAGTCACCAACACCCCATTTCCTACCCAAAAAAGGCAAAAAATGGACCAATTGAAAGGAGCATACAAGGAGAGTCTTGTTGGCTAATAAGAGAGAGAAAATCTTTGGGGATAAGACATAAAAAGAGGCCCCATTTTATAGTGGCAATACTCTACAACACCTGCAAAACTTTCCAGAGAGCTCATTTTTTAGCAAGAGAGAGTACACCCCCGAGTTCGAGTGGCCATATCTCTCTCATCTTTTATTTGTTTTTAGCCTATGGATGCTCTATGAACATCTAATCAACACAAGCTATGCCTTTATGTCCTTGGTTTCTCCTAATTACAAGTGTGCTTCATGCTAGAAGAGTTCTTCATAAATCTTTACAGATGCTTATCACAAGTGGTTTCGGCGGTGCAATAGTTCTTCCTTCCGACGGTGTGACTCGTGCAAAGCTATAGAGACCTTGGTTTTCCTTGTTATTTGCACGCTAACAACAAGCATGGAACCCCCTGCTTTGCTCGGAGTTTCATTAGTAGACAATCTTACCTTCAACGTAATAACAACAGACTCCAATGTTCACTATACAAAAAACACCAAAACCATCAAGGATGAGGAAAAAGAAGATCCTAAATTCAACATAGTTTTTACTTTTCAAGACGAAACTCACAATTGATTTTATGTAGTGACCAAAAAACGCACTAGATCCCAATTTACTTTGCTGAACCAACCCATCAGCACATAAAAGGAAACTTCGTTGTTCTGAAGCATATGCGAGATAAGCAGATCTATTACGTATATGTTGTCATGAATGTCTTCGGGCATGCTTGTGTTTTCACAATAAATCCCACGTTCACTAAAAAAAAAAGACAATTTTGTGAAATCCAAGGGAGCACGAGAGGACATCACCAGTTTATTGCAACAGAATTGTGCATGGCATGGCATAACACAATATTTAAAAAGATAAGGATAGACTTGATTATCCCAAACTCTCTATGTAGATTGAAACTATCATAATAACTAATATCTAGTTCTCCTAAATGATTTTCTCATGTTAAACTGATCACTTAATATGGGAAAGTGCCAGTGGAGAAAACGCTAGAATATTGCTTAAGCTGGCAGACCGGCCACAGTAGGGATCCAAAGTAGGGAAAATAAGGATCCAAGGGGGGCCCTTCTGCAAAAGAGCAAGGTGCAACAAAGGGGATGATTTTTTGGCTTATTTGTCTTTGGCTGGGTAACTTTTCCTGGGTAGTAGACATTCCGTGTAAATCTTACTGAATTGACTCAAGACTTACTCATGAAAAAGATGTGGCAAAACTCTGGTCTTTTCTGTCCTATACAAGTGTGGCTTCTATTAAACCATGCTCTTTTGACCTGGCTTATCGTACAGGATGGCTGACTGTGACTGGACTACGCTTGGTGAGCAAAACTTTGATTGTACGACACTTCGGATAAGAGTTGTTTCTGGTCTTGTGTCTTTAGCTGGTATTGACTGTGCAAGATGTTGCCTTTTAAATGACCTTCCCTAGCGTGCATGACTTCGGAAAATTGAAAGGCTAGACAACTATAGTTAAAAGCAATTGATTATTTGTCCTTTTTCTTGCTCTTTCTTAAAAAATGTGTAAACCTGCCTTGGTTGGGTATATATAGATGGAAATCGGTGGTTATAAGTATACTTTGCGACTATGTGTGATACTGGCTTTTTGAAGAATATGTCGATTATGGCATAATATGAGACTCAGATGAGGATAAGGCTTATGGTTTGGTTTTTGTAAATTTTTTAGAAACTAAATCATTATATATTAGCTTTGAGAGGAGGCTCACTCTCCTGGAGGAAAAAAAAGGGGAATTCTTAGTATAACTCTATTTTTCAAAAAAAAAAATTACATATTGAAGAACGGTTTGTTTTTTCATTATGACATGGATAACAACTGGGATGCCCAACATCACTTGTGTACAGCCACGTGCTAAAAAACAGTTTTCTTGTGGCTATGGATGCAGGTGAGGGCTACTTTCTTTGATAAAAACATTCTGTTCTTTGTGGTAGATGACTGGGGGCAGTTCGCTTACCTTGAAGCAAATTCATGCCAGAGTCCGAGATGACTATTTCCCAAGTTTTACTGGTTATCTTTACTACCTTGTACATAATTTATTTTCAACTGCAAATAAATTATTATACAAAACCATTGTATTTGCCTAGAATTATTGGTTTGTGAAATGGTATAGTTCGTTTGCGTATATATTTGTATATATTTAGAACTGCCACACACACACACACACACACACACACACACACACCCCTTACGTGAAGGTCCTGGAACCTTGTTAATATGCTTGCAACTTTCTACTCGTGCATAAATTAGTCGTACATACACCGTCAGGCAAAGGCAGCAGTGGGGGGACAATGTGAAACAATTCCCCAGGGGATTTTTTGAGAACATCTCATGCCATACTTGTGGAGATTGTTCTGCATATGGTTGTATTTAATTTTTTTGGAATAGAACATTTTATTTGGTGCCATAAAACAAATGGACTCGATGGTTTTCACGGCAATAGGGTCTATTGTGTTCAGGGCACATAATAACATTTAAAGTGATATCACATGCTAGAATGGTGAGGAATAAAGCGGATAGTATTACTGCTAAACATAGGAGGATATCTCTGAGCCGAGGCAGGTGCATGGGCTATCTTTAAACACTGAAAGCGGGAGCACTACTGAGTGGTATATAAACACAAGGAGAACTGCAGCATGCATCACACTTGCACCATCGCCCATCGTGCACACACAATCATCAGCGCACGAACACATACTGCGTGCTGGCCCGAACCAAAGGAAGAGGAGGAGACTCTGGGAAAAACACTCCTTGAAGAGGCATCTCCCACAGCAGAAAGTGGCGATGACGACTTCACAGGTAGATCCACACCTTGATCTACAAAGCTTAACACACTTAACATACACATATATATGGTGCACTGTCTTGATGCGAATTGCTGAGGTACAAACTCAGGTTTAAGTATGGGGAAAATAAGGATGATTATGCATGAAAGAGTCTTCATAATTTAAGCACATGTAGCATCTGGATCATACTGACCTGCATAACATAAAAGAAAGCATGAAAATATGTACTAATCTGCATAGCTTGACGATGCATAAAACTGTTTTCAAAACATGCAACAATGTACTGGTCTTTACTTGAGGATACTGGTCTATAAGTGCATAAACCGTACTGATCTTTACTGGTACATTTGATTAAACAAAACTAAGGAACTCTGAATATCGTTTGCAATAACGCGTTCATACTGGCATAAGCAGATGTGATTAGCTGAAGTACTTGCTTATTGGGTATAGTCAGATAAGATGAAATTCCTAATTGAACAATAAAAAACTGGGACTTCGGGAACCTGAGCAGAATTATTGAGGGGATAACACATGCTTGATTAACTAACATAATGAAATGTCTGAGTACTTAGATTGCTTTTCAGATTTTTAAATACCCATATAAGCACACAAGTGCATGCAGATAAATGTAGTCTGGTTGTTTATAACACTTGGTTACGCATATCTGATCATATGCATGTTTGTATAAAGTAGTTTTGGAAGATAATAAATGTGGAAGTGGTTGCTTGTTGAGAAGAAATGGTATAATAACCGTGTTTTTGAGCAGTTTTTGAATCACATACTACGCTGGACTTAGGGAATCCTTTCAGAAATCTACTCTCTGATCCGAAAATATATCATAAGGAATGAGTGGGACATACACTATGGCTGGCTAAGCTGGTCCAAGAATACAAAATCTAAAAAAAAGGGGTGTTGGGAACCAAGTTGGTTGAATACACATGCTTGCTCAAATTTCACATGATTGTGGGAATAACTTGGTGGTTGCAGGCATGAAGACTTAATATGAATAAGAAAATTCTTTTTGTTGTTGAAACTGGATTATGCTTAACCAATCATATGCAGGTCTTGATAAGGCAGTTACTGAAAAGACATGAATGGTAAAGTTTTTTTTGGAAGACAAGTGGTTGCTTGTCAAGAAAAATGACTGATTTTTTTTTAGAGCAGTTTTTGAATCACATATTATTCTATACAAGAAGATAATTGGAATAGTTGGAACCTTGGTATAGTTATGGTTTTTCTTGAAAATTGCTTAGAAAAAAAAATAAAACTGTGGCAATTTTTTTTTTCAAATTTTGAGTACAATGATTGCCAATGCTCATGAAATGAATGCTTGTCTGGTACAGGAACCAAACAAAGTAAGGCTAACTGCACGAATTAGGGTGAATAATAACCCAGAGAACATGAAGGCAATTAATAATAAGCTACAAATGGCAAGATTAATGGAGCTTAAATCACCTACAGTAGAACCCTATAGGACTAGGGAATACTTGCCTAGGAAAGCAAAAGCGGTTTTTGAACCAACCATTGTAAAAAATCAAAATTCAGGATAATAGTAGGAGGTTGTTCTAGGGGTGTGACAGCAATAGCAAGTGGCAGAGGTCACTTGGTACCTGTCTACCCATTCATTGTAGCCTATTCTAATAAGCTTTGATGTTTGGATGGTGACAGGTACCAATCTCTCCTTCACTTACCAGAGGACGTACCTACTCCTCCTGAGTGGCAAATTTCATACTTGAAAAATTAATTCAGTAATTTATGATCATGTTCTCTTATTGTATAAGTATGATTGTATCATGCCTTAAAGTCTACTATTTGTGTTCAATGGCGCAATTCACTATATAGTTTTGTACAGTTGGAAAAATAAAAGTAAACACACACAATATATTCTAGGCAGTCTTTGGTCACACTGCCACTATATAGTGAATTGCACCATACTAATAGCATATACTTATCTTGATGTCCGTTTTATCAGGCTGGATGGATTTCATCCCTGACAAAACTCGGCTACGCTGACATTAAAGACCTTCCCATTCCACCGTTGGGGACTGAGTGCATACTATCATGCTTTAAAGGACCATATTTTCATAATAAGCTTTTGGATTTTGAGAAAGAGGAAATTTCCAACCACTCCTTGTCTGCTCTTAGTATAGCCCGTGTCAATGATTGGATATCCCTTCTAGTAGTAGCAAGAAAAGATCTCCCTAAGCTTCTTTCCTCTCTAGATAATTTCTTCTTTCTCTACGCTTCATTGATTTCCAGGATCGTACAGACTTGGAGTTCTATTTTAATTCCCTCCCCACTATTGTTAATAGACTATACCTCATTAACAATTTCCCGGCAGCCCCCCTAGAAATCAAACATAGCGAGAAAGTGGTTAACCCATTACTCAATCTTGATCTCCTTGACTCGGAGGAAAGAGAAGCCATAGCATCTCTAGCTATCTCAAATTCTGATAAAGGCGAAAAATCCATCTCTAAAGTCTTCTCGGAAGCTATCCCTCTTCTTGCTCCCAGACAGGTAGAGCTTGATGCCATTCGTCTAGACAATAAACTATGGGATTTTGAGCTAATTAACCACTGCGCCCATTTTTCTATCTCTGCTATAGCTCTTTTATGTAGCCTTGCCTCTGAAGTAGTAGATGAATGCCAATCTTTAGCTCTTCAAGCCAAACACCTACTTTCTTCCGACTTACCTTTTGATCTTCCCCAAGTTAAATTTTCAGATGTGGACTCGAACAAATGTCCCAACTCGAAGCTCATTGCTAGGACCAAAGGATTGGCACTCACAGACAAAGTCAAAGACCATAAAAGATTCTCGAGAAGCTGCTCGAACACTTATAGACCTTTTGTCAAATGCCAATGCAGGAAATTGGATGCTAACTCGACTTGCTCGGCCTCGATCATATGGTTTGACCAACTACTCTGGAATGTTTTGCAAAATCTTCCTAAATTTTTCCAATTTTCTTCAGGACCAGCACAGATCTATGCCTTGGTCTTGGTTGTCAAGGTGTGGCTATGGTGATGGAACGGAGCTGGAGGGCTACCGAATGGTCGCTTTGAGTTCGTCGAGGATGTGTCGTCTTGGAGCTAGATTGTAAATGGTGCTTTTCAAGGTTAAGCCATCATTGTGGTGCAATTTTGGGCTGATTTTCTCCTTCCCCCTTCTTCTCTACTCTATTGCAAGTGGATTCGGGTGTGTGTCGGGAGTGTTGCCTCCTCAACAGTGTGTGTGCAAAGAAAGAGAGTGTGTGCGGTGTTTAAGTGTGCAGGAATGCAGGAAATGGTGGCATTTGTGTGTGCGGGTTAAGCGATGGTCTGGTAGAGTGTGGTCAAGTCGAGATGTGTGCATATGTTGGTCTGCTAGCAGCAAAGAGGCTTTTGAAGGTGAATCTTAGTGGATTGGGGTGCTGTGTTTATCCTGAGCTGTAGAGAGGTAGACAGTTTGTGTTCAGGGTGTGTACCCCCTTCCCCCTATCCAACGTGCAATCTTGCACTGTTTCCACTACGTGTTTGAGGTTGTGAGGACACCAACTAGGGTTTCTCCTCTTTAAATAATCACTTGGGATTGTCTAATGAATCTCTGAAGCTTCCATAAAATGGCTACGATGGAGAATTGAAGCGTTTATTTAGGGTTTTTATCATAGTGAAAGAGCATTGCAACTGTGGAATTGGGAGAGAAACTACACCAAATCATCACATACACAAGAGTTTTGAGTTGATCTTGGTTTCTTTTTAAGAATAAAACTTTCATGGGTGGATTTTTGTTCATTTTTTGTGTGTCTTTTGATTCAAATCTTCTATGACTCGCTTGATTTTGCTACAAACTCTCATAGTCAAAGCCCCAACACTTTCCTAGCTGCACTACGCACTAATTGACAATGTTTTTTATTCGCATGCCCTTTTTGGCTTTCTAAAAGAAGCCTTAGAAGTTAGTGTTGTGTTGGGTTAGACATACTTGCAATGTTTTCCGTGACGATTGATGTGAGTGATGATTGAGACTTACCTTAAATGTTATTTTGATTTTGAAGTATTAAATGGATATTTTTATTTCACCTTTCATTTCACTTCCTCACATGGCTTGACTTAGTGATGAGTGTGAGTGATGATTGAGACTTACCTTAAATGTTTTTTTTGGTTTTAAAGTATTAAATGGATATTTTTATTTCACCTTTCATTTCACTTCTTCACATGGCTTGACTTAATGATGATTGAGACTTACCTTAAATGTTATTTTGGTTTTAAAGTATTAAATGGATATTTTTATTTCACGTTTCATTTCACTTCTTCGCATGGCTTGACTTCTCTTGCATTCTATTCTTTTAGAATAATAAAGTGAAGCTTTATTATTCTAGTAAGTTCTCTACATATATATACATATATACACACACACACACACATATATGTGTGTGTGTGTGTGTGTGTATATATATATAGATGTATGCATACACACACATATAAATAAGTAAATATATAATATATGTTAATGAGTTTTTTTAATTATGTGTGTGTGTGTGTGTGTATAACTAGATATATAAGTAAATAAACTTACACACACACACACACACACACACACACACACACACATATATATATATATATATATATATATATATATATATATATATATATATATATATATATATATATATATATATATATATATATATATATATATGAGAGAGAACCATGGTAAAGAGAGGAAAAGCCGGTGCATTAAAAAACTTTGCTAGTGTTTTTTGTTTGCTTCTTTGTGAGGAGGACACTTGATCACTTAATAAAAGAGACATTTCCGAACACTGCTTTACCTTATGTAATTCTAGTTAAACTCAACCTAATGAATTTATCACTTCCTTATTGTTCTAGAAAGCCATCGTGACCCTTTCACTTGTTTCTCTAGTGATGTGCCATTTATTGTGATTTTGAAAGCCAAAAACATTTTCATCGCACAACATGCTAGAAAAGTTGCATTGAAATAAAATGAACCTTTTTTGGCCTACCAAATGAAGGACTACGTGGACGAGGTAGATTTTTCACCTAGCTCCAAAATGATGATGACATTTTGATGTGATGCAAGACTAGAATGATTAGTTTGGTGTGATATCATTGAATTGAAATAATGTTATCTCTTTTTCCTCCAAAAAGACACAAAGATGAATATTGGGATTTTATTTTAAGATTCTTTCAAACGTTCATCATTAGAAAATTTTCTCTTCCATTTAATTATGACTAGTATGAGACCCGGCTAAGAAGAAGCAATCGTGGCACTCTCCTCCCTCAACTTCCCCCAAAGGTGGCAACATGTACATATGTACAATAGTATGTGACCCATGCATTGTTGTGGCCGTGAAGACGTAATTGTGGCACTATCCTCCCTCACCTTCTTTGAAGGTGGCAACATATATGTGTATATGTGTGCGTGTGTGTGTGTGTACACACACACAAACACACGCATCCCTGTGCGTTGACAACGGCCTAGCCATGAGCTTAGAAGACGATTCACACAATCAAATGCACTCTTGTCAAATATGATAATGGGATTTCCACGAACCTACTCCCTTTACCAACTCTCTCTCTCTCTCTCTCTCTCTCTCACCATCGCCCCCTGACAAACTTGAACTACATTTGGAGTTGGTATGTGGACGGATTAACTTTGCCATAAGCAAGTAAGTCCCTCTCTATTTGTAGAAACATACTTAACCTTCAAGTTTTCCTCAGTCTCTTTCTCATGTACGCACGTCTTGAGTACGCATGCGTACACACACTCATCGCAACAATCAACAACTCAACGGGGGAGGGGAGGGGGGTAGCACAATTGCCCGTGACACGTGGAGGTCTCAATTTTTCAAGAACTTTGAGAAAGAGTATAGGAGTGTCTCTTTAAAATAAATTTTTAAAATTTGAAATATAAAACTACACAATTTGTTAAAATAATATCAATATTTGTCTTGAAAATTTTCCCTTAAAAAAAAATCCAAATATATCTTCAAAAGCAAAATTTGCATTGAGAAGCAAAATCCCCCTAAAATTTATCTTTTTTCTATGATTTACTCTACTAGAGTAGAAAGTATTTTGTCAAAAAGAAAGGTAAGTTTTTGATTTTTCATTGTCAAAAGGCTTTTCATTTATACAATCTTACCCTTCACTTATATATATATCTCTGTGTGTGTGTATTTGTGTATGTATGTATGCATGTATGTGCGTGTATGTGTGTATACATGTATGTATACATTTATATGGTAATATTTAAAGAGACCGAGAGAGAGAGTCTTTGCAGGTTGTGGTTTTGGTGGAACACCCTATCTTTCAAGGTTGTTGTCATCCTCTCTCCATTTAGCTTACCATGGAATTTTACCAGCTGTAGGAGAGGCTTTTCTTGTAGTTTTCGGTTTTTTCATTTGCACATGTAGCTAGTTGTACTTGGTTCTCATAGTTCCAATTTGTTTATTTAGTTCTCTCAAATTCATCATCATCATCATCTGGGCGTTCTGAGAGATTTTTCAAGCAATACGAATAAGCCTTTTTTGAGAGAGAGAGAGAGAGAGAGAGAGAGAGAGAGAGCAATTAAAAATTCATTTTTATTGCCAACACATAGTAGATTGGTTATCCAAATACCCTTCTAAGGAACAGATTCAGAGCCCTAGATTTATTGGAAGTAGAACTAATTTTCTTCTTCTTCTCCTCTCTCTCTCTCTCTCTCTCTCTCTCTCTCTCTTTTCATTGATAAGTGGTTCTATATCGTTTGATCTCTCTCTCTCTCTCTATAACTATATATATATATATATATATATATATATATATATATATATATATATATATATATATGCATGTATGTATGTATGCCACACACACACAAAGTCTCTTTGCTCTCTTCTTCTTCTTCTCTTTGAACAATGCCTCTGATCTCTCTCTCTCTCTCTCTCTCTCACACACACACACACACACACACACACACACACACACACACACACACACACACACACACACACACACACACACACACATGCTCGTGCGTTTGTAGGGGCCTACCCATGATCTTAGAAGCTAATTCACACAAGCAAGTGCACTCTTGTCGAATCTGACAATGGACTTTTCACAAACCTCCTCTCTCTCTCTCTCTCTCTCTCTCTCTCTCTCTCTCTCTCTCTCTCTGTGGGTGATAAACTTAAACTACATTTGGACGTGGCATACGGTTTGCTTACTTTGCGATAAGCAAGCGAGTCCCCCTCTATTCATAGAAACATACTCAACCTTTAAGTTTTTCGTACAGTCTCTCTCTCTCTCTCTCTCTCTCTCTCTCTCTCTCTCAGGCGTGGTGATACCACACTCATCGTAACAATCAACAACTTTGTGGGAGAGGGGACGGGGTAGCACGTTTGCTTGCGACATGTGGCGGTGTCAAATTTTTAAGAACTTTAAGAAAGAGTATAAGAGTGCCTGTTTAGAGTAAGTTTTTAAAATTCTAAAATAAAAAATTACAAAATTTATTAATATAATATCAATATTGGTCTTGAAAAAATTCCTTTGAATTTTTTTAAAAATATATCTTCAAATTCAAAAGTCAAATTTGCATTGAGCAGTAAAATTCCCCTCTAATTTATCTTTTTTCTATGAGGCATATTTAACATGATACATTTACCCTCTTGTGTAGGTGAAAAGTCTTTTGGCAAAAGAAAAGAAATAAGTGGTTTGACTTTTCATTGTCAAAAGGATTGTGAAATAGTCATTCCATCAGTTTTACCCCTTCACTTTTGCACTTTAGATTAGATGTTTTGTAATTTTTTTTTGAAGTGAACCAATGAGTGACATGTTTGAGGCCCTCTCCTTCTTAAAATTTTTAAGCTGCATTATATATAGTATAGATGGATGCTAAGGTCTTTAGAGGCCATAAATGAATGCACCTTTGGACTTTTGAAGGATAGGATCTCTTCTATTATTTTACAAAACTTTTACATCCATAGGGACACTTGTCAAACAAGAGAATATGAATGACCTTGGCCCCTTGGGTACTAAGGCCTTTAGAGGCCAAAAACTTACGATAATCTTTATCATCCTATGATTATTTTACTCTTTTAAGAGAGGGTGTACAATTGTGGTATTTGCAAATCAATGCATGTGTGTGTGTGAGATGTAACATATTTCCCTTCACTTTTATAGCTTTGTCTACAACTATGAGATTTTATGTTGTTGTCTTATTTACTTACATTAGCAAATTGATATATCAATTAAGAAACATGGATGATGAGTAACCATGATATTTTTCTATAATTATTTGTTTATCTATGCTTATTGAAATTTTGTTAAAATCCTGGGGGGTCCACCTCAGAATATGTAAGTGTAATAAGTGAGTTCACTCGAAGGGGTTTTTTGGCCTGCAGAAGGCCATAGTGGGGTGGATAGATTTTTGGTGCAAATTGTGGACCGTGGATGCAAATCGATTGGATGGAGGACACATGTATAATCTACTTGTTTCTTTATATTTCTTTTAGGTTTTTGCGAAAGGTGTTGACATTTGTATACCTCTTTCTTTAAAGAGGACCCTTGAAAATTGGGTCACACACAATCTTTTTCATCCTCTTCCACCTTTGTTTTGTTATTTTAGTTTGTATAGACTACATTTCATTAAAAAAACTTAATATGCCAATAAAGCATAGACTCCATTTCATTAAAAAACTTAATATGCCAATTGATTGAATTGTTTTTTATATTTTAATTTGATAAAAATCTATTTAAATATCAATATATTAACTCTAAAATCCCAACCTATATTGAAATAATCACATTGGCTTCTTTACATAGTTGACAAAATATTTATCTCAAAAAACAACAAACTAAACTTCTAAGTTCGACCAAATTTGGTCAACAAGTAACTTCTCCATGTTTACCCATCGAAACAACTTGACCTACACCTCCTAGTCACCTTTTCCCATATATCTGTTACTCCTTTTGTAACATACTCTCTTTACAACCTTTCAAAATATTTGTCGTGAAAAAATAAATCCTACAAACAAAGAGTTACATATACAAGAGGGGTTTAAAAATGGAAATGTGAAAAAAAGTTATAGGTTTATGAAGGAATAGGGTCCTTTTAATTCATGATGAAGTGTGTATAGAGGGGTTAAAAAATACCTATTGAACGCACATGCTATATGTATTTCTGAAACATGGACCGCCCAGGGCTAAAATGAAGGTAGGATCCGTTAAAGAATTACTTGATCCATAGTAAGTGGATAATTACCAAATGAATCACCCCTTTGCTATATAGGAATTGACAAACTACCAGATGAGGATGCCCAAGAGGTAGCTACTATATAGGAGTTTATGATTTACTAGATGAGTATGTCCAAGAGAAGGTTGCTATATAGAAGTTTATGACTTACTAGATGAGGACGTCCAAGAGTAGGTTACTAAATAGGAGTTTATGACTTACTAGATGAATTTAAAAAAAAGCTAGCTTGCTTGCTAGATTAAACATGAAAACTCCTATTTGTAACTAGGAATTATTGAGCATGTAGACTAACTTTCCATCTAATAACATGTCCAAATATCCTTGTGTGACAAGTCAGATTGGGTACCTGCAAAAGAGGATAAGAAGCCTTGGGTGCCAGCCCAAAAGCCTTTGTGCGACCCAAGAGTTGCAAGAACCTCTGCTTCCTAACCTTCTCGCATTATGACCTGGTGAGAATAATTTCATGAGGGTGAATGATTTACTTGGTTCCACCCAGTGAGACTTGCTCCGTGTGCAAACTTTGAACTTCAAAGGCATGCCTTAGCTCTCTTTCTATCAATCTATAGCTTTGTCCAAAGTTATTCAAGAGGCCATAACTAGGCGTTATTGAGGTGAGACTGAGTTGTTTCATCCACCTCAATTGCTTCAGCTTGCAAATATGTACATGAAGTCAATGTAGACTACAGTACATATGAAGTTGCTTGCCCCCCTGGGGCGGTCACTTTTTAGAATGTGTATGATATCACGTGAGTTAACCGGAGAGGATTATTAAAAGACCAAAATGTATACATACAGAGGGGGGTGGGGGTTTTTTAAATAGGTTCACAGTGTAAGTATAGTATGTATATTGGGGTATTATTGATTACCTCTTGAACGCACATGATATAGGGGTCTTTTGATAAGTGACTGCCCCGGGCTTGCCCCATAATTGGTGCTTGGTAGGAACAATGGCCCATCCCCAATCTATAGCTTTGTCCAAAGTTATTCAAGAGGCCATAACTAGCCGTTATTGAGGTGAGACCGAGTTGTTTCATCCACCTCAATTGCTTCAGCTTGCAAACATGTACATGAACTCAATGTAGATTACATTACATATGAAGTTGCTTGCCCCATAATTGGTGCTTGGTAGGAACAATGGCCCATCCCCAACAATCTCTTTGCTCTCTCACTCCTTTCCTTGGCCCGTGAGGCAGAGTTTTGTTACTTGTGTGCCACGTCTCTGTCTCTCTATTCCATGACCACACACCCGACATGGTGTAGTGCTGGCGCAGTCCATGCTATCAACCGATGGGAAGAGATATGATGGAACGAGTCTCCTTGGTATGTAACAAGGAAAAGGTGATGTCCATCTCCCCAGCTTTTGATGTGAAGAGATATGATGGACCAAGTCTCCTTCGTAGGTAACAAGGAAAAGATGATGTCCGTCTCCCCAACTTCTTCATTCTGATGACTTTGGATGTGTTTCCACCTACTAACCAAAAAGAGTTGAGGGCTCAGTCTTAGAGTGCAAAGTAAAGGAGGGGGAGGGGGGAGGGACAGAGGGAGAGAGCACTAGACCTCAAGAGGTCCCAAATTGGTAAAGAGGTGGGTGATAGTGCACGAACATTTTCTCATCTACATGCAGATGGTGGTGGTCATGATGGTGCAAGGAAAAAGGTGACTCTAGAAATTGAAAAGAATTGGGATCCTTAGATGGTGTACATTGCAAAGGACGAGGCTCACCACTCAGGCACAAAGTAGTTGTCTTGATGTTTTTTAAAATTTAAAACCATATTAGTGAATTTGGGAATTTCCCAATTCCCACTTCCAACAAGATCTTAAGATTTGACGACATGGTCAAAACTTAGCCAAAGTTTTGAGAGCATGGCTTGGAAGATCTTTTTGAGTACTACCTTGTGAAAGGATTTGGTCTTAAAAAACAATTTGAGATTTGTCCATATGGCCAAATCCTCAAGAAATTGATGATTCCAAAATTGGCTCTAAAGTCTCAAACTCTCTAATATGGAATACCATTTATTTACACAGGCAACCAAAAGGTTGATTGTTGGAGAACTACATGGTGTGAGAATCCGACACAACCAAGGTGTGTAGACATTTGATAGATATGCTTGAAGATGCGGTAAGGGTTGCAATGACATCAAAATGAGAGAGAGAGAGAGAGAGAGAGAGAGAGAGAGAGAGAGAGAGAGAGAGAGTAGAGGCCTCCATTGTGTTGCCTCAGAGCGAGAGCCGTCATTCTTTTGGCAGTGCAAGACACCGCATTCATGAAGAAGAATGGAGGATGTAGACTCAAGGTTGGACAATAGGGGGGAGATCAGTTATAGGTGTGGTTATAGGTGTAGATTTTTGTGAGAGGTGAATCCCTAAAGACGCGAGAGGAGAAAAACCCACTTTGGGAGCTCCACTTTGAAAGTACTTGCTTTGCACTGAGTAAGGTAGTGGTGAGTGCGGTAGGCTAACAAGGGGGTGGCCAAGTCTTGGAGGGCGTTTGGCATGCTCGTGTAGGGGAGATCATGGTGTGAGAAGGAGGATAAGCTTGAGGCCTTGACTATTGGCAAAAGAGGCAGCAGAGAAGCTACCAAGACAAAGTGGATAGCTAGGAGGCAATGCAGAATGTTGAGCTTGTGGAAGACAGCCATGACACCAGCAAGTAGAGCAAGCTTAGTGAGGGAGGTTTCAATTTGGTTGGTGGCAATGTGTATGCCTCTCTCTCTCTCTCTAGGGGAGAGAGAAACTATAGGTGTGGTTATAGGTGTAGCTTTCTAGGAGCTATAAATCCCCATAATTCCCCATAGAGCCATCATCGCCATGCTTGGAGGTGTACCCTCTCCCATTGCATTGACCACTCATGAGCCTTATAGCATATGCTTCCTAGATGATACAAATGAGAGAGAGAGAGAGAGAGAGAGAGAGAGAGAGAGAGAGAGAGAGAGAGAGAGAGAGAGAGAGAGAGAGAGCTACACTCCCCAAGCCCCTACCCAATTCGTATACAAGCTCATCTCTGCATGTAGCATGTTGGCATCTCCAGGCCGCCACAGGCTCACGAAGTCGCCAATGATATTTTTGTTAGGGCCCAAGCCCTCTAATTGGAATGATTGGATATGAGCTAATTGAGGTAAGTAGTGACCAAGACTTGAACAACACACACATACACACACACACACACACACACACACACGCAGACGCAGACGCAGACGCACACGCACACGCACACGCACACGCGCACATGCATGCGCACGCACACGCACACACGCACACAGACACACACACACATTGACATTGCCTAAGCAAGGGAGTGCCAACTTCAACCAACCTCAATCAATGTATCTATCTAATATAGCATATAATTGCAAAGTGACTCCTATGAATGTGGTGAAAAATCCTCAATCCTACCAACTTTGTCAACTCCATGAAGTGTTCTTTGCGGACCTCACCAGTGCAGTTTGCATGTATGGGGGGAGAGAGAGAGAGAGAGAGAGAGAGAGAGAGAGAGACAAAGAAAAAAGAGACAGACAAGAGTTGAGAGACTTTGTAGCAGTGGGTAGAATCATGCTTCTACACTGGGTTGTATACAAGCAAAGGTTAGAGCGGAGACAAGGCTTGAGGTGGGTGGAAGGGGTGCAACACTCAATATTGGGAAAACATCTAGGTTGGCAGAAAAAGTCATGTTGAGTCGAGATGGTGCAGTAGATGGGTGCAGGCTAGAGCGGGCAAGGTGATGCGCGATGATGGCGATCTTCATAATGTGGGTTGAGTGTGGGCCTCTTCTTCTATAAGTGTCAGGGCAAAGTACTAGAGGCTGATGTAGGGTGGGCTGTGGTAGAGATTGAGGATGAGGTGAAATGGGAGCAAGAGACGCAATGAAGGTGGAGTGCATCGCAAAGTAGGAGTAGCACAGATAGGTAGCAGAGGGAGTCCTTGGTTGGAGTAGTTGGCTGCCAAGGGAGCGATGAACTAGAGGGGATCTAGACAAGGGGCTGGACTTCGGATGGGTCTTGAAGCTCTGGGTGGGGAAGAAAGAGAGAGAGGGGAGGGCGTAGGTACAAAAAGAGATTTAAGGCAGTGATCACTCAATGCATAATATTTGGTTACTTTTTGAAACAATTGTGTCTCATGTATGGTCACACGTTGTCGAGAAATTTGCGGTCTTGCCAGGAAAGCACCGGGCTTATGGCTGTGAGAGTTTGTGAGAGAACTCAACAAAAACTATATGAAGGAGTTAAACCATAGATGCCATGAAGACTAGGGTTTGTTTGGTGCAATCAAAGAAGACTCACTCTTTCTCTCTTGCACACACACACACACAATGAAAGAACGCAAAAGAGAATGTCAAAACAATACGAAGATGAAAACATCAAGGCTATGGTCATATCGTATCATGGGTAATATGAAAGGGTTATTGGATGAGTTAATGGCATTCAATCTTGGCTGACCAAATAGGCTATGAATTGTTCTTTGGAATTGTAGTTTTGTGCTTACCATAATATAGATATTTTGTCTAGTGATTGGGATTAATTGTGTGTACAAATCCTCTTGGTTCATAGCAAGATAACTACGCTTACATCAAAAGAAAAATTATAGTCTATGAGAGGTAGTATGATGGGATCCGGTGATAGAAGTATTTCATTGAGCCTTTCAGGGCCAAAGAGAAACACTATACGTTGTTGAAAGTGTATTTTACGGCTAATCCATACGTTAATTCTAATAGATTGTACAGAGTGAAAGCGATAGAAATGATCATCATGTGGGTTATTCATCTAGGATAGTATGTGAGAAATGTAGATATGAGAGAAGTGAAGAGATGAGAAGTTTCCCTCCCAAGCCCTATTCTTGCCCGTAGGCAATAAGGATACTGCGGGGAGAGATGTACCTGTAGAAAAGAGAACCTAGAATTTGCAGAGAGGATGAATTACTAAGAATGAGAGAGATAGGTTTGCTTTAGGAGATGAGATTAGATACATATATATATGTTGGATTAGAGATAAAAAAGAAAAAAACAACAAATCAAGAAAACATCAATGTAGAACACATCTTACTTGACAAACCCTTTGGCACCATTATTGATGGAGAGAGAAGAAGAGTGGATAATTCCACTTTGATTGATACACCAAGTGCAAGACCTTCTTTGATTAGAGTTGATCTTCCAAGGTTAGCTTGTTGCAAGAATGGCTAGTCTTCTTCTAGGAAAAAGTGTAGGCTTGGGCTTATGTTAATGGCTAAGTACAATTAGGCGTTACTACTCACTCCCTCATGAATTCCTCTCATCCATGGCTTGAATGCTTGAGTTCCTTTTCAAGGAAGAAGAGGTCCCATTTTATAGGTGAAGGGAGCCCCCAAAGGTTTACACAAGAAGAGAGGAGCCAATGTGAATAGAAACTGGAAAAGTTGGAAATGAGCTGTCCCTGCATGATGTGGGCAGACTGGGGTCCAGTATTCTGATCATAACTCCTTAACCGTGGCTCCAAATAAAAAAGTAAAAACATGGGCAGAAACTTCAGCTCATTAGCTACGATTTTCATTTTAAAATCGTTTTCCAATTCGGATTGGAACCTTGTGTAAAAAATTCATCAAAATAGGGTCCATTTATGGCAGCAAAAGTCTTCATGTGGTCTCCTTAGCCTAGACTTTCATTTAATTCCAAAGGACACCTCATGCCATATGAAAGCATGACATTGCTCCTTCACAAAGTTTTGTAATCATGCTTGCAATAATGCATTAAAATAAGTGTATCTTTGAAATCATGCTACCTAGTGTCCCACTAGGATTTGATTCTCTCCTTGTAGCTATTTAAAAAGAAATATAAGAAAAGTATAAAAAATACATAGAATATATATATATATTGGAGTTTACCCTAGATATAGGATCTAGCTAGGGTGTGAAATGATAATGAAATAGTAGAATTAAAGAATCAATGCTTTTTGCCCCAAGTTAAAAAGGCGAAGCTATTGATGCTTTTCCCATAGTATTTTCTGATGGTAAAGTAAGGATAGGTTACCCTTGAGAAAAATAATAGGATGAGATAGAAGGCTTATTATTATACTTAAATATGCATATATATACTATAGGAAATATAATTATGTATCTAAAAAAATACAAGATAGATCTTGTAGCATGCGTTCTCACTATGTACGTGTCACAGCACGACATCCACCCCCTCTAAACCTGCACATCCTCCGGTATGTGCCACATTGTCTCTTTGTAAGAATAGACCTCTTGTACATCTTCCTTGTCTTCTTCTTCACTGAATGATTCAGGAGCTTCGTGTTCACTTTGATCTTCACCTGTGTTTTTCTCTTCTTCCTCATCCATATCTTCTAGATCATTGTCTCCTCTTCTCTTAAACATTTTAATCCTTTTTCCTGCAATGGGAATCTTTACTTCTGTACCATCTAGTTCAGACAAGCTGTAAGTAGCATTTTCATGCACATGCTTTACAACATACGGTCCAAACCATCTTTTTGAGAACTTACGCATGACTGTGTGCTGTTTATCAAGGCTACTATCATACACTAAAACCCAGTCACCTTTGTCAATTGCTTTGCTCCTGAGTCGATGTCGCTTATCAAAATAGTCCTTGTTTTTCAACCTTGCATTTTTGAGTCGTTCTTTTGCAGCTTCAATGTCTCCAGGTCTTCTCTCTAGCTGCCTTATACGCAGTGCAAGGAGATCTTCCCTACTAAGCCCCTCTTGCCAAGGTAGTACATTCCATGTGGGAATTGTATCCTCAATCGGCATCACTGGCTTTTGACCATGCATTAGCTCCGCAGGCATGTATCTAGTTACTGAGCTATGTGTTGTACGATTAGCCCATAAAGCATATGGTAACAATTTTGGCCACTCACCAACTCTTCCTTCGCAAGCCTTGGCCAAAGCTTTGATGATAGGAGGATGCCCTCTTTCACTCTTTCCATTGCCTTCAGGGTTGTAAGCTGTAGTAAGAGAAAGATTGATCCCTAATCTAGAAAAGGAATCCCTTGCTTCTTCGGCATCCAATTCACCTCGATCTGCAGTGATTTTTCCCACACAACCATAACGGCAAATCACCTCATCAAGAAGGAATTTGCACACAACTTCTGTGGTCTTAGCTCTTAATGCTCTTCCTTCAACCTGGTTAGTTAGGTCCTCTCGTGCAAGAACCAAGTATCTCATCTGCCAGAGTCCTAAAGGCATCGTGACTAGATCCACAACCCATTTATAGTGCATGGCTAGTGGATATGTAGGGTGCAATCCATCACGATGTCGAACATTTGAATACATTTGACAAGTTACACATGACTCTACAAACTGAGATACATCTTTATACATACCCTTCCACCAGTATTTTTCTTTCAACTTGGAGAAGGTTGCCCACACACCCCTGTGTCCAGCCCATAGACTCTCATGAAACTCTTGCATGAGCTTTACTTGAGTCTCTTTTTTACATATAACCCGTTGTGGTGTAGCACCCTTTTGTTTAGGATGCTTCCACAAGTAACCATCCCTTAAAAAGTACCCATATGCTTTCCTGCGTATCCTCTTGAATTCTTGTTCAGACCAATCATCCTGTTTTGTTAGAGTACTCAAGTACCTTCCAATAGAAAGCCAATCACCTTCATAAAGATCTTTCAAGAACAATTCAAGCGAATTAGTCATGCAGACATTATTACCTTTGACATGAGAGATAGAATAGAATTCTGTGCCTACATCATCTCCCTCATCAATCATTTGTGACTCATCTTCATACCTTGCCCTTGATAGCATATCTGCCACTGTATTGTCTTTACCTGCAATGTGCTTAAACTCGGGATTTAAGGACTTAATGTAGGCAATCCACCGCAACATAGCAATGTCTGGTGTTGAGCAGCTTGTAATCATCCCAAGAAGTGGTAGACAATCTGTTTCTACAACCACACATGCACCAATTAGGTACTCTTTCCCACTTTTCAAGGCTGTAACCATACCCCATAACTCTCTCTTTATCTGTGGATAGTTTCTTTGACGAGCACTTAGTACCTTTGCTCCAAATCTTACCACATACCTGTGTCCTTCTTTGTCATCTTGCCCTATTGCCCATCCAATCCCTGTAGGACTGGTATCTACTGTCACAATCACTGGCCTTTGACACTCATAGTCTACCTTTCTCAAAGTCGTTGCTGACTGGAGTAACTCCTTTAGCTTTTTCATGGATTTTACATGTGCTTCTGTCCATTTAAACTTTTGATTCTTTCTAAGCAGCTGATAAAGAGGATCAGCTACATGTGCATAATGTGGAATCCAAATAACATAGAAGACACATGCTCCCAGAAACCTTCTAACCTCAGTGATGCTAGTGCATGTTTCTTTCATTCTTTGGATGGCATCTACCTTTGATGGACAAGGTTTCCTACCATATGGCCCGCACATGTGCCCCACAATGAGCACTTCTTTGACACCAAACATAGACTTTTTCCCTGACAATGTAAGATTCACTTCTTCCAACCTAGACAAAATTTTATCACAATCATTTATGTGATTTACCACAAACCTGCGACATCCCTTGAGATCCAAAGCTTCATCTTTGTCACTTTCTTCACATCCTTTGATAGGCAAATCATCAATGAAAGGCATTATGATTTGAGGAATAAAGTCACATAAGACCTTATTCATCCCATTCATCATATGTGCAACCGAGTTGGTTGCTCCCTGTGGCAAGGTACACATCCTTACCAAACCCAAAGGTGTCCTCATGGTTGTCAAGTCTCTGCTTTCGATTGCAAGCTGAAATTGATCATACCCTGAGTAGAGATCCCCCATTGAGTAGATTGCCCTCCCTGCAAACGCCTCTGCAAATTCATCCACAATTGGACCCGTACCTACATTTCTAATTGTCACCTTGTTCACTGGTTGCATATCTTGGATGAAGCGTAGAGAACCATTCTTCTTTGGAACTGTGAACCACCTGTTTGAGTATGGAGCACAAGAAGGCTCCAAGATTCCCATTTTGATTTTCTCATTCAGTAGCTCTACTAACTTTGGCAAATGAGCCTTTGGAACCGGAATAGGCCGCAGATTCCAAGGCACATGAGGTATTGTGAAAATTACCATAGGAGCTACAATATAAGTATCAACACATCCTATCTCATGTGGCTCAAATGCAAAAGCCTTACCATGCTTTGAAAGCATTTCTTTGAAGCACTTTGTCTCCTCCTGTGTTAGAAACTCCTCGCAACCAATCTGCAACTCTTGAAAAGACTCCTTTGTGAAGGTATGCCCGATCTTTTTAGGATTCCGCAAACTTGGTTGTAAAGAAGCCTGTTCAATCTTTTCCCTGTTGTTGGGTGGTAAGGGTGAAGCTACTGGTTTCACCTTCTTTGCTACACTCTTGTATTTAGTTTCAACATGGACTTCAGGGCCAACTGTTTGGCTTTCTTTAAAGGCTTCTATTACTTGATACATTTCCATAGAGCAAACTTCCACAACTTCATTTTCAAGATGCAAACTAGACCTCATTATAGCATCAAGCTCACCCATAGTATCTACAAAAGAAACTTGTTCACACAAACCCAAAACATTTTTAGTAGGCTTTAGCAACCCACTCTTTTTCATGCCTATTTGTACATTATGCACATATTGCTTCTCATATCTCTTCAAATCTTCAAGTTTTGTAAAACATACTGATCCATTCCTTGTTACCAAGGAGCTCATCGAGAAAGTTTCACCTATTTTTGGATCAGGCGAGACCCTTTTTCTTTCTGTACCACTGCAATCCCGCTTTACAATGGTACTTGGCCAAAACCCATCAGTTCTCTATGATCATGAAACTCTTTGCTTACTTTTGGTAGAGGATGTTCTCTGAGGTTGTCACGATTTCTTTCATGGTTTACACAGACTGTGAGAAATTGGACAGCTCATTTACCATCTTTGCTACGTATTCTAGCATATGCTAAACCATCGTCCATTACCTTTGTTTCCATTCAAACTCCCACAATGTAGGGTTGTCCAAGGATGAGATGATATGAAGATGTATCCTGTACAAAGAAGTTTTGGTCAATCTTTACATCACCTATTGTTACCTTCACACCTGGACATGCTGCATACAATTCATCGGATGAATTGTTTGCCACTTTTACCATCCAGCCATGATCTGTGTCCATCGGCCATTTGCACTTGTTGTAGAGACTCTTTGACATTATGTTTATTTCTGAACCATGGTCAATCAAGGCAACAAATGGCTCTTCAAGATCACCTACCTTGACCAAAGTTTCTGTAGTAGCCCTTGCCCAATGACTTCATGAATAGTAACTCCTAGGAATATCTTCAACTTCTTCATCATCATTTGAGAAATGCACTTGCTTCATTCTCCCACTAGATTGGTAGCATCCTACCATAGCTCCATCATTCTCCTTATTTTGCAGTTGCATCCCTTGTGTCTTCAAGGTTTCCCCTTCAACCTGTGGACGAGAAACTTCAGTAAGGGTTTGCCTCTTCCTCTTGATGATGTCAGTGATCTCCTTGTGGAATTCACGCTTTGCAATGCCAAGAACTTCTCCCAGAGTGAACTCAATCTTGCTATTCAAGATCCTTTCCTCCAAGACTTTCTTTAAATCTGTAGCAACCTCAATATTAGATTGTAGTTTATAAGTTGGGCCTTTTGTCTTACCTTTCGTTGGCTCTTTCTTCTTCCCTGTTGTAGACTCCTCCATGAGTACTTCAGGTGGAGATGCTCCTTGTGTTGAGGGTGTTTGAGAAGGCATTGAGTCGCTTCTTCCCCCACTTCTAGAAGCTCTTTTTGATGGTCCTTCATCAACATTCTTACGTCTGCGCTTCTCTTCTACAATTGCCTCATTTTGTTGGCATTTTGTAATGTAGGCATGCATTGACAATGAGTCCACTGGATCATTCCATCCTGTTTCTAGACGTATGCAATCACCTGCTTCATGTAGAATCCCTTTTGTAAGCTTTCCCTTTTTAGCTAATTGCATGACATTTGGCCAAATTTGACCATGATGGTCACTCACCTCTTTATCACAAAAATGTTCAATTTTTACTCCATAAGTAGCTGCCTCAACTGAGGAGGTGGCATGCTTAGTTGCCATATCTTCAACTAAGGTTTGCATTCCCCCCTTCCCAAAGTTAGTTCTCAAGGCTAGACCTGTCTCTCTTAAGTGGATTTTACCATCCTTAAAAAAGACAACATCTTTTGACAAAGCATCACTAAAATCATCACAATCCCTTCTTACATGGTCTGTACTATCACACCAAATACATCTATTAACAAACCCTTCTTTGGGCTGTTGTCTTTGCCTAAGAAGTGGCCCTGATGGTTGGCCTTTTTCTTCAAGCTTTGCAAGCTTCACCTTCAAGTCACGCATTCCCTTCACAAGCTCATCTAGCATGGACTCATCAAACTTAGGAGCGATAAAAGTAGGCTTTACCATTTTGTCAGAAGTTGAGGTGGAAGGACTTGTAGTGTTTACTACCATCTTGTCCCTTCTTCTTTGTCGTTTGGCAAGCAGTGAGACAGCACCTTCAACCTCATTCCAGTCGGTCTTTAGTCCTTGCTCAGCATCTTTATCTTCAAGAAGAAGCTCCAAATTTTCTTGAAACTCTTTACCTGCAGCTTGTAAGAAAAGATTTGTCTTCTCTGCATCTAGTGTGGCCCTTTCTGTCCTAGTGAGTTGTGCATAGCGCCGCTCAAATTCCCTAAGTAGCTTTGTTATTGATAGTCCTTGCTTTGGCTTGACTACCAATTCTAAGAATGTCCTTTTGGTCACTCTCTCCGAGTCCTCCATGAAATATTCCTCCTTTAAAGCTACTTTGAGTTCTTCCCAACTTCTCCCATGCCCATCTTTAATTGCCCTAACATGCTCCCTAATTTCTGGAGCAACAACTAGCTCAAAGATTTCAATCATCTCACCTTCTGACACGCGATGCAGCTCCATCTCCTTCACATACTCGCGTAAGTACTTGGTTACATCTTTGCCATTGAACTGATCCATTCTGTTGACGACCGCTTGTATGGCCTTCGTTGCTGAAATCTCCCTTCTTTCAGTAGCATGTTGTTGTTGCATGAACATTGCAAATGCTTGAAACATTTGCATTGTTGCTGGGTCAAAATGCATACCCTGTTTCTCAACATGATCACCCATGGTTACCCACAAACTCTCACCCTAGCAGATTCGCGTCGGGTTCACCAAAAATATGTTGAGAAATTTGCGGTCTTGCCAGGAAAGCACCGGGCTTACGGCTGTTGGAGTTTGTGAGAGAACTCAACAAAAACTATATGAAGGAGTTAAACCATAGATGCCATGAAGACTAGGGTTTGGAAAGAAGTGCAATCAAAGAAGACTCACTCTTTCTCTCTTGCACTCACACACACACACACAAAGAAAGAACGCAAAAGAGAATGTCAAAAAAATACGAAGATGAAAACATCAAGGCTATGGTCATATCGTATCATGGGTAATATGAAAGGGTTAATGGATGAGTTAATGGCATTCAATCTTGGCTGACCAAATAGGCTACGAATTGTTCTTTGGAATTGTAGTTTTGTGCTTACCATAATATAGATATTTTGTCTAGTGATTGGGATTAATTGTGTGTACAAATCCTCTTGGTTCATAGCAAGATAACTATGCTTACATCAAAAGAAAAATTATAGTCTATGAGAGGTAGTATGATGGGATCCGGTGATAGAATTATTTCATTGAGCCTTTCAGGGCCAAAGAGAAACACTATACGTTGTTGAAAGTGTATTTTACGGCTAATCCATACGTTAATTCTAATAGATTGTACAGAGTGAAAGCGATAGAAATGATCATCATGTGGGTTATTCATCTAGGATAGTATGTGATAAATGTAGATATGAGAGAAGTGAAGAGATGAGAAGTTTCCCTCCCAAGCCCTATTCTTGCCCGTAGGCAATAAGGATACTGCGGGGAGAGATGTACCTGTAGAAAAGAGAACCTAGAATTTGCAGAGAGGATGAATTACTAAGAATGAGAGAGATAGGTTTGCTTTAGGAGATGAGATTAGATACATATATATATGTTGGATTAGAGATGAAAAAGAAAACAACAACAAATCAAGAAAACATCAATGTAGAACACATCTTACTTGACAAACCCTTTGGCACCATTATTGATGGAGAGAGAAGAAGAGTGGATAATTCCACTTTGATTGATACACCAAGTGCAAGACCTTCTTTGATTAGAGTTGATCTTCCAAGGTTAGCTTGTTGCAAGAATGGCTAGTCTTCTTCTAGGAAAAAGTGTAAGCTTGGGCTTATGTTAATGGCTAAGTACAATTAGGCGTTACTACTCACTCCCTCATGAATTCCTCTCATCCATGGATTGAATGCTTGAGTTCCTTTTCAAGGAAGAAGAGGTCCCCTTTTATAGGTGAAGGGAGCCCCCAAAGGTTTACACAAGAAGAGAGGAGCCAGTGTGAATAGAAACTGGAAAAGTTGGAAATGAGCTGTCCCTGCATGATGTGGACAGACTGGGGTCCAGTATTCTGATCATAACTCCTCAACCGTGGCTCCAAATAAAAAAGTAAAAATATGGGCAAAAACTTCAGCTCATTAGCTACGATTTTCATTTTAAAATCGTTTTCCAATTCGGATTGGAACCTTGTGTAAAAAATTCATCAAAATAGGGTCCATTTATAGCAGCAAAAGTCTTCATGTGGTCTCCTTAGCCTAGACTTTCATTTAATTACAAAGGACACCTCATGCCATATGAAAGCATGACATTGCTCCTTCACAAAGTTTTGTAATCATGCTTGCAATAATGCATTAAAATAAGTGTATCTTTGAAATCATGCCACCTAGTGTCCCACTAGGATTTGATTCTCTCCTTGTAGCTATTTAAAAAGAAATATAAGAAAAGTATAAAAAATACATAGAATATATATATATTGGAGTTTACCCTAGATATAGGATCTAGCTAGGGTGTGAGATGATAATGAAATAGTAGAAATAAAGAATCAATGCTTTTTGCCCCAAGTTAAAAAGGCGAAGCTATTGATGCTTTTCCCATAGTATTTTCTGATGGTAAAGTAAGGATAGGTTACCCTTGAGAAAAATAATAGGATGAGATAGAAGGCTTATTATTATACTTAAATATGCATATGTATACTATAGGAAATATAATTATGTATCTAAAAAAATACAAGATAGATCTTGTAGCATGCGTTCCCACTATGTACGTGTCACAGCACGACAACGTGCACCCTTTATTTTCCTTATATGCAACTTTGAAAATCTTTTGGCAATGATTGCATCACTAACATCTAGTTTATTGGCAAAGTGAGTCCTATGACACGTGGTGCAAAATCCTCAATCCGACCTCTTATAGAGTATGCGTATAATGACATTGTACATACTTCTATGGGGAAAGCACCTTTCGAGGTTAAAGATGGAAGATCCAAAAGTCCCTTACTACTTAAAGTATATGGGAAGATCTTCGCTGCTGATGAATATAGCCGAGACTTACAAGAATCTTTTCCAAAGATTAAAGAGGTTATATCTATCTTAAAGCAAAGGCAAAAAGGGCTGCTGCTAATAAGCACAGAAGAGCCTTAGCCTTTACGGAAAATGATTGGGTCTTGCTAAAGTTTCTCAAGGGTCATCTAAGGCATACTACGGGCAAGAATCCTACGGGCCACCAAGAGTATTATGCGAAACTAGCAAAAAGATACTGTGGTCATTTCTTTTAAAATTCTTAAGCCAATCAATGAGACGGCTTATTGATTAAAGCTGCCCAACCATTGGCTCATTCACAATACTAACCATGTGAGCCTACTGAAGCCTTACAAAGGAGAGCTACCAAAAGACCAATAATGGAGGACCCGCCAGAGATAGAAGATCAAGAAGAGGTATTGCAACCCGAATCGATTCTTTGACACGAAGACAAGGTACTAAGAAACGGTAATGTTATCCACTGATATCTTGTTAAGTTTAAGAATTATCCTTTTAAAGATGCTAGATGGATGCAAGGAACCTAGCTTAAGGATACTATGAACCTTGTCAATGCTTACAATGCTACACTAGAGTAAGCAAATGAAAATGTAGTTTAAATGAACAATGATTTTGTCTTATAAGACTCATTCCCTTTCTTTTATTGTGCACAAAATTTAAGAAGTATGCATGCTTAGGATCATGTTTTTGGTGACGACGTCTCCCAAACACCAAGTAGAACTTGTGTTTCTACTTTGGAAGTATGATATGGACTAAAGAGCAGACATGCTTGCGGCAGCTAAGTCTCCCAAACACCAAATGGATTAGTCATCCATTCTGGAATGATGTCGTAGGGTAAAAAGGGATCCTCTACCCGCTAAGAAACATGGAAAACATGGACTAATGATTAGGCTTTATCTTCTCTACCTCATAGTCGAGGACGACTATGATTTCAAGAGAGAGGTAATGTTATAAAACATAATATCTAAGTTTACCAAATTATTTTCTCATATTAAACTGATCATTTAATATGGGAAGATAAAAGGGAAAGAAGAGTTAGTATATAGATGTGTGCTTCTATACCTATCTCAACAGGGTCCAAAAGGAGAAATGGTTGCATCTCAATAGGGGTCCAAAATGAGACGGTCTACCAAAGAGCAATGTGCAATAAGTGCTTCTAGATTTATCTCATCAAGGGACCAAGAGGAGAGATGGTTACATCTCAATAGGGGTCCAAAAGGAGGTAGTCTATCGAAGAGCAACGTGCATCTAATGGAGCTAGACCCTAGGGTTAACTTCATTAAAGACCTCTAAAAGTTAGTGTTAAAAAGTCCTTTGACCTTAGGCAAGCTAAGGATGACTTTGAGGTGGGAATTCTACCCAAGCATGAGGTGCTTGTCGAATTGCTAAGTGTTTGTGGGGAACCTTGTCCAAAAGTTTGAGGTGCTTCTTACATGCTTAAATGACGAAGGTTCTTGAAGTGTTTAATTCAAAGATAAACTCTCAAGAGGCATAAGAGATTTCCATGCTTGGTTGACTAAGTGCTTGAAGTATTCAATTCAAACCAAATGACTTAAGAAGCATAAAAAACACATGTTCAAATGATCCTCCACATGTGGCCCTCATGAGGTGATTGAATCCTATTGGATAGGTTTTACAGGGGTCCGATGAGAATTTAGATGCATAAAAATAAATAATTAAGTTCTTTTCCTCAAAGAGGTAAAAGAGGGCACATGTCCAAATGAAATAATTAAATAATAAGAGAGAGAGAGAGAGAGAGAGAGAGAGAGAGAGAGAGAGAGAGAGGGGAGAGATGGACCAAGCATGAGAGGGGGGTATACTCTTCCACACACACACACACACACACACACACACACACACGCACACACACATTTTCTCATTGTGTGGAGTGCAAAGTGCAAGAGCTCCATCTCCTCTCCAAGCTTGTTGAGAAGTGAAGAGCCTACACCAACACTATTGGCTATGGAATGCAAATCCAACCAAGAGACATGCTTCAATGCTTAAGCGTGCCATCTTCTTCATCTTCATTACTATGCTATTATTCAATGCTAAGCAAGAAGAATGATGATATGTGAGGAATTATTTCTTTCTCCTATTAATGATTCTTCTTCCTCCTTCCTACCTTCATTCCCCGCTAGCTCCCTCCACCTTCAAAGGTGTTTGAGGCCTTGGGACTAAAGCTTGGGTTAGTTAATGCTTTTTTCAAAGTTTATGTTATGCTCGTAATGCATGAAACTTTCCATCTTCATAGCATCACCAAGGTCACAAGGAACACAAAGATTGTATTGTACCAAGTCTCTCTTGATGGGAGAATCTATAATACAAATGCCTTTTGGAGGGGGAGCCGACTCTAAGTAAATCCAGTCCTCAACTATTCTCATGTTCTCTAATACTCTCTCTCTTGCAAAAGTATTGTTTATGCCAAGTTAATTAAGTACTATATTCTTGTCGCTACCAGCAATTAAGTTCACCCTCTATGTTCTCAAAGTAATCTCACAAAAATGCTCACTCTAATTCTCTTTACTCCGCCATTCTCAAAGTTCATAGGTCATTCCCATTACATTGGTATCAGAGCATTTGGTTTCTCTTTTCTTGCTTAAGAAGAGAGGTCCTTAAGTAGCCTATTAATGGTTGATTTTGTTAATTATATTAGGGTAAGTGGGACTGGGATCTATTATCGGTTTTGCTGAGCCCACTATGTGAGATATGGTGCACACCTCGGGGGCTTGGGTCTTAATAATGGGATCTTTTTAGACTTGCCTACGGCTTTACCATTATTGAGCCATAAGAAGTCCAAAAGGAGCTATCCCTCGAAAATTTTGCTATGTTAAACCCACTCCACTACTCTCTATAATTAACCAATTTGAGCCGTGGGTGTAGATACTTAAGTGCTTATTTTCAAAGGCTAAGAGGAGTAGAAACTAAGGTTTTGAAGTGCCAAAGGATCACTAAGTAAACACATAACCAAGAGAGTAGAATGAGCATTGATAACTTTGATTTTGCACATGAAGGTGATAATGATGATGCCCCCATGTTTATCAATTATCTTGTTACTAGGTTGCATCAAGCTATGGGCAACCCTAGTTTGCAAGCCGAAGTTACTCAAACAACTCGTGCTTATGAGATTTCGCTTTCTCTCCAAGAGGAGAGAGAGAGCTTAGGAGGTCTCTTTATGAGACTCCCAAAAGAAGTCTCTCACCCATAAGAGAGGAGGAATCCAAAGAATGAGAAAGAAGAGCAAATCCCTAAGTTCCGTTGAAGATGTGGCTCCACGAAGACGGCGGTCTAGACCGTTGCCAACTCCTCCTAAGAGGAAATGGTCAACCCATAGTCCTTGTCCTCGTCATTCTGAAAGGGAAGAGAGGAAACAAAGGAAGAAAAAGGCAAGAAAGAGGTCACCCTCTTCTCCTTCTTCTTCACCTTCCTCCTCTTCCGATGAAAGCAATAGTTATTCTCCTAGATAATACAAGAGGAGAGCACATCACAAAACTTACCCTGCATGGCAAAGGTCCCAAAAGCTCAAGAAATTCAAAGAGTGAGGAAAGAGTATCTCTTTTCTCACCTATGATGGCATCTTTGGTGCCACAAACAAAGTATTGGCCTTCCGGGTTCACAGAGTCCTCCAAGATACGCCATGTAGCTATGCACTCCAAAAGTCTGCTCGTCAATGGTGGGCTAGACTTCATGGCAATGGCAAAGCCCAAAACACTATAACACGTCGCACAAATATCAGCGCAGATACCGACGAGACAAAGATTCTTTTAAAAGTAAAATTCCCTCGAATAAGCATCGTAAAAAATGCCGATATTGTAGCGTTGGTATATGCACTGGTAATGATCATTGGAATGTATGCTGTTAAAGGCTCCAGAATACACATCGTGTTTTGCACAAAAATCAGTGCAGTTATCTGCACCAAAAAATATTTTCTTATATCGACATGTGTTTCGAGATCCATACAGGCGCCTGTATCGAACTCTGTTCCGATGACCAAACCTGTAATTTTCTTTGGGAAGAGAGGGCTGGGAACTAATGCTGCATGTAGTGCAACAACAAAAAACAGCTCTCTCTCCCCAAAGGAAGAGTGTACAAGCAACCGCACTCCACCTACAAGTTGATGCTAAAGAGTGAGTGTATACAGATTAGCAAAACTGTAAAAAGAACAAAACCACAAAATCAAAAGCTTAATCATAACAGGTTCTCAAAAGCATAACCATAACGTCAACTCCTAAACCATAGGCGGCATAAAGATTTCATAGCCATAATTAAAACATGATTCAAAAACAGCACAACCATAAACATAACCCACTTCCCATACCATAACCATTACAATAACTTGCTTGTTATACCATAACCATAACAACCATACCATCATTGCAAAACCATAACCATAACCATAACCATAATCTGATTGCCGAACCATAACCAACACATTATTGTCATACCATCATTGAAAACCATAACCATAACTTGATTGCCAAAACCTAACCATACCATCATTTCCATACTATCATTGCAAAACCATGAACATAAGCACTACAAAATAGTACATGCAAACAATCACTCCGTAAGACTGTATCAAGAAGACCACAACTACAAAAACGACTGTACAAAGAAATACTGTACAAAGAAGAGTGTATCAAGATGACATAGTCAGAATAGCTTGCGAAGACCCTCATGGTAATGCCTCGCAGTCGACTTCCTCTCCCTCCTCCTGCAGCTAGGTCAAAAGAGCCACAAGTCCATGCTTGTACCCATACTTCTCCTCTCGGCGTGTTTTCACAGCAACTTCCTGCAAAATTATGGTTTAATCATGAGATAAATCTTCAAATAACATATATATTTTCAACAATAAAAAGCATACATATAATACTTACAAACTCATGTTGAAGTGTGTCATAGACTCCACTCCCAAGATGTGACACTCCATCAGACTCCAAACGTGCTCTGGCTCAATCTCTATGCTGTTGAAATCTGTCTAGATTGTCTTGTGTCTCTCGTGCAATCCTCGCCCACTCCTCTGCATCTAACCATGCTGGATTTGGATTGTATACATTGTACCTATCTCTCACCTCTGACCAACGGTGGGACATTGTGGCCTTTGCCACGGCCAAAATCCAACCATTCGAGACTTGATCGTACCCCCTGCCGGCCTATAGTTTCTGTAAATGGTCTAAACAATGTAACTCTTTCTTTCATCGTCGAGATTATCCCAAATCTCCATCACAGAGTGACCAAACTAAATTGTACAGAGCTCTTGAATCCTCTGTCGCATGGACTTTCCACCCCTATCCGCCAAGACATCCCCATTGCTACTTTTATACACCTTGCTAGGATCATGCTTGTGTGATCCCCAAGGTGTACGTGGTGTGCCAATCGGTGAACTATCTACTAAAGAGAGTGGGGAATGCTCTCTCGGTGGTGTGAACGCATTGATAGAACTGCTACCACAACAACCACCATCTCCAAAACAATGCGTACCTTGTCTCGAGGATGAACCACCAGTCCTAGGCGTAGGGGGCACACCTGATTGAGGTGTGGGGCCGGTCGGTGTAGGGACCACACTAGTCCTAGGTGTAGGGTCGGTCGTAGTAGATATAGAGGAACCTGTTGCCCAAAGGTTTTGTGCCATCGGGATCTGCTCTAGTGTGGACTGTGTCAAAAAGAGATCCATCTGTTCGGGTGACATGCCGACCGGAGTGACATGAAAACTAAAACTAGGAGAGTATGGCTCATCGTCATCGGCCATGGCTACAAATACACAAATAACACTCGCAAAATATGTTAGTTTACAGAAGAAATGCTTAATCAATACAAATAACAAATAAACAAATCGCCAACACAAAAGAATGAATCTAAAGTGTATTGTAGACTAATAAAAAGAGTTTTACAAAAGAGTTCCTAGCAAAAATCATAAGTTAATCTCTCATGTTCTATGAGATCTGATGCACCAAAGATGTCTATCTCAATCTGTAATTCTGCATCTTTGTCATCAAACCCTACTTCTTCGTCGCTCTCCGCATCAGCTTCAGTATTTGACACTTCATCTCTAGGTTCAGGCATATGCTCACCACTGACCTCCAGCCCAAAATCCAAACTTATATCATCCGTCGGCCCTGCATTTGTTCATGAATCACCTCTTCGATCTCAACATCCAATCCTTCACACACTTGCTTGCTCTATGGAGCAACTTGGACAATATAGAGCCAACGCGGTTTAGACAGATCATTTTCATTATTTTCTCTTCATAGTGGATCTAGTGTGAACTTTCCTGGGACGATCAATGACAACAATAGATGGCCCTTTTTGATAGCTAGCCATGGTGGAAGATTATAATTAACTAGACAAATAGGCCACCTGCTCCATGATGAACTCCGTAATCCAAATGGGTTTACTCCATTTATTGCCAAACCAAAGAGCATACATCAAGGATCATTCTTAAAAGTAGGCCAACTTTCCTCTATGTGCTTCCATGCACGAGAGTTAGCAAGTATCCGCATCACATCATCTGTCGATCTAGTATTTGAGTGCCATGTCATCAAAGCGGCTATAGACTTGCACCTGTACATGCTCTTTATTCTTGGAATGATAGGAAAGTGTCGAAGGACCTTTGCAGGAATAAATTTTCCTTGTGTGTCCTCTACCTGTTTGATCCACAATTGGGACACTGTTCCAAATTTGCATATCATTGCAAAAAAGTATACAATCATTAGGACATGCATGTATTTTGTGATAATCCAAGCCCAAATTAGTAAGAATCTTTTTAGTGGCTGGACAAGTAGGGGACATGTGATTCCCTTATGGAAAGATTTTCTTGTTGAGCAACCTGTCGTTACATGAACACGTCAGTCCCTTGATCAAATTGTTGAAGTGAAGCTTGCACTTGATCATGCTTAGGATACAATGTATTTACCTGAAAAGCTCTATGATGGAGGTATCAGACCACCCGTAGACTGTAAATTAAGCATTACCAAAGCGGTACAGAGAATTGAGATTTTTTCACCATTGTAAAGCGGCATGCATGCAAGAGTTTGCATCATCTCGACCTCTTTATCGTTTTTTCTATCATGCCATCTATATAGGCGGGATGACTGATGTTGGTTGGAAGTATTGTCTTGAATGTGTCATCTTCTATGTTTTCAATGATGGGATCCATGTCAAAGAACACGTCTAACATCTGCTCCATCTCTACTTCTTGAAATGCCACATGGGATATTGGTTGGGAGGACTCAATCGATGGCTGTTCGTTTGAAAATCGTCTTCTCTGGGATGAAGTTGGAGCAATATCTACTTCCGGAGTTTGATCTATTGTCTCTGGATTATGAGATCGATAACGCAGGTCTTGTAGTTGCTCTATAAAAAAGAGACCGTGATTGCGTATATGCTGGTCGTAAATTTTTTATTTTTGAAATATCTGATGCTTGCAATGAGCACAAGGACACACCATCCTATCGTCCATACTTTATCTACCGATGATGCAACAAACAATTAAAACACTCTGATTGTTATAACTATACACTACTAACTACATGAAATACATGATGACAACCTCACATTCTCTAGCCACGCCTGATCCCCACTGCACACCTCGGTCTAGAGGTGCACGGAGATTAGGACCACAAGGTAATAATCTCGTCTTTATTGGTCAATGACTATATATTAAGTTTTTTTTAGTCTGTGTGCACTTTTGAAGTCCGATTGCATTATTTTACTTCATTTATCAATTTTCGTTTGTGTTTTGAAGTACACAAGATATTTTCAAAGTCCGTTTGTGTTTATTCAACTATTTGCCACTAGCTCTAACAACATCACATTCTCTAGCCATGCCCAATCCCCGCACACCTTGGTCTAGAGGTGCACGGAGATTAGGACCATAGGGTCAATGACCATATATCAGTGTTTTTGAAGTCTGTGTACGTTTTTGAAGTCCAATTGCGCTTTTGCAACCTATAACCTAAATGTATAGCCTAACCTATCCTAACCTATAACCTATAACCTAACCTAACCTAACCTATAACCAAATTAAACCTAAATTATAACCTCACCTATAACATAACCTAACCGAAGTCCGTTTACATTTTTTGAAGTACATGAGTCATTATTTAAATCCATTTGTGTTTTTTCTACTATTTGCCGCTAGGTCTAACCTAACCTAACCTATAACCTAAACTAACCTAATATAACATATAACTTAACCTATAACCTACCTATAGCCTAACCTAACCAAAGTCCGTTTGCATTTTTTGAAGTACACAAGTCATCTTTGAAGTCCATTTGCGTTTTTTCTACTATTAATTTGCCGCTAGCTCTAACCTAACCTATAATCTAACCTAGCCTATAACCTAAACCTAACCTAACCTAACATAACATATAACCTATAACCTAAACCTAACCTAATCGAAGTCTGTTTGCGTTTTTTGAAGTACAGGAGTCATCTTCAAAGTCCGTTTGTATTTTTTCTACTATTAATTTGCCGCTAGCTCTAACCTAACCTATAATCTAACTTAACCTATAACCTAAACCTAACGTATAACCTAAACCCAATCGAACATAGCCTATAACCTAACTTAATCGAAGTCCGTTTGCGTTTTTTGAAGTACACGAGTCATCTTCGAAGTTCGTTTTTGTTTTTTCTACTATTAATTTGCCGCTAGCTCTAACCTAATCTGTAATCTAACCTAACCTATAACCTATAACTTAATCTAACATAATCTATAACTTAACCTATAAGCTAAACCTAACCTATAATTTAACCTATAACCTAACCTAATCAAAGTCCGTTTGCATTTTTTGAAGTACAAGAGTCATTTTTGCGTATGCGTTTTTTCTACTATTTGTCGCTAGTTCTAACCTAACCTATAACCGACACAATCTTGCATGGTGAATGGTGTGTATTCTAATCTAACCGTTGCTGTGAAGATGTTATCTTAAATAGATCTTCCTTTGATGAAAACTTGTTGGTGAGGAGTGATACCTTTATCTAGAGTGGGAGAGAGTCTTAGGGCAATTGACTTGGCAATATTTTTGTAAGCTACTGACATCATGGTTATGGGCCGCCAATGTTTCAGTTGGGAGCATCAGATTTTTTTCGAACCAAACCTAAAACCTAAACATTAGTTAACTTAACCTACAACCTAACCTAACCTTTTACGTACAACCTATAACCTAACCTAGTTAACCTAACCTATAACCTAAAATGTTGCCTAAACCTGACCTATAACTTAACCTAGCCTATAACGTATAACCTAACCTATAACCTAAACCTAACCTATAAGCTAATCTAACCTAACCTATAACCTAACCTAACCTATAAGCTAAGTTAACCTAATTAACCTATAACTTAACCTAACCTAGCTTATAGCCTAACCTGTAAGCTAACCTATAACCTAACCTAACCTATACGCTAACCTAACCTATAACTTAACCTAACCTATAACCTAAACCTAATCTAAGCTAAGCTATAACCTAACCTAGCCTAACGTATAGCCTAACCTATAACCTATAACTTAACATATAACCTATACCCTAACCTAACCTATAACCTAAACTAAACCTAACCGAAACCTATAACCTAAACCTCATCAAATCGCATGATGATGCTAAGATGGTAGCGTAATTGCAAAACACTATTTCTTCAAAACATAATTTCAAAACAAAATTTTTCCATAGCATAATTTTAAAACAAATTTTTTTCAAAGCATAATTTCAAAACAAAATTTCCCCATAACATGATTTCAAATCAGAATAACCCAAAACCATAATTTCAAAACAAATTTTTTTCAAAGCATAATTTCGAAACAAAATTGCATAAAAATTTAAAGCATTGAAAGCCTAATGAATGAAATTTTATTTTGTCAATATACAATATAATTTTAAATCAATTAAATATACATAAAACTTTTAAGCACTCACATGCGGTATATTTGAGCAAGAAAGGGTCTTGTAAACGTCTTCAAACCTGCAAAAACACACACGCACATGCACATGCGCGTGCGCACACACACACACACACACACACTATGTTATACCCTAAACTCTAAACCTACAAGCAAACTTGAAAAGAATCTCACGTTGATGTTAGGGAGTAGTCCACAAGCAAGATTCTCACCTCCGGTAAGTTGTTGGGCACCAAATCTGCAGTAGGTGAGGAGGAGGAGAGCAAGAGAAGAGATGCAAAAACTAGAGAAATGCGTAGGGAAAGACCCGCGGGTTCGTTTTTTTGTAGAGTCTATCAGTACAGGTGCTGGTGAAGGTGTCGAAAGATACATCGGAAGATACATTGGTACAGACGTCAAAAATTCAAAAAATGAATTAAAAAAAAAATTTCATCTCCCTCCATACTTACTACATGTATACTGACGCCCGCCATTGACGTCGATAATTTGGTGCTGGAATTTAAGTGACCTTTGTAGTGAAAGATATGAAAAAGTCTACAAGTTTCCATAATGAAGCAATTCCTTGCAAGCGATGCCAAGGACAAAGTGCTCTTCGAATGGCAAAGCTTGAAGTTGCTCTTCAACGAGTCTATCCACAACTATGTAGATAAGTTTTGGGATTTACTTCTCAAAGCTACATTCTTTCAAAGGATAGACTTCTCCAAACAAAAGCAATAATTTTGTGCGGGATTACTTGAAGAAATGGCCGAGTATATCAACTCCCAACGGCCTGGTTGTATCATCGAAGTAATCCACCACACCATGGTTTCTTCCCGCCACTACAACACGTTGCACAAAAATTGACGTTTGTACCAACGCAAATAAACGTAGTTTAAAATTAAAATGCATCGGAATAAGCATCTCTATACGCGTCGAACTCGTAGCATCGGTATACGCATCGATATAATCACTTTCTATACCGACGCTCATACCGACACTCATACCAACGCCCATATCGACACTCATACCAGTGCCTGTACAGACGCTCATACCAACGCCTGTACATAAGCTTATACCGGCGTCTGTACAGACACCTGTACTGACGTCTGTAGAGAAACCTGTACAGATGTCTGTACAGACGCACATACCGACGTCTGCACCTGTAATATTTTTTTTAGCAGAGAGTAGTGCCATTTGTTGCTACATGTTCTGCAGTAACAAAGGCACAACCACTCTACTCAAAAGAAGAAGGCAAATGTAATCGAACTTTGTATTAATATAGATTGATAGTGCATCATAATAAAATAAAGAAGGGTATAAGCATGTTAACTTGTCATGCTTTTTGGTGTCCTGGACAATGCTAGTAAGAGGTGCTTGTTAGCATCTATTCAAAACCAAAGAGCAAGTGAAGTTTGAAATTTTAATAACCATAAGATATATTATTTGTTCCCTCCCATATGGGGTGTGGACTTTGTTTTCGGTTACAACGACGACGTGGGGTGTGGCCTCTGTTCTCTTTCTCTCTGTGTGTGTGTGTGTGTGTGTGTGTGTGTGTGTGTGTGCGGCGTAGACTCCCTCTCTGTCTCACTCTTAGACCAGTTTACAGTTTGCCCTGTTCCTACTCCCTCCTTCCCTCCCTCCCTCTCTCTCTCTCTCTCTCTCTCTCTCTCGCATTGCTTCTTGCCTCGAAGTTGAGTTGTCAAAGCTTAGCAGACTTGCAGATATGGAAAACCAGCAGACAACATTATTGCCACTAGAAATGGAGGCAGAAGGGAGCCATTACAGAAGGGAGCCATTACAGGAAATGAATCACAACTACCAGCATCCAGCTCTTTCTATTATCAGGAAATATGAGACAGAAAGAAAGCGTAAACAACGGGAGCACCGACAGATGACAACTAAACGAGGACATCATGTCGTCGACGATGAGGAGAAAAGGAAAATCTCCTTCAAGATTGTGAAAGCTTTCAAGAGCAGGACTGAAGGTCTCAACAAAGAAGCAAAGTGCGAAATCTGGAATCTTGTTGCTCAACATCCGCTTGTTCGGGCAATCTGTGATCAGTCTTTAGAGGAGGAGGCTGATGTGCAGAGTGCAATTGTCTCCAATGTCCGCAACACACTAGCTATTGTCAAGCAGCCAGCTTTTGCCAAATTCTCCAGGGTCCTAAAAGTCGACCGTCTCGCAGCTTGTTCAAAGCAAAATCACGGCAGGTGAAGTCTGGTGTCAATGCTCGACTGTTTTCATTGGCTGAATGTCACAAGCAACACCGTCATAGCCCTATCACAGATGAAATTAAGGAATTGGTCTACACATTTTGGACAGAGGAGACTCGTGTTTCACCCAACAAGAAGGATGTTTGTCGAAAGAGAGTGGGAAGGAAAATCTACATAAAACACCCTGTGCACCTCCTGGATGAGTCTCAGGTGATCAATGACATACTTGTGCCATAACTTATGCATTCTAGCATGCTAGTAATCTACCTAGCATACAGAGCATGCTAGTTATCACAATATGTTATGCTATGTATGCCGTGCTAGTTAGCATGGTCTCACTCCTAGTATGCTGGGTATGTTGTTTAGCATGATAAGTATGTTGTCTAGCACAATATGTAAGCTACTATAACACCCTTTATGCTAGTTAGCATACCTATTATGCTAACTAGCATGCTCTGTATGTTCTTTGACACAATGAGTATGCTAGCTACCTTTCGTAGTATGCTAACTAGCATAATGGGTAAGCTGGTTTATGGTATATGCTAGTTAGCATTCCTGTATGGTGGGTATGGTGTTCAACATAAATCTTCTGCTAGTTAGCATGCTTAGTGATCTTGAGGACATGGTTGGTTAGCACAATATGTATGGTACTTTAACACCTTTTATGCTAGTGTGCTGGCTATGCTATTCAACATAACAAGTGTGCTGGCTAACAAAATATGTATGCTAGTTAGCATACCTTCTATTCTTCTTAGCACACTTTGTGTGGTTAGCCATGACTCATATGTTAAACTACACACTGATTTTGCTTGTTATCACAGCTAGTATGCTAGTTAGCATACTCAGCTGTGCTAACTAGCAATATAGCATGCTAGTAAGCATACTTAGCTAGCTAACTAGCATGCTAAGTATGCTAGTTAGCACAGCTAAGAATGCTAAGTAGCATAATGGGTAAGCTGGTTTATGCTAGTATGCTAGTTAGCATATTCAGCTATGCTAACTAGCATACTCAGGATGCTAGTTAGCATACTCAGCATGCTAACTAGCATGCTCATGAGTATGCTAGTTAGCACAGTTGAGAATGCTAAGTAGCATAATGGGTAAGCTAGTTAGCATTTGTAGTGTGCTAGATATGCTGTTCAACATAATAAGTGTGCTGGTTAGCACGACATGTATGCTAGTTAGCATACCTTCTATTCTTCTTAGCACACATTCATGTGGTTAACAATGACTCATATGCTAAATTACACACTGATTATGCTTGTAAGCACAACTAGTATACTAGTTAGCATATTCAGCTATGCTAACTAGCATACTCAGTATGCTACCTAGCATGCTGATGAGTATACTTAGCATGCTAACTAGCATGCTGATGAGTATGCCTCATATGCTAAACTACACTCTGATTGTGCTTGTTAGCACAGCTAGTATGCTAGTTAGCATACTCAGCATGCTAACTAGCATGCTGATGAGTATGGTAGCTAGTATGCTAATGAGCTAGTTAGCACAGCTAGTATGCTAACTCAGCATGCTAGTTAGCATACTCAGTATGCTGATGAGTATACTCAGCATGCTAACTAGCATGCTGATGAGTATGCCTCGTATGCTACACTACACACTGATTGTGCTGTTAGCACAGCTAGTATTCTAGTTAGCATACTCAGCTATGCTACTTAGCATACTCAGCTATGCTAGTTAGCATACTCAGCATGCTAACTAGCATGCTTAGTATACAATGTTATACCCAGTTACATGCATGTTAGGACCATACAATGTGCTGTTTAACACACCAATTTGTTTCTATGGTGGATGTATTAAGTAGCAATGCGTATAGTCCTGTTTGGATTATTTCTCCTAGTAAACATACTGATCAAATATGTATATTGCAGGTTGATCTCTTTCAAAGATTCAAACAAAAACATCCAGATTGCAAGATTGGCATGAGGATGTTTCAGATGTTAAAGCCATTCTTTTGCAGGAGGTTGAAGGATAGGTACACATGCTGTTACAAATACCATGTGCAGATGACCTTTTTGAAAGATGCACTGAACCACATGAGCTCTTGTGCTTTTGGGCTGCATGATACATGTTGCAACTGTGTATGCAATATCTGTGCTACAGGCAAGAACATTAGCAGCGGGGCTGCATGGCTTCACATCACACGTTCAAAGGTGTCACACAGATGTGGGAGTCCGTTCTCTGTCCAAAGCCAGCAGATGCAGTTTTCCATAGAAGGGAATGCCTGATGGGAGACTGTAAGATATGTGGAGTAAAGAAGTTAGAATTATGTTGCTTAGAAACAACAAAGCTAGGTAAGATTATTAATGTGAAAGTATTTGTGTATGTAGAAGCAAAAGATAGGCATGGAAACAGTAAGAAAAGAAAAGATCTTTTGCATAAAGAAATGCAGTGCTGGGAGTTTCTTCGACTGTTGCAGACCAAGTTGAAGCTCTTCATCACTCATAACTATGTGGTGGATGGCAAGGACAACAATTTAAGGATTGTATATTTCGCTTTTCGGATGATGTCATTGTCTCAGTTGTTGACTTTGCTGAAAATTACGCCTTCAAGGAGCAAAATGAGATTCAGTCAATGCATTGGCACTCTAGTCAAGTAACTATTTTTGTACACATAACTTACTACCGCAAGGCAAGGGAGGTCGTCAAAACAATCCACTTCTTCATATCAAATGATAGGGTCCATGACACACTGTTTGTGAAACATTGCTTCATGCTACACCGTGACTGGTTACAACAAGAGGGTGTCACTTGTAAACAACATTGGGTGTGGTCAGATGGTGCGGCCTTGTAATTCAAGGGAGCCAGGCCTTTCTATTTTGTTGCAAGATATGGTGGACTCACAGGGATTGGGATGAGCTGGTTCTTCTTTGGATAAGGGCATGGCAAGGGCGAGCATGATGGTGCAGGAGCAGTTGTGAAAAGAACCTTGACCCATGAACAACTAAAACCTAATGGAGCTATATTGCAGTGTGCAGCAGATGTGGTTGCTTATTGCCAGGCCAACCTATCGCATGGAGCACCTGCATCATATCCTTCAAAAGAAAGGGAATGTGCTCGTGTGTTCTGGGAGGTTAAAGAGGGAGATGTTAACAGGGAAGTTAAGTGGAATTGTGCCACTGTGGAAAAAACTCACTCTTTGCATGCTATTCGTGGTCACAACACGCAGGATCCAACTGCCCTTGCAACAAGAAAGTTGGCATGCTTCTGTGATGCATGCATGAACGGAAGGTGGAATCACTGCATCAATAAAGCTCACGTGGAGGCTTGGGATTATCAGATTCTGCAACCATTACTTGAGCAAACAGATGAAGTTTCGACAGAGGAAGTCATTGGCTATGATGACTTCACATACGAAGGTCATCATGATGTGTTGAGTAGCGCTCTATGTTCTGGAGACACATTTGCTGTAAATCGAGATGCTTTAACCAACGCCAAAGATGTGGATTTTTATCTGGTCAAGTGTGTTGCAGAAAAGGAGAAGGTGGAGAAGGGGTACATTGATGAATGGAGCAATGTAATTGACAGAGGCTCATATGTTGTGCAAGGACTGTATTACAAGCAATTGGATGCATACACCTTCAAGCTAGACCACAAGCAGCCTATCGTCCACCTACTTTCACATTTGGTGCGATGTATCAAAATACCCATGGAGCACGTCCCAAGGAGAAGGCAGGTAGGTGTACACAATCACTCCAGAAAGCTATGAAGCAATCTGTAATAGCATGCCCTTCAGCTTTTAAGTTGTATCCACTGGATTTTCTATATACCACTTTGCTGTAAGGGTACGCAGTTTTATTATAAAGTTGGTCAGCATGCTAACTATCAAACTATTTACATTAATTGCCAGCATGCTAACTATCAAACTGTTTACATCTTGTGTCAGCATGCTAACTATCAAACTGTTCACATTAATTGCTAGCATCAAATTATTTACATAGGGTTCAATTTTGCAATGACAGTCACTGCCCCAAAAACCCTTAAGGCCTCCTCGGAGGGCGCTTGTAGTGACCGGACTGTCCTCGCTGTTTGTCTTCTTCCTACTACCTCTTTTCTTTTCTCTCTGATTCCTCCTCTGCTTCTAGGTTGACACTATGCTGCTCACTTTCTCTTCTTTCCCTCTCCAGCTTTTCTTTCTCTCTTTCTGCTTCTAGGTCAGCTTCCCGCTGTTTACGACGAATTTCTTCCAGTCTTTTAGCCTCTATATCCCTCTTTTGAATGTCAAGAAAACGTTTGACGACTGCATCAGAAAACTCATCTGAGCCTGTCTCAAACACATTATCAGCAACATATGCTTTCCGATCATCCGTTTGCAGCCAAAGAAACAGCCAGGACTTCAAAGTTTCTATAAGGAACTTTTCCCTCTGCTCAGCACTCTGGTGCTCTAGACTGGGAGTAACAAGCCAAGTTTGTGGTGGGTTCTGAAACACTTTGTAAAAGCTATTATGGATTATAAGTGTGTTTTGGGCGTTGTACCCCGGAGTGTGTTTCCAGAACAAGGATAAGTCTTTCATAAACATAGGTTTTCTCTAGATCTGCCAGGATTGCTTTGTACAGTGCGCTTGAGCAAAAAACCCAGTAATCTTTGGCACCTGCTCTTTAAAAGCAGTACGACAAATACTCATGACTTTACTATGGAGGCTTTTGCTCCATATAAACACATTAAAGAACTGCAGGCACCAGTCCAAAAAGAAATGGTTGTCCTTGCGACAAAACACCTGCTTATCAAGTACATCGTATTTTAGCATTTCATCTGCATATGCCGGGGGCTTTTCACCAAAACGAGGCTCTACCACTGCCACCAAAAGACCATTCAGGTCCAGCACCAGAGCCCTTTTTTCATCACATAAACGCTTAGGCACCCATATTAGGTCTGGTGGAGGATACCATTCAGCAAAAATAGCCTGCCCACTTGGGTGCACATAATTTAGGTGCTCAATAATACTACGGGCAAGCTGTGAATATCGTTCAAGGAGTTTTTCAATCTCCATTTTCTGTCTCCTTAACTGCCTGGCTTTGTGGACTCGCCATCTCCGTAATTTCTGCCATTGCATGGCCGCAGTTGCATCATGCATGATGATTAATTCCTGTTTCTCTTCCTATGCAGGGAAACCGCAATACGAAATGAACAAGTTTAAAAAAGAAAAACCGCAAAAATTACAATGAACTATTACAATGAACTGCTGCTCAGATTTATATTGCACAAAAATACATTTTCATTGGAAAACAAAATGCATGTCAGTTACAATACGCATTTGGGTTTCAAAATGGTCTAGCATATACAGTGAAGGGCACAACCGGGTAGGGAGCAATAAGTCTTAACACAATTTTTTGCAAGATCTTGAGGGGGTGGCTTTCTTTTCACCTTTGGAGCTTTCAGCCTTGTCCGAACCACAGGCTCTGCTTGCAATGTCTTCGGGTACCTCTTCAAGGCCAACTTTTCTTTTCAGCTGAGCTTTACGCAAAAAACCCTCGAGAGGGCTGTTGTCACCAACTTCTATGTTGTCATTCTTCAAAGTTTCCCCTGAGCCACTAGCCACTGTCTGCTGAGAAGCTTCTGCTTTGTCAGTTGCAGCAGGCATCGCTGGCACACGAGGCACACGAGGAGCCATGACAAAAAAATCATCTTCTGAGTTCCTGCTCACATCACCGCCTTCCTCCGTTGTTTTCATGCTTTCATTTGGCATCTGCTGGGAGCCCTCATCCACCCCTTCACTCCTTGCATCCAGCTCAACACCCTTCTCTGTCGAAGGGTTCTCACCTGTATCCAGCTCATCACTCTCCTCGATCGAAATGTCCTCCATTACAGCCTTTCCCTTGCCCTTCGTGTCATGCACACTGCCCACATCACGGAGGGGCTGCCCCAGGCCTGCAACAAAAAACGTGGATTAAGACTCATATAAGCATGTCATGTATGCTAGAAAATGTTTGATATGCTGTGACTATGTGTGCGGCCTGGCATACATTGGAATCCATTATGCTGACAAGCCCAGTATGCTAATTCGAATTTCTGAGTATGCTAACTAGCATATCCAATATGCTAGTTTGCATTTGGAGATGGTAGCTTAGTTACTAGATTTGCCATTATGACAAACTTACTCTAGTCTGTACACTGAGCACAAGTATGCTAATTAGCATACTGGGTATACTAATGAGCATACTGGGTATGCTAATTAGCATACTGGATATACTAATTAGCATATTGGGTATACTAATGAGCATACTGGGTATGCTATAATGGATATGCTAATTAGCATACTAGGACTGCTGGTAGCTAGCATACAAGGACTGTCTTCAGTATGCTAATTAGCATACCAAGTATGCTATTTAGTATTCCCAGTATGCTAATTAGCATACCCAATATGCTATTTAGCATATCCAATATGCTAATAAGCATATCCAGTATGCTAATCAGCATACTCAGTATGTGAATCAGCATACCCAGTATGCTAATGAGCATTCCCACTATGCTAATTAGCATATCCAGTATGCTAATTAGCATATCCAATATGCTAATCAGCATATCCAATATGCTAATCAGCATACCCAGTACGCTAATCAGCATATACAGTTTGCTAGTTAGCATTTGGATATGGTAGTTAACTTACTAGATATGCTAATATGCCAAACTTACTCTAATCTGTTCACTGAGCACAAGGTCTGCTAATTAGCATATCCAGTTAGCACACTCAATATTCTCACTGGGTATGCTAATTAGCATACCCAATATACTAATTAGCATACCTAGTATGCTAATTAGCATATCTTGTGTTTTAATTAGCATACTGGGTATGCTGATTAGCATATTGGGTATGCTGATCAACATACTTACTGGGTATGCTAATCAGCATATCTAGTATGCTAATTAGAACACAAGATATGCTAATTAGCATACTAGATATGCTAATTAGCATATTGGGTATGATAATTAGCATACAAGATATGCTAATTAGCATATCTAGTTAACACACTAAATATTCTACTTAACACACTGGGTATGCTAATTAGCACACCCTGTACAATCTTACCAGATGTTGGTGTGATTGGATGTCTTTGCCCGGTGGGTTTCCAACACCATTCTTGTGGTATCCTTTGCTGGCAAGTCATAGCTCTACATTTTGTCGATAAGGAGCATGCAGCTGCAAAGCAGAGAAAGTGGTAGCTATGCCCACAGGGCATCTTGACCGTGGTGGAGATTCCCTTTACTTCAAGTGGCAAATTGTAGCCACTGCACGGGTTGATCATCGTCCCATCGCATACCCCTTCTATACTTTCTATAAAAGTGCCCATAGCCATATTACACAGGGCAGTGGGAATGGAGGAGCCTTGTAGCATCTTTCTCATGTGCATTAGGAGCTGCAGTTGACCTTCACATGCATTCACTTTTGCTTCCATAACCTCCACATTAATCTGCACACCAAAAAAAAGAGGAGCATGGTAAGTACATAGGTTTGTTGTGCACATATTCCAATCATACGGTAGAAGCATAAAAGTCACGCACTTACACGCTGACAAGTTGAGTCAGCAACAAGAGTGTCCTCACTGTCAGGAAATGCCAAACCTTCCAATGTATCTTTAAATGTCTCTATTTTTACGTTACACTCTATTTCCCTCTTTGCATCCACGCTGTCGCTCTGTAGTAACCTCTGTAATTCATTTTCAGCGTCGTGAAGCTTTTGTCTCATAGCAAGCACAATTGGGGTGACCCTAGCATTGCTTGCTTGGACAACCCTCGCAGCTTCAAAGTCTGATTTTGCAGTTAGAAGATGTTCTTTAGCATCTTGCAATTGTTTGCTGAGAATTTCAGAGGCAGCCTTTATGTGCTGCAAATTCTCAACGCCAAAAAATGACAGGCTTTCAGCCTGGTGAGTGCTGTGGCGAGAGATGGGTGTCTCCTTGGTATCCTCCTTCATTTCAGCTTGCGCCTCCTCGATGTTTAGACATACATTGTGCATCCTCCACTTTTCGACATGGGCCTCGTAGTACCCTTTCTCTCGGAGGTCCTGCAAATGCTGGACAGCGAATTCAACCCAATTGAATTGCATGGCTGAGCTACTTGCAATTGCTGCCGGGCTGAATTCTTTTACAAACCCCTTGGCGAATGCAGAGTTGATCTCCATGTTTGTTGGGGGCTTCTGGTACACCTTGTAATGCAGCTGCATCACTTGGTCGAACATATCAGTACGCAAACAACTGCATTTAATGCGATAGTGACTACGATTCTTTGACTCTCTGAAAACACTGAACCACTCCACATCACTGATCTGATCCCACCTCACTAGTTTGGGGTTGGCACCAGCTAGGGAGAGGCCATGAACATCATTGAACTCTTCTACTGTAATACAGAACTTGCTCTGTACTGGGACTGTAAACTTTGGAGCTTTCCATCGGCCTGCACACCTCCAATGTCACAAGATTAGCAGTAGGAAAGTGCAGTATTGAGCACTTCCTTTCAATTTCAAGGTTCAAATCAAACACTAGTTTGTGCTTCTTGAGCCAGACTTCGACTTGAGCGATTGTATTTCAAGTGACTATTCACAAGATGTCCTACTGCTAAAGCCGACATCAAGGGACAACTCTCCAGCCAAGACAGCACCAGCTACTATCCTCGCAAATCATAATGAGGTAGAGAGAGAGAGAGAGAGAGAGAGAGAGAGAGAGAGAGAGAGAGAGAGTACCTGAGTCATCCTTCCCCTTTGTATGCAAGGTCTTTGCCATTGGGGATGCTGGGGAATCAGAGAGCTTCACCCTTTTTTGGGGCGGAGAAGAAGCAACAGAAAGTTCAGGGGTCGACTTTGTTTTTGGTTCTCTCTTACCTCTGGCCCCTGCGCCCCTCTTACCTCTGGCCCCTGCGTCCCGCTTCTCTCCATGCATGTTGACTGCCCCACTCCGCTTCTCTCCAGGCATTTTGACTGCCCCACTCCCCTCAGAGTAACAATGCGTAAATGGTCAGGAAAGTGGATTCAGGGTGGTCTCCCTATTTTGAAATATTCGATGGATTCCCACACGTTTGAAAAGTTACACTCTCATTATGCTTACAAGATATGCTTGTTGCCACATGATAACTAGCACAAAAAGCATGACAAGATAACATGCTTATACTCAGAAGTGTTAAGCAAACAACCATAAATATAAAACTAGAAATTGCAATGATCAAAACCATGATAACCATACCTATTACCATTGCCATAAATAAACACAAAACTATAAGTATAACCATAATGATAACAGTAAGAAAAACCATAACCTTAAATTTAAACAAAATGATTACCTTAACCATAAAAACATGTAATCTTAACCAATGCCAATGACATAAATTATAAACAAAATCACGACCATTGCCACTATCATAACCATAATAATAAGCATAAGTATGACCATAAAAGGGTGTCAAAACCATAACCATTGCCGCTGACATAACCATAGAAATATCATATCCAAAATAGTTGTTAACACCATAACCGTTGCCACTATCATAAGCATAAGCATAAGCATAAGCATAAACATAAACATAAACATAAACATAAACATAAACATAACCATAAAAGAGTTATCAAAACCATAACCATTGTTGCTAGCATAATAAAATATAAACAATAACCATTGTTAGTGACATAGCAAAAAATAAACCATAACCATAAGCATGATCATAAGCATAAGCATAACAATAAAGGTATTGTTAGAACCATAAACATTTTCATTATGTGCATCATAAGCTTAATCATAATCATAAATAGTGCTTATGTGTGTGTATATTTATGTGTACATGTGTATGTGCATGAAAGAGAAAGAAGAAGCACCCACATTTAAAGAATGTGAGTGTACGAGAAGTACGAAGAGTCAAGCAAATACCTGCAAAAACAAAGCATAAACATTTTTACCCACACATAGAAACACAAATATTTATATGTATGTGTGTGTGCATGAAATAAAAAGAAGGAGCACTTACATTTAAAGAATGTGAGTGTGTGAGAAGTAGGAAGGGTCAAGCAAACACCTGCAAAAACAAAGCATAAGAATTTTGTTATCCACACACACACCAAAACAAAAATTTTCTCACACAAATACAACAAAAAAATGTACCTTCTTTGTGTAGAAATGGGTGGAAGCATAGATGAGAAGTTGGAAGAGGCAACTCCATGAAGGCCTGCAAGGAGGGAGCACGAGATCGGGAGGAGCTATGGAGGCGGCCGCAGTGGAGAAGAGAGAAAACATAGAAAATGAGCTCTTGAGCAGGTCGTTGATACAGATGTCTATAAAGATGCTGATATAGATGTTGGTATACACGTCGGTACATGCATCGATAAAAAAAAACGTTGGTATAGGTATCGGCATGAGCGTCGGTATATGCGTTGGTATTGGCGTCGGTATAGGCGTTGGTACATGAGTGTCGATATAGGCGTTGGTATACGCGACAAAATTTAAAATTTGAATTTTGAATTGAGCAATGTCTCCCTCCATCTTTATCAACACTTATACCGGCGCCGGCCATCGACGTAAAAAAAATGGCATCGGTAACCAAGTGATCCCTTGTAGTGCGCATCAATTTCCAACAAGGGGCTAGACGGAATGTCAAACCCATGGAAAACAAAGACAAAGATGATGCAAAGGGGAAAACCAATGCCCAAAATTCTTCCCAAGGTACTTCCTACAACAACAACAACAATAGGTCCAAGGAGAAGGGAGTTTACAACGCTAAAAACAAATTCTCTTATGAAGATCTTGAAGATTTTCACAAGGACCATAAGTGTTTTAAGTGTGGGGAGAAAGGACATAGTTATCGTTCTTTCCCCAAAAGAAATGTACGCAATGACACTCCTAGAGCTTCCATGGTTGAAGCTCCAAAAGAGGATACTCATTGCAAAGGCTCATCCCTATCCTATGCTTGGAAAAAAGTAAGGGAGCATGATGCCTTCACCTTGTTTGACCCTGGCTCTACTCACAACTTCATATCAATGGAGGTCGCACCAAGTTGGGCATTCAAGCTTTTGAGACGAGAGATACTGTAACTACTGACACAGCTTTCAAAGGATAGAAAGCCTTTGTTACTCCCTTGATTGGGAAGTTGAGGCTTCATGTCCAATGCTACGTCGACAAAGAAGACTTTTTTTAAATCTCTCCTCTCCAATATGAGGATGTTATCCTAGGGGCACCATGGTTCAACCGCATGGCTGTCAACATGAAGTTCCCTGAAAGGAGAATCTATTTCACCTATAGGGAAAAGAGAATGTACATAGATGCTAATGATTTGGGGAACACCATATTCCTAGTAAATACGCTTGCTTTTGATAAGTCAATGAAAAGCTCTATTTTTGTGTATATGATTTTTGTTAGAGAATCTGTAAATGATTCTAATGTTTTCACAAATAGCAATAAAGGGAATAAAGAGGAATTAGAGTTGTCTAATTTCCTAAATGATCTCCAAGATGTTTTCATTGATGACATACCTAGTGAGCTATCTCCAAACCGAGGGGATGATGACCATGCAATAGAGCTTCTACTAGAAAGCTCACCGCCTAATAAACCTCCTTATTGAGTTTCACAAGCTCAACAAGAAGAGATCATGAGGCATGTGCATGAATTGGTGGAAAAAGGGATGGTGAGGACTATCTCCTCTCCATTCTGTTCAACAGTACTTTTAGTGCAAAATAAAGATGGCAGATATCACATGTGTGTTGACTATAGAGCACTAAATAGGATCACTATAAGAAAAAAAAGATTTCTTGTGCCACGGGTAGAAGATCTAATTTGATAAGTTACAAGTTTTGGCTTGGCAAATACTCCAGTCACATTCAAACTCACGATTGACAAAAGTCTTCAAGCCACTCAAATTGTCTCGAGGAGTACAAGTAACACCTCTAGGTAATCTTTCAAGTTGTGAGAGCGAATAAGCTTTTCATTAATCAAAAGAAAAGTGAAATTTTCCTATAAGAGATTCAATATTTTGGTCACATTATCTCTCAAGATGGTATATGTATGAATCCATCAAAGTTGGAGGTAATAAAAGCATGACCTAATCCAAGGAATCTACATGAGCTAAGAAGATTATTGGTATGTGTGCATACTATAGATGCTTCATAGCAAAATTTCCTCAAATAGCAGGACCATTACACGACTTAAGAAAGAAGAACATTAAGTATTCATGGACTGCTAAGGAGAAAAATGATTTTGACAAGCTCAAAGAGAAGCTTACCTCTCAACCAGTCCTCATGCTTCCGGATCTCTCAAAGTCATTTGAGGTCCAATGTGATGCTTGTGGTGGTGATTGCCTTGGAGCAGTCTTGTTTCAAGAAGAGCATGCCATAGCATATGAGAGCCGAAGGCTCAATACTGATGAATTGGTCTTAGACATATACAAAAAAGAGCTTTTAGCTATTCTACATGTCCTAGACACATGGAAGCACTATCTCTTGAGGGCTCCATTCATCCTACAAATGGATCACAAAGCCTCAAGAACTTCCTGACGCAAACCAAGCTTTTTGACAAATAAATGAGGTGGGCAAATTTTCTTTCACAATTCATTTCATATTGTTCACATTGTTGGGAAGCACAATCAAGTGGTCGATGCACTTTCACAACGGCCAAGGGTAAATGTGGTGTCTATAGCAACTCACAATGATCTATCGTTTATGATAGATGAGTATGCTACCGACCAAGACTTTAATTAGGTAATTATAGCCTTTGCATTAGGGAAGAAAAAAAGAACCATTCACCTTGGAGGATGGTTTTCTTCCAAACGGAAATAAGCTATGTGTTACTCACCCATACAATAAGAAAGTCAAGTATGAATCCCATGCTTCTCATTATGAGAAGAAGGATTCCATAATCTACCCTTCGAGGAGTAGAAATGTATTTCTGTTAGTCTACCATGAAAAGTAAACATACAAGAGTATGTTTCAAAGTGCGTGGTATTAAAATTTGATGGAGGGAAGCAACTTGGTTTGTTTCAATCGACAAGCTTAGCAAGAAAACACACTCTATGCCCGTCAAGAAGACTATTAAGGCACATCAAACATCAACCCACTTTAGATCTCAAATTTTCAAGTATCATGGCTTGCCAACATCCATAGTGTCGGACAAAGATCCTAGAATGACCAATATTTCTAGAAGGGTCTCTTTGAGAATCTAGGAAGTAGATTAAATTTCTCTTTCGGCCTATAATCCACACACGGATGACCAAAGTGAAATAACTAATCTAACAATTCTTGAATCTACTAAAAGCCTATGTCATGGAGGTAGATCAATGTTCTCAATGAGAGAAGTACCTACCTCTTATAGCCTGTATGCGTACAATGACATTGTACATACTTCTATGGGGAAAGCACCTTTCGAGGTTAAAGAGAAGATCCAAAAGTCCTTTACTACTTAAAGTATATGGGAATATCTTCGCTGCTGATGAATATAACTGAGACTTATAAGAATCTTTTCCAAAGATTAAAGTTGTTATATCTATCTCAAAGCAAAGGCAAAAAGGGCTGCTGCTAATAAGCACAAAAGAGCCTTAGTATTTAAGGAAAATGATTGGGTCTTGCTAAAGTTTTTCAAGGCTCATCTAAGGCATACTGCGAGCAAGAATCCTACGGGTCACCAAGAGTATTATGCTAAACTAGCAAAACGATACTGTGGTCCTTTCTTTTAAAATTCTTAAGCCAATCAATGATATGGCTTATTAATTAAAGTTGCCCAACCATTGCCTCATTCACAACGCTAACCATGTGAGCCTACTGAAGCCTTACAAAGGAGAGCAACCAAAAGAACCAATAATGGAGGACCCGTTAGAGATCGAAAATCAAGAAGAGATGTTGCAGCCCGAATTGATTCTTCGACACGAAGACAAGGTACTAAGAAATTGTAATGTTATCCAATGATATGTTGTTAAGTTTAAGAATTATCCTTTTAAAGATGCTAGATGGATGCAAGGAACCTAGCTTAAGGATGATATGAACCTTGTCAATGCTTACAATGCTACACTAGAGTAAGCAAATGAAAATGCAGTTTAGATGAACAATGATTTTGTCTTATAAGACTCATTCTCTTTCTTTTATTGTGCACAAAATTTAAGAAGTATGCATGCTTAAGATCATGTTTGTGGTGACGACGTCTCCCAAACACCAAGTAGAACTTTTCACTCTACTTTGGAAGTATGATATGGACTAAAGAGCAGACATGCTTGCGGAAGCTAAGTTTCCCAAGCACCAAATGGATTAGTCATCCATTCTGGAATGATGTCGTAGGGTAAAAAGGGATCCTCTACCTACTAAGAAACATGGACTAATGACTAGGCTTTATCTTCTCTACCTCATAGTCGAGGATGACTATGATTTCAAGAGAGAGATAATGTCATAAAATATAATATCTAACTTTACCAAATGATTTTCTCATAATAAACTGATCATTTAATATGGGAAGCTAACAGGGAAACAAGAGTTAGGATATAAATATGTGCTTCTAGACCTATCTCAACAGGGGACCAAAAGGAGAAATGGTTGCATCTCAATAGAGGTCCAAAAGGAGACGGTCTACCAAAGAGCAATGTACAATAAGTGCTTCTAGATTTACCTCAGCAAGGGACCAAGAGGAGAGATGGTTACATCTCAATAGGGGTCCAAAAGGAGGTATTCTATCAAAGAGAAACGTGCATCTAATGGAGCTTAAAAAACCTCAGGGTTAACTTCATTAAAGAGCTTGAAAAGTTAGTGTTAAAAAGTCCTTTGACCTTAGACAAGCTAGATTTGACCTTGAGGTGGGAATCCCACCCAAGCATGAGGTGCTTGTCGGCTTGCTAAGTGTTTGTGGGAACCTTGCCCAAAAGCTTGAGTTGCTTCTCACATGCTTAAATGACTAAGGTTCTTAATGTGTTCAGTTCGAAAGGTAAACTCTCAAGAGGCATAAAATGTTTCCATGCTTGATTGACTAAGTGCTTGAAGTATTCAATTTAAACCAAATGACTTAAGAAGCATAAAAAACACACGTTTAAATGATCCCCCACATGTGGATCTCATGAGGTGTTTGAATCTATTGGATAGGTTTTAAAGGGGTCCAATGAGAATTTAGATGCATAAAAATAAATAATTAAGTTCTTTCTTTCAAAGAGGAAAAAGAGGGCACATGTCCAAATAAAATAATTAAATAATACGAGAGAGAGAGAGAGAGAGAGAGAGAGAGAGAGAGAGAGAGAGAGAGGGAGAGGTGTGGAACAAGCATGAGAGGGGTGTATACTCTCCCACACACACACACACACACACACACACACACACGTTCTCTCATTGAGTGGAGGGCAAAGTGTGAGATCTCCATTTCCTTCTCCAAGCTTGTTGAGAAGTGGAGAGCCTACACCAACACTCTTGGCTATGGAATGCAAATCCAACCAAGAGACATGCTTTAATGGTTAAGCTTGCCATCTTCATCATCTTCATTACTATGCTATTATGCTATGCTAAGCAAGAAGAGTGATGATAAGTGAGGAACTATTTCATTCTTCCATGAATGATTCTTCTTCCTCTTCCCTACCCTCATTTCCCGCTAGCTCTCTCCACCTTCGAAGGTGTTTGAGGCCTTGGGACTAAGGCTTGGGATAGTTAATTCTTTTTGCGAATTTTATGTTATGCTCATGATGCATAAAGCTTTCCATCTTCATAGCATCACCAAGATCACAAGGAACACAAAGATTGTATTGTACCAAGTCTCTCTTGGTGAAAGAATCTATAATACAAACGCCTTTTGGAGGGGGGACCGGCTCCAAGTAAATCCGGTCCTCAACTATTGTCATGTTCTCTAATACTCTCTCTCTTGCAAAAGAATTGTTCATGCCAAGTTAATTAAGTGTTGGGGTGTAGGCCAGGTGGCCGTGGGAAACCGCTCCTATTTACACTTTCACCTAAATGAATATAGGGAGAGAAAGGGAGAGAGTTCACCACTCTCTCACTTTCCTCTCCACTAACCCCAAACTTGCTGTGTACTGTGCTTCATCCCCTTCCCCATTTCTCTTCTTCCCCTCTCTCGCACACACTCCGGACACGCACTAGACACGCACAACAATTGGTATCAGAGCTACGGCAGCGAACCGTACGCGCGATCGCTCTCTGACGATCGACTCGGAAGCGACAAAGCTCGCCGGCTATGGCGGAGCTCCGAGCTCAAGCTTGAGCTTGGCAGTGGTAGCAGATCCGACACGGATCGGAGCACTCGGAGGGGATCTCGACAATTCCCGGTCACCCGACGTACGTAGCCCCTCTCGGGCGGAGGGAATCTTGGAAGTTTTTGAGATCTCTGTGTGCAACAAATCTGAAATTGGGAGCTTGGCTTGGATTTTGATGCTTGCAAGGAATAGAGCCTGGAGGACTTGTCACGCCACGGCTTGAGTCGGCTAGTGTGTGGTGACAACACTGTGTGTGTGTGTGTGTGTGTAGGGGCAGCCAAAATCTTTGAAAGCCAAGCAAAGCATGGAATTTGGCAGCTGGCAACACACACAGACCGTGTGCAGAGAGCCAGCAGGTCGAGCATCACAGAGCTTGGCAAGATAGTCGAAGCTTGTGTAAGCATTGCTAGAGGTGCAAATTGGGGGAGCAACAACATCGAATTGAGCTCATAGGCTGGGAATTCGAACAACCAATCGAGCAAGGAGGGCTTAATTGGAAGCTCTCCTTGCTCGATTGGTTGTTCGAATTCCCAGCCTATGAGCTCAATTCGATGTTGTTGCTCCCCCAATTTGCAGCTCATAGGCTGGGAATTCGAACAACCAATCGAGTAAGGAGGGCTTAATTGCAAGCTCAACAAGGAAAGCCTCGGACATAGAGGGCGCAATCGGGCAGAAGGCAAAGCCTTGGAGGTTTTGGGGCACACTCGAGTTGGGAAGGAATTGAAGCCATTGAGAGCAGGGGCAGTCGTAGCGCCTCGGCAGCGTGAGAGAAGTGGAATCAAACGCATACAAAGGCTTACAATTGAAGGCATGTGCAAGCTCTGAGGCTTGAACAGAGTCGCGAGCAGGGAGAAGCACTAGCTTACCCGAACTGTACAGCAGGCAGCAGAACAGAGCCGAGTAGAGAGCTTGCAATCGAACGCATAAGCAAATGCCTGCAAGTCCGAGAGCTGCAGGAAATTGAGCAAGCCGAGATGCAGCAGAGCCCACACACACACACATAGTCGTTCCAGATTCAAGCAGCGCTACACACACACACACACACACACACACTCACTGTGTGTGCTTGCTCGTCAGCGCTGGCACAGACTCAGCAATAAGCCATAAAACTTTTTGTGTGCAAGGGTTCATTCCCACATAGAGCCCTCGACAAAGACCATTTCGATGCTCCGATCCCCGACTCCTCTCCTCGAGCTCGTAAAAAAGGAAGCTTCTCAGAAATTTGCAGCTTGTGGGATAGAGAGATAGACACACATTCTCTCATTGTGCGAAAAGCTTGTGAGATAGAGAGAGTGAGAGAGAGAGCTTGACACCGTGCTTGCGAGTGAGAACAAGCAACAAAGTGTGACAAATTTGAGAGCAATCTTCTCAGATCGAGCAAAATCTGTGATCGATACCGATCCGACTCGGTATTGGCCGCTCGAACATTGGCGTTTTACGGCTACTCGGCTAGCCACTTCCGCCCGGCGGCGGAAGACGACATCGACATCGACACCGCTCATGCGCACCGGCTCGACACTCCTCATTGCGGCGGATTTCCAACATCCGACCTAGACACCGGGCGCTTCCCCACACGAGCGTGTTCCCGCGATCGACGACCGTGCTTGCGACATGCGCGGGTGAGGTACCTCTACCATAGACGAGTGACACCCGGCATCGGCATCGAGCGCATCGATCACCCTGTACGACACAGTTTACGGATAGGACACCTTTGGCGGCTATTCGACTAGCATATTTCTGCCCGACGGCAGAAATTGGCACATAGCGACACCGACACGCAGGTTACAGGTTACAGGGGGGTTTTTCAGCCCATTCACTCACAATTCTCTAGGTTACCAGACACAACGCTTTCACGGGCGATTTGGCACTCATTTCGATAGCAGATTCTTTGCGGACACATGCATTGGCAGATGCATTTTGTTGTGAGCACACCTAGTGCTACTGCGCTCTTTGGAGAGCAGATACCCCGCAGGGATCACTTTCACTGCATGCAGCAGTTCTTGGCGCCTGTTTGAGCGCGGTTTTACTCATGTACGTTGAGTTGCGGACACTGCCCACTGTACTACGTGTGGAGCCATTTTTGGCTATTTTGGCAGTTTTTTTCCCGGCCGTTTTTGAGACTCGGACCGGAAGAGTCCTTTCTGAGACTGTGGCTAGTCCATTTGTGTCTGCATTAGCCTTTTGGAGGGTCGATAGCGTGAGGTTTCTTTGAGCTGGGGTGTGCTCGAATGTTGAGACACTTTCGGTGATACAGGTAGCTGGAGTTCCCCTTTACGGTACCCTCGCCATAGGATATGTCTCTGGATGGTTATTTATGCTTTTGACACCGAGTTGGCACTCACATAGCAGTTGTTTTGTGCAGCAGATGCCCAGTTAGTGCAGTTGGCACATTTATATGCATTTTGAGTTGAGTTTTGACTCCTCATACAAAGGAGACTCTGCCGGATTTACTTCCCGCGAGTTGTGACTTCCATTATTGGCACTTTTGAGTCTATTTCGGTTGAGATTTTACTCCCGCTACAAAGGTTACTCTGCCCAAATTTCTACAGCTTCTCGCCATAGTTTGGCACCTCTCAAACCCTCTTATCAACGATGGCTTCTTATTCAGAAAAGGAGGAGTATTTCATTCGGAAGTTCGATGGCAGCAACTTCACCATGTGGAAAGAGCGCATGAAAGATGTTTTGATAAACAAAGGCCTCTCAGAACCGTTGAAAGAGCGCACAGAGGATGATGATTATACACAAGCTCAATGGGAGCTTTTGGATGCAAAAGCCATGGCTACGATATGTCTACATCTAGCCGAGTCAGTCTTCTTCACTATCATCGGGAAGAAAACAACCAAGGAACTTTGAGATAGCTTATGTTCAGCATGGGAGAGCAAAAGTGCATCCAACAAAGTTTTTCTCATGAAAAAGCTTATGAAGCTCAACATGAAAGAAGGTAGCACAGTTTCCAGACATTTAAATGAGTTCAACTCCTTGTTCAGTCAGCTGACATCTCAGGGCTTTAAGGAGTTTGACGATGAACTCAAATCTATATTCTTGTTATGCTCTCTACCCAGTTCATGGGATATCTTTTGCACAGCCATTAGCAATTCAGCTCCGAATGGCAAGTTAGAGTTCAATGCTGTCACAGATGCGTTGCTCACTGAAGAGATTCGTCGTAAATCTCTCGATAATGCTAGTCATGGAGATGCATATATGGCTGGTAGTTCAACAAAGGCAAGAGGCCGTGACACAAACAAATACAAAAGCAAAAGTAGAGAGAAAAATCCTCGTAGTCCTAGCAGACACAGAAACCAAAGTAGAGACCGCAATGCCAGAAATGTCGAGTGTTACTATTGCCACAAGAAGGGTCATTACAAAAAGGATTGTCGCAGTTTCCTAAGAGATCAGAAAAACATGCAAAAGGATAATTATGGCAAAGGAAAAAGTACAGTAAAGATTGAGGAGCTCAATATTGTTGAGTCTCCCATACCTATCACTGCAGTAGAGGATGGTCCTCCTCCAGTGATGCTCATTATGCCCACAGAGATTCATCCCGAGGTGACAGAAGATGCCTCAGATGTTCTCATTTTCACTTCAGATCTCACTCCAGATGCTTTGGTTGCACAGGATGAGGGTTATGCACAGAATTGGATCCTTGATTCTGGTGCAAGTTTTCATGTCACACCACATAGAGAGTGGTTTTCCTCTTATGCATCTATGCATGGAATAGTCAAGCTTGATGATTCCTATGAGCTTGACATTATTGGCATTGGTGATGTGAAACTTCAGATGCATAATGGCACTACTTTTGTGCTGCAGAATTTCAGACATGTGCCCAAGCTTACGAAAAGCTTTCTTTCTATAGGGCAATTGGATGATCTTGGCTACACTACAGTTTTTGGTAATCGTTCTTGGATGATCCGCAAGAACAACCTTATCATGATGAAAGGCAATAAAAATGGATCCCTGTACTCTTTGTTTGTTTCGAGTGTCGACGAACACTCTATCTATGTTGTCGAGCTGCTGTCTCCTAAGTTGTGGCATAGCCGGCTAGGGCATATTAGCCAAAAGGGAATGAAAACACTTCAGCATTTTGGCTACTTACCTATGTTAGATTACACGAACTTTCCATTGTGTGAGCATTTGTATGGCAAACAGACTAGATTGACATCTTCGCCATTGAATAAGAAACTAGGCGAACCTCTAGACTTGGTGCACAGTGATTTGTGTGGTCCAATGCCACATAAAACTCTAGGGGGGGCGAACTACTTTCTCACATTCATAGATGATTCTACCAGAAAGGTGTGGGTGTATCTTCTTAAGCGTAAGGAAGAAGTCTTTTCGACAGTCCAAAAATTCCTCGCCATGGTTGAGAACCAATCAGGAACAAAGCTCAAAGCTTTTCGCACGGACAATGGTGGAGAGGCATTCGGCGGCAGTTTATTGCTCCATACACAAGTGCACAAAATGGGATAGCTGAAAGAATGAATCGTACAATTCAAGAGCGAGTTGTCTCTATGATGTCTATGGCGAAGCTTACTCCCGAATTTTGGGGGGAAGCTGTTCTGACAGCAGTGCACATCATCAACATGTCTCCTAGTTCTCCTTTGAATTTCAAAATTCCAAAGGAATTATGGACTGGCAAAAGGCCAAGCTATAAGCATCTACGTGTATTTGGATGCGAGGCATATGCACATGTGCCCAAAGAACTTCGTCGGAAGTTAGATCCCAGATCACACAAATGCATCTTTATTGGCTATGGTGCAAATGGAGAGATGGGATATCGTCTCTGGCACCCAGAATCAAACAAAGTCATTCGTAGCTCACATGTGATTTTCAATGAATCAAAAATGCACAAGAAGCCCATCAAAGATGTTGAGTACAGACGTGTTCTTTTTGAGGATGTAGCCTCCGAACCAACTCAGTTCAGTAGTGTTGCACCTACTCCTCAAGTGCAAGATACTACAATTGCTTCGGAGAGAGCAGAGTCCAGCAGTTAGGCACTGAGACACTCTGAGAGAGTATCACGTGCGCCCGAGCGGTTTGAGCCGGGTATACACCACATTTTGGTCAGTGACAGTGGAGAGCCAACCTGCTACAAAGAAGCTATACAAATGGAGGATAGTGTTAAGTGGGAGCAGGCTATGCAATCAGAATACAATTCGATTGTGGCTAATGAGACATGGGATTTGGTTGAATTACCAAAAGGCAAAAATGCTTTACCTTGCAAGTGGGTATACAAGAAGAAGTATACAGCGGAAGATCCCGAGCCTAGATACAAGGCTCGTTTAGTTGCCAAGGGTTTCAAGCAACAAAAAGGTGTGGATTTCGATGAGATTTTCTCTCCAGTAATCAAAATGACTACACTTCGCACCGTGCCTGGCTTGGTTGCTATCCAGGACATGGAACTTGTCCAAATGGATGTGAACACAACATTTCTTCACGGGGATCTAGATGAAGATGTCTACATGAAACAACCAGAGGGATTCGTATGTGAAACCCAAAAACCAACGAGGACAGAATTGGTTTGTAGACTTAAAAAGACACTCTATGGCCTCAAGCAAGGTTCAAGGCAATGGTATCAAAAATTCGACAATTCATGCAATCTCAGGGTTACATAAGAAGTCAAGAGGATCACTGCTTATACACAAAAAGATTGAACGATGGTTCTTTAATCATCTTGATCTTGTATGTAGATGATATGCTTATCGCAGGTATCGTAGGCAAATCAATTGATAAAATCAATCAGTTGAAAAAGATGCTAAGCACTCAGTTTTCCATGAAGGATTTGGGAGATGCCAATCACTTTCTTGGTATGCACATCAAGAGAGACAGGTAACGTGGAATTCTTGAATTATCTCAAGAAAAGTACATTCACAAAGTCTTGCAACGTTTGAGTATGCAGGGGGGAAAGTCATTGAGTACCCCAATGCAAGCATACTCCAAACTTAGCAAGGAAGACTCTCCCAAGACAGTGGCTGAGAAAGAGGAAATGGCGAAAGTACCATATTCTTCAGCAGTTGGCAGTTTGATGAACGCTATGGTAGCCACAAGACCAGACATTGCACATGCAGTGGGAGTGGTTAGTAGGTACATGGCAAACCCTGGCAAGAAGCATTGGGAAGCAGTAAAGAAAATCCTCAGATATTTGAAAGGTACAACTAGCAAGTGTTTACACTTCGGAAACAGTGATGCATCTATTGTAGGTTACACGAATGCGGATTATGCGGGTTGCGTGGATCGTAGAAGATCCACATCTGGCTATGTGTTCATGTTTGCTGGAGCAGCTATCTCTTGGAGATCGTGTCTCCAAGATTGCACGTCTTCATCTACCACTGAGGCAGAATATGTTGCTGCGTTTGACGCCAGCAAGGAAGCCATATGGTTGGCTCGTCTAGTGGGAGATTTGGGCATTCACGAGGTTCCAATACTACATTGTGATAGTCGGAGTGCCATTGCTTTGGCAAAGAATCCAGTGTTTCACTCAAAGTCGAAACACATAGAGGTCAGATACCATGTCATACGAGATGCATTAGCTGGCAAGAGTATCGAGTTTGTCAAGGTTCACACTGACGACAACCCCGCAGATGCTCTCACAAAGAGCCTAGCCTCGGAGCGATTTACACATTGTATAGAACTTATGGGTGTAGGATGAAGCCTCGGCAATGCTTCATCAATTTTGTATAGACTAACTATACTAATGCCACTATTGGCCACCATGACCTTCAAGTGGGAGGTTGTTGGGGTGTAGGCCAGGTGGCCGTGGGAAACCGCCCCTATTTACACTTTCACCTAAATGAATATAGGGAGAGAAAGGGAGAGAGTTCACCACTCTCTCACTTTCCTCTCCACTAACCCCAAACCTGCTGTGTACTGTGCTTCATCCCCTTCCCCATTTCTCTTCTTCCCCTCTCTCGCACACACTCCGGACACGCACTAGACACGCACAACATTAAGTACCGTTTATGTTGCTACCATCAATTAAGTTCACCCTCTATGTTCTCAAAGTAATCTCACAAAAATGCTCAATCTAATTCTCGTAATTCCGCTATTCTCAATGTTCATAGCCCATTCCCATTACAAGCTCTCTCTCTCTCTCTCTCTCTCTCTCTCTCTCTCTCTCCCCCAATCCATATCACACTGGCCGCATCCTTCTTATTGTCCCCTTATCCTCACCCTATCCCAATCATAAAGAACGACATCAATAATGTTGCCCTGTAGTCGTACGAGCTACCTTGCACTTCGTGCCGTTCTTCTAGCTACCTCTCCTATCCTCCTAGGACCTCCTCGTATAAGTAGAGAGTCTCTCTCTCTCTCTCTCTCTCTCTCTCTCTCTCTCTCTCTCTCTCTCTCAAGTAGTCCACTCCTGTCATTACTCAACTAATTCTAGACCTCCTTCAACATCACCATTCCCGTTTCCATGTTGTGACTCGCTTTGCATCGGCAACTCTCTCTCTCTCTCTCTCTCTCTCTATATATATATATATATATATATATATATATATATATATATATATATATATATATATATATATATATATATATATATATATATATATATATATGTATGTATATATATAAATATATATATTCGTTTTGTGTCTTCACTGCTATAATATGGCATGGGAGTTGCCCATCCAAATGGTAGGAACCCATTGGTGGTGAGGGAAACTTTGCTAGCACTTGGTCCTTGAGCTTGTACAAAATTCTCTCTCTCTCTCTCTCTCTCTCTAAACTAGGGTTGCCAAAGTGTTGACCTGAAATGCCATGTAGTGTGTATCCATGATGATCACATTCATGTGCCTCTTCAACCCTCTACAAGTTTTTTAGCATTTTGTCCAGTGTGGGATCTTAGTAAGTAGAAGAGGGAGTAAACATTTGTGAAATTTACAAGTCTAGAGTAACAGGTTTCTCTATCACAAGATAAGAGAAGAGGTTGCAATTTTCTTTTTCATACTATGAAAAGGCCAACAAAGTGTGCTAGTAGGTATGGTATGTATACAACATAGATTTAAAGGATTTATGTCAAATATACGAGTAGTTTTATTTCTCACGATTGCAAAAAAGTCCTTTTTCATAGCAGCGCATGATTTTCCAAGTATCTGTACTATAGTAGAGTTGCAAAATGAGATGATTTCCAAGTGTCACAGTACGCTCTCCTCCACTTCAATGACGGCATTGGAGGAGTATCTCTCTCTCTCTCTCTCTCTCTCTCTCTCTCTCTCTCTCTCTCTCTCTCTTTTCTGTGTGCACGTGCGCACACACACACGCACGCGCACACGCACACACACACACACATAGAAGATTTTTGAACAAACGTGTCATCTATGAGGCATTAACTATTGATAGGAATTTGTTTTTGTCCCAATGCCTCTATTGACCGACATGCTTTGTGAGAGGAGACCCCTCTTCTCTCCTTTCATCTTCATTGTGGAGGGCTACTACTATACCGTCATGGTTGAACTCTCCTACGTTAGATTATGCACCATGCCTTCTTCATCTTGTCGTGCTTTGTGCTGCAAAAATATAGAAAGAGAGAGAGGGGGGGAGGTGGGTAACTACTTCAACAAGCCCTCTCTCATCTGTGCTAACTATGAAAACTACTAATTAAGGTCATATAAGCACAACTTAAATAAGAAAGTTTTTTTCATACCTTATGGATACCATGTGTCTCATGGTGAGAGCGAGCAAGACCCGTCTAAGGTGGTCACATGGGCTAGTATGTGTTTGTGTGTGTTTGTGTATAATATATATTTACTTTCCCCAATCGAGTGTGTACAATGTGTGTAAATAAATAAATATACATATATACATTGTGCACACTTGGTTGGGGGAAAGTAAATATATATTATACACTTGGTTGGGGAAGAGTAAATTATATATTTATTTATTTTCACACTGTACACACTAAGTTGGGGGAAAGAAAATTACAGTTTAGTATTTGTTTGTTAACGTAGCTCTCTCTCTCTCTCTCTCTCTCTCTCTCTCTCTCCCCCCCCCACTTGCAGGACTTAATTGTCCATCGTTTTACCACTGAAAGCCTCCATATCCCTACCAAACCCAAATTTACAAAAAAAGTGCCATATACATCAAAAAGACGTGCAATGAAAGTGGTTAGGACACATGGGTCTGAAGGCGGAGGTCGTGAGTTTAAGTCCGGTAGTGCCTTAAATCGGCCTGAATTTATGTGCTTAGCCGATTTTGCTTTTTGCCCGAATTTGTAAAAACTCTTGAATTCACAAAATCGCATCCAACAACGATCGTGCTTCCCTTGATCCCTCGCCCATGCTAGATAGTGCCATGGCAAAGCCCCTCTGGTATGTTGAAGGAAGTTCTCTCTTGTTAAAAAAGATTAGTAGAAAGATTCATCGATTCTCTTTCTCTTGTCAAGTCCCCTCTCCGCCTTCTTCCCTCTGCCCTCCTCACCACCTCTTGTCATATATCCCCTCCCCTCCACCCTTCAATTTGGCATATAACACTATAAGAGGAAAACTCCAAAATCGCTAGCATTGCTGCGGATTAACAAAGGAAAATAGAAAGAGAAAATATTGTGTGTGCGGCAATAACAATGGGAAAGGACGTGGTAGTGGTTTGACAACAATATACGCGGTAATAGGAGCGGTAATATAGCCGCGAATATTATCGTGCATAATATAGCCGTGAATATTACCACGCATATTACCTCACATATTACCGTGGATATTACCTCGCATATTATCGCGTATATTATCTCATATATTACCGCGCATATTACCGTTGTATGGATTTTCAAAAATAAAGATGCTCATTTGGTCCATCCAATTTGGATGGCCCAGATGAGCATCTTTATTGTTGACCTATATAAAGTTATCTAGTCTATGACTGTCTTCTTCTAGCACATAGTTCACATCAACAAATATTGGTCGCTTCTTCTTAATACTCTTCTCTCACAAGGGAGCTCTATTTATTGTAGGGGATTTGTATACTCATCTTCGACATTGAAGAGTAAGCCAAATCAACCAGTGATTTGGAAGTTGATGTAGTTGATGATTGACTTAAGAACCTTTGTGCATGATCATAATTCTAGTACTAGGAGCACACTCATAACCTTTAAGATAAGCATCGTATTTGACACTTTGTAGCATTTCCATTGCCATTTACATTGCCATTGCCATGTTTTTGTCGGCATCCATTTGGCATTCTCAATGATTATGCATTCTTCTCATTATAACATCTATGATAGGTAGATATAGATAGAAAAATAGATTTAATTATCATCCACAAAGGTCAAATATGACCTATGAGACAAAAAACAAAACATTACAAAGCTCCTTCTGAATAAAAGGTTTGTTGGATCTCGGGGGCTCCACCTAAAAATTCTTAAATGTCGCACGTGAGTTCACCCGGAGGGGTTTTTTATATACCAAAGAGTTAGAGAATTCCATGTACAAGAGGGGTTTAAAAATGGAAAATTGAAGAAAAGTTACAGGTTTATGAAGGAAGATGGGTCTTTTAATTCATGATGAAGTGTGTATGTATAGGGGTTTAAAAAATATCTCTTGAGTACACGTGCTATAGGTATTTTTGAAAGGTGGAACCCCCCGAGTGTTGAATACATCTCAATTAAGGAGTAAGGGTCTAGCGAGGTGTGATAAAGGGAAGATAAGATGAAATGAACAAAACCTAAGAAGGGGTAGGTGAGAAGGGAGCCGGTTTGGGAGTTCAAAACTCCTGGATAATGGATTTACCTTCTTGATAAACTGACCATTTCCCTATTGAGTGCGCTTCTCACATCTTTTGGAGTTCTTCCTTCTTCTGTTTGAGTTAGGTGGGTGTTAGATCTTTTGCAAACCAAAATTTGGTGTCCTTGAGAAGCCGCAATTGCTCAGGGAGTTTGATTTGATCTGCCTTGATCTTGAAAGTGAGGATTGCATGGTTGGTGCGATGTTCGTGTGTAAGAGATAGTGATTGTGGCTGACCCCATTGTACCATGTGGGATGTTGTTTGGATGTGAGCAAAGGAATTGTGGAACATTGAAGGTGATATCCTCTTGGCATTGTCATTCACATAGGGTGGACACTACACGATCTTCAACCTTACCGAAGATAATACCTTGCACTTGGGGGGTTTTGACCTCCTTTGTGAGGGTGGTATCTACTTCCACCGTTGTGTTATTGAGTTTGAGGTACCCCTTCCCTTTCTAGTCACTTGGAAGCCTACCAATGCGAACATTGAGGGCGATATCGTCTTGGCATTGTCGTTCACGTAGCGTGGACACTACACAGTCTTCAACATTACGAAAGATGATATCCTACACTTGGGTTTTGACCTCCTTTGTGAAGGTGGTCTCTACTTCCACCTTTGTGTTATTGAGCTTGATTTCCATATGTTCCATCTCTTCCTTTTTGTGGTTCTCCACTATGGGGAGTCGAGCCTCAATGACGACAAGTCTATGCTTCAACTCCTCATTCTCCTTGCGAAGCTTCTCGACTCCATTTTGAAGACCTATGTGTTAGGTTTTTTGTCTTTGGGGTGTTTCCACGACCCCGGAGAATGTAGACTTGCCTTGAGATGAGGCTCGAGTGGCCATGATAGGCACATGCTTCCTATGAAGAGACTCAAAGCATAACTGCTTGAGAGTCACAGGCAGCTCGAATAGAGTCAAAGTTGGTACTCAAGATGAGTCTGAGAGTTGAGGGTAGCTCAGGCATAGTCGAGGTTGGATGTCCGATAAAGTTGGGGTTGTGGGTAGCTTCAACAAAATAAAAATCGTGCGTATGACTAGATGTGTGTGCAAGGCGGTGTTGGTTGGGAGGACAAGGTTGTGTTAACGCTCTACCTAATCTTTACATCCTCTCTATCTACTCCATCTACACCTCTCTCTAAACCCTAATCTCTTCCTAAATCCTAACCTTATCTGTCTCCTCTCGACTTAATCTCTATCTACACTCTCTATGTATCCTCCTTCTCTACCTAAGTTACCTCAACTCTACACCCTCTATATCTACTCTATCCACGCCTCTCTCTACACCCTAATCTCTTTCTAAATCTTCATCTTATCCATCTACTCTCACATAATCTCCATATCTACCCTCTGAACACAGAGAGAGCGCTAAATAGAGGTAAATCTCTACATTCTCTCTAGTCCCTCTATCTATCTCTACACTCTATGCATCCTACGTCTCTCTATCTACTCTATCCACACCTCTCTCTAAACCCTAATCTCTTCCTAGATCCTAACCTTATCTATCTACCCTCTACTTAATCTCTATCTACACTGTCTACGTATCCTCCCTCTCTACCTAGGCTACCTAAACTCTACACCATCTCTATCTACTCTATCCACACATCTCTGATCTCTTCCTAAATACTAATCTTATCTATTTACTCTATACCTAATCTCTATATCTACCCTCAGACTCTCTACCTTCTAAACATAGAGAGATCACTAAATAGAGGTAAATATCTACACTCTCTCTAGTCCCTCTATCTATCTCTACACTCTATGTATCCTCGGTCTCTCTATCTACATCCTAACCTCTCTCTACTCTCCCTCTACATCCACACCTCTCTCTCTCTACCTAATCTCTATCTCTACACCTTCTCTACGTACTCTCTACCTAATCTACTTAATCTCTACATCTTCTCTATCTACTCTATCCACACCTCTCTCTACACCCTAATATTTTTCTAAATCTTAACCTTATCTATCTAATCTCTATATTTACCCTCTCTCTACTCTCTCTACCCCCTAATCTTGACTCTCTCTATTGCTACTCTCTACGTATTCTCCCTCTCTACCTAATCTACAAAATCTTTACCCCCACTCTATCTAATCTATGTACACCTCTCTACACTCTAATCTCTTTATAAATCCTAACCTTATCTATCCACTCTCTACCTAATATCTATCTCTATCTTCTCTTTACTCTCTCTATCCCCTAATCTTGACTCTCTCTCCATGTAATCTCTATCTCTATACCCTTTATCTACTCCACATCTATTTAACATTAATCATCAAACCTACGTTAATCTCTACTTAACTTTAATTTAACATTAACCATTAAATTTTACTCTAATCTCTCTTTCTCCCTCTCTTTTCCTCTCTTTTTTCTCTCTCCTTAATAAACACCAAGCAATCAAGCAAGTATCTACAAATTAATCACACACCTACAACAACAAACAATCAACCAAGCAAGCAAGAAGCACTTACACCAAACATGAAAGAGGTACAAAATCTTTGAATCTAACTTTTCTAATGTGTGTGTGTATGTGTGTTTAAGACAATGGGGAGGGGGGATTTTGTAGAAGCTTACCTCTTGTGTTCCTCTAACATTCGAGTCTTCTTGCGGTCCTCTTGTGTAGAGCCCCTTGCGGTCCGCCCTCTCCTCTCCAACGATCGTCAAGTGATGGAGCGCTCCACCAAAGATTGATTGTGCATGTGTGTGTGTGCGTGCGTGTGTTAAGGAGAGAAAGTAAGTAGGTGAGAGAGAGAGAGAGAGAGGAGAGAGAGGGATGCGAGCTTTGAGAGGGAGAGAATACGGCTGCAGGTGCGATGGCGGTAGGAGTAGAAGAGCAAGATATGCTGCAAAAATGCGGCATATCGCGCTCTCTTTCTTTTTGAAATTTGCGAGGTAATATACGCAGTAATATGCACGGTAATATACGAGGTAATATGCGTGGTAATATCACAGTAATGTTTAATTTACAAAATAAATCCTTCTCGGTCCCCTCTCTCTCCTTTGGCCACCCCATTTTTCTCTCTCTCTACAAAACGCAGTAAAGGGATGTGGTAAACGCTTTGTAAGTTTTATAGTGCAGATGAAAGCACCTTTCTCCAACAGCGACGGCTGAAGCCATAAAATCTCTTAGTAGGGTCAGTATCTTGCTTAAGGCCACATGCCTTCAAGGTGAAAGAATCATCAGGAGGAAGGCATTTCCTTCGCATATGTGTAGCCCCTGAAATGAGAGAGAGAGAGAGAGAGAGAGAGAGAGAGAGAGAGAGAGAGAGCTCTGCTGCACCTCCGTCTCTGCCTGCTACTGAAGCATTGCACCTCCGCCTCTAGGGGTTCAGGTGAGAGTATAGGAAACTCCATCTGAAGAAAGGGATACCCTTTACAACTAATCTTGGGTTCTGCCGCTTTGCGTACATCGACCTGAGAGAGAGAGAGAGAGAGAGAGAGTTGCTATATAGAACGCAAGCATGGGTCGGGGCAAGTGTGGACCATGCATGAGAGGCTATATAAAACGCAGGCAATGGGAGCAAGCGACACGTTAATCTTCACAAAGGCATCTACATAAGATTCTGCCTTTTGACGATTTTCTTTGAATCGTGAGGACATACTACTTGCTCACCTACTACTCGCTCTGCTCCTATTTTATTCATTCATCAAGAATATTCCATCTCGTTGCACCATCTCGCCTCTATTTCTATGAAGGTATTCTCCTCCCTAAAAGTAGGAAGCATTATAAGGCAATACTCGAATCCACGCTGATTAGCGTATCACTTCAAGGATGTTCCTGTAAGCTATTCGAGCAAGTGACCTGTGTGATTCACGCAACGTTGAACAAATCAAACAAGTCACCTTTCCCCCTTTGTGCACAACCATGGCATGCCCTGCTTCTTTTGCAACTTGCTCCCCTCCCCGCGGGGGTGTTTTCCCTGCTGCCCCGTCACCTCCTCCCAGGCATCTCCTCAATCATGTGCCTATTTTTCCTGTAAGTCTCTTTCCTGCACGCAGAACGTACACCTAACCCTGATTTATCCTGAATGACCCATTGAAGCTCTCAAAGTAAGAGCGCGAAGGTTACCAATTTGCCATGGCAGCTTATTGTGAGGCAGGTGATCAGCCCAGGAGGAGGCACCATGCACTGGCGCTGGCCTTGCCTGCGCAAGGCCACATCAACCCCATGATGCGTTTCTGCAAGAGGCTGGCCGCCCAGGAGGGCTTCACCATCACCTTCCTCGACATAATCTCTCAGCAGAGGCAATCAGCGGCCACCGCCGATGTCTCCAGAAACGATCCCCTGCATCATGGTGGCAAGCAGAGTAGTACCGCTAGGGCTGTCGGAAAGGAGGGCATAAAGCTCGATATAAGGAGGATTCAGATGGCTATGCCTGAGCTGAGCACCTTCTGTGGTGGTGGCGCGGGCATCATGGAGCTCTTCTCCAGAGCCCTCGACAGCCTCGCCCCTCAAATCGAACAGCTGCTGCTGCAGCCCCACGATCCGCCCATCACCTGCCTCATCTCCGACTTCTTCATGACTGGCCCTTTGCCCGACAAACTTAGCTTACCCAGAATCGCTCTCTACACCGGCTGTCAAAGCCAACTGCTGCTTACAAATTACATACAAGAAGGGGCACTGCCTCTTGAAGACGGTACCTCACTCCGTCCCTCTCTCTCTCTCTCTCTCTCTCTCTCACACACACACACACACACACACACACACACACACGGGGTTCAAGACTCGAGAATCGTTTGATAGATGTACGAGGTCACTTAAGATTGCTCCTATGATGCTAAATCTTCTTATTCTTCTCCCTCACCCAAGTGTGGTAGATTGGTTATGCCATTTCCCTCTTAAATAAGAGGTCTTGAGTTCAACTCTCATTGCATAGATCTTTGAGGTCTCTAGGGATAGTTTCCTACAACGTTAACATTCTCTTGGGGTATTAAGTTAGGGTTATCCTATGGTATCACGAGAGTGTACAATAGGGGGGTTTTGTGAAGGAGAAAAGATAAATTTCACAAAGGGGTCTTGTACATAGGGGTCAAAATTTTTGGTGCGGGCAGGTGACGTCTCCCAAGAGTTCCCCTAGGTTTGTAATTTGTTAATTACTTCTTCTTCTTCTTCTTCTTGACCACCATTAAGATTTGTTGTAGAGATCTTTGAGGCCTCTAATTACTTCTTCTTCTTCTTCTTCTTGACCACCATTAAGATTTGTTGTAGAGATCTTTGAGGTCTCTTTGGATTGTTCTACAATGTTAAAATCTCTCTTCTTCTTCTTAATCCCATCAACCGCTCTCTCTGTCTCGCATGGTGGTAGTAGATTGGTTATCTTGTTGCCGTCTTTATTTGTCAAATAACACATACACACACATGCCCCAAAGTGGAATGAGTAGATTGGCCATTGAAAGCAAAGTTAACAATTACTTGTGAGAAACCTATGCCTCATGCCTACACTGGCATTAGCTATTTGCTATTTGTCTTGTATACAATTATGCAAGTAGGTCTGTATAATCTTTTTTGAGGTGTTTTATCAATGGGAGCCTCGGAAGGTCTTCCCACGCCTTTGAGCGGGAAAAGGGAGGAGATGGCACGAGAGAGAGAGAGAGAGAGAGAGAGAGAGAGAGAGAGAGAGAGAGGTTTCTTAGAGGGGATTGACCTTGCCTTGTAGCTCTATGGATAGCAGGAGGGTGCTCCCTTGCGTGTAGGTGAAGAGAAGGCGTTGTGGTAAAGAGGAAGGTAGACAATGAGTAGGGTAGGATATGAAAGGAGGAAGCACAAAGGTGCGCCAACGATGACCCGAGGGAGGAGGGTGTGTGCTTAGAGTCTTGCTCCTCATCAATGTTAGTGTTTTTATAACATACTTGCATTGATGAGGATACTCACATTCCTGATCATTAATACTTACTTTCTTAATAATTGATGCATGCATGACCATGATCGAGGATCATGAAAAAGTGAAGGATTGCTCAAAAACTTATGGATAATGAAGGAAATGATTTTGTCAATGGTTTCAGTTTCATTTTTTCTCAATTTCATGTCAATTTTCATTTGACTGAAGTTTCTTGTCAATTTTCAGTTTTCATTTGACTAAAGTTTCTTCCCTCTACCAAAAACTGTCTTGTCTAGTATAAGACTCTTCTTGAATACAGGAATTTTCAAGTAAATGGGGCTTACATAATGATATATTTTTTCTGAGGAAAGGTTATGATATGTCTGGGTTAGAAAGTATAATCTTTGAATAAGTTAATTGTTTCATTTCCCGTCTTCCTAAAGAGATGTTATCCTTATATGCAGTTTTTAAAGCACTAGAAGCATCAAAAATATTAAAGGTCGATATCCTCAAGAGAGGGCTCCCTGGCGTACCTACAATTAAAGTTCGTGATCTTATAGAACACAACGGAGAACATCGATTTGCATACACATGGGCGTTGCAAGCATTGCAAGAGACCAAAGGCAAAGCTCATGCCATTGCGGTCAACACCTTCACAGAAATAGAAGAAGATTCCCTTAAGGTGAACATAGGCATACCGGTCTATACAGTGGGTCCATTGGTAGAACCACTTGAAAATGAGCTCATTACAAGCTTCTGGAAGGAGGATGAAGCATGCATGTTGTGGCTAGACTCACAACCGTGTTCATCAGTGCTTTTTATTTCTTTTGGAAGTGTTGCCTCCCTAAGTCTACCTCAATATGAAGAACTTGTTGCAGGTATTCTTTCTAGCAAGCAACGCTTCCTGTGGGTTTTACGTCCCAAGCTTGTGAAGGATGCTCCATTTGCAGTGTCCCTTGAAGAATTGTCATCTAAAAGTCATGGCAGAGGCTATGTGACACATTGGGCACCTCAAGTAAAAGTCCTTTCCCACCCATCCATTGGCGGCTTCCTCACTCATTGTGGATGGAATGCTACTATAGAAGCCATAAGCCATGGTGTACCTATGCTTTGCTTCCCTATTTTGGGAGACCAATTCTTCAATGCCACGCTCATTGTTGAGAAGTGGAAAGTTGGTCTGAGTTTGGAAGAAAATACAGAGAGTGGATTGATCAAAAGAGAGGAGATAGAGACGGTTATTCAAATACTACTTGTGACAAAAGAAGGAGAATCTCTACAACATAATATAAAACTCTTTAGGGATGCATGTGCTCTAAACTACTCACCTGAAGGCCATGCATTCAAGAATATTCAATCCATTGTTCACTCTTTGAAGTAGTCATTTTCAATTTAACTTTGCCGAATTTAATTCTCATGTATTTGCAATATATTGACGGTGATTGTAAAATCCAAATCTTGGTTCGAGACAATGAGAATTTGAGACAAAGACAATTGTAATGAATGGAGCTATGGCAAGACAAAGGCTATGACGGAAAGAAATTTGTGGATAAAAATTTTTATGTTAAAGATTTCAAGCTTTTATTCAAAGTCTTCATAAAATACCAATTATTCCTCGCGCTTAATTATCTTTTCGATAAAGACATGTAAAAAGGAAAATTTATGCTCCACAACTTAGTATTCATGCCTACCATAGACAAGATGCAAAATTTGTAGCTATTAAAATGGTGATTGAGAGGTAAACTTTGGTCTTTTAAAACCTTGTTCAAAGAATTAACTTTGTATGAGTGCAAAGTTATGATCCAAAGTGATTTTATACGTTAAAGCCAAGAAAATACATACTTTACATAAAATTATAAATCAAGTCACACTTTCAAACTTTTTCATGCATAATTTGTCAAAAACATCAGCTTATCACCAAACAAGCATAAAGATGAGATTATAGATGTTTTAGCTATGTGCTTGTTGAGAAATTGACTATAGTTTATAGATATTGATAAATGTCTTTGCATCTAATCTCATTTCAATAGCTAATGTTTAGTATGGAGAAATGAAAATGTTTAGTACGTGCAGTTTTTCTATTTAAGATCATCTTTTACAAGGTTTGAAGGTCAGGTTTAATTGCGACAATCTCTATGTTGAAGAGTACAAAAAGAACAGAAAGTTGGTTGTGTAGGGAAAGAACGTGGGCAAAATGTTTGCTTTAAATGAAAATGTGCCTAAGGCGAACGCTTTCATGCTTGCACAAGGTACAAGAGTTGTTGTGATGTAGAAATCTGGCACAAATGAATTGATCATGTGAATTTACAATGCTTATAGACAATGCAAACTAAAGAGATGATTATAGGTTTGACAACATGGAAGTTTAAAAAATTTACACTTCACTAGTAGCCTATCTACCAACCGTGATGGCCCTTACTTTTGCAACTAAGTCACTAGCAATTTTGTATTTGACTATTGTACATAGTCATTTTGTTATGTGATGATTCCTACTTTAGAGCTACCTTATCATATTGAGTAGGCTCACACACATTTCTTGTAAATGTGATTCAACAAATATTCCTCCAGTTGAGTCGAAGAGCAAAAGGAAAGACTTGCAAGACTCACAAAGAAATATACAAATCAGCCTCAAGCTCATCCGAGCCTTGAGGGGCACATGGTTACGACAGAAGTACCAAGTAGCATACTATTACCAACAACCCAGTCCTTTAGACAACAAGGGCAAGGGTCACCCTAAGCCAATCATCCGAGTTTTTCCTTTTACCTCTCACATAAATTATCTCCTTACTTTATTGTACAATCTCTAAGAAGCTAGCCACAAAGAGGTTGCTATCAAACACATGGCAATTCCCGGCCTTCTAGATATTACTGAAGAAACAGTATCTGACAATTTGAGTACATATTAGAAGTGCAGGACTTCAAAATTGTTTCCCACCAAGTCATAAATCCTTCTTGAAAAGCCCAATCTTCCACGTTCTTTGTATGCATTTGCACATCTTCCCTGCTAAGCCAAGAATAGCCGGCGGGCATTCCATGAAAAGGTGGGCGAGGTCTTCGCTTGCCATTTTGCACCCTGAACATCTATCTTACATGATACCACGTGCCTGAATCTTGATGCCTGTCGGCAAAGAGCGCCCCCCCCCCCCCCCAACACCTTCCATAGAAACACCTTCAAAAAATGAGGCCACTATGGATTCCAAATGTTCTTCGTAATCTCAACCCATTGAGCTTCTGACCATTGTTTCTTCCACTGTTTGTTCAAAGGGGCGAACCAATCACCCTTGTGCATTAGCGCTTGGCAGATGCCCTTGGTATGAGGTTCAAACAAGTGGCTACTCATGGGCCATTTCCAGGCTTTCCACTCACAAGTAGATTCCCAAATCGACTTCTACAACTCTGTTGACAAGTAGCTTCTCACTGCCTTTGAGTTGAAACTGGGCAGCCAATTGGTCAGAGGTTTTCCAACACTTGTTGTTACCATCCCAGAAGTGGATCAAGTGTTGGAGTCCTTTATTATTTATCCTTCTTACAATTTTCCCCCAATAAGGATTCAGAATCACACCAATAGCTTTAGATCACCAAGGGACCAATGCGAGATGGAGTTCTGGAAGTATATGGTTAATTCCCCCATTCTAGTACCCATGTTTCTCTATTGTACTTTTGCACCGGTTCTCCTGTGATGCCACCCAATCTCAAGCTAGACCACCTAGGGGTTAATAGTTTGTCATGTACCTCAGTCCCTTTTCACTGACCACCTTTATAGCAAAGTTTTACCTTGTCCATCATATCCTTGGTCATGATAGCCCAAGACTGGTCTTGTTTTGCAATTGAGACCAGAAACTTGGCATAGACAATAGGGTTGATAATTGCCAGTCGAGCGATAACTTCTTACTTGGCCCATTTCCATGGCGACGAGGCTTTAGTGTTGTTCCTCCATAAGAATCTTTTTACAGGTTTCAAAAACTCCTTTTAATTACATTTGGCTATTTTGAGGAGCGGGTTGGTGAAGGCAATATAAGAAGCATAAATGAATTGATCATTTTGATCCGACTCGGGAAGGGAAGCAACGCATACTCCCACCTTCTCATTTTTCTTTGGATCTTCTCTAGGACGCACTAGAACATTTGCTTATGTGTAACACCCACCCCCAAGGGGGCGATGGTGAAGCCAAAGTGTGTCCCCTAGCAAAGAGCACAAGCATGGGTATGTATGCTGACAAGTGCATGGCAAAAAGCTAAGGAAATTGTGAAAGCCCTGGGGGCAATCGCGTGGTAGCTGAAATGTATGCTTCATGTGGGTTTAAGCACTATTTGAGGCTGATGCAGATGGATGGAAGAGAGCAAATCTAGGATTTTGATCCAAGTGGAAGCCATGCTGTGATGCAGGGTGTGGGGCAACCCACTTGAGGATTGGCAACAGGGAGCAGGGGTAACGCTTTGTACATATGATAGTGTTTTTTGGTTTGCTCACGATGTTGTCTAATTTTGCAGTTTCTAAAAGAATAAGGCAGGTTTTTGGTTAAACATAAATGTTCAACAAGGGAGTTGGGCAATGATGGTGCAACCAAAGTGTGTCGATCCTAGAAAGGGCACAAGCATGGGTATGTATGCCGACAGGTGCATGGCAAAGTGCTAAGGCAAGTCTGAAAGACCTAAGCAAACAGGTGGTAGCTGAAATGTATGCTGCATGTGGTTTTTTAGGCCAAACAAGCTAAAAAATGGGCCAATGGGATGGCAAGAATATCCGAGGTACAAGAATTTTACTTTGGAATAATGTAGTGCTTGAGATACTGTGTGAGCTCGTCTAGACAACTCCTCAAATGGAGCTATATGATGAAAGATATTTCAGTTTAAATTCTCAACGAATAGGGTAGGTGATGACAAGTGGTTAGAGGTGGTTTTTAGAAGATAGATGTGTAGAGCTCACCATGTGGAGCATGTGGGTATTTTTAGATTGTCAATCAGAGTCTTGGGTGTCAAGATATTGCCAGTTGAAATTTCACCAGGGACCAGTATCATGTTGGTTTGGTCGCCTTGGTCGGTGTGCCATCTGAGGTTTATGGAGCCTCGCCAAGATTTTAATGCAAAGAATGCGATATATAAAGGACATAGAAGTTGATGGCATGTCAAACGGTCCGGACCAGAAAGATATTGGATTTTGAAAATGGTGGTACAAACCAAAGTTGAGAACTAGGGTTTGTGCAAGGAGTTGACAGCTGGGGCACCGGGTCGATGAGTATCAAATGGCAGAGTGGAAGATGGGAGGAAATAAAAATTATCCAAAGGCAGTTTTGTGGTGTCCATGGGGGATTTGAAGGGAAAATTGAACTGGAGTCACCACGTGTTAGCCAAAAAGTCCACATGCACATGCAAAAAAAAAGATCATGTGGTATATGTTGTAGATCATGGTCCATATGGGGGTAACGAGTTGGAGAGGGGAGTTTCTTGCCCCTTGGCTATGGTGGTGCCCTCACATGCATTGTATGTGGGCAACTGGTGGTGCTTCTTGCCATGCGCGAGCGCTATTCATTGTCGCTACATATCATTCGTTGTTGGTGGATCTGTGCTTATGTGGAAACCTAGCAAGGCGGTGCTCCCATGTCCATAAGGCCCAAAATTTTAATGAGTAAGGGGGGTGTCCCACCCCTTGTCATAACACCGTGACAATAGGGAGTTCCCTCCCACGTGCCTTGAAGCTCAAGTTGGCCAAGAATAGCAAAGCGTACTGTCTCACAAGTTGAGCCAAAAATAGAAAAGATGATCGAATTAGCAAGAGTTTTGCACACGCCGTAAGAGGCCAATCTTTTTTCATTCAAGGGGCTTGGCTTGACTTTGGAGGAGAGATAGAGAGCTCCAACAAAGGAGAGGAGAAGGTTTTTTGACAGCAAGAGGGCTCCCAGTGAGGAGAACCTCCGCGAGGAAGAAGATTGCCGAAGTTGGTTTTTGTGCTTGTGGTGCTCATGCCGACGGAGCCAATGGTAGGAGGTTTCATGGTGTTGTTTTAGACGGTGTTTTTATCATAATTGGAGCAAACCATATTAGAATTTTGTGTCGTTTCTTCCCCTTTTCCCCCTTTCCCCCCTTCTCATCTTTGCCCTACTCAAAGTTTTTGGAGCTGGTTGTGTGTGCAGTGTGAGTCCCCGGGCCATTTGTATGTGTGAGAGAGAAAGAGAGAGTGGTGTGTTCTATGAGATTGTTGTAAACGGGAAAAATTGGTGTGGTGTGCCGTCAATCAATTGTGAAAAGTGTGCGTGCATTGGTATGTGTGCAAACTGTGGTTTGCCTGTGGATTGTGTCAAGTTTGAAGGTGAACTTTAGTGGGTTGGGGTGCTGTGTATATCCTGGTCTATAGAGAGGTAATTTTTGGTGTGCTTGGTGTGTTCCCCTTTTCAACGCCCATATGTCGAAATATCCTTCCCTTGACCAGATTGATGGGTCAAATGAGTCGTTTTCTATCAAGAAGATTAGTCTAGACTTTTCAATACTACACTTCGACCCTGAAGCCACAAAAATGTCTGTCCATGGCGTCGATATAAGCATCGCTATAGGCATCGCTATGAGCGTCGTTGTTTTCTTTGTTGCATAGCGACGACTACAATGACGCTCATACCGACGCCCATAGCGACACCGACAGGGGTAAAAAATAAACCAAGAGCACCAAAAACTCAGATCTCAGATCTGAGTTTCGATGCTCAAGCAAAACAGATAAACCCGCGCTCTCCCTCTCTCTCTCTCTTCCACACACACACACACACACACACACACACACATGAGCAGAGGAAGGAGAGCCAAGTATGCTTCTTCCCTCTCCTCTCTCTCATGTTCCC